>NC_053392.1:527909070-528542445 GCF_905171765.1 Bufo bufo | reverse complement strand
TTACCGGTGGCGTACTTTTTAGCCAGATTAGACCCTGTTGCTCGTGACGCCCCCTCCTGTGTCAGGGAAGTTTCAGCAGTGTAGGCAATGATTGATAAAGCCTCAGAAATAGTGTTAGACTACCCAGTAGTTGTGCAAACACCTCATGACATACAGGGCATTCTCACACATGTGCAACCAAAACATATTTCTATGGCTAGACAACTCAGACTCCAATGTGCACTCCTCATGCCAGACAATATTTCTTTCAAAAGATGTACTACTTTGAAATCCTGCTACTTTGTTACCAATTACAGATTCAGAAATAGGGGAGGGTAGCACAGGTAGCCTTTTGTCTGATTTATCTGAAAACGATCCTCATGATTGTATACAGTTGATGCAACAAGATACTTCTGGATTTTCTCATGTGCATGAAAAACCTCTTGGTAACCCTGATCTTGAGTATTTTGTAGATGGAAGCAGGTTTATGGGAGAGGGCGGCCGGTTCCACACTGGATATGCAGTGGTCACACAACATGAGGTAGCCTGAGGTAGCCATTGCTGAACCACTCCCTCCGCACATGTCTGCGCAGGAGGCAAAGCTGAAGGCACTCACTGAGGCGTGTAAATTGGCTGAGGTGAAGAAGGTGAACATCTATACGAATTCAATGTATGGTTTTGGTATTGCAGATGACTATGGACCCGTATGGCGGGCTAGAGACTTTCTAACTTATGCAGGTCAGCCCATTAAAAACAAAGACTCTGTGCTTGAACTGAGGATCTCTTTGCTGTTGCCAGAAGAAGTTGTTATTGTAAAGGTAAATTCTTACACAAGGTGTACCACGGTAGAGGTGAAAGGCAATGACAAAGCTGACAAGGCAGCCAAACGCACTGCGCTCCAGCCACTAAATGCTGATGCTAACCCGGAAAGAGCCTTCAAGCCTGTGGATATATCTAAAGACATTTTAAATAAGTTGTTTGAACAGGCCCCATCTGAAGAGAAAGAACTATGGACTAAACAAGGGGCTAGGCCAGATGACCAAGGAGTATGGAAAAACAAGGACAAAATTTGTCTACGACGCCCTCTGTACCGAGCTATAGCTCAGGAGGCCCACGGGCCCACTTACCTATCAAAATGTGCCATGGAAAGTGTGGTTAATGCAGGGTGGATTGCTCAAGGGTTTTCTACAGTAGCTGCTCGATTCACACAAGGCTGTATGGTCTGTGCACTGAATAATCGCGGTCAAGTGGTGAAGACTCCAAGCAAGCACACCCCCAGGCCACTTTACCAGTTTTAGAGACTGCAGATAGACTACATACAACTAAAAAAGGTAGGAGTGTATGAGTTTGTTCTTGTGTATGTTGATCTCTTTTCAGGTTGGCCATAAGCCTTCCTAATAGCCAAAGCCATTGCCAAGAGTACGGCAAAGAAACTGGCCAGTGAACTGATATGCAGGTCTGGTGTTCTTGAGGTTATCGAGTCAGATAGAGGTTCTTATTTCACAGGTGAAGTGATTATAGAAGTTTTGCAAGCATTAAGGGTGACCCAAGCCTTCCATACAGCTTAACATCCCCAAAGCAGCGGCTGAGTTGAGCGTTGGAATGGCACATTGAAAATGAAAATACAAAAGGCCATGCGGGAGATCCAGAGGCCCTGGAAAGAGTGCTTACCTCTGGCCCTGTATTCAGTAAGGACTACCCCAAACAAGAAGACAGGGTTGTCCCTATTCGAGATCCTGTTTGGAAGTGCCTCTAGGTTACGGTTATACTTTCCTCAGCAGCTGCAGATGAATAATGACAGTCTGACCAGTTACATGCTGGCCCTCACAAAAAGGCTAGAACACACGCATAAACAGGTGTTTGCTTCACTTCCATATTCTGACTCAGTAGAAGGAACTCACAGCTTGCAGCCCGGAAACTGGGTGGTGATGAAGAGGCATGTGAGAAAAGGACTAGATCCAAGATTCGATGGTCCCTTTCAAGTATTGTTGACCACCCACACTGCTGTAAAGGTTGAAGGAAAGCCCAACTGGATACACACGTCTCACTGCAAGAAAGTCTTGGAACCACAGGATGAAGGTCCTTATGCTGACAGTGGCTCTGACCCTGAGCGTGTCAGCTGTGTTTCGTCCACTGAATAGTGAATGGGACAATGCTTTGATACGGCACCATCAGGTGCTGTTTGAAGGACTGAATGACATAAAAAAATTGAGAGACTGTTGGATCTGTACTCACAGTCCTGTGAGTTCAGCCAGTATGCCCTATTTCGCCGTACCCCTCAGTTTTTCTGAATTGACTGAACTGGCCAACTCTACTATCTTTTTTTTTTTAGGCATGAAGCAGATTAACTCTAAAACTAGAGACAGGGAAGCACCCTTACCCATTGCAGGATGGGCTGAGCCCCATTGGCTCATAGTAAACAGATCAGGGCCACCAGTTGATTATAGCGCTACCCCCTGGAACGAGAACATGTGGTGATACTAGATATTTACATTGTAATCAAGCTTACGCTTATGTTTATTAATGAGGTTTGTAAGAAGGGGAAACAATATAGAGATTATTGAGAGGATCTGTAGTACTGTTCCACTGTAAAGGGAATCCTGTTAAGGCAGAATTAGGTTAGCTTGTTCTGAAGTACCTTTGGACGGTAACAGTTCACAGATTTCTCAAAATGGGGGAATTGTGAGAGATAGAACGCCATCTTGTCTCTCTCCGAACCAGAGTTCAGTAAGAGTTTAGTGATATGTCAGCCTCTTTGCAGGTGCGAGGGAACAGATGACCCCCACCTTCTCTCTTCTCAGAAATGCTAGCTTCTGCTGTTCTAGTTTCACATCCTCTTTCTGATAAGATGATGTCTCGTTTCTGTGTTGCGGTTTTGTTTCACTGTGCTTTGTGTTTTTTTGCTCAAGTTTTGTAACGCCCACAGCTGCTGGATGTCTGCCAGAAAAATTCTAATATAAGTTTTGTCTGTAACCTAATAAACTTAGATTACTTAATCCAGCCATCTTGACTGTATCAGATTTTCTCTATGTGGACATATAACTTTCTTGGATTTGAACCCTGATAATCATAGAAGCAGGGTTAATTTCCCCAACAGAACCGGAGTTCAGTAGCAAAGAAAAGCATCTGGAGAACACCATTGAACGGTTGCAATATCATTTGGGTAATAAAGTACAGTTTTTCCCTGTGCTGCATTTCTGACAGTCCAATAAAACCGCCAAATACTGCAGTTAAATTTTTTGGTGAAAAATTCCATTTTTTGTTGCTATAAAGTACATTTGCGGCCTACGCTGCATTCCTGTCAGTCAAATTCAGCAAATCCATCTGTTTCATTGTAGGGGTGACATATCCACAATTTTTTATGTTAAAACCCCCTGTGCTTTATTTGTGAGAGTGAAATATAATCACAGTTAAATCCATCTGTTTCATTTAGGGTTAAAAAAAATACTTTTTTTGGGGCAATAAAGTACCTTTTTGCCCTGTGCTGCATTTCTGGTTGTTAAAGAAATACAGTTAAATCCATCTGTTTCATTGTGTGAGCGAAAAATAACTTTTTTTGGGGCAATAAAGTACCTTTGCTGCCTGCACTGCATAGCAGACTGCACAATAAGTTTAAAAAGATTAGTCTGTTCCATTGTTGGGTGACATTAACCCATTTTGGCCGTCAAAAAAACCCTGCTCTGCATTGTTCACAAACTTAATTTAGTAAAAATGTCTGTTACTTCGGTGGGTAACCGCAAAAGATGAGGAGAGCGTCAAACAAGGGACGTGGCCCTGGTCGTGGTGCTGCTGGTGTTGCTGGAGCTCCTGTTGCAGGGAGAGGACGTGGTAGATCTGTGAAACACCTTCCTCAGGGGCGAGTAGGCGACAGAACCTTCAGCGTTATTTGGTAGGGCCGAATGCGGCTCTACGAATGGTGAGGCCAGAGCAAGTACAGGCGATAGTAGATTGTGTGGCTAACAGTGCCTTCAGTTCCTTCACATTTTCTCCCACCCAGTCCCTGCTGAAATCTCAGAGTTTGTACCTACAGCCCAAGTCATGCAGCAGTCTCTTATGCTTTTTGATGACTCTACTGGCAGGTTTTCCGTGGGCCATCCACATAGCCCTGCCCCAGAAGTGGAAGAGATTGAGTGCACTGATGCCCAACCACTTATATTTCAGGATGAGGACATGGGAAGACCACCGCAGCACATCTCTGATGATGATGAAACACAGGTGCCAACTGCTGCGGCTTTCTGCAGTCTGCAGACCGACAAGGAGGGCAGGGGTAAAGAGTGGGTGGAAGATGATGTGGAGGACGGTGAGGTACTAGACCCCACATGGAACCAAGGTAATGTGAGTGACGTGTGCAGTTTGGAGGAAGAGGCGGTGGTCCAGAACAGCAAAAGTGGGAGCAGGGTACAAAAGCGTCTGTTACATTCTTGGGTGACATTTTACCATTTTTACTGTGAATAAACCCCTGCTCTACATAGGTGACAGGGATCTAAATTTCTAAAAATCGTCTGTTACATTCTCAGGTGACATTTTACAATTTTTGCCGTATACAAACCCCTGCTCTGCATAGGTGACAGGGACCAAATTTTTGTAATATTGTCTGTTCCATTGTTGGGTGACATGAACCCAGTTTTGCCGTGAATAAACCCCTGCTCTGCATAGGTGACAGGGACCTAAATTTCTAAAAATCGTCTGTTACATTCTTGGGTGACATTTTACAATTTTTGCCGTATACAAACCCCTGCTCTGCATAGGTGACAGGGACCTGCATTTCTAAAATTCGTCTGTTACATTGATGGTTGACATTAACCCATTTTTGCCGGTGAAAAACCCCTGCTCTGCATTGCTGACAAGGAACTAAATTTAGTAAAAACATCTGTTACTGATTGGAAGATGTGCGACTACAAGCACACGCTGGTCGACGCGCTGCTGATGGCATTCCCACCTGACAGCGGGGGCTCAGTGGAAGCACAAGGCGAAGGCTGAGGAGGAGAAAGAGGTCGCCAATGCAGCTGGGGCACCGCCAGCACCTCAGAAGGCAGGGTTAGCATGGCCGAAATGTGGAAAAGTTTTGTAAGCATGCCACAACAACCAGCACCATCAGCTGATATGGAACGTCTTAGCAGGAGGCAGCATTTAGCAACATGGTGGAGCAGTATGTGTGCACATGCCTACACGTACTGACTTATGGGTCTGCCCCCTTCAACTTCTGGGTCTCCCAATTGGGAATATGGACTGAGCTTGCCCTTTACGCCTTGAAGGTGCTGGCCTGCCCTGCAGCCAGTGTATTGTCTGAACGTTTGTTTAGCATGGCACGAGGGGGTTATCACAGACAAGCGCAGCCGCCTGTCCACAGCCAATGTGGACAAGCTCACGTTCATTAAAATGAACCAGGCAGAGATTCCACAGGACTTGTTCGTATCTTGTGCAGAATAGACATGTATACCGGCCTCACCCAGCCATTGTTGTACTCTAGCACACTTTCTCTTTGTTTTATTTTTTATTTTTCCCAATGTTTTGGGGTCTACCAAAATGTAAACAAAGAAAAAATAAATAATAAAATAAAATAAAAAAACAAAACCAAAAACCAGTGTTGGCTACCTCCTCCTCCACCGCCGCTTCCACATACACCGCCACATACACCGCCTCCTCAACCTCCTACTCCATATGGACCTCATCCTCCTAGATCAAGATTATAATTTTTTATTGTTACATATTTCATGTTATTTTAAGTAATGTCCCTATCCACATTTGTTTGCAGAGCACTTGCCATGCTCTTAACCACATTTTGCTGCCTTTTGCAGCTCTCTAGTCCTTTCCATGACTTTTTTAGAGCCATTTTAGTGCTCCAAAGTTCGGGTCCCCATTAACTTCAATGGGGTTCGGGGTCAAGTTCGGTTTTTTGCGAAGTTCGGCCGAACCCGTCGAACCCGAACTTCCAGGTGTCCACTCAACTCTAATGACTACTCAACTTTGCTTCTATCAATGCCAATGGTCTCAACACACCTGAGAAAAGGTCCTCCATTATCCAGCTCCTATGGAGTAAGAAGATACACACTAACGCAGGGATGCCCTTCCCCACTTCAAATCACCCAGATACCCAGACACTTACCATAGCTGTTACCCCATTTCAAAGTCAAGAGGAGTAAGTATACTGATATCTAGAAACGCTACCTGGGAACTTGTAGATATCAGAACAGATGAGGAAGGCAGATTTCTATTCTTGAAAGGTCTTATTGCCTAAAATCTTTACACCCTGGCCAACATATACTACCTAATACTAATCAATATAAGTCCTTATCGAGAATCCAGAGGGCACATTATTGGTCGGAGGGGATCTAAATTTCGCCATAGATCCATTAGTAGATGTCTCCAGGGGTACCTAGGAACTGAACCTGAGTTCGGTAAAAGGTTTTTAACAGTAAAAATGATTTTCTAAAGTAATAACTTCGGCTCATAGGAGCCAATACATTCTAATAATGTACGGAGCGCTCGCTCCATACAGTATTCTAACAAAGTTTTATGCGAATCAACTTCGGATGTTTCATCAAAAGTCAATTCACTCATCCCTAGTGATAATTAAAAGAGCGTTCGAGCGGTTTCAGCCGTAGCCTAATGCAGCTTGACAAGTTTGCAAGACCAATTTAGAGTCAGTTTGGGTTACGTTGCAACTTGATAATCATAAGGTAACTCGTGCAGGTGTGATATATAGACCACCTGGCCAAGTCAAAGAATTAGATGATCTACTAGTTGAGGAAATAGCTAAAATGACATTGAAAGGGGAAGTTATCATTATGGGAGACTTTAATCTTAATGATGTAAACTGGAAAACCAAAATAGCTAGTTCTGCCAGGAGTACAGATATTCTAAATTCCCTACTGGGATTATCTCTACAGCAAGTAGTTGAGGAGCCAAACCGGAAGGAGGCCATTTTAGATTTAGTATTCACCAATGGAAATTTGGCATCTGATATTACTGTAGGGGAAAGCTTGGGATCTAGTGATCACCAGTCAGTGTGGTTTACTATAAGTACAGTGACTGAATCACACCACACAAAAACAAAAGTTTTAGATTTTAGAAAAACAGACTTTTCTAAAATTAGATTACTGGTATACGAGTCCCTATCAGACTGGAACAGTTTCAATGGAGTCCAGGAGAAATGGGTAAAAAGTGGCACTATTGAAGGCAACGGATAATTGCATTAGGCTTGTCAGTAAAAGCAAAAAAAAGGAAGACACCACTGTGGTACTCAGCAGAAGTGGCCAAAATCATTAAAAACAAAAAGATAGTAATTATAAAAAAAAAAGAGAATGACAGGGAAATTTATAAGATTAGCCAGAGAGAGGCCAAGCAAGTTAGAAGAGCTTCTAAAGCACAGGCAGAAGAGAAATTAGCTCAGTCCGTGAAAAAAGGTGATAAGACATACTTCAGATACATAAATGAAAAAAGGAAATTAAAACAAGGAATTTCCAAATTAAAAACAAAAGAAGGAAGGTATATGGAAGACTGACTGCCTCAATTAATACTTCTGTTCAGTTTTTACAAAGGAAAATAAAGGAAAAGGACCTCAGTTAGGGAGGAAGACTAATGAATCTTTTGATGCATGTGTCTTTACAGAGGAAGAGGTTCTAAGTCAGCTGTATAAAATTAATACAAACAAGTAACAGGGGCCTGATGGGATACACCCAAAGCTATTAAAAGAGCTTAGCGGTGAACTAGCAAAACCATTAACAGATTTATTCCACCAATCACTGGTAACAGGAGTCGTCCCAGAAGATTGTAAATTAGCAAATGTTGTGCCCATTCACAAGAAAGGTAGTAGGGAGGAATCGGGCAACTATAGGCCAGTAAGCCTGACATTAATAGAAATTTATGGAAATTATACTTAAGGAGAGGATTGTGCAACATCTAAAATCCATTGGATTGAAAGATGAAAAACAGCATGGGTTTACTTCAGGGAGATCATGTCAAACTAATCTTATTGATTTTTTTGATTGGGTGATTAAAATCATAGATGGCAGAGGTGCAGTAGACATCGCTTATCTAGACTTTAGTAAGGCTTTTGATACTGTCTCACATAGAAGGCTTATCAATAAACTGCAGTCTTTGAGCTTGGATTCCCATATTGTTAAGTGGATTAGGCAGTGGCTGAGGGACAGACAACAGAGGGTTGTTGTCAATGGAGTATATTCAGACCATGGTCTTGTTACCAGTGGGGTACCTCAGGGATCTGTTCTGGGACCCATATTGTTTAATATTTTATCTGCGAAATTTCAGAAGGCCTCGATGGTAAGGTGTGTCTTTTTGCTGATGACACAAAGATTTGCAACAGGGTTGATGTTCCTGGAGGGATACACCAAATGGAAAAAGATTTAGGAAAACTAGAGGAATGGTCAAAAATCTGGCAACTAAAATTTTATGTTGATAAGTGCAAGATAATGCACCTGGGGCGTAAAAACCCAAGAGCAGAATATAAAATCAGTGATACAGTCCTAACCTCAGTATCTGAGGAAAGGGATTTAGGGGTCATTATTTCAGAAGACTTAAAGGTTGGCAGACAATGTCATAGAGCAGCAGGAAATGCTAACAGAATGCTTGGGTGTATAGGGAGAGGCATTAACAGTAGAAAGAGGGAAGTGCTCCTGCCGCTCTACAAAGCACTAGTGAGATCTCATTTGGAGTATTGTGCACAGTACTGGAGACCATATCTCCAGAAGGATATTGATACTTTTGAGAGAGTTCAGAGAAGAGCTACTAAACTAGTACATGGATTGCAGGATAAAACTTACCAGGAAAGATTAAAGGACCTTAACTTGGAAGAAAGACGAGACAGAGGGGATATGATAGAAACTTTTAAATACATAAAGGGAATCAAATTAGCAGGGACCACAGTCACCAAGAAAACCATTGGAAACACATTACACCGCAATGGATTAAAATCCTGCAGGGCTCGCAAGGTCCCCCTGCTCAGGAAGGCACATGTGCAGGCCCGTCTGAAGTTTGCCAATGAACACCTGAATGATTCAGAGAGTGACTGGGAGAAGGTGCTGTGGTCTGATGAGACCAAAATAGAGCTCTTTGGCATTAACTCAACTCGCTGTGTTTGGAGGAAGAAAAATGCTGCCTATGACCCCCAAAACACCGTCCCCACCGTCAAGCATGGGGGTGGAAACATTTTGCTTTGGGGGTGTTTTTCTGCTAAGGGCACAGGACAACTTATTCGCATAAACGGGAAAATGGACGGAGCCATGTATCGTGAAATCCTGAGCGACAACCTCCTTCCCTCTGCCAGGAAACTGAAAATGGGTCGTGGATGGGTGTTCCAGCACGACAATGACCCAAAACATACAGCAAAGGCAACAAAGGAGTGGCTCAAGAAGAAGCACATTAAGGTCATGGAGTGGCCTAGTCAGTCTCCGGACCTTAATCCAATCGAAAACCTATGGAGGGAGCTCAAGCTCAGAGTTGCACAGAGACAGCCTCGAAACCTTAGGGATTTAGAGATGATCTGCAAAGAGGAGTGGACCAACATTCCTCCTAAAATGTGCGCAAACTTGGTCATCAATTACAAGAAACGTTTGACCTCTGTGCTTGCAAACAAGGGTTTTTCCACCAAGTATTAAGTCTTTTTTTGTTAGAGGGTTCAAATACTTATTTCACTCAATGAAATGCAAATCAGTTGCTATCTTTTATTTAAAGTTATTTTTTCGATTTTCCTTTTGATGTGCTATCTGCCACTGTTACAATAAACCTACCATTGAAATGATACTGTTCTGAGACTTTTCATTTCTTTGTCATTGGACAAACTTACAAAATCAGTGAGGGGTCAAATAATTATTTCCGCCACTGTATGTGCATTTCACTTCTGCAGTTATTTCTGTTTAAAGCATATAGGGCCGTATTACGTTTAAAAAGAAAAATATATACTCACTGCACTGTTGCAGTTATTTCTGGTGAAAGCGTATAGGGGCATAGTTCATTACAACAATAAAAATATATACGCACTGCACTGTTGCAGTTTTTTCTGTTTATAGCGTATTGTGGCGTAGTTCAGTAAAAAAAGAAAAATTTATACGCACTGCACTGTTGTAGTTATTTTCTGTTGAAAGTGTATAGGTGCGTATTACAGTAAAAAAAGAAAACTATATACGCACTTCATTGTTGCAGTTATTTCTAATGAAAGTGTATAGGGGGTATTACATAAAAAATAAAAAAATTACATACGCACTGCACTGTTGTAGTTATTTCTGGTGAAAGCATATAGGGGCGTAGTTCAGTACAAAAAGAAAAATATATACACATTTCACTTCTGCAGTTATTTCTGTTTAAAGTGTATAAGGCCGTATTACAGTCAAAAATAAAAATATATACGCACTGCACTGTGGCAGTTATTTCTGTTTAAAGCGTATAGGGGCGTATTTCAGTAAAAAAAGAAAAATATATACGCACTGCACTGTTGCAGTTATTTCTGGTGAAAGCGTATAGGGGCATATTACAGTAAAAAAAGAAAACTATATATGCACTGCACTGTTGCAGTTATTTCTGGTGAAAGCGTATAGGGGCGTAGTTCAGTACAGCAAGAAAAATATATACGCATTTCACTTCTGCAGTTATTTCTGGTAAAAGCAAATAGGGGCATATTTCAGTACTTGAAAAAATATATATCCGCACTTCACTCTTTAAGTTTTTTCTGGTCAAAGAGTATAAGGGCATATTTCAGTACTTCTAGAAAAATATATTCTCAGTGCATTTCTGCAGTTAATTATGGTGAAAGTGTTTAGTGAACTATTTTAGTACAAAAAGAAAAATATATTCGTTGCTTTTAGTGGTGTTTACATTTCCGTTTAATTTGTGTAGTTAGCTAAAATTATGTCAGGCAGAGAATACCAGGCCATGCACAGAGGAGTGGCAGAGGCCTGAATGTTTCGGGTGCAAGCAGAGGTCGCTGCAGAGTAAGGGGGCGTGGCAGCAGGAGTCGCAGCGAAAGGCCTCAGCTACCGGTGTCATCTAGTGGTTGTGTCTTGACCAGCAACCCAGCAGTTCTTGATTGGTTGACTCAGTCATCCACGTCATCCCAAGTGACATCAGACACCCCCAGCCAACAGTCAGTGGGTTCGTCAGACACAACATTTAGTTGGCATGGCCCGGGAGCAGGCCCTGTGCCCTCACCTGTCCTCAACCTGCCTCTGTCCTTTGCTGTTCCCTCAGCCACAGAATTATTGTATGCTGTGGGCTCAGCTCCACTATACAGCGAGGACAAGCTGCTAGAGGACAGTCAGCAGCCACTGCCCAGCCAAGATCTGGAGAGATTGACCTTTGTCAAGATGAATCAGGTGTGGATTAGCCAGGATTTTAAACCACTAATTCCTGATGCATCAGACTTTGAAAAAAGAGACCGATTTATTCTGGCTATTTGCCTCAGATACTACTCTAAAGCTGCAACCCGCCTGATACCACACATCTGATGCCAAATGCTCCTTTTTTCACCCACCTTCGTCAGCGAATATGGTATTGCCACCCACTGCCCCACTCTGTTACCGGGTCACTTTGTGTTCTCCTGATGCAGCTGCTGCTGCCGTCTCCAAACTATGTCACCTTCCCACTCTGTGGTATCCTGCTGCTGCTGCTGCCATCTCCACTATATGTCACCTTGCCACTCTGTGGTCTCCTCATGCTGCTGCCAACTCCACACTATGTCACCTTGCCACTCTGTGTCCTCCTGATGCTGCCGCCACCTCCAAACTATATCACCTTGCCACTCTGTGGTCTCCTGCTGCTGCTGCCATCTCCACACTACGGTATGTCACCTTGCCACTCTGTGGTCTCCTTATGCTGCTGCCATATCCACACTATGTCACCTTGCCACTCTCTGGCCTCCTGATGCTGCCGCCACCTCCAAACTATGTCACCTTGCCACTCTGTGGTCTCCTCATGCTGCTGCCAACTCCACACCATATCACCTTGCCACTCTGTGGCCTCCTGATGCTGCCACCACCTCAAAACTATGTCTGTAGCTGGCCAGCTAAGACCTGTCCTAGGTTGCTAATATAGCTTGCTAATAACCTTAAAACAGTTCCTATGCTTGTGTGTTAAAGACAAAAGCAGAGTTATTTACAGTGACTTCATGTTTGGATGTCATATAACTGTTATATTTTGTGTTCACAGAAGCAGAAAAGATAGTATGCCTTTAAGATCCATTATATAATGTAAGGTAAGCTCAATGAGACAGCAGAAACAACAGAAAGCATAGAGTTAAACTGTTGTTGTTGGGCAGGAGTTTTGACCAATCACAGCCAGCCTCACACACAGCAAGAGTTTTGACCAGTCACAGCCAGCCTCACACACAGCCTGTATGGGAAATTCCACTAGCAAGAGCTGCTAGAATCATTACACCAGAGGAGAGAAGCTGAACAGACATTCACTCCACTGAGAGCTGTGTTTTATGGAAGCAGAGAGGCCAAAATGGGTATTTAAAACAGTTATATAATGTTCCTACTGTTAATATAGTGATTAGAACGGTATACTGAACCAGTCATATGTGTGTTTACTTACAGTTCCACCAATTGCAAACTACAAAGTTCACAATCTGTCACGGAACCATGAACCAGACGTACAACAAGAGATAAGTGAAAATAAGAAGGCTTTATTGAAAATAAAGCTGTAAAGCAAAAGTCCAAACGGATGGTGAAACCGAGCAGAGTCTTTGCGAAGCCAGAGGTCAGGAACCAGAAGGGTAGTCAGACGAAGCCAGGATCAGGAACCAGCAGGGTAGTCAGACGAAGCCAGGATCAGGAACCAGAAGCAGCAGCAGTCTTAGAAGCATGTGAACACAAGAGGACCAAGCAAGGAACTGAAGCCACAGACCTCCTATATATATGAGCTAGGCATCCAGCTCCTCCCAGGGGAAGGAGGAGCCGCAGGGTGGAAGGCTACAAGAAACCCAGAAACCAAGATGGCCGCCAGCACATGTCAAACGAAGGAGAGCAGCAAGCAGGTAAGACCATGACAGTACCTCCCCCTCAAGGGCCCCTCCTCCGCGGAGCACAAAACGGTTTCTGAGGGAAGCGTGCGTGGAAGGCTCGGAGCAAGGCAGGAGCATGGACATCTGCGGAGGGAACCCAGGAACGCTCCTCTGGACCATAACCACGCCAATGGACCAAAAACTGCAACCGACCGCGGACCAGGCGTGAGTCCAGGATATTGCTCACCTCATATTCCTCACGATTGCCCACTTGGACCGGACGAGGCCGAGGAACCGAGGAAGTGAAACGATTACACACCAGTGGCTTCAACAGGGAGACATGAAACACGTTGGAGATCCGCATGCCAGGAGGAAGCGCAAGGGCATAGGCTACCGGGTTTACCCTGCGAAGCACTCAGAAGGGACCAACAAAGCGAGGCGCCAGCTTGGGAGTGGGCACTCGAAGGTTGAGGTTGCGGGTGGACAACCATACACGGTCTCCGACCTGGTAGGAAGGAGCAGGCGCTCGTCTGCGATCAGCCTGGAGTCTCTGGCGCTGCGCAGAGACCTCAAGGGACTTCTGGATCTGTACCCAAGAAGCACGTAGGACGGAAAGGTGATCCTCCACAGCCGGAATATCCTGGGGAGAGAATACCTCCGGTAACACGGCAGGTTGGAACCCATAATTGGCCATGAAGGGAGACGTCCCAGAGGAAGAGTTCACCGCCGTGTTCCTGGCAAACTCAGCCCAAGGCAGGAGGTCAACCCAATTGTCTTGGTGATCGGAGACATAGCAACGAAGGAATTGCTCCAAGGCCTGATTGGATCGTTCTGCGGCCCCATTGGACTGAGGGTGGTAGGCCGAGGAGAAGGAGAGATGAATCCCCAACTGGGAGCAAAAGGCGCGCCAGAACCTGGACACAAACTGACTCCCCCGATCCGACACAATCTCCTTAGGCAAACCGTGCAACCGGAAGACCTCCCTGGCAAAAATCGTGGCCAACTCTTGTGCAGAGGGTAACTTCTTGAGAGGAACACAGTGGCACATTTTGGAAAACCGATCCACAATCATGAGAATGACCGTATGGCCTCGGGATGCAGGGAGGTCCACAATGAAATCCATCCCCAGGTGTGACCATGGGCGCTCCCCGGTGGCTATGGGTTGCAGAAGGGCCAACGGAAGTCGGAACGTAGGGAAGGCCACCAGAACAGACGTGAAACAGCCCAGGACAGCTGATTCTTTCCAGGATGCCCCGCGGTCTTGGAGTTATGGTAAGTTCGCAACAACCGAGTGCGCAACTCCTCAGGCACAAAACATCTGCCGTTGGGTCTCCCAGAGGGAGCACCAGATTGAGCCGCCAAAATCTGCTCACCCAGGGGAGAGGTCAGGCTGGTGCGAATGGCGGCCAGGATCTGATTCGGAGGTATGACCGAAGTCGGAATCGACTCCTCCCTGGACAGCTCGGAGTACTGCCGTGATAAGGCATCCGCCCTGATGTTCTTGGAACCGGGTAGGTAGGAGACCACGTAATTAAAACGTGACAAGAATAGAGCCCATCTGGCCTGACGTGGTGTCAATCTCTTGGCCTCAGAAAGGTAGGTCAGATTCTTGTGGTCCGTCAGGATGAGAACCGGAACCACCGAACCCTCGAGCAAGTGCCTCCATTCTTTAAGGGCCTGCACGATGGCCAATAACTCCCTGTCACCAATCTGATAGTTGCACTCCGCGGAAGACAGTTTCCGGGAGTAAAACCCACAAGGAAGCAGAGGACCCTCTGGTGTTCTACGCTGAGACAGAAGGGCGCCTACTCCCGTCTCAGACGCGTCCACCTCGAGGACAAAGGGCAACCCAGGGTTGGGATGCGACAGAATCGGAGCCGACACAAAGGCGGACTTTAGGGCCTCAAAAGCTCGGATGGCCTCGAGCGGCCAGACCTGGGAATTACTGCCCTTCCTGGTCAGATCCGTGAGAGGCTTGGCCAGCATGGAAAAGTCCCTGATGAACTTCCGATAATAATTGGCGAAGCCCAAAAAGCGCTGCAGGGAACGAAGACCACTGGGCTGGGGCCACTGTAAGACAGCCGAAACCTTCTCAGGATCCATGGAGAACCCCTCAGCGGAAATGATGTAACCTAAGAAGGTTACCTGGGATCGGTGAAATTCGCATTTCTCAAGCTTACCGAACAGCTTGTTCTCTCGTAACCGTTGCAACACTCGTCTGACATCCAGAATGTGGGCCTCCATGGATTCAGAATATACCAAGATGTCATCCAAATAGACTACCACACACTGCTGCAACAGGTCACGGAAAACATCGTTGATGAATTCCTGAAAGACTGCGGGCGCATTGCACAACCCAAAGGGCATAACCAAGGATTCGTAATGACCGGTCCTGGTGTTAAACGCGGTCTTCCACTCATCGCCCGCCTTGATCCTTACCAGGTTATATGCCGCCCTCAGGTCGAGTTTGGTAAAGACCGTGGCCCCTTTAAGGCGATCGAACAGCTCGGAAATCAAGGGTATCGGGTAAGCGTTCTTGATCGTGATGCGATTGAGCCCCCTGTAATCGATGCAAGGCCTCAACTCACCGCCCTTCTTTTTCACAAAGAAAAATCCAGCCCCTGCCGGGGACGAAGATTTGCGAATGTGTCCGCGTGAAAGCGCCTCCCTCACGTACTCCTCCATGGCCTCATTCTCCGCTACCGACAGTGGATAGACTTTGCCACGAGGAGGAACGGCACCAGATTGTAACTCTATGGCACAATCGTATGGGCGGTGCGGAGGTAGGGCAACCGCGCGCACCTTATCGAATACATCCCGGTACTCCTCGTATTCAGGAGGCAACAGAGAGTCCGAGGAAGTACACAGCAACTTGACAGACCCATGGATGCAACTAGCCCCACACTGCGGTGACCACGAGAGGATCTCGACCGATCTCCAATCGAAAGTCGGATTATGCTTCTGGAGCCAGGGGTACCCCAAGACCACCGAGTAGTGTGGAGACGAAATAACCTGGAGGCAGACCGACTCTCTGTGAACGGCACCAATGGCTATCCCCACTGGAAGGGTCTCATGAGTCACGTGTGGTGGCAGAAGGGGTCTGCCGTCTATCGCCTCAAGAGCCAGTGGGGAACCTCGAGCCTGCAGAGGAATGGAATTGGCGGCAGCGAACACACTATCAATGAACAAACCACCAGCACCAGAGTCCACCAACGCCTGGGTTGTCACCGAGCCCCCGACCCAGGAGAGGACAACAGTGATCAGTGGTTTGTCAACACGGGAAACCGCGGACGAGGAGACTCCACCCAAGATCTGCCCCCGACAGGATCTCAGGGTACGAGCGTTTCCCGGACGGTTCGGACATGCCAACCGAAAATGCCCACCGAGACCACAGTACATGCATCGGCCCTCGCGTCTCCGGAGTGCCCTCTCCCCCTCGGACAGGCGAGCAAACCCCAGCTGCATGGGTTCACCCCCAGACAAGTCATCCCCAGGAGGCATGGGAGGAGAGGGAGGCACGGGTGGGACAGCAAACGTAGGCACCAATCTGTTAGAAGACCTCCGCAGGTTCTCCTTAAAGGAAGGTCTCTCCCTGAGTCTGGTGTCAATCAAAATCAGGAAAGAAATAAGAGACTCGAGCTCAACTGGTAGGTCCTTAGCTGCAACCTCATCCTTCAAGGCATCCGAGAGACCATGAGAGAAAGCAGCGACCAGAGCCTCATTATTCCAGCCCACCTCTGCTGCCAGGGTACGAAACTCAATAGCGTATTCAGCTACGGATCGTGAACCCTGTCTGATGGACATAAGGAGCTTCGCAGCAGAGGCAGCACGAGCCGGCACATCGAATACCTTCCGAAGAGAAGCAACAAAACCGGAAAACTCGGCAACCACCGGATTGTTGTTCTCCCATAAAGGGCTGGCCCAGGCCAAGGCCTTGTCCGAGAGCAGCGAGATCAAGAAGCCCACCTTTGATCTCTCAGTAGGAAAGGCATGTGGCAGCAACTCGAAATAAATGCCCACCTGGTTAAGGAAACCTCGGCACTGAGTTGGCTCTCCCCCAAAGCGCTGTGGAAGAGGGGCAGAACCGGTCATACCCCGAAACACCGCAGGCGCAACAACAGGTGTCGGGGTAGACTCTGGCGCAACAACCGGAGCGGCAGTAGGAGCGAGCCCAGGAGCGACAACCGACCCATCGGCAACGGGAGCGAAATGAGCCGTGCGTTCAAGCAGGGTTTGCAACGCCACAGCGAACCGACCCAACAGGTGATCCTGCTGATCAAGTCTGGCAACCAGCGTGGGTAGCGAGGATGGCCCTGTACCGTCAGAATTCATGGCTTGGTCCTAATGTCACGGAACCATGAACCAGACGTACAACAAGAGATAAGTGAAAATAAGAAGGCTTTATTGAAAATAAAGCTGTAAAGCAAAAGTCCAAACGGATGGTGAAACCGAGCAGAGTCTTTGCGAAGCCAGAGGTCAGGAACCAGAAGGGTAGTCAGACGAAGCCAGGATCAGGAACCAGCAGGGTAGTCAGACGAAGCCAGGATCAGGAACCAGCAGGGTAGTCAGACGAAGCCAGGATCAGGAACCAGAAGCAGCAGCAGTCTTAGAAGCATGTGAACACAAGAGGACCAAGCAAGGAACTGAAGCCACAGACCTCCTATATATATGAGCTAGGCATCCAGCTCCTCCCAGGGGAAGGAGGAGCCGCAGGGTGGAAGGCTACAAGAAACCCAGAAACCAAGATGGCCGCCAGCACATGTCAAACGAAGGAGAGCAGCAAGCAGGTAAGACCATGACACAATCCAAATTCAAATTCCATATTGGAATCCAAATTGCATACAACCATACCAGATCATACTCAAGCAATCTGCAAATAGTTACGGCTAAGTGTATGCTGCAAATTGCAACCAAATTCAACAAGTGAACTATTAGTTAGACCTCAGATATACCTCTCAGAGAGATCATAAAGTGCTTAAATTACTTAAAGTGAGAGTACAGATACTCAAGAGAGAAATATATCCACCATTTTTGTTGAATGACAAGATTGAACTGTTGAACCACCATCTTATGCATACCGCCATTTTCTGATATATTTTCAACGCGTGTTATGTACATGGACTATCTGCTGTGGAGGCGGCAGTGTTATATATAAAGAAAAGTTGATGTTAATAAATAAGTTATTTCAAGCATTTGGTGTGCTCTTTAAACCTACTGTTTCCATAGAACAGCGCTAGAGGAATTACAGAGTAATAGACAGTCTGGCTAGACTGAGATATCAAGTCAGAGATATCAAAATTATTCAAATGCCACAGCGCAAAAGGCACTTCATAGTGCTGCGCCTGCCACAATGTCACCTTGCCACTCTGTGGTATCCTGCTGCTACCACCTCCACATTATGTCACCTTGCCACTCTGTGATCTCCTCATGCTGCTGCCAACTAAACATTATGTCACCTTGCCACTCTGTGGTCTCCTCATGCTGATGCCAACTCCACACTATGTCACCTTTCCACTCTGTGGTATCCTCTTGATGCTGCTGCTGCTTCCATTTACACATTATGTCATCTTGCTACTATGTGGTCTCCTGATGCTGCTGCTGCTACTGCCATCTCCATACTATGTCATCTTGCCACTGTGGTATCCTCCTGATGCTGCCATCTCCACACTATGTCACCTTGCCACTCCGTGGTATCCTCCTGATGCTGTTACTGTCGTCACCTCCAGACTCGATCATTGTGCCACTCTGTGGCCTCCTGATGCTGCTGCCACCTTTAGACCATGTCATTGTGCCATTCTGTGGCCTCCTCATGCTGCTTCCACCTTATCACTATGTCATAGGGCCACTCTGTGGACTTCTCATGTTGTTCCCACCCTCCCCACTTCATGACTGGGCCACTATTTTGCCTTTTGGCCTGGCTGACATAATGATGTTGATGACGTTATTTGACCTTTCTTCTGATCTGACAGAAGGAAGGAAAAATTAGACGCACAACAGGTCCTGTCTGTGTAGCAGCTGTAAGGCCTGTATGGTTCCATCAGAATTGGCTTGTAATTTGGTAGCCAAAAGCAGGAGTGGGTACAAAACACAGAAGACATGCAAATATTCCATTTACATGTCATCTCTGTTTTACATCCTCTCCTGTTTTTTTTTGGGCATTAGCAATACTGATGGATTATTGAGCAAATACTGACCGAGTGGAGCACAGACTGGATCCGTTTTTTGTGATTTATTATTTTGATGGATCAGAGGAAGGGCAAATTAATCAGTGACGTCAACACAAACTTACTGCTGACACCCTCTTCACTAGAACAGGTTCTGTAGACATCTATGTGAAATCAACTGGTGACGGTGTAAAAGGAGTGCTCTTCTTCCTGACGCTAACATCGACCTGTAAGGCTGAGTTCATACTTGAGTTATTTGGTCAGTTTTGGCCCCGTGACTGCCCAAATAAGTGAAGTGTGCAGTGATTCTAAGAGCGATGCCTGTCATGTGCTTGTCATACTGACTCACAGTAGTGTTTCACTACAAAAAAAACACAAAGAAGGTAATAATGCACTTAATAAAATAGATGCAAGCATTATATATGGACCAAACCCGCACTGAGGGCTTGGTCCATATATAATGCTTGCATCTATTTTATTAAGTGCATTATTACCTTCTTTTTGTGATTTTATTGTTTCATTACCACAGCAGACTCCCTATGCGTGTTACTGCAAGGCACAGTGTTCTACACCCCTATAAAGGCTATCTGCAGCCCGGAAATAGACGTTTTTTAACGCAATTTTCTGTAAATAAATTCATATCGAAGCAAATTTTTCAGAAAAATTCGGCAAACCGGCCAACGCGAATTTTTCCGAAAAATTCGCTTATCTCTAGTTGTAATGTTTGGGCATTTCTGATATATGCAAGTTTTGAAAATAAACAATGTTGTAATGGTTATTTTGTTAATAAATTGGCTGCTGCGGCCTTACACGAGAACGAGGTCTCCGTGTGTTATTGAGGGCAAAAGTAGGGGGAATAATGGAAAGTGAAAAACGTATCTTACATCCTATTAAGTCAATGTTTCAGCATCTTTTTCTTTTTTTTTTTTATTATTTTATTTGAATTTTCACTTCTAACTAGCATGAATTGCTTTTATCTTTTCTAGACATGTACCCGATTATAAGCAATGTGAACATATTATATACTGCCAGAACTTGTATATGCTGGATATATCCAACCTAATGCAGGTCACGTGGCCACTGCAGCCAATGACTGGTTGCAGCTGTTACATATCCCCTAAGCATCCAATGACCCAGCCAAACGCTTCCCTTTGCAGGTCCGGCGGCATAGGGAAGTCTACCTGAAAGGCTGCCAGGGTGAGCATCCCCTTTAAAATGTTTGTATCAATCCCTGTCTTTGGGTAATTCCTGCTATTTCTTCAGTCGTCAGTCAGACTTTACTTCCCCCAGCCTGAAGATTCTCTTTTAGCCCTGTGTCTAAATACTCCCAACCAAAGGCATAGTGGCTTGTTGCCAACCCCCCAGCACCTTGGCCTCATGCCTTTTCACACCCTCCAACAGCTACCCCTTTGATGTATTATGTTAGGTGTTGGCCTCTTGGTATCTTTTCAATTCTGCTCCATTAAGGCATAACTGTGACTGCAGTTAAGTTGCATGACCTACTGGCAGTCTTACAGGGATTGCCCCATCTGGACATGTATGGCATATACACAGGATATGCCATAAATATCCAAATGGTGCTTATTCCAACTGCATGCTGCAATGAATGGAAAGGTGGTGCACATGTGTTGCTGTCTCTATGTGTGACAGGGTCCCATTCTTAAAAAAGGATCAGATCCCCCAAGCGGGACCTGCATCTATCAGACATTTATGGCCTATCCTGTGGCATAAGGTGTTTGGCACCCGGGGCAGATCTTTTCTCTGGCACCCCCCCCCCCCCCATACTTTAAAACATTGTGTCCCCCTCACAGTAGTAATGCCCTCATTGTGGCCCTTCACAGTTGTTATGCCTTCATTGTGCCCCTTTTACAGTAGTTATACCCACATTGTGCCGCTTCACAGTAGTTATGCCCACATTGTGCCCCTTCAAAGAAGTTATGCCATTAATGCACCCCTTCACAGTAGTCATGCCCGCATTGTGCCCCCTCACAGTAGTTATGTCCACACTATGCCCCCTCACAGTCGTATACCCACATTGGGCCCCATTATGGTAGTTATGCCCACTGTTCCCCCAAAAGTAGTTATGCCCTCATTGCGCCTCTCAGAGTAGTTATGCCCACATTGTGCCCCCTCACAGTAGTTATCCCTTCATTGTGCCCCCTTCACAGTATTTATGCTGTCATTGTGTCCCCCTCACAGTAGTTATGCCCTAATTTCTCCCCTTCACAGTAGTTATACCCACACTGTGCCCCCTCACAGTAGTTATGCTCTTATTGTGTCCCCTTCAGAGTAGTTATGCTGTCACTGTGCCCTCTTCACAGCAGTAATTCCCTCTTTGTGCCACATTCACAGTAGTAATGCCCTCTTGGTGCCCCCTTCACAGTAGTAATGCCCTCTCTCTGTCTCCTTCACAGTTGTAATGCCATCTCTGTGCCCCTCAGTGTTAAGAAAATAAAAAAAACTGTAAATACTTACCTTGTCCTGCCCCCCACAGCGATGAATGGGAAGCAAACCGCACATGTGTGACCACCTCTCAAATCACTTCAATAGGACTACTGGAAATAGTTGAGCCAGCACTTGGCTATTTTCAGAACTCCCATCATGGTAAACAGGAGTTGGCCGCTCATGCACAGTGCATCTTCCTTTAATTTGGGGGTCCCTTTCTGGAGATAGGAGTGGGTCTCAGACATCGTCCCTGCGTCTATGTGACATTGATGGCATATCCTAACGATATGCCATCAATGCCCCCAGATGGGTCAACCCCTTTAAACATGTCAGTGCTTTTTAGCTCCTAATAAAATTTTGCTCAGAATGGGAAAAGCTAAACTAGATAAAGCCAAACACTTATGTTGTTATTCGTTTGAATAAACCGTGCTGCAGACAGGTAATTAAGGAAAAATGTTTTGGCGTTTTTAATGCTTTCCATTAGTGTTTCACACATAATAAGCATCTAAAAGCAACAGAAGTATAAAAATGGTGACGACAAATAGGCTTAGCTGCTAATGATCCAAATGCACAAAGGCGTAAAAATGTTCGTGGAACACTGGAAAACATCAGGTAGAGAATGGCTCTGTGATTAGGTGCCAGCTGCATTGGCCCCATTAACCCATGAGGAAAGGTGTAAAGTATTAAAAGCCTCTCAACAATTCCTTAACTTTATATCAAAGTGTGAAGAGTGACAATGTGTCCTTGCTTTAAGATTCTGGTGCCCCAGCGAAGCAGTAATGTCACATTATAACCATTCAACATTCACAATTATTATAACATATTTAATATGGGAATGCTCCAATTCCTGGTTGGAGCATGGCTAAAATATAATTATTAAGTGGTTGTCCAGTCTTAGGTAAAGTGTCATATTTGTATAAAACTATCTAAAATAATTTGTTCTTCAACTGCTTGCCATTATCAAAATCTCTATTTGCTGTCAGCGAATGGAAACATGCTAAACTCCTCTTGTCTAATAGCAATAAGCTTGGAGTCGAAGAAAGAAGAAAGATTTCTGCTGCCACTAAAAGATGATTGCCAAGACCAGTGGTTCATATAGATTTTTGGATAAATCTACCGTGTGGGGTCTTTGGTGTTCTAGGGATTTATTCCCAGCAAACTCACCTTTACAAAACCATCCCTTTCAGGAATATGGACGACATGTATTCTCCAGCACCACATCTCCAGAAGTAGAAGAAGTAGGCTCTGCTCTTTTTATATAGTGTATATGGACTGTAATGGCGATATCTGATTACTAGATCTGGACAACAAACAGAGACACTGCACTACTCTATGGAGAAAGCAGAACAAGGGAATCAGCCAGCCAATTTGGTGTAATGTCAAGAGGGATCCTGTATATAAGTGCTTGAGTAGCCATCTTAGGAGAGTTTGGGTACAAGTCCACATGATGTGCATTCACCACCTTGCTGGGGGAGATCACTAGAAAGGCCTGCTACAGTTGGATGCTGTAAAGAGTGAAGAACACTTGCTTCAACCATAAAGAAGCAAGCACATAGGAGAATACCACCAGCAAGAAAGTGGCACAGAAGTACCACTTGGCATTCCCTTTGGGGCATTCCCTGCTGGGGGATGCCCCAAAGACAGGACCACAGATGTGCCACTAAAGGTGTGATGAGCTGCTGGAGAGATGGCCTTCTGAATTCAGGAGCGACTAAGAGAGTGACCAAGTGCCAGGTCAGAGAGCTGAGAAAAAGAGATGCAGTAAGGGTTTGTGCCACCAGACTGAAGAAGAGCTGATGTCATTGTTTGTGTCTGAAGAAATGTGAAGTAAGGCTTAGGAGACAGAGTAGGATTGCTGAATATAAGAGGAGCCCCTAAGCTGAACACCTGGTAGTCTTTTGGTCTAACATTGGCCTGTAGCAGGGAGGTCCCCAATTGGGACTACTATTTATGGACTACAAATATGGATTTCATATAGTTAAAAGGACTGTGAGTGGTGCAGTGTTCAAGCATGCACCCTGCTAATACATTCATTCCTACAGGACTACTAGAGATAACCAAGGTCTGTACTTGGCTATCTTCAGCATATAGAATGAATGTAGCAGCAGAGCACATGCTGGACCACTCCATTCATACAAGAAGGACACAGGACTTCCATTATCATGATTAGTACGGTCCCAGCAGACATTTTCCCCTATCCAGTGGCCCTAACTAGTCACTTTGGATTATGCCCCCAATGTTTGTACCCTTTGTTTCTTACTAATACCACTACCAAATGTACAGGATAGGCCAAAAAATCCTGAAAGGTGCCATCTGACTGCTTTGTCCCCACATGCAATTACGAAAGTATTCAGATCCAGGTGCTGGTTTGAAAACTGTAGAATATTTTTCGTGGGACAACACCTTTAATGCATTCTGGTACATCTTATACAATGCTTAAAACATGCAACCGCCATATCGCATTAAGTTGCAGCATAGGAAGACCTATTGTAAAACAAAAATATTGCAGTCTTTGTCATTATACTTACCCTAGGTTATTTTTAGGGATGAGAGAATGAAACATCCGAAGTCGATTCGCATAAAACTTCGCTCTAATACTGTACGGAGCAGGAGCTCTATAAAGTATTAGACTGTATTGGCTCTGAAGAGCCGAAGTTATTGCTTTGCAAAGTCTCGCAAGACTTTGCGTAATAACTTCATAAATTAATTTGTACTGTAAAAAAACATGTTTTTTTACAGTACAAATTAATTTATGAAGTTATTACACAAAGTCTTGCGAGACCTCGCGAAGCAATAACTTTGTCTCATCGGAGCCAATACAGACTAATACTGTATAGAGCTCCTGCTCCGTACAGTATTAGAACGAAGTCTTATGCGAATCGACTTCGGATGTTTTATTCGAAGTCGATTCGCTCATCCCTAGTTATTTTACATCTGTTACCAATAGAATTTGAAAAAAGGGGATATATCAGCCATTTAAGAGTCAAATATCACGTATTTACCTTGGTCAAAGCTGACATTCTCCCTACTTAATGCATGTGATGTCTTCTCTTTATTTGACCTCAGGTCCCTTTCTTTTATTAGACAGCGGTACTTTGACTTAGAGGATTGTATTTCCCGGGGAACTCAGTTGTCATGCCAACATTGCTATTCCCTCCGGGAGAGATGGTTTACAAATTATATTTGCACATTTGCACCCTTCATGGCTATTTATCTAGAACTCTTTAATATCAGGAAGACACTGGGACATTTATGTATTGACCTCCTTAATGCTGGGAGCTTCTGAGTCACTCCACTATTCTGACATTTCCTCTAGGCAGTGAAGGGGCAAATCTGTGATTTAACTCATCATTTCTTGTTTGCATATCTGTTGCATGTTTTTTAAACAGCAATTCTTGTCTCAGGCAACGCTTGTCATGAGGAAATCATTCCATGGCACATACTGCTTATGGGACTGAATGTAACAGCTTAAAATGCTAATTAAAAAATAAGTCCATTTCCATGTAATCAAATTAAGATAACTCATAGTTATACCGTGAGTCTTAGGCCTCATTCACACATACGTGGATTTTCACGGACCACGGTCCATAAAAACCCGGCCTGCTGTCCTACAACCAATGATGCCGTGCGCCCGTGCACTCAGCAGGACGGCAGGATGGGTTTTCACGGCCCGTGATCCGTGAAAATCCATGTATGTGTGAATGAGGCCTGCCCTTAAGCAATACTGTACTTCTACAGATTAACTAAATTCTCTTATAAGGAGATGTCTAACAATGTATCTATTGAGGACCCACTTTTGGGCAATAATGTCTACCTTTATAACCAGTTTTTATTCCACTGATATGTATAAAATAAATAATGAAGCACATTTGCAAAAAGTCTTGAAAATCTTAAGGGTCTGTCAGCAGTTTTGTACCTATGATACTGGCTGGCCTGTTACATGTGCACTTGGCAGCTGAAAGCATCTGTGTTGGTCCCATGTTCATAGGTCTCCACATTGCTGAGAAAAGTGAAGTTTTAATATATGCAAATGAGCCTCTAGGAGCAACAGGGGCATTGTCGTTACACCTAGAGAGTCTGCTCTCTCTGCAACTGCTGAGCCCTCTCCACTTTGATTGACAGGACCAGGTGTGATGATAGTTTCACTGCCTGACCCTGTCAATCAAAGTGTAGAGGGCGCAGGAGTTGCAGAAGGAGCAGAGCTTCTAGGTGTAATGGCAATGCCCCGTTGCTCCTAGAGGCTCATTTGCATATCTTAAAAACATAATTTTTATTTCTAATATTATACTACCAGAGGCAAAATGGAATGATGTTGAGTATGGAGTTATGTGGAATAATATATAGAATTTTTTGGTATTTACATCCCTATCATTTTGCTCTTTTTTCATATGTACAGCTTATATTATCTGTTTATTATGCTTGTTCAATCAAAAGGCTTGTCCCATCAGGATAACCTCTGTCCATATGATCTATAAGGATATATGGACATCGCAAAGAGAGAGCCAATGACTGGAAACACCTCTTGAGCTACAATGGAAAACTGCTAATAAGCATTGTCTCTTATTCTACCGATCTCCAGCTGTCCATATATTATATGGAGAATGGTTATTTGAATGGTTGCATGTAATGCTATATTTACCCTCTATAATAGTAGGGAAATGAGACTCTAATATTTGAGGGGCTGGCTGTGATAAAAAAGCCACTTAAAAACATTTAGGTTCTATTTCATTTCAAATGCCAATTTGGGCTGCTTCTATATGCTTCTCTTCAATACAATAATAGAAACACTTGGCCTTTCTCATCTGAAATATGAGAGCTTTGAAGTCAGCCTCATGGTACACCACTTAAATTTCCAAATCAAACAGCATATGAATAGACACCCACAAAATGAAGAATCTGCAGGTAAGTACTGAGGTATGGAGCAGGATCCTCAGTGGAATAGGTTTATTTAGACATCAAAGCTTTTGTGCAACAAGCTTACTTTATACAAGCAACTTTGGTTCAGCTAATTGATCCATATTTTCAGTATCTTCTAAAATATGTTCGGACAAATTATTTGTGGCAAAGACATGTCTATTAGTGTTAAGCGCGAATATTCAAATAGTAAATATTAATCGCGAATATCGGCACTTCAAGAATTCGCAAATATTTTGAATATAGTGATATATATTCGGAATTTCGAATATTCTAGATTTTTTTTTTCATCAGTAACCTCCCTTCTTTCTTGTGAGCCAATGAGAAGGCTGCAATTTCTTTGTCTGAGCTTAGCAACATCCCTAGCAACCAATAGGAAAGTTGCCTACCCCTTACTATATAAGAACCTCCCCAGCAGCCATTTTCTACAGTTTTTTAAAGTTCTGTGCTGTGCTCTGTGCTTTCCACCCTACATTAGATAGATAGTTAGATAGCTTATATATATATAAAAGGGGAGGGCTGGCAGCCTTAGTCCTGGTGGGCAAATCCAGTCAAGTGACCCATTTTTAGCACCGCCCATTATTAAAAGCCCCTCCTCTATATAATAGGCCACTCCCAACACACACTGTACAGCTGACATTCTATAGTTGAGGCCTGTCTACACATCATACGGAGAGGGGAGGGTCTGTCCTGGCTGCACTGCCTGCTTATATAACAAGCTACAGCCAGGAAGCTCCATGTTCTCCTCCCTCCCCTGATCCTGCTCATTGCCTGTGGTTCCCCCCACCATCTGCCACCCGCCCGTGGCCTGCTGCCCCCTTTCGTCGTCCTCACCCAGCTCTGAATCCTCCTTCTGCAAATGGCAGGAGGAGGAGCCGGAGCATCTCCTCTCCTACATAGCACCACATACCTCTTACATCCAGTGATGTCACCTTTGATGTAGACGTTCTCTTTCCTCATCTTCTCCATTCAGACCAGACCGCCATGATGATTTTTCTGCCATCTCCCATGTCTGCAGAGATTGAGAAACAGACATTAGTTTCCTGCCACCCCCAATACTATACTGCAGAAACAGTCCCCCTGGAAATACTACTACCACACAGATAGTGCCCCCAATACTGTACCCGCTATGCCCCCAATACTATACTGCAGAAACAGTACCCCTGGGAATACTACTACCACACAGATAGTGCCCCCTTAAACAATTATTGGCACACAGTGCTCTAAAAAATAACTGCGCCCAGACACTAATAGTATAAAGATAATGTCCCCCAAAAATAATTGTGCTAAGCTGATACTATGCCAGGGTGCCCCCAAAGTAACAGTGCTCCCCAAAATCCCACCAATAGAAATAATTCTCTGCCAGAGCACACTTAGTGGTAATAATGCCCCTATAGTGCCCTAGTAATCATGTTCCTCATAGCCCCCCAGTAGTAGTAAAGCTCCCCATAATACCCCCTAGTAGTACTAATTTTCCCTATAATATGACAGTACATGAAATACCCCCGCTTAGTGCCCACAGTTGAGCTAATGTCCCCATAATGTATGCCAGTATAAAATACCCCTATATAGTGCCCCAGTAAATGCCCTCATACTGCTCCTCTCCCCCTTCCCCATAGTGTCCCCCATAATATGCCAGTAAAAAAATGCCCCTTAGTGCCCCCAGCAGATGCCCCTATAGTGCTCCTCTCCCCCACAATGTGCCAGTAAAAAAATGCCCCTTCTTAGTGCCACCATATGCCCCAATAGTGCTCCACTCCCCCATAGTGCCCCCAAATAATGCCCCATAGTGCCGCTCTCCCCTATAGTGCCTCCCATAATGTGCCAGTAATTAAAAAAAGCCCCTTTAGAGCCCCCAGATACCCCCATAGTGCTCCTCTCCCCCATGGTGCCCCCCCATAATGTGCCAGTAAGAAATGCCCCCATAGTGCCAGCTCCTCCAATAGTGCCAGCTCCCCTCATAGTGCCAGCTCCCCCCCATAGTGCCAGCTCCCCCCCATAGTGCCAGCCCCCCCCATAGTGCCAGCCCCCCCATAATGCCAGCCCCCTTATAGTGCCAGCTCCCCCATTGTGCCAGCCCCCCCCATAGTGCCAGCCCCCACATAGTGCCAGCCCCCCATAGTGCCAGCCCCCTTATAGTGCCAGCTCCCCCATAGTGCCAGCCCCCCCATAGTGCCAGCCCCCCTATAGTGCCAGCTCCTCCTATAGTGCAAGCCCCGCCATAGTGCCAGCTCCCCCCCCCGATAGTGCCAGCCCCCCCCATAGTGCCAGCTCCCCCATAGTGCCAGCCCCCTTATAGTGCCAGCCCCCCCATAGTGTCAGCCCCCCCATAGTGCCAGCCCCCCCAAAGTGCCAGCCCCCCCTATAGTGCTAGCTCCCCCTATAGTGTCAGCTCCCCCTATAGTGCCAGCTCCCCCTATAGTGCAAGCCCCACCCATAGTGCCCCCCATAGTGCTAGCTCCCCCATAGTGCCAGCTCCCCCATAGTGCCAGCTCCCCCATAGTGCCAGCCCCCCTATAGTGCCAGCTCCCCCATAGTGCCAGCCTCCCATAGTGCCAGCTCCCCCATAGTGCCAGCCCCCCATAGTGCCAGCCCCCCATAGTGTCAGCCCCCCTATAGTGTCATTCCCCCATAGTGTCAGCCCCCCCTATAGTGCAAGCCCCCCCCATAGTGCCCCCCCATAGTGCTAGCTCCCCCATAGTGCCAGCCCCCCTATAGTGCCAGCCCCCCCTATAGTGCCAGCTCCCCCTATGGTGCCAGCTCCCCTATAGTGCCCCCCCCATAGTGCTAGCTCCCCCATAGTGCCAGATCCCCCCCATAGTGCCAGATCCCCCCCATAGTGCCAGCTCCCCCCCATAGTGCAAGCCCCCCTATAGTGCCAGATCGCCCCCCATAGTGCGAGATCCCCCCCATAGTGCCAGATCCCCCCATAGTGCCAGATCCCCCCCATAGTGCCAGCCCCCCCTATAGTGCAAGCCCCCCCATAGTGCCAGATCCCCCCCATAGTGCCAGATCCCCCCCCATAGTGCCAGCCCCCCGCAAAGAAGAAAAAACAAAAACACTAATACTTACCTCCATCAGCAGGGATGCGATGCAAGCCTCTTCCGGCTTGTGTCCCTGCTGTGTGCTGCACGGCTCAGGTGTCGCGATGATAATGACGTCATCGCGCTGCCTGAGCCAGCCTCTGATAGGCTGCAGGCATTAGTGCCTGCGGCCTATCAGAAGAACAGGGGAGGGACACGCTTTTCCCTCCCCTGCTCCACAGCACACAGCACGGCCGCAATTACATCCAGGGCCGCGCCGCCTGTGGTGATCGGCGGTGCGGCCCTGAAGAATAAAAAATAAACATTTTTTTTTTTAAAGATGGGCGGCCCATCGGCCGATTATTTAGGGCCCCCGGCCCAGACCGCCCCTGATATATAATACAGTTAGTGAGAGATGGTCAGTGTAGGTTATATCCTGATATTGTGTAGCTGTTGCAGTGCAGTGTGTTAGGTAGTGTGTCCATACATGAAGACCTGCTAAAATGTGAAGTTTCGCGTATTGCAGCAAAATCTTCGCATCATTAGTGCCGATTAGCGCAATCGCGAATACATTGGAGCACTCTAACTGCATATAAAGCCATTTTTAATGTTCTGCCGAGCCAACCATTTTCTCCAGTCTCAGGAAACTTCTAGCAGCTTGGAAAATGTAGCAAAAGTGACCCACGCCTGTATTTCGAGCGCATTACGCGACTATTATATTGCTGATTTTTCGCAAACAAGAAAATAATCTCGAATTTGCGAATATATGACGAATATTAGCCCAAATATTCGTGAAATATCGCGAATTCAAATATAGCCCCTGCCGCTCATCACTAATGCCTATCTATTGAAATTACATTATTGCTTGAGATTGCTGAGAGGCAACCTTTTCTGGGGTCTGTATTCTGCAATATCTAGTAAAGCTGTTTCCTATGCTTCTTCTCTGGTGTATATAAGTCACCTGAGCAGTGGACCTTCTTTAAACCTGCTTGAACATGAAGTACCTAATAATGATAGACTTTTTTTATACGAATTCTCAGCTCTTCTGAACTTCTTACACAAGAGACGATGATGTGTAAAATAATCACAATTTATATCCTGCTTATTCCTCCAGCTAAACGTTGAAAAGGTGTTTATTGTAACCTGAAGATCTGATGGTGGAGCATTGGTGGCATTTTAAGGATGAGCGAATCAATTCTTCGTAATCTAACAAACCCTACTTTTTTGTAATTCTTTCGAGGCTAGATAGTATGCTATTCGTTTCTGGTAATTGCCTGCTCCTCAGAGGAGCTGAAAGCAGTATGTATATGTAGTAATCACCTCATCTCTGCTGGGCAGCAGATCACGTTGCAAAGGATGATCTGCTGCCCAGAAACAATGATTTAGGCATTCTCATCACTAATGCTTTCACCTGATGAACAAGCATTGGGTGATCGACAACAATATTGTAAGAAATACAGACTTTTAAGAATTTTTAGGAAAATAATGTAAGCCACATATTGCATTGGTATCATGTATGTATGTAAGGTTTACATCAAAATTATGTTAATTAGTCCTTTCAAAGCCAGTATGAGCAGGTACTGTCTATCTGGACAAAGGACCATTAGGATATAAAAGGCAGCAAATAGTTGTCAGCTGTCTAAAGAATTTATGGCAGTTATCCAGTAGGTAATACAATGGCTTGTGGGGCAAGAAAATGCTGGAAAATCCTGGAGGTAAAACAATCTAGCTATCAATCTTTTAGGAGTTAACCGGAGACTGCTAGAAAACCATAAGGAACAACCAATCAGATGTGCCTGCCATATTCTAATAGATGCTACAGCTGGCTTTTAAGCATATTAAAGGCCGGTATTTGAGACCAAAAATGGAAGAAGAGAGAAGAAAGAGAAGAACAGAACAGAAGACAGAAAAGAGCACAGACAGAGAAGAAGTGACATAGAAGCTGGAAACTGGAAGGGCTGGTTGAGAGACCTAAACAGACCTATGTATGGTAACTACTATGTATATACTGTAAGGATTAGAAATTTTCTGCTCTAATTACCAAATTGTCTTGTTGAGAGTAACTTTATATGGTAATTTTGTAAGTAACTGTAACTATCGTTGTGTACTAGTCTCTCTATAATATTTATTTCTGTTGTTCCACTGTATCTACATCTACATATATACTCATCAATAATAATAATTGCAATATTAATATTTCCGCACTGTACAATATATGGTACCTATTTTTTTATAATCTCACTCTTGTTTTTATGGTGAGGGACACAATGTCCCTCACCATAAAAACAAGAGTGAGATTATAAAAAAATAGGTACCATATATTGTACAGTGCGGAAATATTAATATTGCAATTATTATTATTGATGAGTATATATGTAGATGTAGAAACAGTGGAACAACAGAAATAAATATTATAAAGAGACTAGGTGAAAGCATCAGGTGAAAGCATTAGTGATGAGAATGCCTAAATCATTGTTTCTGGGCAGCAGATCATCCTTTGCAACGTGATCTGCTGCCCAGCAGAGATGAGGTGATTACTACATATACATACTGCTTTCAGCTCCTCTGAGGAGCAGGCAATTACCAGAAACGAATAGCATACTATCTAGCCTCGAAAGAATTACAAAAAAGTAGGGCTTGTTAGATTACGAAGAATTGATTCGCTCATCCTTAAAATGCCACTAATGCTCCACCATCAGATCTTCAGGTTACAATAAACACCTTTTCAACGTTTAGCTGGAGGAATAAGCAGGATATAAATTGTGATTATTTTACACATCATCGTCTCTTGTGTAAGAAGTTCAGAAGAGCTGAGAATTCGTAATTGTAATAATAAAGGTATTTGGAATAATTCAGGACTAAGTTGTTATTTTTTGCTGAATTATATTAGAATTTATAGGTGTAGTGTAAAACATTGTATACAAAAGTGCAAAACTTGACTAATAAAACATCACCTCATACATTATCATGTAGATGAATGGATTAGGTTACTATTGCAATGACCACCCATGCCTGCCGCTGTCCCTCTCCTCCGGGCAGGCACTGGTGCTATGTGACTCACCCTGCTTCTCCTTCTGTCCCTTTGGCCTGGACCTGCTTACCCTCCGCTGCCCACCAGTTTTCTGCAGACCACGGCCTGCGCTTCGTACGTGCTTCCTGGATGTAAAAGAGCCAGCACATGCGCCCTAGTTGGTCACTTTAGAGTATTTAAAGCGGTTGTCCCACAAAAAATATTCTATAGTTTTCAAACCAGCACCTAGATCTGAATACTTTTGTAATTGTATGTAACTAAAAATTGTGTATAGCCACTGAGCTATTCAATAAAATATATGTATAGCACCATCTGCTCTTTGTTATTTCCTTGTCTGGTTCACTGAAAAGGCCTTTAAATGCCTCCTGAGCTGTGACAGGGAGAGAGCTCCAGCAGAAAAGACACGACCCTTAGCTGCAGCAGAAAAGACACTTCACTTAAGCTCCCTGCTTGAAATACTGTAAATCTAGCAGAACAATGAATGGGGAGATCTCTTGATCCATGTGAGCTACTGGGCTGGTTCAACCTTTGTTAGAAAGAGATGATGTCTGATTAGAATTTTTTTACATTAATCATGAGATAACCCCTTTAAGATACCTTCCCCTATGGGAGGGTGCCTGAGCTTAGGTTTCCTATCTTACTAGATACCAGTGAAGGTGTGCTATTTTGTTTATCTGCCTGTGTACAGGCCTCTGCCTGTTTATCGACTCTGACCCTTCACTGCCCATCCTGACCTTGGCCTGTAACTGTAACCCTTTACTGCCTGCCCTCACCTCGGACTAGTTACACGGATTCGCATGGCCTCAGCCTGTTTCCCGACTACAAGTATTGCATCATCCCTTGGTCTCTAACCCCAGTGAGTCAGCTGGCGATCAAATGGGGACTATTCCAAGGTAGCAGCCTGTTAGCTCCCCTGCAACAAAATCCAGATCCATGTATAGGGTAATATAGAATATCAGAAGACTGCTAGGATAACACCCTTAGGTCTAATCCAAAGTCAAACCGGTTGGCTGGCATAGTGTTTCCACATCCACCGCCCATAACAGTTACTATGCAGAGATATTGGTTTATTACTGATCAAGAAGCTGATCTTGAGATCTTTAAGGCGATGCAAAGTGAATGTGGAAAGTATGATAGCGATCACAGTTGTTTTTCCCTCATTCAGTTCTTTTGATTATCGGCAGCACATCCCTGAGTACAACGTGAGATGTCTTGCCAACAACCGGATGAAAGATGCCAATCAGCTGACAAATGGGCGTTTTCTTGTTTTATCACCTGATCAGTAGCACAATTATACGAGCCAATTATAGGGAACAAGTTTTCCTTCCCAAAAATTCTTGTTAAATGGAGCCTTAACTGTTATGTACATTATCAGACACCTTTTCGCTGACGCTTTATGATGTTTCTCTAAATTCTAATGCCTGCCTGATGACATTTTAGACTGAATTCTTTCTATAAATCATTAAACAGAGAAGACCATAGTCTCAGCCTATATACAATGTCTGTCATTATTTTCTTGTTAGTTTGGCATTGTGTATAGATATAATTAGAGATGAGCGAATTGAAGTTGACGAAGTGGAATTTGATCCGAATTTCTGGAAAAATTTGATTCACACCGAATCCGAATTTCCTCACGCTTAATGGTAACCAATCACATTTTAACCTAAAATGGCTGCTGCACGTGTTAGGACATGGAGCAAAGAACTCTGGGAACGAGGGATCACCCACAATGCCATGCATGCAGCCAATCAGCAGCACAGCCAGCCGTATAAATAGCCTCAGCCATCTTGGATTCAGGCATTTTCCAGTGTACTTAGTGCAGGGAGAGACGTCAGCAGGCGCTAGGGACAGTGCTAGGAAAGACTTTATTGTGCCGAAAAAATGAATTAGAAGTCAAGGTGTAGGGAGAGGATAGGGAGGCATCATCCAAACTATAAAAGGAGAACAGGGTGCAATAGGAGAGTGTACAGTCGTGGCCAAAAGTTTTGAGAATGACACAAATATTAGTTTTCACAAAGTTTGCTGCTAAACTGCTTTTAGATCTTTGTTTCAGTTGTTTCTGTGATGTAGTGAAATATAATTACACACACTTCATACGTTTCAAAGGCTTTTATCGACAATTACATGACATTTACGCAAAGAGTCAGTATTTGCAGTGTTGGCCCTTCTTTTTCAGGACCGCTGCAATTCGACTGGGCATGCTCTCAATCAACTTCTGGGCCAATTCCTGACTGATAGCAACCCATTCTTTCATAATCACTTCTTGGAGTTTGTCAGAATTAGTGGGTTTTTGTTTGTCCACCCGCCTCTTCAGGATTGACCACAAGTTCTCAATGGGATTAAGATCTGGGGAGTTTCCAGGCCATGGACCCAAAATGTCAATGTTTTGGTCCCCGAGCCACTTAGTTATCACTTTTGCCTTATGGCACGGTGCTCCATCGTGCTGGAAAATGCATTGTTCTTCACCAAACTGTTGTTGGATTGTTGGAAGAAGTTGCTGTTGGAGGGTTTTTTGGTACCATTCTTTATTCATGGCTGTGTTTTTGGGCAAAATTGTGAGTGAGCCTACTCCCTTGGATGAGAAGCAACCCCACACATGAATGGTCTCAGGATGCTTTACTGTTGGCATGACACAGGACTGATGGTAGCGCTCACCTTTTCTTCTCCGGACAAGCCTTTTTCCAGATGCCCCAAACAATCGGAAAGAGGCTTCATCAGAGAATATGACTTTGCCCCAGTCCTCAGCAGTCCATTCACCATACTTTCTGCAGAAGATCAATCTGTCCCTGATGATTTTTTTTTGGAGAGAAGTGGCTTCTTTGCTGCCCTTTTTGACACCAGGCCATCTTCCAAAAGTCTTTGCCTCACTGTGCGTGCAGATGCGCTCACACCTGCCTCCTGCCATTCCTGAGCAAGCTCTGCACTGGTGGCACTCCGATCCCGCAGCTGAATCCTCTTTAGGAGACGATCCTGGCATTTGCTGGACTTTCTTGGACACCCTGAAGCCTTCTTAACAATAATTGAACCTCTTTCCTTGAAGTTCTTGATGATCCTATAAATTGTTGATTGAGGTGCAATCTTAGTAGCCACAATATCCTTGCCTGTGAAGCCATTTTTATGCAACGCAATGATGGCTGCACGCATTTCTTTGCAGGTCACCATGGTTAACAATGAAAGAACAATGATTTCAAGCATCACCCTCGTTTTAACATGTCAAGTCTGCCATTTTAACCCAATCAGCCTGACATAATAATCTCCAGCCTTGTGCTCGTCAACATTCTCACCTGAGTTAACAAGACAATTACTGAAATGATCTCAGCAGGTCCTTTAATGACAGCAATGAAATGCAGTGGAAAGTTTTTTTTGGGATTAAGTTAATTTTCATGGCAAAGAAGGACTATGCAATTCATCTGATCACTCTTGATAACATTCTGGAGTATATGCAAATTGCTATTATAAAAACTTTAGCAGCAACTTTTCCAATTTCCAATATTTATGTAATTCTCAAAACTTTTGGCCACGACTGTACAGCCTGGTTATAGCTCCGACTTTGTTACACCTTGTTGCACTAATTGGAGATCCAACTTGCAGTTATACTGCTGCTTTAAGGTTGTTTGCACTATATGATAGCTCAGTAATTCCAGCAAACCTTGCTTGTGATTGGTGTGCAAGTTCTGTGTGATACAGCCATTTACGGGGATTATTAATAGGAAAGATACGTACGTCCTATTAGCTGTCCTGCGTTGATTTTACGTTGTTTTACTTTTGGGGGGGGGGGTGTATTAATAGGAAAAAAATAAGAAAGTAAAATATGTCATAAGTGCCGTTCGGCGGTGAAGTTACATTGTACTACAGCCATTTACGGGGTATATTAATAGGAAAGATACTTACGTTCCATTAGCCGTTCTGTGTTGATTTTACTTTTTTTTATTTTTTTTGGGGGGAGGGGTGTATTAATAGGAAAAAAAAGGGAAAAATATACGGCAGTGAAGTTACATTGTACTACAGCCTTTTACATGGTGTATTAAAAGGAAATATACGTACGTCCCATTAGCTGTTCTGCAGTGGATTCTGATTGTTATATTTATTATTTGGGGGTGTAGAAATAGGAAAAAGACAATGTCTTAATTGCCGTTCTGCGGTAAATTGTGAAAAATATTCCCCCCCCCCCCTTGACTTCTTTCGTGTTTTGTTAAATTACAGCCTTAAGTTCAATGTTTTGTTAGTCTGAATTTTATGTGATGGATCAGAATACAATAGTCTAAGTTGGTGAAGTGAAATGAAAAAAATATATCAATAAAACTATTGTTTAGAAATAGAAAACTGAAAATTGGCATGTGCGTATGTATTCACCCCCTCTGTTAGGAAGCCCATAAAAAGCTCTGGTGCAACCAATTACCTTCATAAGTCACATAATTAGTGAAATGATGTCTACCTGTGTGCAATCTAAGTGTCACATGATCTGTCATTACATATACACACCTTTTTTGAAAGGCCCCAGAGGCTGCAACACCTAAGCGAGAGGAATCACTAACCAAACACTGCCACGAAGACCAAGGAACTCTCCAAACAAGTAAGGGACAATGTTGTTGAGAAGTACAAGTCAGGGTTAGGTTATAAAAAAATATCCAAATCTTTGATGATCCCCAGGAGCACCATCAAATCTATCATAACCAAATGGAAAGAACATGGCACAACAGCAAACCTGCCAAGAGACGGCCGCCAATCAAAACTCACGGACCGGGCAAGGAGGGCATTAATCAGAGAGACAGCACAGAGACCTAAGGTAACCCTGGAGGAGCTGCAGAGTTCCACAACAGAGACTTGAGTATCTGTACATAGGATGACAATAAGCCGTACGCTCCATAGAGCTAAAAACAAAAAGGCATGTTGTGAGTTTTCAAAAAGGCGTGTGGGAGACTCCCAAAATGTATGGAGGAATGTGCTCTGGTCTGATGAAACTAAAATTGAACTTTTCGGCCTTCAAAGAAAATGCTATGTCTGGCGCAAACCCAACACATCACATCACCCAAAGAACACCATCCCCACAGTGAGACATGGTGGTGGCAGGATCATGCTGTGGGGATGTTTTCCTGCAGCCAGGACTGGGAAACTTGTCAGAGTTGAGGGAAAGGTGGATGGTGATAAATACAAGGATATTCTTGAGAAAAACCTGTACCACTCTGTGTGTGATTTGAGGCTAGGATGGAGGTTCACCTTCCAGCAGGACAATGACCCCAAACACACTGTTAAGGCAATACTTGAGTGGTTTAAGGAGAAACATGTAAATGTGATGGAATGGCCTAGTCACAGCCCAGATCCAATAGAAAATCTGTGGTCAGACTTAAAGATTGCTGTTCACAAGTGCAAACCATCCAACTTGAAGATGCTGGAGCAGTTTTCCAAGGAGGAATGGGCAAAAATCCCAGTGGTAAGAGGTGGCAAGCTCATAGAGACTTATACAACGCGACTTGGAGCTGTGATTGCCACAAAAGGTGGGTCTACAAAGTATTTACTTTAGGGGGGGTGAATAGTTATGCATATTGATGTTTTCTGTTAGCTTGTCCTATTTGTTGTTTGCTTCACAATAAAAATAAATAATAAAACATCTTCAAAGTAGTGGACATGTTCTGTAAATTACATGATGCACATCCCCAAACAATGTTAATTCCAGGTTGTGAGGCACCAAACCATCTACATTAGAACCAACAACCTTAACCACTACGCTATACAGCTACATGTTAACTTGCAGTGAAATATGAAATTATACTTCTGCTGTATAGGAATAATTACTACATGCCAAACTACTATGAGGTTTTTCTGACACAGTTTATCATTCAGCTTTATAGCTGAGTGGTTAAAGTTCTTGCCTCTAATGTAGAAGGTTATGAGTTCAAATCCGGGCAGAAACTTTTCAGAAATAGAGGCTAAATTGGATTTAAATACACTGGCTCGAGCACACGAGGTATTCGGTCGAGCATGCTCGCTCAACACTAGTTCTGACAGATCAGAGGAAGGGCAAAATAATCAGTGATTTCAACACAAACTTACTGCGGACACCCTCTCCACTTTGTCGGGGGGGGGGGGGGGGGGCTCTACTTGTATAAGCGTTTATTAGAACAGGTTCAGTAGACATCTATGTGGAATCAGCTGACGACGGTTTAAAAGGAGTGCGCTTCTTCTTGACGTTAACATTGACCTGTAAGGCTGAGTTCACACTTGAGTTATTTGGTCAGTTTTCTAAGAGCAACGCCTGTCATCTCCATGTCATATTGACTCAGTATTATTTCAGCAGACTCCCTATGCGTGCTACTGCAAGGCACAGTGTTCTACACCACTATACATGCTCTCTGCAGCCAGGAAATAGCAGTTTTTTAACGCGATTTACCACAAATAAATTTTAATCTTTTTGGAAAATTCAGCGAACCGATCAAATTGAATTTTTGAGAAATCCGCTTATCTCTAGCTATAATCACTGAACAATGCCAACAAGGGTAATTTTGGGGCTTTGATTTACTATTGTGAAATTTGTATGCTATGCTGTTCTTCTCTAGAAAAAAAAATGGGGCGAAGAAGCAATAAATGATACAAAATTCATTAGTTCTACCACACATTTAAGTGGAAGTAGCCTTACAATGGCAGTATACAGTAGATAAAATATGTGCATGGTCATAACATAGTGACCTTAAAGGGGTTATCTCAAGACATCTAAAAAATTAAAATCAGAGATCATATAGTACATGACAATCTCTTTCTAACAAAGCCAGAACCTGCCCTGTACCTCACATAGATCCAGAGATCCAGCCATTAGTTTATCTGCTAGATTTATTTCAAGCTGGCAGCTCAAGGGGAGTGTCTTTTCTGCTACAGCTCAGGGGGTGCGTCCATGCTCTCCCTATCACAGCTCAGGAGGCAGTTGAAGGATGAAACTGAGCATGTGCGACCATCTCAGTAAAGAAGGACAAAGAAATAAGGAAAGAAAACAGCAGGTGGTGCTATACAGATACATTTCATTGAATAACTCAATGGCTATGCAAAAATTTAAATTACATGCAATTTCAAAAGTATTTAGATCCAGGTTCTGGTTTGAAAACTGTAGAATATTTTCCATGGGACAACCCCTTTAATTCTCCACTAAAAGCAAGGAACATGATGCATGGTGAAAACTGTTGGGGTCTCATCTGTCAGACACTCATTAATCTGAATTTCAAGACATGTCTGATTAAAATTTTCTTATGAAGCCCCTTTAACCACCTCCCATCCGCACATTGACTTTAAACGTCCGGGAGGTGGTTCTCCATCTCTGAATGGACGTTCTGGAACGTTCATTCAGAGATGGCAGCTGCACGCTAATCGTGCAGCTGCAGATCGGGTTGCCCGCTGTCGGTGACAGCAGGGCAACCTTTAGAGAAGGCAGGGACAGTGCCCAGGTGTCCCTGCCTACTATATCACTGTATACACAGCGTTCACCAAGCGCTGTGTATACAGTGCAGGAAGCGCTATGTGACCGCCGGGGCCGAGAGAGTACAGGAGCTGTGAGGTCTTCTGCAGACCTCGATCAGCCCTGCACTGAGGCTGTACAGCGCTGTATAGTACTGTACAACCTCTCTAAGGGTGTATTTCCACTGTAACTGGGGCTACTATGTCAGCCCCAGTTACAGGAGAAATTAATAGTGGGGGAAAAAAAAAGTTAAATGTCCCCCAGAGGTCTTGTATGACCTTATGAAGGGATGAAAAGTGTAAAATAAAAAATAAATATAAAAAGTGTAAAAAAAAAAAAAATTAAAAAAAGGTTTCACATGTAAAAAAAAAATATTCCCCAAGTAAGGAATTTAAAAAACATTTTAAAAACAGAAAATAAATAAATGAATAGACATATTTAGTATTGCCGCGACGGTCGGCTCTATAAATATATCAATATAACAATAGCAAAGACAGGTGCACTCTGCGGTCTTACTAAACCCTTAAACTGATTTTAAAATTGAGAGATTAGCCAAAATGCCCTACAGTGTAGGACATGTCTGAGCCCGATCACCGCGCCAAGTTTTCTCAAGTAGCTCGGGACCTAACACTCACCTACCTGTGCCGTATGGGCAATACCAGGGGCCAGTGGGCAAATTACAGGAGCATGAGGTCCGACTCACAAACAACTCACCAGTTACCTCCAGCATGTAACCATGCTAGCAATGGGAGGAGGGAGGAGTCTGCGAGTCCCACTCAAGACTGGCTGGTATGGCCCAGGCCTCACAGGTGCACCTAAATGTAGCTTGTGGATGGAAAGCAGGCACATTTAAATTGGAGTTTATACACCTCCAGGCATCTCTATATACAAACCGGATTCCAAAAAAGTTGGGACACTAAACAAATTGTGAATAAAAACTGAATGCAATGATGTGGAGATGGCAAATGTCAATATTTTATTTGTAATAGAACGTAGATGACAGATCAAACGTTTAATCCGAGTAAATGTATCATTTTAAAGGAAAAATACGTTGATTAAAAATTTCACGGTGTCAACAAATCCCAAAAAAGTTGGGACAAGTAGCAATAAGAGGCTGGAAAAAGTTAATTTGAGCATAAAGAAGAGCTGGAAGACCAATTAACACTAATTAGGTCAATTGGCAACATGATTGGGTATAAAAAGAGCTTCTCAGAGTGGCAGTGTCTCTCAGAAGCCAAGATGGGTAGAGGATCACCAATTCCCACAATGTTGCGCAGAAAGATAGTGGAGCAATATCAGAAAGATGTTACCCAGCGAAAAATTGCAAAGATTTTGCATCTATCATCATTAACTGTGCATAACATCATCCGAAGATTCAGAGAATCTGGAACAATCTCTGTGCGTAAGGATCAAGGCCGTAAAACCATACTGATGCCTGTGATCTCCGGGCCCTTAAACGACACTACACCACAAACAGGAATGCTACTGTAAAGGAAATCACAGAATGGGCTCAGGAATACTTCCAGAAACCATTGTCAGTGAACACAATCCACCGTGCCATCCGCCGTTGCCAGCTGAAACTCTACAGTGCAAAGAAGAAGCCATTTCTAAGCAAGATCCACAAGCTCAGGCGTTTTCACTGGGCCAGGGATCATTTAAAATGGAGTGTGGCAAAATGGAAGACTGTTCTGTGGTCAGACGAGTCACGATTCGAAGTTCTTTTTGGAAATCTGGGACGCCATGTCACCCGGACCAAAGAGGACAAGGACAACCCAAGTAGTTATCAACGCTCAGTTCAGAAGCCTGCATCTCTGATGGTATGGGGTTGCATGAGTGCGTGTGGCATGGGCAGCTTGCATGTCTGGAAAGGCACCATCAATGCAGAAAAATATATTCAGGTTCTAGAACAACATATGCTCCCATCCAGACGTCATCTCTTTCAGGGAAGACCCTGCATTTTTCAACAAGATAATGCCAGACCACATTCTGCATCAATCACAACATCATGGCTGCGTAGAAGAAGGATCCGGGTACTGAAATGGCCAGTCTGCAGTCCAGATCTTTCACCTATAGAGAACATTTGGCGCATCATAAAGAAGAAGGTGCAACAAAGAAGGCCCAAGACGATTGAACAGTTAGAGACCTGTATTAGACAAGAATGGGAGAGCATTCCTTTTTCTAAACTTGAGAAACTGGTCTCCTCGGTCCCAGACGTCTGTTGAGTTGTAAGAAGAAGGGGAGATGCCACACAGTGGTGAAAATGGCCTTGTCCCAACTTTTTTGGGATTTGTTGACACCATGAAATTCTGATTCAACATATTTTTCCCTTAAAATGGTACATTTTCTCAGTTTAAACTTTTGTTCCGTGATTTATGTTCTATTCTGAATAAAATATTAGAAGTTGGCACCTCCACATCATTGCATTCAGTTTTTATTCACCATTTGTATAGTGTCCCAACTTTTTTGGAATCCGGTTTGTATACAAACTAAAAAGAATGGCGTGGTATTAAACAGAAAATAAGAAAAAGTATACATATTAGGTATCGCCACGTCCATAACGATCTGCTCTATAAAAATGTCACTCGGCCGAACCTCTCAGGTGAATGTTGTAAAAATAAATAAATAAAAACTGTGCTAAAACAACCAATTCTTTGGTCACCTTGCCCAAAAAAATATTATAATGAATGATCACAAAATCATATGTATCCAAAAATAGTACCAATAAAACTGGCACCTTATCCCCTAGTTTCCAAAATGGGGTCACTTTTTGGGAGTTTCTACTGTAAGGGTGCATCAGGGGGGGCTTCAAATGTAACATGGCATCTAAAAACCATGTGACGCTCCTTTTCTTCTGTGCCCTGCCGTGTGCCCATACAGCAGTTTATGACCACATGTGGGGTGTTTCTGTAAGCCGCAAAATCTGGGTAATAAATATTGAGTTTTGTTTGGCTGTTAACCCTCGATGTGTTAAAGAAAAAATTGGATTTAAATGGAAAATCTGCCAAAAAAGTGAAATGTAAAAATTTGATCTCCATTTTCCTTTAATTCTTGTGGAACGCCTAAAAGGTTAACAAAGTTTGTAAAATCAGTTTTAAGTAACTTGAGGGGTGTAGTTTCTACAATAGGGTCATTTATGGGGGTATCCACTATGTAAGCCCCACAAAGTGACTTCAGACCTGAACTGGTCCTTAAAAAGTGGGTTTTGGCAATTTTCTTAAACATTTTAAGAATTGCTTCTAAACTTCTAAGCCTTCTAACGTCCTAAAAAAAAAAAAAAGACATTTCCAAAATGATGCCAACATAAAATTGACATATGGGGAATGTTAAGTAATACATTTTTTATGAGGTATCACTTTCTGTTTTAAAAGCAGAGAAATTGAAATTTAGAAAATTGCAAATTTTTCCGAATTTTTAGTAAATTTGGTATTTTTTCATAAATAGAGGTGAAATATATTGACTCAAATTTATGACTAGCATGAAGTACAATGTGTCACGAGAAAACAATTTCTGAATGGCTTGGATAAGTAAAAGCGTTCCAAAGTTATTACCACATAAAGTGAGATATGTCAGATTTGCAAAATTAGGCCTGGTCAGGAAGGGGCCCAGATGTGAAGTTGTTAAAGACAATTCTATCTGAATCATTTGCTTGTCAAACACATAGTTACCCATCCAAGGTTAAAAAAAATAATAATAATTTGCTATGTAATCTCCTGTTGTATGGAGCTCTTAAGATCATGTAGATTAAGTGTCTATGTGTTTTTCTTTTACTCCTTTTCATTATGCTTTTCTGATTTATGGTTGCATTTTGTTCACTCTACTACCAACAGCACTATTACTAAATGGCAAGAAATACCAATGTATACAAATAAAAGTATCCTATTCAAGAATGTAATCTTCTAGGTGTTGCTTTTTTTTAAATAAATTTTGTTTTTATTATGTTCAATTCAATAGTGTACAATAAAGATATCAAAGAATATTGTTCCCATCTAGATTTAGTGTTAAAATGTTTATATACACTAATGTTCTGCACAAAAAATTCTTACCATTGCTGGTTCAATGAACATCTTAATAAATGGGGCAATTTTTATGATTGTATTATATTCATTTTGCGCTAAAAATATATATTTTCAGTTGGTCTTTACTAAAAATGTTCAGCCTTTTCTGAGATGTAGGGTTAAAAATCAGTCTCTTGCAGGCTGTCAGTTTCTGTTTTCTTTTAATCCCGTCATCTGACGGTTCATGTATAGCTCTTATCTCTGATTTCCTGATCTCATGAACACTTATTTAAAGCCCTTTAAACTGGCTGAGTGTTGTAGGAATGCTCGCTAGTGATTATCTGCTGCTGTAAAGGTGCCACCGATTGCCCGATGAATGACTGAAACGCCCATGCATAAGATTGTGCAGACACCTAAATCGTTGTTTGCCGGCAGCACACTGTGTCATTTAAACATGCTCTGTTCCCGGCAAACAATGATTCTGTGGCACTAGTGATCACTCCTCCCCATACTGTGGAGGAGATCGCTGTATATAAATGCAGCAGTCTTCTTCACTGACGAGCAGGCGATTGTCAGAAAGGAACAATAATCAGCTAAATCTAGCAATGTAAAGGGGCCTTTAGCCATATTCTTATAAGTTTGATAATTGTGTTTATGCGGCCAGGACATCAGAGATAAGAGCTACACATGAGCCATCAGATGATAAGATTGAAATAAAACTGAAAGCCTGCAAAAAGACAGATTTTTAACCTTTCTCAGAAAAGGCTGAACATTTTTTAATAAAGACCTATTAACGAAATGTTTTTTGGCCCAAAATGAGTAAAATGCAATCATAATTTTTTTTTTTTATCTATGAGGGTGTCCATAGCCTTTAAATGCAGATCATGTTTCAGTTGGAGTTAGGAATAGAAATCAGACATAGTAAGGTTATATTTTATTAGGTGATGCTGTCCTCTAGCTCATTGACAAAATGTGTGGCATTGTGATTTTGTGACAATCGGCTCCTGGAGGAGGGAGGTGCTTGGGGTGGAGTTATTAGGGTGAAAAACACCCCTAACAGTGTCTGTTCTCCTTCTTTCCAGGGAGCTGACACATGAACAAAATGGTGGAGGCTCTGCACAAGTTGGTGTCATTACTGCTCCCTGGGCAGGATGTTGCTGTTGAGCCCCTTACGAAACAACAAGTGAAATCCTGGGTTGGGCATTCATGAAGTGATATTTTAAATGCCGGTTTTATCTTGTGACCTCGTGAGTATAATAAAACCCTGCTGTTTGGTACACTGTTTGTCAGTACTTCATAGTGTATATAAAGAGGGATTCCGGTGGAGGAGACATGAGCAGAGTGAACCGTGACTGATTACATCATGGGCCCATGTTGAAGACTCATCTTTTCAAAACTCTGTTTGTTCTTAAAGAAGGGCTGCACAAATCTGGTATTTAATGTAAGACGGTTTATTGAAGGAGACCTCATACCTTCATACAGATCTTGCTGTTCTCAATCTAGATTGAAGGACTAATGCTTTTTTTATGGATGCTGAAGGTGTTAGAGTGCAGCCCACAGTTGTTAGAGATATTAATCCATGCACAGTACGTAAGCTTTAGCTTGCCCAGGTACCCATCTTGCACAGATGATTACGGCACAATATACCGATAGTGGCATGTGCAGTGCAAGTGAGGAATCACAGGACCAGGTGAGAGGATGCTGATGACGCCTACTCCTTTCAGTGAAGGGGATGTGACAAGAGCTGGAGAGCAGTGCACTAAAGCCCTTATTTGCCTAAGCACAAAATCGTGCTTTTAATCAGCATGATCAGTCCTACCACTCATTATGCCTAGTGTAATAGGGTTAATCCTGATGACACCTGCTATTTTATGAGGATGGTAGAGATCCTAAAAAGAATTTTCCTTAACACAAATTCTCAACCGCTGGTCACAGTACATCTTGCAACTAGGAATACAATAAAGAACTGAAACATCTCCAGCACTCACTGTCACCCCAGTTCACACTTTACAGAAAAAGAGTTCATGCTAGTGAGGCCAGACTGGAGGCGTAGCCTTAGTGGGAGGCTGGCATGACGGGGGGTGGTTCAGGGAAGCAGGAATGGGGATTGGGCAGTTTAAGTTGCTGGAGGTGGGGGTTAGTAATTTTGGGGGAAGTGTCTGGGCTTTAAAAGGGGGCTGTGGGGAAGAAAGGGGCGCCATTTTAGAGGAGAAAGCAGGGAACCCCCGCCCACCCTCCATTGTTTTGATGGTTTATGTTCTTGATCCTGTTTGTGTAAGGTGAAGACAAGTTGGGGGATGTTCTTTGGGATTGGTGTTGTCACGGCAGCTGTGGTGGTGGAAGGTCCTTGAAGTTGCCAGGTTGCTGAGGGGAGGGCCCTATGGCGCTGGAGGCAAGGTGGAGTTCACCGCATGGCATTTAATTATTTTAGGCTTCGAGGACCTTTCTTCGTCGGTAATGTTCAGAATGTTCATAATTTGTATAGTTGTAAATAATAAAATGGCTGCTGTGGCTGATTAAAATCCACTGCTGTGTCAGTGTGGTTATTGGGAAAAAGGTGAAATGATCCTGGGACATACGTGGTTGGAGAGTTAGCAGACCAGTAACCAGTACCAACATCAAGTGCACACAGTTTCTTCCCCTTTTGCAAGTCCAATGGCGGTCTTCCAAAGAATGGCTTGTAATGATGGTGCACAGCACATAGATCTCTTCAATAGTCCCCATCAAGCTGTTCCCACTGCAGAAAATCAAGCTACAAGAAACAGGGTAAAATAGTGCGGACTGCCTTCCAAAGAATGAGTAAAATTTGCTTATTATACTGATAAAAGCATGCGTTTATCATATACATTTAATATCGGCACATCTCTTCACCCGTTACTTCCCATTTTGCCCTTCTTTCGGGGTCGTGGACTACTTCTGGCTGCTTGATTTTCTGCAGTAGAGACAGAGTGGTGGTCACTATTGAAGAGATCTATGTACTGTGCACCATCACTACAACCTATTCTTTGGAAGATTGATTAGCAAAAAGGTAGGAAGCTGTGCGGACTGGAACCCGGTTTTCTGCATAGTGTGAACTGTGGTGATCGTGAGTCCTGGAGGTGTTTCAATTCTGAAATAGGGTTGACTGCTACAGATTTTCTTGTTATTTATTTTGTTTTAAGAAGTACGGACTGCTTCTTTTTAATCCTGTTTAGCTCCACAAGGTTTTAGGTGGTGCTGTTTAATCAAATTTTTTATTTTTATTTTTATTAAATTTTTTCAGGAACTACGAATACATCTCATTTTCTAAGGCTGGATTTATACCGTTTTTAGTGTAGTTTTTTTTGTCAAAGCCAGGAATAGATCTAAAAGGAAGAAAAATCATAAAGGAGAGACTGAGAAGCTAAAAGAAGTACCTTCTCACTGCCACCACCACCAGACTCTCCATTGCAATGCACGCGTGCAGTGTGACATCTTTAAAGAGATAGGTACATGAATATACTCCTGTGTTTTGCTCAAAAAAATTACTTGAAAAACCACAGTTCCTACATTTGTGTTCTATGTGCTTCTAGTAATTTCACCACCACAGCTACCAGGTTCTCCATAGCATTGCACACGTGTAGAGTGATATCTTAAAGGGACAGGCGCAAGTCAGACATGTTTCTTTCCTGTATCCACGCCTGTGTTTCACTCCAAAAAAATTTAATCAAAAACTACATGTGTGAATCCAGCCAATCCATTCATTTCAGTGCAAGGCACAACCTGGCAGTGAACAGCTCTCATGTATTTTAAAATATACAACTTTTAAATAAAACATATGGTGCTTTAATAGGGAGCTATGAGACAGATCACCATACCTCCCAACTTTTGAAACATCCAAAGAAGGATACCATACCAGCGGTGTGCGTACAGTACCCCAGAACAGGGTCACTGCAAAGGTTAAATTGCTGTAGTGTTATCAGTGAAATGTTCTTATTCATTGTATTTATATATCTAATAGTGCTGTATGGATAAGTAAGGGCTAACCACCTTGGCTGATCTTAATGGGTCCTTCTCCTGGTTAGTGAGTAGTGAAAGTTTAGCTAGAGAAACTCCTTGTGCAAACTCCTCAAAACTAGGCTTGAGCTAACAGAACCTTCATCTCTGAGACATCTGTCTCCAAGAAAACCCCTTTATCACCAAAACTGCTTCCGAGAGAAAGAGAAGGTCCTAAATCTGCAAGTCCGTGTATTGGAGTCAGTCAGCAAAATATTGCGTACGTTTATGGCAGTGATAGACTTTGCTGCTGTTAGAGGGAACATTGCTAACGTACCCATCCACACTTTGAGACGATTTGGCCGGCCGTATCGTGAATCTGTACCCCTTTGCCTGGGAATCACGGAAACATTTACAAGGAACCTCACTGCCTAAAGTTCTGCAGAGAAACTGTAGAGAGACAGAGAGATGGCGTCCTACAACCCCATCATTTCTGTTATAATATGTTGCTATAAGGAAAGAATTGCACTGTGATCTACTTGGAAATGTGTGTTATTACTGACAGATGTACTACTACCAGTGATGGCCAGTTCGCCGTGTTCGCCCGCGAACACATGCGAGCTGCCATCTTAAATCACAAGTCCGGCGAGGCACAGGTAAGTCCTTACCTGTGACTGCGTCGCGAGCCAGTCTGAAACCAGGAGCAGGCAGTTCCGAGAACAGCCCGATGAAGGCCCCCGGCGGCTGTTCTCGGAACTGCCTGCTCCCGGTGACCGCATTTGTTTCAGACCGGCTCGCGGCGCAGGCACAGGTAAGGACTTACCTGTGCCTCGCCGGACTTGTGATTTAAGATGGCAGCTCGCATGTGTTTGCGGGCGAACGCGGTGAACTGGCCATCACTGACTACTACCCCTATTCTGCATTTTAGAGAGACGTATTTATCGAAATCACCTGGTCTGATGACTAATTCCTCCATCATCCATCAGCCACTTCATCCACACTCCTGCCTTGCTCCCTGCCAAAACACAAAACATCAAGGGCACCCCAATCACCACCAAGCAGAAGCCCCAAGACTAGGATGTGCCCAGTGGGAAGGATCCCAGACTGTCTGCAACACACGTAGATTGCCACATCCAATTTTTTTTTTACTAAGCCATGCCCTTAAATCCACTCAATACCTCTCTATACATGTCCAATTCTGCCCAGTCTACTTTGTGCCTCTATACAGTAGTTATGCAGCCTTAATGCTACCATACAGTAGTTATTTCCCCCTTAGTACTGTCTTCACAATAGAAGGCTCCCTTAAGACCCTCACACAGTATTTATGCCTTTTAATGTCACCCTCACAGTATAGTTATGCCCCTTTAGTGCCCTCACACACAGTACATTGCCCCATTAGTGTCCTAACACTGTAGTGATGCATCCTTAGGGCTGAATTACACCAACAGATTATCTGACCAATTTATGTCAGACCAATAGTTGCTGTGTATAACAAAAGATATGTGTGTATAATAGGCCATCTAACCAATGATTGGTTTAATACAGCCCTTAGTACTCTCTTAGTTATGGCCCCTAAGTGCCCCCTCACAATACTGCTGCCCTTTTAGTTCTCCTTGCAATATAGTTGCCCCCTTAGTGTAATCTCACAGTAATGCTGCTCCCTTAGTGCCCCCTCACATTAATTCTGCCCCTTTAGTCCCCTCTCACAATAGTGTACCCCTTTAAGGCCCCCATTACAGTAGTGCTGCCCCTTAGTGTCCCCCACAATAGCGAAGTCCCCATATTGCTCCCTCGCAATACTAGTGTAGTTTAAATAAAAAAAAAGAAGGTAATACCCATCTAGCCTCGTTCCCCCGATGAATGGAGCAAATCACTCTCGGCTTGTGCTCTCTCCTGCTCAGCACAGCAGGTGTAATGTCACTGTATGATGTCACTCCTGTCTGCTGGGGAGCGCACAGGCCAGTGAATGATGGAGCATGGAGCTGACAGCCCCATGCTACACTTTTATACTCAAATGTATCTAAGCCCTCAGGAAACAGATACAGTTGAAATCAGCACGACACAAACATCCCAGGAATGAGGGGCAGCAGTCGAAATCTCCCACAGGATCTGGGATGGATCACCACAACAAATTTTGAAAAACTAAATGGAAAAACTGGGACTGAGTGAAGAAACCAAACGGATGAAGTAGTTTGTGTTTTGGGCACAGTAGTTTATGATCTCATGCTTTAATGAACATTTTCATTTACAGTCAGTCAAGCTAGAGGAGTCATTTACTATATGTAGTCTGATAGGAATGGACATTTTTTCCTGTTGCCTTACGTGTTGTCTAACACTCCTGAATTGCAGGTCTCGGGGTTGCAATGAGAAGTTAATTGCTATTAGGAATGAGTCATAAATGAGCTCCCTTAGCAGGAGTTCAAACCGATGACTTGTTGATCTTTCCAAATGTTTATGTCCCGTGGCACACACAGAGCCCACGGCTTAATAGCATCTCGTGTGAGCAGATTTTGCAGAGAACAGAAACAGTTATTATTATTTCTGCAGATATATTATCTGTACCCTGAAATAGCAACTTTAACATGGAACATTAACGTCTACAATTTGGAAATAACATGGCAGCTAAGTGTATTGCTCTTCATGCATCACTTGGCTGAGGTTTAGCATTCTCTTTCTCCGGGCTTGTAATATGATGTAGTCAAAATCTACAGCAGAGTTTGGTAACTCCTGATTTTCCAGATGGCATGGAGCTTAATGTTAACTAGTTATTCAACATAGGGTTTGGATTGGAACGATGAAAGATGGAGACTCATAGGCTAGCCAAGCCTGCTGTACAGGAACAAGGAATACTTCTATTAGGAGCAAGCCATAAAATGATATTATTTGGCAGCAGTATTATGATCACGCTAAATACATAATTTGCCATCTGCTGCAATTTATAGTGGTTTTCAATATTGTCATTTCTTTGCTCATTTTATTTTGTATCATATTCGTAATAAATATTTTGTTTTTAGTGATTATATGCATTTAATATATAGCTGAACTATCTGTCTGTCTATCAAATGAAGAAATCACAGCACTTCATAAATTCTAGTTTATTTAGAGAGCCTCTATCAGCATGGTCGACCCTTTTAACCCAGGTAGTATTGCCTGGTAGGGGTGATCATACTGAGTAACATTGTATATAAATATTTTTTTCTAAGGTGAATAGTTGCTGAGATATTTAACTTTTAATATTTATGCAAATTACCTATTTCGAGCACCGAGGGATCTGCTGTAGCACTTGGAGCAATGCTACTGCTACGCCCCCCGCTGTTCTCTTTACTCCTCCTCCTCTTTGATTAACGGGGCTAGACATCTCGTCTTCTAGTGCCTGGACTGTGGCTCACAAATAACCTTAAATTGTCCAGTGTTAATATGTTACATGGAGTCATTGGTGTCAGTGTGTTTCAGCAAAATCATGCGTTCCTCTAGGATTTTGTTTATGTGCTGTGGCCAATATATAGGTGCCTGCACTCACTAGTGGCAGCAGAGCCTCTGCAGAAGGGAAGAGCGATATACGGGGAGAAGAGAATACTTACTGACCTTCCCATCCTTCCAGCAGCTGTACTACTCCGCTGTCCGTAATGCCGCCGGCACCTCCACTTCTGGTTGGACTGATATCTCCAGCAGCTTCACAGATAGCGAAGGAGCCCAGCTGCTGGGGAAGGATGGGAAGGTCAGTAAGTATTTTTGTCTCCCTGTATAGCGCTTTGTCTTCTGCAGAGCCTCCACAGCCACCAAAGAGTGCAGACACCTATATATTGGCCACATCACTTAACAAAATCAAGCATTCCTAGAGGAATGCATGATTTTGCCAAAACACACTGACACCAATGACCGTTTTTACACAAATAATGCTGGACCATCAATGATTATTTGTGAGCCACAGCACAGACGAGATGTCCATCCAGTTCAGCCTGTTATCCTGCAAGTTGATCCAGAGGAAGGCAAAAAAAACCTGTGAGGTACAAGCCAATTTTCCCCACTTAAGGAGGAAAAAATTCCTTCCTGACTCCAATCAGGCAATCAGAATAACTCCCTGGATCAACGACCCCTCTCAAGTAGCTATAGCCTGTAATATTATTACACTCCAGAAATACATCCAGGCCCCTCTTGAATTCCTTTATTGTACTCACCATCACCACCTCCTCAGGCAGAGAGTTCCATAGTCTCACTGCTCTTACCGTAAAGAATCCTTTTCTATGTTTGTGTACAAATCTTCCTTCCTCCAGGCGCAGAGGATGTCCCCTCGTCACAGTCACAGTCCTGGGGATAAATAGATGATGGGAGAGATCTCTGTACTGCCCCCTGATATATTTATACATAGTAATTAAATCTCCCCTCAGTCGTCTTTTTTCTAAAGTGAATAACCCTAATGTTGATAATCTTTCAGGGTACTGTAGTTGCCCCATTCCAGTTATTACTTTAGTTGCCCTCCTCTGGACCCTCTCCAGCTCTGCTATGTCTGCCTTGTTCACAGGAGCCCAGAACTGTACACAGTACTCCATGTGTGGTCTGACTAGTAATTTGTAAAGTGGTAGGACTATGTTCTCATCACGGGCATCTATGCCCCTTTTGATGCAACCCATTATCTTATTGGCCTTAGCAGCAGCTGCCTGACACTGCTTTTTACTGCTTAGTTTGCTGTTTTTTAAAATTCCTAGATCCTTTTCCATGTCAGTGTTACCCAGTGTTTTACCATTTAGCATGTACGGGTGATTTGCATTATTCCTTCCCATTTGCATAACCTTACATTTGTCAGTGTTAAACCTCATCTGCCACTTCTCTGCCTAAGCCTCTAATCTATCTATATCCATCTGTAGCTGTATAGTGTCCTCTTCAGTGTTAATTACTTTACACAGTTTAGTGTCATCTGCAAAAATTTATATTTTACTGTGCAAGCCTTCTACAAGATCATTAATAAATATATTGAAGAGAATAGGGCCCAATACTGACCCTTGAGGTACTCCACTAGTGACAGTGACCCAATCTGAGTGTGTACCATTAATAACCACCCTCTGTTTTCTATCATTGAGCCAGTTACTTACCCACATACAGACGTTTTCTCCCAGTCCGAGCATTCTCATTTTATATACTAACCTTTTATGTGGTACAGTGTCAAATGCTTTGGAGAAGTCCAGATATACGACATCCATTGATTCGCCGCTGTCAAGTCTAGAACTTACCTCCTCATAGAAATTGATTAAATTAGTTTGACATGAACGATCCCTCATGAAGCCATGCTGATATGATGTTATTTAAAGGGACTCTGTCACCACTTTCTAACCCCCCCTTTTAAAAGTATTGTTCTCTCCATGGCGCCCTTGTGATTACAAAGGTGTTGTTATAACATAAATTCGCCGTCTCGTTTTGATAAAAATACCTTTTATCTAACCTGTCAATCTTGTGGATAAGGTGCCCAGGGCGTTTCTGAAGGTCTGAAGCTGCCGCCCGCCGCCGCCGCCGTTGGTGCCCAGCTCCTCCCCTGATCCTTTCAGCGCCGCCTGAATGTAAAGAAATCCGCCTCCGGCTCTCGCTCAGTGCCCCCTCCTCCTTTTCAAAGATCCCGCGCGTGCGCACAGGCCTGTGCCTGATGCGCCCGTGCGGACATTTAGAATCAGCCTCATTGAGCGAAGTGCGCATGCGCGCACTTCGCTCAACCTCCTCATAAGACGAGCACTGCAGCCAGCCACTCAGAGCCTGCGGCTCCATACAGCGCTTGGCAGGCTCTGAGTGGCTGGCTGCAGTGCTCGTCTTATGAGGAGGTTGAGCGAAGTGCGCGCATGCGCACTTCGCTCAATGAGGCTGATTCTAAATGCGGGATCTTTGAAAAGGAGGAGGGGGCACTGAGCGAGAGCCGGAGGCGGATTTCTTTACATTCAGGCGGCGCTGAAAGGATCAGGGGAGGAGCTGGACACCAACGGCGGCGGCGGCGGGCGGCAGCTTCAGACCTTCAGAAATGCCCTGGGCACCTTATCCACAAGATTGACAGGTTAGATAAAAGGTATTTTTATCAAAACGAGACGGCGAATTTATGTTATAACAACACCTTTGTAATCACAAGGGCGCCATGGAGAGAACAATACTTTTAAAAGGGGGGGTTAGAAAGTGGTGACAGAGTCCCTTTAATTGTTTTCATTGAGATCCTCCAAGATAGCATCTCTTAGAAAACCTTCAAACAGTTTACCCACAACAGATGTTAAACTTACCGGCCTATAGTTTCCGGGGTCTGTTTTTGCACCCTTTTTGAATATTAGCACCACATCAGCTATGCGCCAATCCAGTATAGAGTCTGTAAATATCAGAAATAAGGGTCTGGATATGACATTACTTAATTCTCTTAGGATAAGGGGGTTTGTGCCATCTGGCCCTGGCGATATGTCTATTTTAATCTGTTTAAGTCGCTGGTGTACTTCTTCCTGGGTCGGACAGGGCACTTTTAATGGTCAATTTACTTTTACATTCTGCATTTCATCTGACAGTTTATTTTCCTCAGTGAATACAGTGGAGAAAAAAATATTTAACAGCTTTGCTTTCTCCTCGTCGCTCTCTGCAACTCCCCCCTCATTGCTCTGTAGAGGGCCGACACCTTCAGATTTATAGTTTTTACCATTTATATAATTGAAGAACATTTTAGGGTTAGTTTTGCTCTCTTTGGCAATTAATCTCTCGGTCTCTAGTTTGGCGGCTTTTATTTGTTTTTTACATATTCTATTTTTTTCCTTATAGTTTTTCAGTGCTTCCTCGCTACGCTCCTGTTTTAGTGATTTAAATGCTTTCTTTTTGTAATTTATTGCCTTCTTTACAGATTGGTTTCTTCTTGTGTCTTAACCTTTTATCCCCATAAGGTATGTGCCTCTCACAATTAGATTTTAGGATGCTTTTAAAAATATCCCATTTTGTGGCTGTATTTTTATTTTTGAGGACTTTGTCCCAGTTAGTTAGGCCTATGGCCTCTCTTAGTTAGTTAAAGTTTGCTTTATTGAAGTTTGGTATTTTTGTTCCTCCCTGTAGAAACGCTTGTTTGAAGGATAATTGGAAGGTTATTACTTTATGGTCACTATTTCCCAGGTGTCCCCCAACCTGCACATCTGTTGTTCTGTCAGGTCTATTGGTTAATACTAAGTCCAGTTTGGCCATCCCTCTAGTCGGGTCCTGAACCAGTTGGAAAAGGTAATTGTCTTTGGTTATTGCCAAGAACCTGTTTCCTTTATGAGATGTACAGCTTTCAGATTCCCAGTCTATATCTGGGTAGTTAAAGTCCCCCATAATAACCACCTCATTATGATTTGCCGCCTTGTCTATCTCGTTTAGTACTAGATTTTCTGTGGGCTCTGGTGTATTAGGTGGTTTATAATAAACTTCTATTAGTAATTTATTATTATTTTTGCCTCCATCTATTTCTACCCACAGTGACTCCACATGTTCATGTCCCTCACTTATATCTTCTCGGACTGTGGGCTTTAGACAGGACTTTACATAAAGGCAGACCCCTCCCCCTCTCCGGTCTTGACGATCCTTTCTAAACAGACTGTAACCTTGTACATTAACTGCCCAGTCATAGCTATCATCCAGCCATGTCTCAGTTATTCCCACTATGTCATAGTCCTCCTCACACATAACTAATTCCAGTTCACCAGTTTTATTAGTCAGGCTTCTGGCATTAGTATACATACAATTAAGAGGTTTATGTACAGTACAGACAAAAAGTTTAGACACACCTTCTCATTCAAAGAGTTTTCTTTATTTTCATGACTATGAAGGCATCAAAACTATGAATTAACACATGTGGAATTATATACATAACAAACAAGTGTGAAACAACAGAAAATATGTCATATTCTAGGTTGTTCAAAGTAGCCACCTTTTGCTTTGATTACTGCTTTGCACACTCTTGGCATTCTCTTGATGAGCTTCAAGAGGTAGTCCCCTGAAATGGTCTTCCAACAGTCTTGAAGGAGTTCCCAGAGATGCTTAGCACTTGTAGGCCCTTTTGCCTTCACTCTGCGGTCCAGCTCACCCCAAACCATCTCGATTGGGTTCAGGACCGGTGATTGTGGAGGCCAGGTCTTCTGGCGCAGCACCCCATCACTCTCCTTCATGGCCAAATAGCCCTTACTTTCAAAGTTTTCCCAATTTTTCGGCTGACTGACTGACCTTCATTTCTTAAAGTAATGATGGCCACTCATTTTTCTTTACTTAGCTGCTTTTTTCTTGCCATAATACAAATTCTAACAGTCTATTCAGTAGGACTATCAGCTGGGTATCCACCTGACTTCTCCTCAACGCAACTGATGGTCCCAACCCCATTTGAAAGGCAAGAAATCCCACTTATTAAACCTGACAGGGCACACCTGTGAAGTGAAAACCATTTCAGGGGACTACCTCTTGAAGCTCATCAAGAGAACAGTAATCAAAGCAAAAGGTGGCTACTTTGAAGAACCTAGAATATGACATATTTTCAGTTGTTTCACACTTGTTTGTTATATATATAATTCCACATGTGTTAATTCATAGTTTTGATGCCTTCAGTGTGAATCTACAATTTTCATAGTCATGAAAATAAATAAAACTCTTTGAATGAGAAGGTGTGTCCAAACTTTTGGTCTGTACTGTATATCTTTTACCCTACCCCTTTCCTTCTGAACTGTTCTAGTCCCTCCTTCCATTCCTCCCCCAGTTCCACTACCTTGCCCCCGGTCTCTATCTGCACTATCTTCCCATCCTATAACGTAATTACCCTCCCCCCAGTCCCTAGTTTAAACACTCCTCCAACCTTCTAGCCATCTTTCCCCCAACACAGCTGCCCCTTCCCCATTGAGATGCAGCCCATCCCTACGATATAGCCTGTAGCCGACAGAGAAGTCGGCCGAGTTCTCCAGGAACCCAAACCCCTCCTTCCTACACCAGTTCTTGAGCCACTTGTTAACCTCCCTAATCTCCCGCTGCCTTTCTTGTGTGGCTCATGGTACAGGCAGAATTTCGGAAAACATTACCTTTGAGGTCCTTGCCCTAAGCTTTTGACCTAAATCCTTAAAATCATTTTTAAGGACTCTCCACCTACCTCTAACTTTGTCATTGGTTCCGATATGGACCATGACCGCTGGGTCTTCTCCAGCCCCTCCCAGTAATCTGTCAACATGATCCACGATGTGTCGAACTCTAGCGCCAGGAAGACAACACACTGTTCGGCGATCACGGTCTTTATGACAGATTGCCCTTTCTGTACCCCTAATAATAGAGTCTCCCACTACCAGCACCTGTCTGGCCTGCCCTGCTCTCCTGGTCCCCTGCTTACTGGAGCTGACATTCCCCTGACTGGCAGAGGAAGTGTCCGGCTGCAGCAGTGCTATCCCTGAACCGACATCTCCCTCATCTGCCAACCGTGCAAACTTGTTGGGTTGTGACAGATCAGGGCTAGCCTCCCTTGCACTCTTCCCTCTACCCCGCTTTGTAACTGTTACCCAGCTAGCTACCTCACTCCTCAGCCTTCCCGCTTTCACCCTCCCCCTCAACTACCCCATAGAGTGCTTGCTCAGTGAGTAGCAAACTCTTTTACAAATTGTTAACGCCTCTCAATGTTGAAACTCGCCTGTTTAGACACTCAATTTGTGATTCCAAATGGATAATTTACTTGTACCAATAGCGGTGCTCCAAAAACTACGGCCAGCCCCTCAGTGCTCGAAATAGTAAATTTACATAAATATAAAATGTTAAATATCTTGGTAACTATTCACCATAGGAAAAAAAAGAAATATACAGTATCATGTTACTCAACATGATCAACCCTACCAGGAAATACACCTGGTTTAATAGTGTTTATCATGCTGAAAAAGGCTGTCTAAGTGATTTAATTCTCTACTGCCAATGCAACATTTCAGCACTGTCACAGGGCTTTTTTCAATACCGATCTATCTATCTATTTATCTATCTATCTATCTATCTATCTATCTATCCATCTATTCATCCATCTTATATACAAGCGTGAATCAAAAATTATCCGCACTCTGGTTATGGAATTTATTTTAATCAACTAATATATATAATTTTTTGACATAATAATAAGCTTTCATATTCCTTTATTAAAAAACGTTTTAGACTGAGCTGCAAGACACAAATGCAATGCTGTCTTCACTGCAGAGCCATGGCTGATTTCCAAATGATCTGCCACATAATCCACTGTCACTCTTCTATCCAACAGAATCAGTTCATGTGGACGCTCAGTGTTGTCATCAGTCGTGGACGTGCGTCTGGCTCCTTCTTCATGGCTGACACTTGAGCGACCTTCCTTGAATTTCTCTAGCCATTCATACACAGTTTTTCACAACAAAACACTTTTTCCATACTTTACTAAGTGTAACACCCCAGAGTAGTGTTACCACTACTACACCCTGCTACTATCTCTAATGGGCTAATATAATGTCATCTTATGTATGTCTTTCCAGGTCCTCCACAATGTGCATTCCTAATCTGTTTGCAACTATGTTCATGTAATGTACCTGGTTCACCAGCAGGTGGCAGCAAACACGGCAGAGCTGTACTTAGAGAGAGAGAATAGAACTTGCCATTCCATTCTAACCCCCCACTGGAGAGAAGTGGGCTTGTCCTATTTCCTGCAGGAAGGGTGGGGACTAGTTAGTTTCAATCTAGTCTACCCCCAGCCAGGGGAAGGATATGCAGGGGCATGTCTCTGCTGGATGTGCCCACGCCATCCAGAGCACCTTAAGCTCTGCTGGCCATGAGGCCAAAGCTTGAAGCCTTAGGAGCCAAGATATTAGTTCCTCGGTTGAAGTTTTAAGTCCGACTAAACAGAAAAGTGTTGAGTTTAGTTTGCCTGCCAGTTTCATGCTAAAGCCTGCTGGAACCAAGACAAAGCCTGTAAACCGTTTTGGAGAACGTTTCTGCAAGTAAATCTGCCATTGAACTTCATCTCAAGGTCTGGACTCCAGTTATTCTCTTTTTCCTCAATTATTCGCCCTATTTATTGCTTCTGAACCAAATCCTGGGGTCCAGCGGTATCCAGGTAGGAGCACCATTACACACAATAAGAGACATTTTAGGCTGCAGTATACCACTCAGCAATTCCTACATCTGGGACGCGTTATAGAGAGGGTCCTGGGGGGAGGCACCCATTGCAAAAGTCTTCGATAAATATCGGCACCAGACACACTCTCAAACCACAAACAATGAATTACCTCATGCTGCTCTTCTTTAGTGGAAATCACAAGTGGGCAGCCATTGTTTCTCACACTGCAGTCAAACCTGCACAGCAGAAAATAGAGAGATACAAATGATGAAGGTCATTTTTTTAAGATATATATGCCAGTTTTTGGTTTACTTAAGGCGCATATTATGTTTCAAAGGGGTTTTGAAGCAAAATCTACAACTTTTCCATGCTCACTCCTCTTTTACAAAGTGGCGTAAAAAGGGAGTATGGCGTGGCCAGGAAAGAGGGCGGCACTATACCACTCGACAATTACTACACCCGTTGCAAAAAATTGGCGTCACGAACAGGATGTACTTTTGCGCCTTATTGCTGCTATAGGCTTACAGTAATCGCTAAACCCCCTGGAAAAAGAAACATTATTGCATTTACTTACTACTGGAGAGTGTGAATCTGCATCAGTTGCAGCACTGTGGCAAAACAGGGGTTAATCGGCCATCTTGGATTTGGGCATCGTGTGTTGAGAGGAAGACATCCATCCAGCAGAGGGGAGGGAACCAAACAGCCCACCTCCACAGAGGAACTATTCTTACAGCAGAAGGAACTAAAGTGCTCTGTACAAGTTCCCAGGAGGACAGAGAAACCAACTGTACCCCATAGAGGAAGTAAAGCGGCGGCCATCTTGGACAAGGGAAAATGCAGTTCCTTCTTCCCTGGATTCTGAGAAGCAATGTCCAGAGGTCTGAGTGAGTGCTTCTGGGGAAAATAACCTTGCTAAAGACTGTTTGGGACTATAGTCTGCCTGCCAGAGCATCATACTCCCAAAAATTGCGCAGTTGCAGCGAATCTTAAAGGAGCCATGCACCAATTCTGCTGCTGTTGCCCATAGCAACCCGTCCTTAGATTGCATTTTAGCTTACGCTGACCCCGCTAGTCTAGTACAAGGTATCAAAAGCCATGTCTGACAGTAAAGATAGCACCAACTTGGACCGCAGTGATCCACCAGCAGCAGCTACAGCCACCTGCTTCATGCCTCCTACTATGCCATACTACTTTGGGGCACCTTGGCTCCCACATTATTCAGGATAAGCTAACCAAGAACATCTGCAGTATGTCAGTGATCTACTCAAAGAGGAAGATGACACTTGGCACAATGACCTTGCCCGATGGAAGGCCCGCAGGAGGAGAGCGTTACAGGACTTCATAAAGAAAGAGGAAGAAAGGAAAAAGATGGAGAGGATGCTTAGTGGAGAAGGTGACTTATCAGAAAGAAGAAAAAGGATAAAAACATATAAAGAAATTGAAGAAAAAGAGCGCAGAGGAAGGGAATTGCATGAAGCCTACAAAAACGGCAAGACTTCCTCTCAGCCAACTGCTGAAGACGGCACACCTGGTATGACGCTACCAGATCCTCCAACCACTGAAAGTGACCTATCCACCAGTGAGGAGTCCAATGATACCGCTCCATGCGCTCTGGAACCACCACCGAATGCGGAGCTCCTTGCTATGAAAGACCAAGGGTCTATTCTTTACTGCTGTCTGTAGAGCTTGTCACCTCCAGGGAAAAAGCCAAGGCTTACAGAGGATCCTCCAGAGGAAGTTCTGCCACAGAGTGCCACCGGGAGACCGCAGACTAAGTTTCTGCTGGAGTTGCAGCTGCAGAGAGCACCAGAGCTAGCAGTAACAGCGATGAGGATGTCATGCAGCTTGGAAAATAACTTTTGCAACCTCGACTATGGGATCCAGGAGGAAGACTTTCAGCCCCTCTTGTAAGTGACCTTGTGCTGTGAGGAGAAACACCCATTGGACTACTGGAGCCACAACGTGAACTGAGTCTGAAGGGAGAGAACTTATTAGCATGTTTATATGTTTTATTGTTTTCTAGGTTGCCCTTGGTTTTAGCCCTCACCCGGATGGCCATGAGAGTCAGGACTCCCCCCATATTCATTTGCCTCCCAGTTGCCCTTGTCAGTGCCAAAATTTCTATTCCCCCCTTTCAGGTTATTTGGGAGCCCCTTTTCCAAATAGTTCTCATAACCTGTGCTGCTATTGCATTGTTGCCTTATGTGGATTACAAATGACTTTCCTACCCATGTGGATTACAAATACTATCTCATTTGGATTACAACTAATGACATTACTGTTCACATGGATTACAAAGGACTTCTGTTGCATTTAAAGTTACATGTTCAAAATGTGCCCATTGTGTGTATCTTCTTTTCAGATACAACAATGTGACCTCTTATGCACTTTTTATATGGACTTTGGACTTTATACTGTTAGTCAGATAGTTAGCTTCTTTGCTTCAATTGCTCATATGGACATCTGAGGACATTAAAGGGTTTCTATCACTTCGTATGCCATAATTAGCTCTCAGACACTAGCGATCCGCTAGTGTCTGCTCTGGCCAACCATCCTAATATAAGAGCTTTTTGGGCAGCCGTTTTGCTAAAAAAATAACTTTTATAAATATGCTAATGAGCCTCTAGGTGCTATGTGGGCGTCATTAGCACCTAGAGGCTCCGTCTACCTTCATACACAGCCACCGCCCAGCGCGTCCCTACAGCCCGCCCATCTCCTGATGAATGCGATCCTCCGTGTGACGCAACAGACGAATTTTCGCGCATGCGCCGTGCGCGGCTGTATTCGGCGCATGCGCAGAGAATGTCTGACCGCTTCCCTGCTCAGACATCTCCACTGCGCCTGTTCCTTGGAGCACTATGACGTCATCGGCGCAGGCGCAGTGGAGATGTCTGAGCAGGGAAGCGGTCAGACATTCTCTGCGCATGCGCCGAATAGAGCCGCGCACGGCGCATGCGCGAGAATTCGTCCGTTGCGTCACACGGAGGATCGCATTCATCAGGAGATGGGCGGGCTGGAGGGACGCGCTGGGCGGTGGCTGTGTATGAAGGTAGACGGAGCCTCTAGGTGCTAATGACGCCCACATAGCACCTAGAGGCTCATTAGCATATTTATAAAAGTTATTTTTTTAGCAAAACGGCTGCCCAAAAAGCTCTTATATTAGGATGGTTGGCCAGAGCAGACACTAGCGGATCGCTAGTGTCTGAGAGCTAATTATGGCATACGAAGTGATAGAAACCCTTTAATACTAATGGTTCTTATGTTACCTTGTGTTAGTTTAGAAAGCCTAGGCATTGTGTTTTATTGTTGCTACACAGGGAGTACCAAGTGGTAAGTCACAAGCAGGTCTAACAATGTCAAGGATAACCCCGCTGCTAATGTGAGTTTAGAGGGGATTAGCCCTCATGAGAGCTATGGAAGGTGGGCTGGTTTCTCCTCCTAGTTCTAGATGTCCTAAGGCCTTGTGTGTAGCCTTAAGGAAATATGATTAGCTACCTGTTTAGTCATCAAGGTGACCGTGCTAAAAGCTTTATTTAGACCTTGGTGCTGGGAAGGGATTACAGGATGAAGCCACCCTTCTATTTGTGGGCGAATCATAGTATCATGGAGGGATTACAGTACATGACACCCCCATGCTTCAGGTGGTACTAAGGTCTGGTATCCACACAAAATGGGAGTATTTGAGTGCTTTGTGCAGTCTTTTTTTCTCTGGTTATTACCGAGAGGGACAACTGTGAATGGACACCCTACTCATATGGGCAGAGACCTAGTGGTAGCTGTTTCTATGTCAATCTTTGCATGTTCTCATGCAAAACTTTAACCTTCCTTGGGTACCCATAGATCACATCCTAAGCACAAGCCGAGGGCGGCTTGGTTTTAAGTAAGGGGTTATGTAACACGCCAGAGTGGTGTTACCACTACTACACCCTGCTACTATTTCTAATGGGCTAATATAATGTCATCTTATGTATGTCTTTCCAGGTCCTCCGCAATGTGCATTCATATTCTGTTTGCAACTGTTATGTTCATGTAATGTACCTGGTTCACCAGCAGGTGGCAAGAAACATGGCAGAGCTGTACTTAGAGTTAATGGAACTTGCAATTCCATTTTACCCCCCCCCCCCCCCCCCCCCCTGGAGAGAAGTGGGCTTGTCCTTTTTCCTGCAGGAAGGGTGGGGACTAGTTAGTTGCAATCTAGTCTACCCCCAGCTACGGGAAGTATGTGCAGGGGCATGTCTCTGCTAGATGTGCCCACGCCAGCCAGAGCACCTTAAGCTCTGCTGGCCATGAGGCCAAAGCTTGAAGCCTCAGGAGCCAGGATATTAGTTCCTCGGTGGAAGTTTTAAGTCCCACTAAACAGAAAAGTGCAGCATACAGAAGAAGCTGATTTATACAGCCAGCCTGTCAGTAAAACAGAGTCAGAGAGAAACAGAGATATAGCAGAGTTGAGTTTGCCTGCCAGTTTCATGCTAAAGCCTGCTGGAACCAAGACAAAGCCTGTAAACCGTTTTGGAGAACGTTTCTGCAAGTAAAGCTGCCATTGAACTTCATCTCAAGGTCTGGACTCCAGTTATTCTCTTATTCCTCAATTATTCCCCCTATTTATTGCTTCAGAGCCAAAGCCTGGGGTCCAGCGGTATCCAGGTAGGAGCACCATGACACACAATAACAGACATTTTAGGCTGCAGTATACCACTCAGCAATTCCTACATCTGGGACACGTTATAGAGAGGGTCCTGGGGGGAGGCACCCATTGCAAAAGTCTTCGATAAATATCGGCACCAGAGACACTCTCAGACCACAAACAATGAATCACCTCATGCTGCTCTTCTTTAGTGGAAATCACAAGTGGGCAGCCATTGTTTCTCACACTGCAGTCAAAACTTTTCCCTGCTCAATCCTCTTTTACAAGGTGGCGGAAAAAGGGGGTATGGCGTGGCCAAGGAAGAGGGTGGGCCGGCCGGTCCGTCACATTTGCCATTTTCTATGCCAGTTGTAGTTTAAGCCATGTCACACGGCCGATGGAAACAAGCGCCAAAGTTATATAGAGGCCTGTGCCTCTACATAATTTTGGAGCATCCACTGCCAGCGCATGGGGATTAAGACGGGCGTATAAACAGTTTTTTTTTTAAAATGACCCCCTATGTATTTGTCTTGTTGATTAAAGTAAATTCTATAACCAGAGGGCAGATAACTTTTGACTCATCCTCATATCTATATTTAGCCCCTGTGCGTGAATAAAGTTCTCACTTCATCACAAAGCCTAATTTTCCAGCGCTTCATGGTAATGAATCTTATTTTCATGAAATGGCAGTAAAAAAAAAAAAAAAAAAAATCTCATTTGCATGTAAAGAAGCCGTCGCGGCCATCTTGATTTCAGAAATCGCGCAAAATCTCAGTCAACATCACCACGCCTGGCCAGCATGTTGACGGTGTCTTTAATCAAGATGGCCGTGACGGCCTCTATGTGAGCAAATGGATAAGGTGAGTATTATATTTATTTATTTTACCCTAAATTGTAGCCTCAGACGCCATGATCAGCGATGAATGCAGCATAATAATATTAATAATAATCTTTATTTATATAGCGCCAACATATTCCGCTGGGCTTTACAGTTCAGGTGTTCATACACAGTCATAAATAATATAGCAACAGACAAGTCAATAATTTCAACAAGAGGAATGAGGGCCCTGCTCGCAAGAGCTTACAATCTATGAGAAGATAGGGGTTGCAGTGTGCCAGACTAACAGGGGAATTATATGTGAGGTCACGGTGTGAGCAATAGATGGGCCAAGGTACTTACAGTTCTGGTTACTTACGGTTATGTCGTCCCTGGGCGGGCCTGCACAAGTGATGAGGAGAACAGCACAAGAATTCTCTGGGTCACACTCTGGTGTAAGGGACACAGGCCAGTGGTAGTTCAAGGTGCCCTTGATGGTCTGTATTAATCTATATAGATGCTTGGAGCACATCTATATACAGTACAGACCAAAAGTTTGGACACACCTTCTCATTCAAAGAGTTTTCTTTATTTTCATGACTATGAAGGCATCAAAACTATGAATTAACACATGTGGAATTATATACATAACAAACAAGTGTGAAACAACAGAAAATATGTCATATTTTAGGTTCTTCAAAGTAGCCACCTTTTGCTTTGATTACTGCTTTGCACACTCTTGGTATTCTCTTGATGAGCTTCACGAGGTAGTCCCCTGAAATGGTTTTCACTTCACAGGTGTGCCCTGTCAGGTTTAATAAGTGGGATTTCTTGCCTTATAAATGGGGTTGGGACCATCAGTTGTGTTGAGGAGAAGTCAGGTGGATACACAGCTGATAGTCCTACTGAATAGACTGTTAGAATTTGTATTATGGCAAGAAAAAAGCAGCTAAGCAAAGAAAAACGAGTGGCCATCATTACTTTAAGAAATGAAGGTCAGTCAGTCAGCCGAAAAATTGGGAAAACTTTGAAAGTAAGGGCTATTTGACCATGAAGGAGAGTGATGGGGTGCTGCGCCAGATGACCTGGCCTCCACAGTCACCGGACCTGAACCCAATCAAGATGGTTTGGGGTGAGCTGGACCGCAGAGTGAAGGCAAAAGGGCCAACAAGTGCTAAGCATCTCTGGGAACTACTTCAAGACTGTTGGAAGACCATTTCAGGGGACTACCTCTTGAAGCTCATCAAGAGAATGCCAAGAGTGTGCAAAGCAGTAATCAAAGCAAAAGGTGGCTACTTTGAAGAACCTAGAATATGACATATTTTCAGTTGTTTCACACTTGTTTGTTATATATATAATTCCACATGTGTTAATTCATAGTTTTGATGCCTTCAGTGTGAATCTACAATTTTCATAGTCATGAAAATAAATAAAACTCTTTGAATGAGAAGGTGTGTCCAAACTTTTGGTCTGTACTGTATATCTTTTACCCTACCCCTTTCCTTCTGAACTGTTCTAGTCCCTCCTTCCATTCCTCCCCCAGTTCCACTACCTTGCCCCCGGTCTCTATCTGCACTATCTTCCCATCCTATAACGTAATTACCCTCCCCCCAGTCCCTAGTTTAAACACTCCTCCAACCTTCTAGCCATCTTTCCCCCAACACAGCTGCCCCTTCCCCCTTGAGATGCAGCCCATCCCTACGATATAGCCTGTAGCCGACAGAGAAGTCGGCCGAGTTCAAACCAATTTGAAATGATTCAAGCTTTGTGACATGGTGCATTATCCTGCTGGAAGTAGCCATCAGAGGATGGTTACATGGTGGTCATGAAGGGATGGACATGGTCAGAAACAATGCTCAGGTAGCCCGTGGCATTTAAACGATGCCCAATTGGCACTAAGGGGCCTAAAGTGTGCCCAGAAAACATCCCCCACACCATTACACCACCACCACCAGCCTGCACAGTGGTAACAAGGCATGATGGAGACATGTTCTCATTCTGTTTATGCCAAATTCGGACTCTACCATTTGAATGTCTCAACAGAAATCGAGACTCATCAGACCAGGCAACATTTTTCCAGTCTTAAACAGTCCAATTTTGGTTAGCTCGTGCAAATTGTAGCCTCTTTTTCCTATTTGTAGTGGAGATAAGTGGTACCCGGTGGGGTCTTCTGCTGTTGTAGCCCATCCGCCTCAAGGTTGTGCGTGTTGTGGCTTCACAAATGCTTTGCTGCATACCTCGGTTGTAACGAGTGGTTATTTCAGTCAACGTTGCTCTTCTATCAGCTTGAATCAGTCGGCCCATTCTCCTCTGACCTCTAGCATCCACAAGGCATTTTCGCCCACAGGACTGCTGCATACTGGATGTTTTTCCCTTTTCACACCATTCTTTGTAAACCCTAGAAATGGTTGTGTGTGAAAATCCCAGTAACTGAGCAGATTGTGAAATACTCAGACCGGCCCGTCTGGCACCAAGAACCATGCCACGCTCAAAATTGAATAAATCACCTTTCTTTCCCATTCTGACATTCAATTTGGAGTTCAGGAGATTGTCTTGACCAGGAACACACCCCTAAATGCATTGAAGCAACTGCCATGTGATTGGTTGACTAGATAATTGCATTAATGAGAACTAGAACAGGTGTTCCTAATAATTCTTTAGGTGAGTGTATATATATATACACAGACATGCATGCTGACAAAGGGGCATACATACATCTCTATATATATCTATACCCATATACATAGCACCTGGACAGGCCCATGTACAGGGCTCACACTGTATATAAAAGGGTTAATATATATGCATATATAAGTAGGCATATATAAATATATATTTAAATCTAACACTTCCCTCTACAATCCTCCTGTTGTCGAGAAAATGACAATAAAGCTTGAGGGAAGGGTTGGGATATATTTGCCCCCTCAACCCCACACTTGGTGACAGTTCAGGAAGGACTGAAGTACTATGGCCCTTAGGTACCTAGACATCACCCAACGTGACTAACACCTCCGACCTGCCCTTCAACGTAACCAGACATCTCCATCCACAGAATACACCATCTTCTTCTTTTCTGGAACTTTCTTAGTCTGGCTTCAACCTCACTGTCTCTAGGTCGATCCACGTAGCAACCGTGGACTGACCAACTTTCATTTCTGCTGTCAGTGTAGATCTTCCGGTACCCGCCACCCCCACTGTCGTCTTTTATTAGTTAGAATCTGGGATAGCTTCACCCTCACGGTTTCCAGGTTGTAGGTCAACCGTGGAATGGCTTCCTGTTAGCAATGACACGACTCTTCTTCCGACACTGCTTCTTCCATCTTGATTGAAGAATCTGTCACTGAGGAGGTTCTTCCATGGACAGATACGTAGGTCTTTACAAGGCAGGTCCAAATTTCTGGAGTAAGAGGCGATGTCATAGTACCTAAATTCTCACTGCGGGAAAGAACACTGCACTTTCTTTTTTTTGAACAAATATCTTTTTATTTGTTTTCTGCAAAAAGTAAATACAAGACAATTGTGGTGGTACATTACAAGGACTAAATAAAGAAGCGACAAAAGTCTGTTTACATTGAGAAGCATCTGCATCAGATCAAAAGATTATCAGCAAAGAAAAGGGTTGAATGCCATTAAAAATTATAATGAGCTTAACCCATGAAGGCAAGCCTCTAAGATTTATGTGGTTTAAACTGTTCGCTCTTCACAGTTTAAGTATAGTCCCATTAAAGAGCAAATATTCAATTGTCGAGATGATGATAGATAGAGAAACCGTCTGGAGGAAAAATAAGCCCTCCATAAAACAATAAATCTAACATAACAAGAAAACTGCATAGGCTGCTCCCAGGTTCAAAGAAATATAGGCCGTGTGAGATGTTGTACAATTTTTTAAAATTGTGATTTTGTGCTACGTATATGACCATCACAAGTCTCAAATGAGGCAAAGCACATGGAGTTCCACCTCATGTGAATATTGTAGGCATACAAGAGCCATTTGTATAAGTAAAAGGTCTTGTTTGAAACTAATAACTGTAAGATAGATGTGTATAAAACTCAATTTAAATGAGAATTATAGCAGTGGAATCTGGAGTGTGAGCGGTTGGCCCAGCTACTGAGTTCTTCCATGAGGTAAAGTTGATTAACCTTTGCCTTCCACTGTAAAATTGTAGGAACACCGCACTTTCTAACATTCAGTCCCCCCCTTATGAACTTCACCGTTCTTGGGGTTAAAGTGGCAACTATCGAAGTAAATGAGGGGGCATGTCCCTAGTGTGCCCTATTCTTGTCCCCATTTACACAAAACCCATGTATACACATCCCCACCCAGCAATCCTAATCCTATGGAGAACCCTACAAATAAACTAAAAACAATACTATGGGGTTTTAGGATGGCATTGGATTTACATTCTGAACCCTCATTGGAAACAGAGAATGTCCATGAGATCCCTGGCTTCAGGACTATGTTGGAGCTATGTCCTGAGCCTTCTACGGTTAAATTCGTGAAGTTCCGTCTGGTTCTGGTTTAGTTGGTCCGCAAATCTCTTGACCCTCCTGTAAATTAGGCCCAGTCCCATGTACATTATGATAACCAGAACCAGAAGAACTATCACCGGGTAAATCAACAGGTTGAAGAATGATGTTGCCTTTGGACTGTAGCCGAATAGACTTTCCCACTAGGAAACCTTGGAGTCCTTGTCTAAGGCGGTAGCAATCGCTGTTATTTTGTTCTTATCATGTGATATTTGAATGGTGGCCTGTTTCTCTGTCTCTCGAAGACTCCGAAGTATTTTGTCCTCTTGGCTGAAGTCTAGCAGGAGATGCTTGAGTTCTTTACCAAAGCCAAGACGAATCTTCTGGAGTCTCACAGGAACGTCAGGGCGGATGTCGAGTTTTCTCCAGGGTGATCGGTGTCCTTCCTTGCTGCTCTGCGACGTCTAAATCTAGGACGGGACTAAGGGTGCAATACACTCCGGGGAGGAGTTCTCCTCTCTCGGTGCAATTAGTTCCATCAATTTCAAATTACATCTTTTGTCCTTGGTACCAACACCAATACCCCTGTCCCAAGTATTTCAGATGGGAGGAGGGTATTGGGCTGGCCTTCATCTCACAGGACCCCTCGGGGTTCCAACACTGGTGTCTAAGCACCCGATCCTGACTACCTTGACAGAGGATAGCATCCTCTTTCTCCCAACATCCCTCTGTGTCAAACAGATAAGGATGGCCTTCCTTATAGGTTAGAAAGCCCGAGAAGAGCTGTGGATGAAGTACCATCCGGTTATTTATAACAATTCCTAGGTTAATGGCACTGTATCCCTGTCTAAGATGGCCAGATACAGGTGCCAATGACGAAGCAGTGCAAGTGAGATTCCAACATCCATGCCACTGGACTACCCACCAGTTGGTGTGATTGGCTGCAAAAGGAGAGATTAGGGGACTCACCCGTTGACGGAGGTTGAATGGGAAGTGGACGCCATACAAGGATGATACAATATGTTTATGTCATGGTCTTACCTTCTTGCTGTTCTCCTTCGTTTGACATGTGCTGGCGGCCATCTTTGTTTCTGGGTTCCTTGTAGCCTTCCACCCTGCGGCTCCTCCTTCCCACTGGGAGGAGCTGGATGCCTAGCTCATATATATAGGAGGTCTGTGGCTTCAGTTCCTTGCTTGGTCCTCTTGTGTTCACATGCTTCTAAGACTGCTGCTGCTTCTGGTTCCTGATCCTGGCTTCGTCTGACTACCCTGCTGGTTCCTGATCCTGGCTTCGTCTGACTACCCTGCTGGTTCCTGATCCTGGCTTCGTCTGACTACCCTTCTGGTTCCTGACCTCTGGCTTCGCAAAGACTCTGCTCGGTTTCACCATCCGTTTGGACTTTTGCTTTACAGCTTTATTTTCAATAAAGCCTTCTTATTTTCACTTATCTCTTGTTGTACGTCTGGTTCATGGTTCCGTGACATTAGGACCAAGCCATGAATTCTGACGGTACAGGGCCATCCTCGCTACCCACGCTGGTTGCCAGACTTGATCAGCAGGATCACCTGTTGGGTCGGTTCGCTGTGGCGTTGCAAACCCTGCTTGAACGCACGGCTCATTTCGCTCCCGTTGCCGATGGGTCGGTTGTCGCTCCTGGGCTCGCTCCTACTGCCGCTCCGGTTGTTGCGCCAGAGTCTACCCCGACACCTGTTGTTGCGCCTGCGGTGTTTCGGGGTATGACCGGTTCTGCCCCTCTTCCACAGCGCTTTGGGGGAGAGCCAACTCAGTGCCGAGGTTTCCTTAACCAGGTGGGCATTTATTTCGAGTTGCTGCCACATGCCTTTCCCACTGAGAGATCAAAGGTGGGCTTCTTGATCTCGCTGCTCTCGGACAAGGCCTTGGCCTGGGCCAGCCCTTTATGGGAGAACAACAATCCGGTGGTTGCCGAGTTTTCCGGTTTTGTTGCTTCTCTTCGGAAGGTATTCGATGTGCCGGCTCGTGCTGCCTCTGCTGCGAAGCTCCTTATGTCCATCAGACAGGGTTCACGATCCGTAGCTGAATACGCCATTGAGTTTCGTACCCTGGCAGCAGAGGTGGGCTGGAATAATGAGGCTCTGGTCGCTGCTTTCTCTCATGGTCTCTCGGATGCCTTGAAGGATGAGGTTGCAGCTAAGGACCTACCAGTTGAGCTCGAGTCTCTTATTTCTTTCCTGATTTTGATTGACACCAGACTCAGGGAGAGACCTTCCTTTAAGGAGAACCTGCGGAGGTCTTCTAACAGATTGGTGCCTACGTTTGCTGTCCCACCCGTGCCTCCCTCTCCTCCCACGCCTCCCGGGGATGACTTGTCTGTCCGAGGGGGAGAGGGCACTCCGGAGACGCGAGGGCCGATGCATGTACTGTGGTCTCGGTGGGCATTTTCGGTTGGCATGTCCGAACCGTCCGGGAAAACGCTCGTACCTGAGATCCTGTCGGGGGCAGATCTTGGGTGGAGTCTCCTCGTCCCCGGTTTCCCGTGTTGACAAACCACTGATCACTGTTGTCCTCTCCTGGGTCGGGGGCTCGGTGACGACCCAGGCGTTGGTGGACTCTGGTGCTGGTGGTTTGTTCATTGATAGAGTGTTCGCTGCCGCCAATTCCATTCCTCTGCAGGCTCGAGGTTCCCCACTGGCTCTTGAGGCGATAGACGGCAGACCCCTTCTGCCGCCACACGTGACTCATGAGACCCTTCCAGTGGGGATAGCCATTGGTGCCGTTCACAGAGAGTCGGTCTGCCTCCAGGTTATTTCGTCTCCACACTACTCGGTGGTCTTGGGGTACCCCTGGCTCCAGAAGCATAATCCGACTTTCGATTGGAGATCGGTCGAGATCCTCTCGTGGTCACCGCAGTGTGGGGCTAGTTGCATCCATGGGTCTGTCAAGTTGCTGTGTACTTCCTCGGACTCTCTGTTGCCTCCTGAATACGAGGAGTACCGGGATGTATTCGATAAGGTGCGCGCGGTTGCCCTACCTCCGCACCGCCCATACGATTGTGCCATAGAGTTACAATCTGGTGCCGTTCCTCCTCGTGGCAAAGTCTATCCACTGTCAGTAGCGGAGAATGAGGCCATGGAGGAGTACGTGAGGGAGGCGCTTTCACGCGGACACATTCGCAAATCTTCGTCCCCGGCAGGGGCTGGATTTTTCTTTGTGAAAAAGAAGGGCGGTGAGTTGAGGCCTTGCATCGATTACAGGGGTCTCAATCGCATCACGATCAAGAACGCTTACCCGATACCCTTGATTTCCGAGCTGTTCGATCGCCTTAAAGGGGCCACGGTCTTTACCAAACTCGACCTGAGGGCGGCATATAACCTGGTAAGGATCAAGGCGGGCGATGAGTGGAAGACCGCGTTTAACACCAGGACCGGTCATTACGAATCCTTGGTTATGCCCTTTGGGTTGTGCAATGCGCCCGCAGTCTTTCAGGAATTCATCAACGATGTTTTCCGTGACCTGTTGCAGCAGTGTGTGGTGGTCTATTTGGATGACATCTTGGTATATTCTGAATCCATGGAGGCCCACATTCTGGATGTCAGACGAGTGTTGCAACGGTTACGAGAGAACAAGCTGTTCGGTAAGCTTGAGAAATGCGAATTTCACCGATCCCAGGTAACCTTCTTAGGTTACATCATTTCCGCTGAGGGGTTCTCCATGGATCCTGAGAAGGTTTCGGCTGTCTTACAGTGGCCCCAGCCCAGTGGTCTTCGTTCCCTGCAGCGCTTTTTGGGCTTCGCCAATTATTATCGGAAGTTCATCAGGGACTTTTCCATGCTGGCCAAGCCTCTCACGGATCTGACCAGGAAGGGCAGTAATTCCCAGGTCTGGCCGCTCGAGGCCATCCGAGCTTTTGAGGCCCTAAAGTCCGCCTTTGTGTCGGCTCCGATTCTGTCGCATCCCAACCCTGGGTTGCCCTTTGTCCTCGAGGTGGACGCGTCTGAGACGGGAGTAGGCGCCCTTCTGTCTCAGCGTAGAACACCAGAGGGTCCTCTGCTTCCTTGTGGGTTTTACTCCCGGAAACTGTCTTCCGCGGAGTGCAACTATCAGATTGGTGACAGGGAGTTATTGGCCATCGTGCAGGCCCTTAAAGAATGGAGGCACTTGCTCGAGGGTTCGGTGGTTCCGGTTCTCATCCTGACGGACCACAAGAATCTGACCTACCTTTCTGAGGCCAAGAGATTGACACCACGTCAGGCCAGATGGGCTCTGTTCTTGTCACGTTTTAATTACGTGGTCTCCTACCTACCCGGTTCCAAGAACATCAGGGCGGATGCCTTATCACGGCAGTACTCCGAGCTGTCCAGGGAGGAGTCGATTCCGACTTCGGTCATACCTCCGAATCAGATCCTGGCCGCCATTCGCACCAGCCTGACCTCTCCCCTGGGTGAGCAGATTTTGGCGGCTCAATCTGGTGCTCCCTCTGGGAGACCCAACGGCAGATGTTTTGTGCCTGAGGAGTTGCGCACTCGGTTGTTGCGAACCTACCATAACTCCAAGACCGCGGGGCATCCTGGAAAGAATCAGCTGTCCTGGGCTGTTTCACGTCTGTTCTGGTGGCCTTCCCTACGTTCCGACATCGCCGCATATGTAGCGGCATGCTCCGTTTGTGCCCAGAGTAAGTCCCCTCGGCACCTTCCGTTGGGCCTTCTGCAACCCATAGCCACCGGGGAGCGCCCATGGTCACACCTGGGGATGGATTTCATTGTGGACCTCCCTGCATCCCGAGGCCATACGGTCATTCTCATGATTGTGGATCGGTTTTCCAAAATGTGCCACTGTGTTCCTCTCAAGAAGTTACCCTCTGCACAAGAGTTGGCCACGATTTTTGCCAGGGAGGTCTTCCGGTTGCACGGTTTGCCCAAGGAGATTGTGTCGGATCGGGGGAGTCAGTTTGTGTCCAGGTTCTGGCGCGCCTTTTGCTCCCAGTTGGGGATTCATCTCTCCTTCTCTTCGGCCTACCACCCTCAGTCCAATGGGGCCGCAGAACGATCCAATCAGGCCTTGGAGCAATTCCTTCGTTGCTATGTCTCCGATCACCAAGACAATTGGGTTGACCTCCTGCCTTGGGCTGAGTTTGCCAGGAACACGGCGGTGAACTCTTCCTCTGGGACGTCTCCCTTCATGGCCAATTATGGGTTCCAACCTGCCGTGTTACCGGAGGTATTCTCTCCCCAGGATATTCCGGCTGTGGAGGATCACCTTTCCGTCCTACGTGCTTCTTGGGTACAGATCCAGAAGTCCCTTGAGGTCTCTGCGCAGCGCCAGAGACTCCAGGCTGATCGCAGACGAGCGCCTGCTCCTTCCTACCAGGTCGGAGACCGTGTATGGTTGTCCACCCGCAACCTCAACCTTCGAGTGCCCACTCCCAAGCTGGCGCCTCGCTTTGTTGGTCCCTTCCGAGAGCTTCGCAGGGTAAACCCGGTAGCCTATGCCCTTGCGCTTCCTCCTGGCATGCGGATCTCCAACGTGTTTCATGTCTCCCTGTTGAAGCCACTGGTGTGTAATCGTTTCACTTCCTCGGTTCCTCGGCCTCGTCCGGTCCAAGTGGGCAATCGTGAGGAATATGAGGTGAGCAATATCCTGGACTCACGCCTGGTCCGCGGTCGGTTGCAGTTTTTGGTCCATTGGCGTGGTTATGGTCCAGAGGAGCATTCCTGGGTTCCCTCCGCAGATGTCCATGCTCCTGCCTTGCTCCGAGCCTTCCACGCACGCTTCCCTCAGAAACCGTTTTGTGCTCCGCGGAGGAGGGGCCCTTGAGGGGGAGGTACTGTCATGGTCTTACCTTCTTGCTGTTCTCCTTCGTTTGACATGTGCTGGCGGCCATCTTGGTTTCTGGGTTTCTTGTAGCCTTCCACCCTGCGGCTCCTCCTTCCCACTGGGAGGAGCTGGATGCCTAGCTCATATATATAGGAGGTCTGTGGCTTCAGTTCCTTGCTTGGTCCTCTTGTGTTCACATGCCTCTAAGACTGCTGCTGCTTCTGGTTCCTGATCCTGGCTTCGTCTGACTACCCTGCTGGTTCCTGATCCTGGCTTCGTCTGACTACCCTGCTGGTTCCTGATCCTGGCTTCGTCTGACTACCCTTCTGGTTCCTGACCTCTGGCTTCGCAAAGACTCTGCTCAGTTTCACCATCCGTTTGGCCTTTTGCTTTACAGCTTTATTTTTAATAAAGCCTTCTTATTTTCACTTATCTCTTGTTGTACGTCTGGTTCATGGTTCCGTGACAGTTTAAAGTTGTCTGAGCGTTCACTTTGGACTTGCGTACATGCAGAGCAAGTTGAGCTATATCCTGCTTCTGCAAGAGACCCACAACTAACCTGCTAAACTTCTCTCATAGAGCAGAAGATAGAGAGGTAGTGGCATCTATGTGCGAATGCAGCAAACCCTCTAGGACGTGGTTTACATCAAGCTTGATCTTGAATCCTTCCCCGGCGTGTTGCGCAACGTCCCCAAGTTTACTTCTCAGGACTTCCATATCCATAGTGTTCAGGGCGCCCACTCCCAAAGCTCCTCCGCCTAGTCCCATGGCTATCAGATCTCTCCTCCCCCTGAATATCCTGTGTCGAGGGTCATCTTTTCTTATCTTTTGCCCCGCCTCTATCCAACCTCTAATCATGTCAATTTGGTTCCTCACATCTGTGATCCCAATGATCAACTCTGAAGTCCTCCACGGAAATTCTCCAGGAGAATAGGACGAATTTTGCACCTGTGATGATCTTCCATTGGGATGACAGTTGAGGAGCTATAGGATCTGCCAATTGATGGATAGGGGCGTTGCAAGTATCTGAATGCGGTCTCACAGGTTTGAGACTATCCGTTTCATAGGTGATCCTCACCACCGTTACACACACTTGCCCTCTACCTTTGAACGGATACCATTGGTTACTTTCTCCAGCCTGTAACACTAGTTTTCCTACGGGTTTGGATTTGGACAGATAAACCCACTGTGTAAATGCCCAGCACCCTTCATCTACTGCCTCACAAAAAGGCCATTTAACTAACCATCCATATTGATGTCAAAGTTAATATCCCTGCCACTGGGGTCTTTCCAATTGGAAGACATATACCTACCCCGGTATTCCTCATTCATAGGGGTACCGTCCATCTATACATCCATTGTAGGGGTATCCACCCCATTGCACACTAAATCTTACCTCCGGGGATTAGTGTCCAACATCACCATCTGGGTATCCAGCTCCCAGTTGGCATAGGTGATGAAATGGTACCCCGTCACCTCATGAACACAGATGTCTCTGATGATAGTGATCATGAAAGACTGTATGGATGGAGATCCCTTTAACTGAGTATACCTAGGATCCTTGGCATCAGTCCGTACCTTTAAAACTGTTGCTCGGTACAAGCCTTCCAGTTTTACCGGACTACTCTGGCAGGGCCTGACCAGAGTTACTGCAGTTTAACTTTAAGATCATTATACTGGTTCGTAAGTAATCTGTGGACACATGTCCCTGAACATAACTGGATTCCCTAGTGATAATCATCTGGGAATCCCTCAACATGCAATAAGCTTTTAGGTTGCCCTTTACCGGAATGGGTCTATCAAAATATGTCCTTACACTCAACTCAGGGGCGGACACAGGCAGCAAAGGGCCCCTGTGCAAAGGATGTACCTGCCTCCCCCCCCCCCAACCACACATATAAATATAAACATATATGTGCAAATAAAAAACATCTTGTGAATATGTTTACAATATGTTTATATATTCTTTTCATACTATGTCATGCCTCTAACTCTGCCCAAAGCATAACTATACACACCCAGTACCCTCAATGCCTCCACATAGTAATTATTCCCCCTATGTGCCAGTACATAGTAGTTATGTCCAGATATGTGCCCCCTCACAGTAGTAATGGTCAGATATGTGCTCCTTTCACAGGAAGTAAAAAAAAAATATACTCACCTAGTTCCTCATGATCACAGCTCAGCCGCTGGCGCTCCACAGCAGTAGCAGGATGTAGTGTCACACATTGCTCTGCTGGTCTGTGTAGGAGGAGGAGCACAGCAGATTCCTGGCTGCACCACTCCTCCTCATACACAGACCAGCAGTGTGATGTGTGACACTACATTCTGCTACTGCTGTGGAGCCAGGTCCATATTTAGATTTGATACTGCCCTAGGCACTTTAGTGCCAGCTTTCTCCCCCCAATGAAGTCCATAGCTGATGGCAAAATGCTCCATAGGCATTCAGCTATCCCTCAGGACTCCCTCATACACTTGGACAATTAAAGGAATGACCTGTTAAGTGTGCGCTTGGCAGCTGAAGGCATCTGTGTTGGTACCATGTTCTTATGTGCCTGCATTGCTGAGAAAAATGATGTTTTATTATATACAAACGATGGCGTTACCATTACACCTAGAGGCTCCGCTCTCTCTGTAATCGCCATGCCCTCTGCACTGTAACATGGCCCTGTGGGATGACATTTTCACTGCCAGGCCCTGTCAAAGTAGACAGGGAGCGGCAGTTGCAGAGACAGCAGAGCCTCTAGGTGTAATGGTAACTCCCCCGTTGCTCCTAGAGGATAATTTGCATATATTCAAATGTTGATTTTTTTCCTCAATAATGCAGGCATATATGAACATGGGCCCAACACAGACCGGCACTGATGGGTGGCTGTAGCGCTGCCCTAGCCATTTTACAGGCTAAGGCAGCGCTAAAGCATGTCCATTAGTGCCAGTGACATCACCGGGCTCACTGCCAGGCGGAAGCCACCCACTAAATAGTATCCCCAGTGATAATAAGGCCCCCAACAGTGCCCTCAGTACTAATAAGGCCTCCCTATAGGGCACCTCTTATAATCTATAAGGCACTTCTATAGAGCCCTCAGTAGTAGTAATGCCCTCCACCACTGCCCACAGTATTTATGATGTTCCCTGCAGTGCCCCCTGTAATTATAATACCCCCTGCCATACCCCCTGGAGTTATAATCATCTCTGTAGTGCCCCTATAAATTATGCCCGTCCTCTCCCTCCAGTCTTCTATACCATGCAGTCCCATATAAATAACACCAGTCGTCTCCCACCAGTCTTATATATGATACAGTCCCATGTAAATAAACTATCTTCCTTACAGTCTTCTATACCATGCAGTCCCATGTAAATAACTTCACTCCTCTCCCTTCAGTCTTCTATACCATGCAGTCCCATGTAAATAACACCAGTTCTCTCCCTACAGTCCCATGTAAATAACTTCCCTTCCTTACAGTTCTCTATAACATACAGTCCCAAGTAAATAACTTAAATTTCCTCCTTCACCACCCTCCAACACATAGTCCCATATAAATAACATCACTCCTTACCCTCCAGTCTTCTAAAATATCCAGTCCCATGTAAATAACACTAGTCATTTCTCTCCAATCTTCTATAACATACAGTCCCATGTAAAAAACATATCTTTCTTATAGTCTTCTATAACATACAGTCCTATGTAAGCGACACCCCTCCCCTCCCTTTAGCTCCCTAACATACAGTCCCAGTTAAATAACATATTTCCCTCCCACTAAGCAGGGAGGAAGTATAATGGGGAGAACCAGCTATGGAGTGTAGGCACAAACTGGCAGCAGATTCGCAGTAAGTGTAAATCAGCCCCCCCCCCCAAAAACTCCGCCCCCTCCCGATCTCCAAGGTGCCCAGGTTACCCTGTTGGCAGAGGTAGGGAATGAAAAATATGATAAGATAACAAAAAAATGCCTCTGCTGGCACTGGGATGGGCCCCCTCCCTTGCTGGGCCCCTGTGCAGCTGAACCAGCTGCACAGGTGGTATGTCCACCCCTGCCTCAACCCATCATGGCTATCCTTCCTTATGAAGGTAGCTTTAAGGATATACCAGCCACTATACGCTGCCCCAGTGACATCTTCAGGACTCAGAACCCCTTCCTTCATACACAACACCGTTGTAGTGTTGGCTTCCACTTGCTTGTAAGGGTGCAAGTGAGGGTCCCTAGGCACCCATCTTAAAGATTTGATAGGTGTAAGATCTGAATCTTGAAAATGTCTAAATTCTTTGAGGCAGAGGGCATGTAAGTCATGTTGTATGGCAGACACATTCTCCACAGGGGTATAATGTTGAATTACACCTTTGGCAAAACCCTTCCTCTGGAAACCGTACAGATACCACTGTCCCGGTGTAAAGGAGAAGTTCTCGTATGGTTCCAGGATTTTGTCATCCAAGCATTCCACCATTAATAGACCGGGTTTACTAAGTGATATGTTGACCATACCATAATTTGTTCCCAGACCCTCCCCCGAAGAGGCTGAGCCTGCCACAATCATGCTTACCACCAGTGTCACAAGCTGGAGACGTGCCCTGTCCAGAGGATCCCTATTTCTTTTCAGGCTATTTGGCCCCATGGCGTGTCTCCATCCTGTGATCTGTCAAGTAGTTAAATATGAAGTTGTTATTACCATGGATCCACCATCGACCCACCAATCCCCCCCTCACCCATCTCTAAGTGAGTACACATTATTGAGTTGGGGAGGCTCGGGTGGCCTTTGCCTGGTCCATGTGAATCCCAAAAACTTCCTGTCGTCTACGGGATTTTTTCTTGGTTGTGATCGGCCTTTGTACCTTCAGCATTGTGTCACCCATTACTTCAAGGACCTGATAGGGTCCTTCCTAGTTTGCGTCCCAGGGACCGACCTGAAGAAAGATTTTTACCATCACCATTTCTCCTACAGAGGTCATCGGTGTCTCCCCCTGTAGGTACGGTTTGTGCAGCCGTATTGCAGCATAAGGCAGTAACTCCTTCAGGTTCTGCTGAACCTGTTGGAGAAACATGTTTCTAGCAATGGCGTTCTTCATGGGCTCCGACAAGAGGTTCATTGTGCAGGCATAGGGGCAATTTGAGTTCGGTCATGATTTCAAATGGAGTGATACCGGTGCTGGTAGCTTCGGTAGCTCAGATACCCATTAGCACGGCTGGAAGAGAGGTTACCCATGAGGAACCTCTCTAGTAGTGCTTTGGAAAGCCGTGTCTTAATGGTCCGGTTCATCCGCTCAACGATGCCCGCAGACTGAGGGTGGTAAGGCACACGGAACCACGGGAAGCGGAAGTTCCTGTGTATCGGTATCATAGCACAGGATCCCTTGTCGGGTTGACCAGGGATGCTGTGCTGCTATGATGTGTCATTAGAAGAGGTTCTTTGGATTGTTCCTCCTCAAATGACACCGGGCCTTCTTCCAGGTTGGTTAATCTTACTGCAATCCGGTAAACTGGTAGCGGCTCAGTGCCTGGTTCCCGAAGGATCCCAGACACTGCTGCTAATTTGGCCAATTCATCCACCTTGTTGTTGCCTAGCATCAAAAGCTCATCGCCTTTCTGATGCGCAGGGATTTTAATGATGGCTGCTTCCGCCGTGTGTGCCATGCCCCATTCCCACAGTTCCTTCAGGACCGACACATGAGCCAGAGGTTTGTTTTGGCTGTCCCCAAATCCTCGTCTTTTCCATGTGTCCAGGTGAAGGGTGAGGGAGCGAACTACATATGAACTGTCACTATATATAGTTTGTTTCTCTGGAGGTTGAAGAAGCAAAGCTTACTTCACCACCTCCAGCTCTGTCCGCTGTGCCGACATGTGACCTGGTAACTAGAGATGTCGCAAACATAAAATTTTCCGTTCGCAAACAGCGAACGCGAATTTCCTCAAATGCTCGCGAACGGGCGAACCGCCATAGACTTCAATAGGCAGGCGAATTTTAAAACTCACAGGGGCTCTTTCTGGCCACAATAGTGATGAAAAAGTTGTTTCAAGGGGACTAACACCTGGACTGTGGCATGCCGGAGGGGGCGTCCATGGCAAAACTCCCATGGAAAATTATGTAGTTGACACAGAGTCGGGTTTTAATCCATAAAGGGCATAAATCACCTAACATTCCTAAATTGTTTGGAATAATGTGCTTTAAAACATCACGTATGATGTTGTATCGATCAGGTAGTGTAAGGGTTACGCCCACTTCACAGTGACAGACAAAACTCTGACAGACCAAACTCCCCGTTTAACGCACCCCAAACAACTGCAAACAGTCCATTTGCACAACCGCAAACTCCCCATTTGCACAAGGTTGGATACCAAGCTAGCCATGTCCCATTCCTTGTCCTCACTGACATCATTGAAGGTCTCTTCCTCCACCCAGCCACGTACAAAACCAAGGGTCCCCGAAAGGTGACAACAAGGCCCCTGGGACGCCTGCTGTGGTTGGTCTTTCACCTCCTCAAAGCCACCTTTCTCCTCTGACTCCTCTTCTTCAGACTCCTCTCTCTGCGTTGCCGCAGGTCCAGCAATCAACGATGACAAGGCTGCTTCTGGTGGTGATGGTGACCACAACTTTTCCTCTTCATGCTCATCTACGTCCTGATCCAGCACTCTTCGCAGGGCACGCTCCAGAAAAAACGCATATGGGATGAGGTCGATGATGTTGCCTTGGGTTTGACTGACCAGGATTGTCACCTCCGCAAAAGGACGCATGAGCCTACAGCCATTGTGCATGAGCGTTCAGTAACGCGGCCAAAAAATACCCAGCTCCGCAGAGGCTGTCCTCTTTTTTTTTAATTAAAAAAATCTGTTCTCACCAGTTTAATCTCTGTTACGTCCCCTATCAGGGGCCGATGTGGTGTATGGAATAGATTTTAGGAACCGGGAGATGGAAAAAGATGCTTGGTGGGTCCTCTTACTTCCAATTTGGGGCACTGCGCGTGCGCCGTGCAATGTACTGTGCTACCCGATATGAGTGGTATGCTAAGTAGTACTATTCCTATCAGTTTAATCCCTGTTACGTCCCCTATCAGGGGCCGGTGTATGGAATAGATTTTAGGAACCGGGAGATGGAAAAAGATGATTGGTTGGTCCTCTTACTTCCAATTTGGGGCACTGCGCGTGCGCCGTGCAATGTTCTATGCTACCAGATATTAGTGGTATGTTAAGTAGTACTATTCCTATCAGTTTAATCCCTGTTACGTCCCCTATCAGGGGACGTGTATGGAATAGAGTTTAGACAACCGCAAAGAGTTGTCAATAGTTGACACACTCATGACATAAATTTTATTCCTCTATGCGTCAATCTTGGTGTAGTGATGACTGTGTTCGTGCGCACGTTTGGGAGATTGCAGTCGATGGCGGTTTTCAAAGCCTATGGTCGTGCTGAGGTAGCTCAGTGACAGTTAAGTGACCCAAAAAACAATGATTCTGCAGTGTAGGCCCATTGTTGGCCTAGTAGGCTCATTGATCACCTTAGATGATCACAAAGATAATTAATGTTTTTTCTATGCAAAATTATCCAGCCGATCGCTTTTGTTCTGTTCACAATGAAGCAACGACCTTATCTCATCTGGGGTGTGCCAACATTGCCATTGCCAACACACTCATAGAGGTGATCACTTCATTGTGATACGCAAGCCCCTTCACCACAACAAGGTAACGATCACGAAGGGAAATTGACACATGTATGTGCCTTTTTTTTGTTTTGTTTTTGCAGCCACAGTGCAGCACCAGAGGCCAGAAAAATTAGGCATGTACACATGCCTGAAAAATTAGGTATTGTTGAAGCTGCTGCTGTAGCAGCGGCCGGAAAAATGTATGTTTTCCAGGCAGAAAGTGCACTAAAACATTGCGGCTTGAACACTAGTTGGTGGCGGAGAAGTCACGCAAGTCATCCAGCATGCAGAGATTAAATACAGCAGCGTGTGGACCATTTTATAGCCCAAGGCATCTCATCAGGCCTTTTTTAGTCAAATGCATCCCCCACTGTCAGTCCCTTCGGGATCCATGCCTCATTCATCTTAATAAAGGTGAGGTAATCTAGATTTTTTTGACCTAGGCGACTTCTCTTCTCAGTGACAATACCTCCTGCTGCGCTAAAGGTCCTTTCTGACAGGACACTTGAAGCGGGGGAGGGCAGAAGTTCTATTGCAAATTGGGATAGCTCAGGCCACAGGTCAAGCCTGCACACCCAGTAGTAAAGGGGTTCATCGCTCCTCAGAGTGTCGATATCTGCAGTTAAGGCGAGGTAGTCTGCTACCTGTCGGTCGAGTCGTTCTCTGAGGGTGGACCCCGAAGGGCTGTGGCGATGCGTAGGACTTCAAAAGCTCTGCATGTCCTCCATCAACAACACGTCTGTAAAGCGTCCTGTCCTTGCCGGCAAGGTCGTGGTAGGAGGAGGATTACTTTCACTTCTTCCCCTGTTAGATTCCCGTTGTGCTGTAACATCACCCTTATATGCTGTGTAAAGCATACTTTTTAACTTGTTTTGGAACTGCTGCATCCTTTCCGACTTCCGGTAATTCGGTAACATTTCAGCCACTTTCTGCTTATACCCGGGGTCTAGCAGCGTGGCCACCCAGTACAGGTCGTTCTCCTTCAGCCTTTTTATATGAGGGTCCCTCAACAGGCATGACAGCATGAAAGACCCCATATGCACAAGGTTGGATGCCGAGCTACTCATGTCCCGTTCCTCGTCCTCACTGTTCTCATTGACGGTCTGTTCTTCCCCCCAGCCACGTACAAAACCACGGGTACCAGATAGGTGACAACGAGCACCCTGGGATGCCTGCTGTGGTTGGTCTTCCTTCTCCTCAAAGCCACATTCCTCCTCTGACTCCTCTTCCTCACACTCCTCTTCCAGCGTTGCCGCAGGTCCAGCAAGCGATGCTGATAACTCTATTTCTGGTGGTGATGGTGACCACAACTCTTCCTCTTCACGCTCATCTACGGCCTGATCCAGCACTCTTCGCAGGGCACACTCTAGTAAGAAAACAAATGGGATGATGTCGCTGATGGTGCCTTTGGTGCGACTGACTAGGTTTGTCACCTCCTCAAAAGGACGCATGAGCCTACAGGCATTGCGCATGAGCATCCAGTAACGTGGCAAAAACATACCCAGCTCCACAGAGGCTGTCCTAGCACCCCGGTCATACAAATACTCGTTGACGGCTTTTTCTTGTTGGAGCAGGCAGTCAAACATTAGGAGTGTTGAATTCCAACGTGTCGGGCTGTCGCAAATCAAGCGCCTCACTGGCATGTTGTTTCGCCACTGAATATCTGAAAAGTGCGCCATGGCCGTGTAGGAACGTCTGAAATGGCCACACACCTTCCTGGCCTGGCTGAGGACGTCCTGTAAGCCTGGGTACTTATGCACAAAGCATGGTACGATCAGATTACACACATGTGCCATGCACGGCACATGTGTCAACTTGCCCAAATTCAATGCCGCCAACAAATTGCTTCTGTTGTCACACACCACTTTGCCGATCTCCAGTTGGTGCGGAGTAAGCCACTGATCCACCTGTGCTTTCAGGGCGGACAGGAGTGCTGGTCCGGTGTGACTCTCTGCTTTCAGGCAAGTCAACCCCAAGACGGAGTGACACTGTCGTATCCGGGATGTGGAATAGCCCCTGGGGAGCTGGGGGGGTGCAGTTGATGTGGAGCAAGACACAGCAGCAGAAGAGGACTCAGCCAAGGAGGTTAGCGAAGAGGATGGAGTAGGAGGAGTAGAGGAGGTGGCAGCAGGCCTGCCTGCAAGTCGTGGCGGTGTCACCAACTCCTCTGCAGAGCCACGCATTCCATGCTTGGCAGCCGTCAGCAGGTTTACCCAATGCGCAGTGTACGTGATATACCTGCCCTGACCGTGCTTTGCAGACCAGGTATCAGTGGTCAGATGGACCCTTGCCCCAACACTGTGTGCCAGACATGTCATGACTTCCTTTTCCACAATAGAGTACAGGTTGGGGATTGCCTTTTGTGAAAAAAATAATCGGCCGGGTACCTTCCACTGCGGTGTCCCAATAGCTACCAATTTTTTGAAGGTCTCAGACTCCACCATCTTGTATGGTAAAAGCTGGCGGGCTAAGAGTTCCGACAAGTCAGCTGTCAGACGCCGGGCAAGGGGGTGACTCTGTGACATTGGCTTCTTACGCTCAAACATTTCCTTGACAGACACCTGACTGTGGGCAGATGAGCAGGAACTGCTGAAGGTGAGAGGCGGAGTGGTGGATGGTTGAGAGGGGGCAAGGAGGTCAACAGTGGTTGACGTGGCTGAAGATGCTGGACCAGGAGGAGGATGGTGGCTTTGAGTTTGTGAGCTGCTTGTACTCATCATGTGTTGATCCCATAGGCGTTTGTGATGTGAGATCATGTGCCTTCGCAAAGCAGTTGTACCTAGGTGGGTGTTGGACTTCCCACGACTCAGTTTCTTTTGGCACAGGTTGCAAATGGCATCGCTGTTATCAGAGGCAAACACACAAAAAAAATGTGACACTGCTGAGCTTTGCAATGACGGCATTCTGGTGGTGGCAACAGCATGCGTTAATTGGCATGCTGTCTGGCTGACCCCGGGTGCCGATACATGCTGTCTGACTGTGCCACTAGCTCCTTGCGACGACCTCCCCCTGCTTCCAACTCGTCTCCTCCTCTCTGTCTCCCCATCTGAACTTTCCCCCTGTTCTTTTCTCTTCGAGCGGGCACCCACGTGACATCCACGGACACATCGTCATCATCAACCGCTTCACTTGTATCTGACAACTCAGCAAAGGAAGCAGCAGCGGGTACAACATCATCATCATCACACCGTACGTCCATGTGAGTAATGCTGCCTGACTGAGACATATCCCTGTTATCTACATCCTCTGGCAATAATGGTTGCGCATCATTCATTTCTTCCAACTGATGTGTAAATAACTCCTCTAGGAAAAAATATTCCAAGGCACACTCGTAAAGTTTGCACTATATACAGTTGCAAGAAAAAGTATGTGAACCCTTTGGAATGATATAGATTTCTGCACAAATTGGTCATAAAATGTCATCTGATCTTCATCTAAGTCACAACAATAGACAATCACAGTCTGCTTAAACTAATAACATACAAAGAATTAAATGTTACCATTTTTTTATTGAACACACCATGTAAACATTCACAGTGCAGGTGGAAAAAGTATGTGAACCCTTGGATTTAATAACTGGTTGAACCTCCTTTGGCAGCAATAACTTCAACCAAACGTTTCCTGTAGTTGCAAATCAGACGTGCACAACGGTCAGGAGTAATTCTTGACCATTCCTGTTTACAGAACTGTTCTGTTCAGCAATATTTTTGGGATGTCTGGTGTGAATCGCTTTCTTGAGGTCATGCCACAGCATCTCAATCGGGTTGAGGTCAGGACTCTGAGTGGGCCACTCCAGAAGGCGTATTTTCTTCTGTTTAAGCCATTCTGTTGTTGATTTACTTCTATCCTTTGGGTCGTTGTCCTGTTGCAACACTGATCTTCTGTTGAGCTTCAGCTGGTGGACAGATGGCCTTAAGTTCTCCTGCAAAATGTCTTGATAAACTTGGGAATTCATTTTTCCTTTGATGATAGCAATCCGTCCAGGCCCTGACGCAGCAAAGCAGCCCCAAACCATGATGCCCCCACCACCATACTTTACAGTTGGGAAGAAGTTTTGATGTTGGTGTGCTGTGCCTCTTTTTCTCCACACATAGTGTTGTGTGTTTCTTCCAAACAACTCAACTTTGGTTTCATCTATCCACAGAATATTTTGCCAGTACTGCTGTGGAACATCCAGGTGCTCTTGTGCAAACTGTAAACGTGCAGCAATGTTTTTTTTGGACAGCAGTGGCTTCCTCTGTGGCATCCTCCCATGAAATTCATTCTTGTTTAGTGTTTTACGTATCGTAGATTTGCTAACAGGGATGTTAGCATATGCCAGAGACTTTTGTAAGTCTTTAGCTGACACTCTAGGATTCTTCTTCACTTCATTGAGCTGTCTGCGCTGTGCTCTTGCAGTCATCTTTACAGGACGGCCACTCCTAGGGAGAGTAGCAGCAGTGCTGAACTTTCTCCATTTATAGACAATTCGTCTTACTGTGGACTGATGAACAGCAAGGCTTTTGGAGATACTTTTATAACCCTTTCCAGCTTTATGCAAGTCAACAATTCTTAATCGTAGGTCTTCTGAGAGCTCTTTTGTGCGAGGCATCATTCACATTAGGCAATTCTTCTTGTGAAAAGCAAACCCAGAACTGGTGTGTGTTTTTTATATGGCAGGGCAGCTGTAACCAACACCTCCAATCTTATCTTATTGATTGGACTCCAGTTGGCTGACACCTCACTCCAATTAGCTCTTGGCGATGTCATTAGTCTAGGGGTTCACATACTTTTTCCCCCTGCACTGTGAATGTTTAGATGGTGTGTTCAATAAAAACATGGTAACATTTAATTCTTTGTGTGTTATTAGTTTAAGCAGACTGTGATTGTCTTTTGTTGTCACTTAGATGAAGATCAGATCACATTTTATGACCAATTTGTGCAGAAATCCATATCATTCCAAAGGGTTCACATACTTTTTCCTGCAACTGTATATGTATTTTATTATTTGCCAACACTATGCCACCAACGAGCAAACACTACTTCTCCAGCGCAAGGCCGTGATCAAAGTCCCGGGTGGACCGAAACGTTGGCCCTGAATTCACGTGACGATTGACTATTAAAGTTGGTGTTGGCAAATAATAAAATACATATATATCGTGCAAACTTTACGAGTGTGCCATGTAATATTTTTTCCTATATAGTGGCTTGACAGCCCCTTCACGAAGCACCTCCATTTGGATCAAATTTACTCTTGGCGGTCGTGCCATTCAATATAGATTAATTAAATAACTCCTCTGACAGATCAAGTGAAGCAGCTGTGGTGCTAGTGTTGGTGGTGGCGGCGAGTGGTAACTTGAGAGGTGCCCGAAGCTGAGCTGGAGGAGGATGGTGCATCAAGGTTCCGAGCGGAAGCTGTAGAAGATTGGGTGTCCTGTGTTAGCCAGTCAACTATGTCCTCAGAACTTTTCGAGTTCAGGGTACGTGGCCTCTGAACACTGGGCATTATTCTAGGGTCAAAGGAAATCACAGCACCACGACCACGACGGCCCCTGCGGGTGGCCTGCCTCTGCCTGTCATTTTTTTTCAATAAGTTGTACTATGCGTGCAAGCTACTGTGACACCAGATGTGAGTGGTGGCACTGGGCACTGGCAGTAGTGGGCACAGTACACACTGTGGGCCTGACACACGCTTGCAGCCAACTGCAATTATATTACAGTGAAAAAATTGTTTGTTTGTTTTTAAATGCAAGCTAATGTGACACCAGATATGAGTGGTGGCACTGGGCACTGGCAATAGTGGGCACAGTACATGCTGTGGGCCTGACACACATGCTTGCAGGCAACTACAATAAGATTACAGTGAATTTTTTATATATTTTTTTAAATGCAAGCTACTGTGACACCAGATATGAGTGGTGCAACTGGGCACTGGCAGTAGTGGCCACAGTACACGCTGTGGGCCTGACACACACGCTTGCAGGCAACTGCAATTAGATTACAGTGAAAAAATAGTTGTTTTTTTTTAAATGCAAGCTACTGTGACACCAGATATGAGTGTTGGCACTGGGCACTGGCAGTAGTGGGCACAGTACACGCTGTGGGCCTGACACACACGCTTGCAGGCAACTGCAATTAGATTAAAGTGAATTTATTAAAAAAAAAATTAAATGCAAGCTACTGTGACACCAGATATGAATGGTGCAACTGGGCACTGGCAGTAGTGGGCACAGTACACGCTGTGGGTCTGACACACACGCTTGCAGGCAACTGCAATTAGATTACAGTGAAAAAATTGTTGCTGTTTTTTTAAATGCAAGCTACTGTGACACCAGATATGAGTGGTGCAACTGGGCACTGGCAGTAGAGGGCACAGTACACGCTGTGGGCCTGACACACACGCTTGCAGGCAACTGCAATTAGATTACAGTGAAAAAATTGCTTTTTATTTTTAAATGCAAGCTACTGTGACACCAGATATGAGTGGTGGCACTGGGCACTGGCAGTAGTGGGCACAGTACACACTGTGGGCCTGACACACACGCTTGCAGGCAACTGCAATTAGATTAAAGTGAATTTATATATATTTTTTTAAATGCAAGCTACTGTGACACCAGATATGAGTGGTGCAACTGGGCACTGGCAGTAGTGGGCACAGTACACGCTGTGGGCCTGACACACACACTGGCAGTCATCTGCAATTAGATTACAGTGAAAGAAAAATAGTTTTTTTTAAAATGCAAGCTACTGTGACACCAGATATGAGTGGTGCAACTGGGCACTGGCAGTAGTGGGCACAGTACACGCTGTGGGCCTGACACACACGCTTGCAGGCAACAGCAATTAGATTACAGAGAATTTTTTTTTTTTTTTTTTAAATGCAAGCTACTGTGACACCAGATATGAGTAGTGGCACTGGGCACTGGCAGTAGTGGGCACAGTACATGCTGTGGGCCTGACACACACGCTGGCAGGCAGTTGCAATTAGATTATAGTGAAAATGTTGTTGTTTTTTTTTAAATGCAAGCTACTGTGACACCAGATATGAGTGGTGGCACTGGGCACTGGCAGTAGTGGGCACAGTACACGCTGTGGGCCTGACACACACGCTTGCAGGCAACAGCAATTAGATTACAGAGAATTTATATATTTTTTTTTTAAATGCAAGCTACTGTGACACCAGATATGAGTGGTGGCACTGGGCACTGGCAGTAGTGGGCACAGTACACGCTGTGGGCCTGACACACACGCTTGCAGGCAACTGCAATTAGATTACAGTAAAAAAATTGTAGTTTTTTTTTTAAATGCAAGCTACTGTAACACCAGATATGAGTGGTGCAACTGGGCACTGGCAGTAGTGGGCACAGTACACGCTGTGGGCCTGACACACACGCTTGCAGGCAACTGCAATTAGATTACAGTGAAAATATTGTGGTTTTTTTTAAATACAAGCTACTGTGACACGCTACTGTGACAAGCTACTGTGACACGCTGTGACACGCTGTGGGCCTGACACACACGCTGGCAGGCAACTGCAATTAGATTACAGTGAAAAATATAAAAAAAAATTTAAATGCAAGCTACTGTGACACCAGATATGAGTGGTGCAACTGGGCACTGGCAGTAGTGGGCACAGTACACGCTGTGGGTCTGACACACACGCTTGCAGGCAACAGCAATTAGATTACAGAGAATTTTTTATTTTATTTTTTAAATGCAAGCTACTGTGACACCAGATATGAGTGGTGCAACTGGGCACTGGAAGTAGTGGGCACAGTACACGCTGTGGGCCTGACACACACGCTTGCAGGCAACTGCAATTAGATTACAGTGAAAAAATAGCTTTTTATTTTTAAATGCAAGCTACTGTGACACCAGATATGAGTGGTGGCACTGGGCACTGGCAGTAGTGGGCACAGTACACGCTGTGGGCCTGACACACACGCTTGCAGGCAACAGCAATTAGACTACAGAGAATTTATATATATTTTTTTTAAATGCAAGCTACTGTGACACCAGATATGAGTGGTGGCACTGGGCACTGGCAGTAGTGGGCACAGTACACGCTGTGGGCCTGACACACACGCTTGCAGGCAACTGCAATTAGATTACAGTAAAAAAATTGTAGTTTTTTTTTTAAATGCAAGCTACTGTAACACCAGATATGAGTGGTGCAACTGGGCACTGGCAGTAGTGGGCACAGTACACGCTGTGGGCCTGACACACACGCTTGCAGGCAACTGCAATTAGATTACAGTGAAAATATTGTGGTTTTTTTTAAATGCAAGCTACTGTGACACGCTACTGTGACAAGCTACTGTGACACGCTGTGACACGCTGTGGGCCTGACACACACGCTGGCAGGCAACTGCAATTAGATTACAGTGAAAAATATAAAAAAAAAATTAAATGCAAGCTACTGTGACACCAGATATGAGTGGTGCAACTGGGCACTGGCAGTAGTGGGCACAGTACACGCTGTGGGCCTGACACACACGCTTGCAGGCAACTGCAATTAGATTACAGTGAAAAAATTGGTTGTTTTTTTTAAATGCAAGCTACTGTGACACCACATATGAGTGGTGGCATTGGGCACTGGCAGTAGTGGGCACAGTACACGCTGTGGGCCTGACACACACGCTGGCAGGCAACTGCAATTAGATTACAGTGAAAAAATTGTTGTTATTTTTTAAATGCAAGCTACTGTGACACCAGATATGAGTGGTGGCACTAAGCACTGGCAGTATTGGGCACAGTACACGCTGTGGGCCTGACACACACGCTTGAAGGCAACTGCAATTATATTACAGTGAAAAAATTGTTGTTATTTTTTAAATGCAAGCTACTTTGACACCAGATATGAGTGGTGGCACTGGGCACTGGCAGTAGTGGGCACAGTACACGCTGTGGGCCTGACACACACGCTGGCAGCCAACTGCAATTAGATTACAGAGGGAAAAAAAAGCAGACTGATGTACTAGCCCTAAAAAGGGCTTTTTGGGGTGCTGTCAGGACGCTGTCCTTACAGCAGATCAGATGAGTCTTTGAGGACTGGAGTGGACACAGAACACTGGTCTAGCTAACGATTTCCCTATTAAATTAGCAGCAGCTGCACTCTCCCTGCTCTCACTAACACTGCAGCTTCCGAATGAATCTAAGATGGATGCTGTCCTTGCTTTTTGATAGGAGGTGGGAGGGTCTGGGAGGGAGGGTATGCTGTTGATTGGCTGGAATGTGTCTGCTGACTGTGATGACGTATAGGGGGCGGACCGAACATCGCATATGTTCGCCCGCCTCAGCGAATGCGAACAAACGATGTTCGCCGGGAACTGTTCGCCCGCGAATAGTTCGGGACATCTCTACTGGTAACCTGACGAGACTCTGGGTACCTGTGGTCTCATCTAGTACAGCAATACCTGTCACATAAGTCCCATCCATGTAGAATTGAGAGCCATCAACAAAGATGACTCTGTCTTCTGGATGTCTATCGGTCCTGAACATTTGTGGCGCGTTAATTTGCTCTGGTTAGCCACAGTCATGTTCGGTTCCAGTCAGGTTCAGTAACTGAGACAGAACATACTTTGCTTTGTGGTTCACCTGCAGATTCCGGCCACTGAGATCCGTAATCCAGCTCCTGAATCTCTGTTGGGAGACTCCAGGGAGTATATCACAGAGCAAGAGGGCCAATGGAGAGTGTGGAGTCTGCAAGGTGAGGGGCCTGAAGCCTACTATATGCTCTGTGGTTTTGACGGCATAGTGTTTGGCTGCCAGTTTTTTGGCACACTCATCAAACCCTCATTCAATGGGTGAAAGTAGCCTGGAGCAGTATCCCAGCGGTCTATTCCCATATCCTATCTGTTGCAGAAGGACCGCTGAGATCAACTCCATTCCTGCATGCACCTGTATGGCCATTTCCCCTTCTGGATGGGGAGTGGCCAATACAGGGGCTGAGGAGAGGTCTCTTTTCAAGGTAGAAAAGGCCTCCTCCTGAGCATCAGACCAACCTTTGAGTGACGGCTCTTCTCCTCGGAGTTCATAGAGAGGTTTCGCTTTGGCAGCAAAATCTTCTATGAACTCCCTCATGAAGTTGGCGACTCCCAGGAATTTTCTCAAATCCCGTAGAGCGCCAGGCCTAGGTAACTTTACCATGGCTTCTACTCGGGCCACCATGATTCCTTTGGCTCCAAAAGAAATTTGGACCCCAAGGAAAGTCACCTCTGCTTTGGCCAAATTTGCCCTATGGGGACTCAACTTGAGTCCTGACCTGGCTAGGAGTCCCAATAGCTCTCTCAACAGAACCAAGTGTTCCTCTATGGTTTCTGTGTGCAAGAGTAAGTCATCCATGTATTGCAGAAGACATTCCGTCCGTAAAAACACACTCAGTACAGCCGCCAATGCCTGGTGAAAATACGTGGGACTGTTGTGGAACCCCTGGGGGAGTACACCGGACATGTACTGTTTGTCCCCCACTGTAAATTTGTCCCTGCAGTTTTCGGTGAGTTCAATGGAAAAATAACCCATTGGTGACAACTATGGTCTAGAATACATGACTTTTGACGCTTATTCTGGCCATGATGTTGGGAGTCTGTGCCACCACTGGAACGGACATTGGGGTGTGCTTGTTAAGGACCCACAGGTCTATGGTGAACCTCCATGCATTTGTGTCCTTCTTCTATACTGGCCAGAGGGCATTGTTACATTTTGAATTGCCCTCTATGACCACACCCCTAGCTTTCAATTCCTGGACAGTGTCCATAATTGAATGGGTGGCTTCTGGCGGAAAGCAGTATTGGTGTTGAGGTGGAGGGTCGGGACCTTGTATGTCCACCTGAACTCCAATCAGTCTGCCACAATCATTTTTACTCTGGGCCCACAGATCTGGATGCTCATACACAATTGGCTCAAGGTCTGGATTGTGTGAGTCCTCCGGCCATTTGTGTTCGAGCACGTCAGTAGAATTTTCTACTGCTGGCAAAAGTGGTCCCAGACACTGGCATTGGATGACAAACACTTTGGATTGTCTGGGACCCTTCCATACAATACCGTTTGCCAGATCTAGGATCCACACATTTTGTATCATTACGTCGGTTCCAATGATGTTGTCAGAACCGGGGTAATACCACATTGAGTTCCTAACGGTGATGTAACTGGTAATCTGGACAATTACCTTTTTGATTCTGTGGGCCTTCACCCCCCTTGTTGGTGATCAAATCCGATCACCACACACTGAGGGCTGTTGGGATGTAAATCATGTTTGACATTGGTAATGGAGATTTCTGCACCAGTGTCAAGCATGATTTTAGCATCTTGGTACTTTATCCTGGCTTTTATGTGGGGTCTCCCTGAAGAATCCAGTATGATGGGACATACTGGTGCCAGATCTTTAGGGACCCCTGATCTTCAATCAATTTGCACCAGACTCCCAGTAGGTACCTCTGAGGTACATACTGCCACTTGTAGGTTCTTACCCTGAGCACTTGATGTGGATTCCTTTGATTCCACACCCCCTACTGTATGGGCTGGGGTATTCACAATGACCACACGCTTAGGTGTCTGGCCTTGTGAATGCCCCAGATTTTTCTCAACATGTTCCCCCACTGTTTTGGCATAATTAGGTTTCATCTTGAAACCATTATTATTGCCAGTTTTCTCAGGATTTGTTCGATTATTTAGTGGCCATTGTGGGCAATACCTCTTTATGTGCCCGTATTGCAAACACAGGAAGAATCGAATGCTTCCCGTAGTTTCCAATGGCGGGGCCATGGGCGAACAGTTGAATTAGATCTGGTGTGCTGTACACGTTCATCTTGAGATCTAACTTGTACAGGCACATGCTCCCTCACTTTGACCGATTTTTTATTGTGCAGTGTATCCTATCTACACTGCTCAATAATCATGGCCGCATCCGTGAGGGATGGCTCCCTAGCTGCACTCAGCTGGATAGCAGTATCAAGGTATGGGAATTTTTCCACAAACATACGGATCATACCCTGTGGAATTCCGATATCTTAATCCTTTGTAACCCTTCTGTACATAGCTTCAAACAGGCTACACAGAGACAAAGGCTCATCTTGTATAGTGGGTTTGAACTTAGACAGGATATCTGGAGTGACGTCCCAATGGCCAGTTGCCAGTCTCATGAGTATGGAGAGACGTTCCTCCTTATCATGAAACTGTTCATTTATGGGTTGCGTCCTCCCCGTTACCTCATACCTTTGGTTCAGGTGTGTAGGTAACCACAATTTATAAACTCCATACGATATTTGGGGCCACTGAATATTTGTTACAATGACCTTCGAAAATATCGCATGAAGTGAATGGGTCTACATAGGGATCGTATTTTGAGATCTCCTTGCAGATCCGTAACAGGAAATGTATCCTTTCCATACTGGAATGATTAGGGTAAAACTCCTCCTGTCATTCCGGACACGTTGACACGTAAATGGCCAACCACTTTCCACTCCCCAATTGTTATCCTGATTATGGAGGCGGCTGCTATATCTGTTCTCCCTGGATATGGGGTGAAATGTAGCATCCGTTCCACCTGTACCCTAGTGTCTACCGCGTCGGATGTTTGATCCGTGGGAGACCTTGGCGCCGTCGCCTCTGTCTCCCCCTGTGCCGTTCCTGAAACGCAAAACTGTTTCGTGGGCAACATGCTGTTAGCACCAGGCCGTGACAGATTCGAGATTACCTGCTGCAAATCTGCAATGGTTTGCGTTTTCGCAGCCAGGTCCTCTCGAAGTTGAACAATCAGTGTGTCCGTAGATACCGCATTGTTCCTGAACTGATTTATCTCAGTGTACAGTCTGAGGAGCTCTTTGTCTATGTCCGAGTAGAAACTCTCCTTGTCCGAGAGTCTAGACCAGTGGTGGCGAACCTATGGCACGGGTGCCAGAGGCGGCACTTAGAGCCCTCTCTGTGGGCACCCACACCCTGAAAAAAGTCTATGGTGAACCGATATGCCTTAGACTTTTCCTGCCATTCATCAGCGTAGGGCGCACTATGAACAGCACAGGCAGCACATTGAATGTAGGCAGGCTTTTATAGCTAAATGATAAAGTACATGGAAGATATACTAATAGACTGTAGTATTCAGGGTAAATTGCCGTGTTGGCACTTTGCCATAAATAAGTGGTTTTTGGGTTGCAGTTTGGGCACTCGGTCTGTAAAAGGTTCGCCATGACTGGTCTAGACTGTAACACACAAATCTCTCTGCCCCTCTCGACTGTACACTGGGCTTTTTCTTGCAGTTGAGTTTCTAACATGTGTACATGTTTGATGTTCTCAACACTAGAGTTGAGCGAACCCGAACTGTAAAGTTCGGGTTCGTACCGAACTTTAGGATTTTTGGACCCCGGACCCGAACCCAAATTTTTCAGTAAAAGTTTGGGTTCGAGTTCGGTGTTCGGCGAGTTAATGGCGCTTTTTGAAAGGCTGCAGAGCAGCCAATCAACAAGCGTTTAACTCGTGTGCCCTTAGAAGCCATCACAACCATGCCTACTAATGGCATGGCTGTGATTGGCCAGTGCAGCTTGTGACCCAGCCTCTATATAAGCTGGAGTCACGTAGCACTGCACGTCACTCTGCTCTTATTAGTGTAGGGATAGGATGCTGCTGCTGTGAGGGAGAGAATAGGAAAGAATCAGTAGTGCTTGTTAACTCAGCGATCTACAGCGATTTTGTTTTGTGGGTGTAGTGCACAATTTTTTTACCCTGCTCTGAGCCCAGTGACACAGAAAAATAACTTTTATCAGTCTGTTAGTTAGGTGAGCGTCGGCGGCCATTTTATGCAAGTTCAGGGCACCAGCAAAGCATATGTGGCAAATACAAGGTTTAAATATTGCATATACTGTTATATTCAGGGTTTAAAAAAACACCCTTTTTTGCAAGAAAATACATTTTGGGTTCTTTAGACTAAGTAGAGGAGAGGGGCACACCTACATATGATACTCAAATGGAACTGCAGCCAATGCGTTTAAACTGTTTATTTGTCACAATAAAATAATGTAAGGTACCTTAATATCATAAAATACATTCAATAAAATACAATTAATATATAAATAACCATCTGTGTGGGCTCAGATAACCGGTAGGAGTGTCACTGATACCCAATACAATTTGTGGGTTTGATAATAGTTGAATCCAAATGCGCAATGGTAAGTGCGCTATGTCTCTGTTGGTGTTGGAAAATGACTAGCAGCTATGGCTAGTATGTTGCAATGTAATACAAAGTCTCGTATCTTGCTTGCTGATTGTTACAGCATATAAAATGATGCAATATAATGGCTTGCTGTGTGTGAACACACTACTCACTGTTTGAAGCGGTAAGGTGACCGGTCACTCGTGCTTGGCGTGGCGTCCCACGTGTTGCAGCACTAGAGGCCTCAGTTCCGGTCCGCTCTCGGTATATGTGAGTAGGGTACCGTGGCAGGCAAAGAAACTGTCCGTTTTAGACGCCGGGGTCTGGATATTCTGACCCACTTGATTATCGGCGTAACCTTGGTGTCTATGTGTAGACACAGTTGGACTTGAATTTCTTCCTGTCTGATATGTAGAAATCGCTCCAAAGAACTCCAAATGTTGTGCAGGTAATACGCTGCGGTTTCTTACTTGCTTTACTCGAGACTTGTGCACCAGACGCGACTGTGATGTTTGTAGGACTTTGTTCACATGAAAGACCGCATTTAAATATCATACCATCAGCCAATGCGTTTATTTTTATTTTTATTTTTATTCTCATTTTTATCCTTTATACACATGTATATACACATACATATATATCACTATGTATTTTCGACATGTAGAGTATGTTTACAGGTATATATTCATGTGCAAATAACTAAATAACCAAATGCCAAACAGCCGGGAATCCTAAACCCAGATTTTCTGTTCCACTTCATGAAGACGAAATAAATCATAATGAACAGATGGCTCTAGCCCTATATAAACTCTTGGATAACAGACGAGACTTGACCACTGAGGAAGGAGTCACTGCCAACTCCGAAACGCGTCTGGTGCACAAGTCTCGAGTAAAGCAAGTAAGAAACCGCAGCGTATTACCTGCGCAACATTTGGAGTTCTTTGGAGCGATTTCTACATATCAGACAGGAAGAAATTCAAGTCCAACTGTGTCTACACATAGACACCAAGGTTACGCCGATAATCAAGTGGGTCAGAATATCCAGACCGCGGCGTCTAAAACGGACAGTTTCTTTGCCTGCCACGGTACCCTACTCACATATACCGAGAGCGGAACGGAACTGAGGCCTCTAGTGCTGCAACACGTGGGACGCCACGCCAAGCACGAGTGACCGGTCACCTTACCGCTTCAAACAGTGAGTAGTGTGTTCACACACAGCAAGCCATTATATCACATCATTTTATATGCTGTAACAATCAGCAAGCAAGATACGAGACTTTGTATTACATTGCAACATACTAGCCATAGCTGCTAGTCATTTTCCAACACCAACAGAGACATAGCGCATTTACCATTGCGCATTTGGATTCAACTATTATCAAACCCACGAATTGTATTGGGTATCAGTGACACTCCTACCGGTTATCTGAGCCCACACAGATGGTTATTTATATATTAATTGTATTTTATTGAATGTATTTTATGATATTAAGGTACCTTACATTATTTTATTGTGACAAATAAACAGTTTAAACGCATTGGCTGCAGTTCCATTTGACTATCATATGTAGGTGTGCCCCTCTCCTCTACTTAGTCTATTTTACCTACCTAGAAGATTGGGGATATCTTTCTTTTAGGGGGAGCACCCTTTCCGTATTAATTGGAGGGTGAGCCAATCCAATCTTACTTCTATTTATTTTTTATTCCCCACTTTGGATTTGAGCTCCCCACTTTTTAACTATGGACATATGGAATCATATGGAACAAAAACGATTGCTAGTTGAATCATATCTGTTTGACAATACAAATGAACTATATATATCAGCAGAAAAAAACATGTCAGACACATTTAAAGAGCTTGAGTTCTTGGCACAGAAGCAGCTCAAACAACGTTGGGAAATTAGAATGTTAAACCAATATATTAAACAAGGCAAAATTCCCAAAGGGTTGCTTCTGTCAAAGACACCAGCTCACGATTTATGTAGTGAGGAGTTTGAGCGAGAGTGGGACTCCTTCTTGCGGTCACAATCCATTGGACTAATGGAGATGATTGTAAGAAGGAGGACCCAGATGCTCGAACAGATTTCATCACAGATTGAACAAATGAAAAACGTGATAGAGAAACTACCAAAAAATGATGAATTTACACTTTTGCAGGAACGTTTGTGTAAAAATTTGGACAAAATGGAATATGATATAATCACGAAAAAAACTAGGAAAATTTATAATACATCAAATTCCCCAAAGAAATCTAAAAATAAGCAAACCGAGGACTTATCATATAATCAATTGAAAGAACAAGAACCAATTGAAATAAGGGATACACATATAGACACTCAAAAAAACTATACTATACCCACAACCAATAGGTATGAAATTTTTAGTGACAATCATTTTTTAGATCAAACCCCTCCCCATCACAGAGCACGTCCGAGATATCACTCTCCTCAACCCTATTTAAAAACACAAGTGAAGTCCCCCACCAAACACCAGCACCAATACAACTTGAGATACCGACACAACAGTCAGGATCGGAACCACAATTCACAACATCACTACCAACCACAACAGTGGGAGTCCACACAACACAGAGAACCACATTATGCACACTATCACCAACACAAACCACAACCATACGAAAGAAAAAATTACGCAGGGGAAAAAAACAGAAAAAAACACGACAGATAAATCAGGAAAACACGGACACCTCAAATGCGATTTTAAATCTGAGCACTATATCCCTTACACAATCACAAATTGATCTATTAAATAAAGGCCTCAAGTTTGCGCCAACCGTTCAATTAAATAAATTCGACACGTATATAGGAGTCGAGAAATTCATCCGAAAACTTTGTCTGAAGAAATATCACATGAAAAATCCTGTTAGTTCAGAACCAATTAAACCAGTCAGACAGACATATATTCATACAAATTTGAAAAGTAGATCTAGAAAGTATCCTAGACAAGAAGTCAGCCATGAAATGGCCACTTTTAGACAATCGGTAGAATGTGATATAAGAAAAATAAAAACGTTAAAAAATATGAGTAATAATAATTTATCTCGACAGGAGGTATATGCAGTCAAACAACTACAGAAAGATAATAACATAGTGATACGCCACGCAGATAAAGGCGGGGCAATCGTCATTTTAGAAGCAGAAAAGTACAATAATGAATGCAAGAGGCAATTAGGGGATACCAAAACATATAAAAAACTAAAATCAGATCCTACAATAAATTACCATTTAGAATTATTAGAATTATGTAATAAAGGTCTAGAACAAGAAATTCTAACAAAAGAGGAATACAACTATATACTGAATACCCAACAAAGACTACCAGTCTTTTACTGCATCCCAAAACTGCACAAAAACCATACTGACCCTCCAGGATGACCCATTATTTCGGGTATAAATTCACTAACAGCGAATCTGTTTCAATATATAGACAGACTATTGCAACCTGTAGTGAAAAAAATTAGATCCTACACTAAGGATACAACCCAAATAATAAAAATAATAGAAGAAATAAAATGGGATCCAACTTGGATTATGGGTACATTAGATGTACAGTCTTTGTACACTATAATCCATCATGATCAGGGCATCCATGCTATGAAAGAACAATTAACACATGATGGAAAATTACCTATTCAACAGATAGAATATATAACGGAGGCGGTTCGATTTATATTGGACCATAATTATTTTTATTTTGATACAGAATTTTACGTTCAAGTGCAAGGCACAGCCATGGGCACCAGGTTTGCCCCCAGCTATGCCAACCTTTTTATGGCTCAGTGGGAACAGGACACCATTGTCCCAAGACTGGGGACAGACCTGGTGCTCTGGAATCGTTATATAGACGATGTGTTGTTTATATGGAAAGGTGATCAAATATCACTTGATCTCTTTTTAGAAAGCATTAATGATAACTCACTGAACTTGCACTTTACGGCCATCACAAGTACCTCCTCAGTCGAATTTTTGGATCTGCAAATTAACATAGAAAAAGAAAAATTAGTATGTAGTACCTATCAAAAACCTACGTCTAAAAATAGCTATATATTATATGATAGCTGCCATCTAACACAATGGTTGGTCAATATTCCATCAGGACAATTTAGACGGATCAAAAGAAATTGCTCAAAAGAAGAAATTTTCGAATCAGAAGCGATAAAATTAAAGGACCAATTTTTGCAGAAAGAATACCCACTGCAAGTATTGGAATCCTCTTTGGAAATAGTGCGCAAACTTGATCGTAATACTTTCTTTTTAGATAAAATAGAAACACCAAAGACCGACGATAACGTAAGACTAATATTGCCTTTTAATTCTCAATATAAAAAGATCAGATATATAATCAATAAACATTGGCATCATATTGTCAAAGACAAAACAATAGGTCATATTTTACCAAATAAACCTCAAATCACCTTCACCAAAGCTCACAATTTGGGCTTATTGGTAGCACCCACTATCATTAATAAATTCCCAAATACACCATCAATCCAAAAATGGATAGGGTTAACAGGTTTTCATAGATGTGGGGCATGCATGGGATGTAGATCCACCACATTCCCTAAAAAAACCATTGAAGTTAAATCTACCAGCAACACTCATATTCATAAAATCAGAGAGTTCTTGACATGCAATACAGAAAGTGTCATATACATTATCCAATGCCCATGCAGAAAACAATACGTGGGCAGAACGAAAAGAACACTGAAAAAACGTATTGCTGAGCATATCTCAAACATCAAAAAATGTTATGATAAACATACCTTATCCCTCCACTTTAAGATGGTACATAATCAAAATCCACATGGAATGACCTTTGCAGCCTTGGAGAAAGTGAATATTCACTGGAGAGGAGGAGATCATATAAGTCGCATGTCTAGAATTGAATCCAAAACAATTTTTGAGTTCAATTCTATCCTCCCTCTAGGACTAAACGCGGAAATGGAAGTTTTTGGTTTTTTGTAGAACATTGACCTTGTACGTATTATTGCTCATTAGGCATATATACAATTAATTCATATATCTTAAATTGATGTTAATGCCAATTATAAATTCGGTATAGAAAATTAATAACTGATAATTATACTAACTGTATCAATTGCATTGATTATATTAATATCTTACTAAATTATGTATTATTGTATTTAAGTATATATATTTTTAAATAAAATACAAATAAAAACATTTTTATTTATTTTTATCACTTTTATCATATTTTACCCACCAAGTTCCATATGTATTATTCTGCATCATTCCAATCCCATATTGATTATACTTTATATTGCAACACATATTTTTACATTCAGATATATAGATATACGATGCGGTTTGTCCGGGGACGCCTGCATATGGAGATTAATACCTATGATCCATAATGAATAAGGATGTAGACACGGTCAAACAGTAAGGAATGGGATAGATGATGCAGAGTAATGAGTGGAATTTTATCATTTTTATCATTATTAGCATAGAATAGATATCTAATATGATTAATGAATGACCCATTGGATAATTTTATAAATTATATTATACATAATATATGTTGGTCACAATTTTACATTTTTAATCTTTTATCTTTTTACTATTTTATCATGTTATAATCTTGAAGAGCGGTATTCTTAATAATCTGATCTTGCTTGTATCATTATATGCAACTAAATAAAGATCACAAGTATGTTTATAGGGACAAAACGCACAAAAACCGCATCAGATTGAGAAACAAGCAATATCAGATATTAAGCACATTCAAAGATATATGATATGACGATTAAATATAAATCACATGTTATATGCAAACTATCCTGTATTAATAAGCGATTTTAAACTAAACTTATATTAAATTCGACTGTGATGTTTGTAGGACTTTGTTCACATGAAAGACCGCATTTAAATATCATACCATCAGCCAATGCGTTTATTTTTATTTATTTTTTTATTCTCATTTTTATCCTTTATACACATGTATATACACATACATATATATCACTATGTATTTTCGACATGTAGAGTATGTTTACAGGTATATATTCATGTGCAAATAACTAAATAACCAAATGCCAAACAGCCGGGAATCCTAAACCCAGATTTTCTGTTCCACTTCATGAAGACGAAATAAATCATAATGAACAGATGGCTCTAGCCCTATATAAACTCTTGGATAACAGACGAGACTTGACCACTGAGGAAGGAGTCACTGCCAACTCCGAAACGCGTCTGGTGCACAAGTCTCGAGTAAAGCAAGTAAGAAACCGCAGCGTATTACCTGCGCAACATTTGGAGTTCTTTGGAGCGATTTCTACATATCAGACAGGAAGAAATTCAAGTCCAACTGTGTCTACACATAGACACCAAGGTTACGCCGATAATCAAGTGGGTCAGAATATCCAGACCCCGGCGTCTAAAACGGACAGTTTCTTTGCCTGCCACGGTACCCTACTCACATATACCGAGAGCGGACCGGAACTGAGGCCTCTAGTGCTGCAACACGTGGGACGCCACGCCAAGCACGAGTGACCGGTCACCTTACCGCTTCAAACAGTGAGTAGTGTGTTCACACACAGCAAGCCATTATATCGCATCATTTTATATGCTGTAACAATCAGCAAGCAAGATACGAGACTTTGTATTACATTGCAACATACTAGCCATAGCTGCTAGTCATTTTCCAACACCAACAGAGACATAGCGCATTTACCATTGCGCATTTGGATTCAACTATTATCAAACCCACGAATTGTATTGGGTATCAGTGACACTCCTACCGGTTATCTGAGCCCACACAGATGGTTATTTATATATTAATTGTATTTTATTGAATGTATTTTATGATATTAAGGTACCTTACATTATTTTATTGTGACAAATAAACAGTTTAAACGCATTGGCTGCAGTTCCATTTGACTATCATATGTAGGTGTGCCCCTCTCCTCTACTTAGTCTATTTTACCTACCTAGAAGATTGGGGATATCTTTCTTTTAGGGGGAGCACCCTTTCCGTATTAATTGGAGGGTGAGCCAATCCAATCTTACTTCTATTTTGGGTTCTTTACTGAATTTGTGACAGTCAAATACAAACTTTAAATACTGCAGTTATATTCTGGGTTTAAAAACACAATTTTTTTGCAAAACCCCACATCTGGGGCCTTTGCTGCATTTGTCACAGTGAAATACAAGCTTGAAATACTGCAATTATATTCTGGGTTTTAAAAAAAACACCCATTTTCTGCAAGACTCTACATCTGGGGCCTTTGCTGCATTTGTCACAGTCAAATACAAGCTTGAAATACTGAAATTATATTCTGGGTTTTAAAATAACACCCATTTTTTGCAAGACCCTACATCTGGGGCCTTTGCTGCATTTGTCACAGTGAAATACAAGCCTTAAATACTGCAATTAAATACTGGGTTTTAAAAAAAAAAGGGCATTTTGGGCAAGATAATACATTTGCGGCCTTTGCTGCATTTCTGGCAGTCCAATACAAGCGGTACATACAGCTGTTATATTCTGGTATTAAAAAAACACCCACATTTGGGCTAAATAATACATTTGCGGCCTTTGCTGCATTTCTGGCAGTCCAATACTAGTGTTAGATACTGCTGTTATATTCTGGGTTTAAAAAAACACCAATTTTTGGCAAGACCATACATTTGGGGCCTTTGCTGTATTTCTGACAGTGAAATACAAGCTTTAAATACTGCAATTATATACTAGGTTTAAAAAAACACCCATTTTGGGCAAGAAAATACATTTGCGGCTTTTGCTGCATTTCTGACAGTGCAATACAAGCGGTACATACTGCTGTTATATTCTGTGTTTAAAAAAACACAAATTTTTCGCAAGACCCTACATCTGGGGCCTTTGCTGCATTTGTCACAGTCAAATACTAGCGTTAGATACTGCTGTTATATTCTGGTTTTAAAAAAACACCCATTTTGGGCAAGATAATACATTTGCGGAATTTGTTGCATTTGTGACAGTCAAATACAAACTTTAAATACTGCAGTTATATTTTGGGTTTAAAAAAACACCAATTTTTTGCAAGACCCTACATCTGGGGCCTTTGCTGCATTTGTCACCGTCAAATACTAGCGTTAGATACTGCTGTTATATTCTGGGTTTTAAAAAAAAAAACATTTTGGGCGAGACCCTACATTTGGGGCCTTTGCTGCCACTGAGGAAGGGGCGTGAGACCCCGAAACGCGTCTGACGGTTGTTAGAGTGAGCGTTGATCCACCTAAAGCCAAAGAAAAAGAACAAAGCCGGCAAAGAAAGGAAGAAAAGCGGACCAAGCATCGCTGCTGTGAAAGCTGTCGCACAATACTGACGTCACCAAAGTAAGCATCCGGTCTCCTTGGACACCAGGTCACGTAGGACGCAACGTACAGGCAGAGGCACACCACGTGGGACGCTGCGGGTGTGTGGCCTTTCAGACCAACGCTGCAGTACAAGCAGTGAAGACCGGTAAGACCGAGCTCAGCCAGAGCATATACATTACCAGTATCGTATTGTGGGAGGCAGCGGTATTGAGCCTATCACTATAGGCGATACCCAGCAAGTTCTTTGGATCAATTTTGGGCCCCACAGTTTAGGACTGTTATGTACATGTCTGGGGGTGATTAAACAAGAACTGTTCATTATTAATCCACCACATCTGGACATTTGCTGGATATCTCAGTGTATTGTGGACATTTATATAGGATTGATACTACTAACCACTAATTTGCGGTATATCATTACCTTGTGTGCAATATATAGATTTGTATTAGGTTTACATTTTATGTATATTTTAGGGGTATGTTCTTAAATATTTTAACACAATAAAGTGTATTATCAGTATACTGCCTGGTGTTCCCTTTTGTAGTGTGCCCCCCCATACTTGTTGTTTACCGGTCACAGTCAAATACAACCAGTCAATACTGCAGTTACATTGTTGGTTGACAATTTAACATATTTTGGGACCGTGAATTAATTGTATAAAATTCGCCTGTCACACTGTTGTGTGATCTCAAGAAATTTTTCCTCTTTATGACACCGACACTACCTTACTCTAAGGGAACTTAATTGTTGACTATTGGCGGTTACATTGTTGCCTGATATAAACCATCTGTTTGGTGGGTGAACGCAAAGAATGAGGAGAGCGTCAAATTAGGGACGTGGCCCCGGTCGTGGTGCTGCTAATGGAGCTCCTGTTGCAGGGAGAGGGAGTGGTCGATCTGTGCCAGCTACACGCACAAGTGAAACACCTTCCTCAGGTGCAAGTAGGCGACAGAACCTTCAGCGTTATTTAATTGGGCCGAATACGACTCTACGAATGGTGAGGCCAGAACAAGTACAGGCGATAGTAGATTGGGTGGCTGACAGTGTCTCCAGTTCCTTCACATTGTCTCCCACCCAGTCTCCTGCTGAAAGATAAGAGTTGGCACCTGCAGCCCATGTCCATCAGTCCTTTACCTCACCCCCTTGCAAATCAGCCAAGCAGTCTGAGCCCCAAGTCATGGAGCAGTCTCTTCTGCTTTTTGATGAATCTGCTAGCAGGGTTTCCCAGGGCCATCTACATAGCCCTGCCCCAGAAGTGGAAGGGATTGAGTGCACTGATGCCCAACCACTTATGTTTCAGGATGAGTACATGGGAGGACGACCGCAGCACGGCTCGGATGATGACGAAACACAGGTGCCAACTGCTGTGGCTTTCTGCAGTGTGCAGACTGACAAGGAGGGCAGGGGTGAAGACTGGGTGGAAGATGATGTGGAGGACTATGAGGTCCTTGACACTGCACAGAGCCACCAGCACAGCAGAAGAGGGAGCAGGGTGCAAAAGCGGAGCGGCCGTCCCCTAGACAGTATGCCTGCTACTGCCCACTGCAGCAAGGGAACGAGCACACCAAAGCCAGCTCCAAGGAGTTCCCTGGTGTGGCATTTCTTTAGACAATGTGCTGATGACAAGACACAAGTGGTTTGCACGCTGTGCAATCAGAGCCTGAAGTGAGGCATAAATGTTCTCAACCTGAGCACAACCTGCATGACCAGGCATCTAAGTGCAAAGCACAACTTGCAGTGGAGTAGATACCTCAACAGAAAGGTCTCTGGCTCCTCCTGCTTCCTCTTCTGCTGCAGTCTCGTCCTCTTCATCCACCTCTGGAGTGACAGTCGCACCTGCCATCCCGCAAACAGAGGATCTGCCAGCAACGCCACTACCTCGGTCATCAAGCATCTCCACAATGTCCCATGGAAGCGGTTAACTCTCTATCTCCCAAACACTGGAGCAAAAGAGGAAGTACCCCCCTACCCACCCACGATCCCTGGCCCTGAATGCCAGCATTTCAAAATTACTGGCCTTTGAAATGCTGTCATTCCGTCTGGTGGAGACAGAGAGTTTTAAAAGCCTTATGGCAGTGGCTGTCCCACAGTACGTCGTGCCAAGCCACCACTACTTTTCCAGGCGAGCCATCCCTTCCCTGCATAACCAAGTGGGGGACAAAATCAGGTGTGCACTGCGCAACGCCATCTGTGGCAAGGTCCACCTAACTACGGATACGTGGACCAGTAAGCACGGTCAAGGACGTTATATCTCCCAAACAACACACTGGGTAAATGCAGTGGCGGCTGGTCCTGAGGCGGATAACATGTCCTTCCACCACCGAGGATTGCAGGGCGCTTCTCTTTGCCTCCTGTTGCTTCCTCCTCCTACTCTGCTTCCTCATCCTCTGCCGCCTCCTCATCCAGTCAGCGTAACACCTTCACCACCAACTTCAGCACAGCCAGGGGTAAACGACAGCAGGCAGTTTTAAAACTTATCTGTTTGGGGGACAAACCCCACACTGCGCAGGAGCTGTTGACGGGCATGGAACAACAGACCGATGAGTGGTTGGTGCCAGTGAGACTCAAGCCCGGCTTGGTGGTGTGCGATAATGGGCGAAATCTCGTAGCAGCTCTGTGACAAGCCGGTTTGACGCACATCTCTTGCCTGGCGCATGTGCTGAATTTGGTGGTGCAGAGGTTCCTTAAAAATCACCCCGATATGTCAGAGCTGCTGCAGAAAGTGCGGGCCGTCTGTGCGCGCTTACAGCATTCTCACCCTGCTGCTGCTCGCCTGTCAGCGCTGCAGCATAACTTCGGCCTTCCCGCTCACCGCCTCATATGCGACATGCCCACAAGGCGGAACTCCACCTTGCACATGCTGGCCAAACTGTGCAAGCAGCAGCAGGCGATAGTGGAGTTTCAGCTGCAGCACGCACGGGTGAGTCGCTCAGCGGAACAGCACCACTTCACCACCAATGAATGGGCCTCCATGCGAGACCTGCGTGCCTTGTTGTGCTGTTTCGAGTACTCCACCAACATGGCCAGTGCCGATGATGCCGTTCTCAGAGTTACTATCCCACTTCTATGCCTCCTTGAAAAAACGCTTTCGGGCGATGATGGAAGAGGATGTGGCACAGGAGAAGGAAGAGGGATCATTTCATAGGGTTTCCGGCCAGTCATTCACAAGTGGCTTCGAGGGTGGGTTACTGCACCCACAAACGCCAGGTATGCCATTGTCCAGCCAGGGCACAGTTCTGGAGGATGATGAGGTGGAGGATGAGAAGGAGGAGATGGAGGAGGGTGGCATCTCCTGATGCTGCTGCCACCTCCATACTATGTCACCTTGCCGCTATGTGGTCTCCTGATGCTGCTACCACCTCCACACTATGTCATGTTGCCACTCTGCGGTCTCCTGATGCTGCTGCCACCTCCACACTACAGGGAGTGCAGAATTATTAGACAAGTTGTATTTTTGAGGATTAATTTTATTATTGAACAACAACCATGTTCTCAATGAACCCAAAAAACTCATTAATATCAAAGCTGAATATTTTTGGAAGTAGTTTTTAGTTTGTTTTTAGTTTTAGCTATTTTAGGGGGATATCTGTGTGTGCAGGTGACTATTACTGTGCATAATTATTAGGCAACTTAACAAAAAACAAATATATACACATTTCAATTATTTATTTTTACCAGTGAAACCAATATAACATCTCAACATTCACAAATATACATTTCTGACATTCAAAAACAAAACAAAAACAAATCAGTGACCAATATAGCCACCTTTCTTTGCAAGGACACTCAAAAGCCTGCCATCCATGGATTCTGTCAGTGTTTTGATCTGTTCACCATCAACATTGCGTGCAGCAGCAACCACAGCCTCCCAGACACTGTTCAGAGAGGTGTACTGTTTTCCCTCCTTGTAAATCTCACATTTGATGATGGACCACAGGTTCTCAATGGGGTTCAGATCAGGTGAACAAGGAGGCCATGTCATTAGATTTTCTTCTTTTATACCCTTTCTTGCCAGCCACGCTGTGGAGTACTTGGACGCGTGTGATGGAGCATTGTCCTGCATGAAAATCATGTTTTTCTTGAAGGATGCAGACTTCTTCCTGTACCACTGCTTGAAGAAGGTGTCTTCCAGAAACTGGCAGTAGGACTGGGAGTTGAGCTTGACTCCATCCTCAACCCGAAAAGGCCCCACAAGCTCATCTTTGATGATACCAGCCCAAACCAGTACTCCACCTCCACCTTGCTGGCGTCTGAGTCGGACTGGAACTCTCTGCCCTTTACCAATCCAGCCACGGGCCCATCCATCTGGCCCATCAAGACTCACTCTCATTTCATCAGTCCATAAAACCTTAGAAAAATCAGTCTTGAGATATTTCTTGGCCCAGTCTTGACGTTTCAGCTTGTGTCTTGTTCAGTGGTGGTCGTCTTTCAGCCTTTCTTACCTTGGCCATGTCTCTGAGTATTGCACACCTTGTGCTTTTGGGCACTCCAGTGATGTTGCAGCTCTGAAATATGGCCAAACTGGTGGCAAGTGGCATCTTGGCAGCTGCACGCTTGACTTTTCTCAGTTCATGGGCAGTTATTTTGCGCCTTGGTTTTTCCACACACTTCTTGCGACTCTGTTGACTATTTTGAATGAAACGCTTGATTGTTCGATGATCACGCTTCAGAAGCTTTGCAATTTTAAGAGTGCTGCATCCCTCTGCAAGATATCTCACTATTTTTGACTTTTCTGAGCCTGTCAAGTCCTTCTTTTGACCCATTTTGCCAAAGGAAAGGAAGTTGCCTAATAATTATGCACACCTAATATAGGGTGTTGATGTCATTAGACCACACCCCTTCTCATTACAGAGATGCACATCACCTAATATGCTTAATTGGTAGTAGGCTTTCGAGCCTATACAGCTTGGAGTAAGACAACATGCATAAAGAGGATGATGTGGTCAAAATACTCATTTGCCTAATAATTCTGCACGCAGTGTATATCATCTTGCCACTCTGTGGTCTCCTGATGCTGCTGCTGCCTCCACACTATGTCACCTTGCAACTCTGTGGTCTCCTGATCTATACTGTCATTGTGCCACCCTGTGGCCTACTCCTGATTTTGCTGCTGCCACCTCCACACTCTTTCATTGTGCCACTCTGTGGCCTTCTGATGCTGCTGCCACCTCCACACTGTCATTGTGCCACCCTGTGGCCTACTCCTGATGCTGCCGCCGCCACCTCCACACTCTGTCATTGTGCCACTCTGTGGCCTCCTCCTGATGCTGATGCCACCTCCACACTGTCATTGGGCCACTTTGTGGTCTCCTCATGCTGCTTCCACCTCACCACTATGTCATAGGGCCACTCTGTGGACTTCTCATGCTGTTCCCACCCTCCCCACTTAATGACTGGGCCACTATTTTGCCTTTCGGCCTGGTTGACATCATCATTTATTTGACCCTTCTTCAGATCTGTCAGAAGGAAGGAAAAATGAGATGCATGACGGATCCTGTCTATTAACAGCTGTAAGGCCTGAATGACTTGGTCCCTATTTTGCATCAGAATTGGATTATGATTTGGCAGCCAAAAGCAGGAGTGGGTACAAAACACAGAAGACATGCAAATATTCCATTCACGTGTCATCTGTGTTTTGGATCTACTCCTGTTTTTTTTTTTGCTTTAGCAATACTGATAGATTACTGACCAAATGCTGACCGAGTGAAGGCGGATGCTCCACAGACAGGATCCGTTTTTTGGGGGTTATTGTTCTGATGGATCAGAGGAAGGGCAAAATAATTAGTGACGTCAACACAAACTTACTGCTGACACCCTCTCCACTCTGTCAGGCGGGGGGCTCTACTTGTATAAGGTTTAATAGAGCAGGTTCTGTAGACATCTATGTGGAATCAGCTGCTGGCGGTGTAAAAGGAGTGCACTACTTCTTGATGCTAACATTGACCTGTAAGGCTCTTGAGTTATTTGGTAAGATTTGGCCCCGTAACTGCCCAAATAAGTGAAGTGTGCAGTGATTCTAAGAGCGACTCCTGTCATCTGCATGTCATACGGACTCACAGTATTGTTTCACTACCACAGCAGACTCCCTATGCGTGTTACTGCAAGGCACAGTGTTCTACACCACTATAAAGGCTCTCTGCAGCCAGGAAATAGCCGTTTAGTAATGCAATTCGCTGCTAATAAATTTGGATCGAAACGGCCGAATCGAATCTTTGAGAAATTCTGCCACCGGCAGACCATGCAACTGCTATGGGGCCCAGGGCAAGAGGGGGCTCAGTCTTAGTTGGGATTATCTCCTCTTCTACTGGAGGTGAAAACCAGGTCAGGACTCTACCCTCTAAAGGAACAACTTTTAGCAAATGAAGCAGTGAAAAAATGGCCCAAGGGTAATTGAAAACGGTTTAGGCAGTAACCCTTCTGTCCTGTATGTGGGGCCTGGTTTGATCCTTGCTATGGGGCCCTTACTTCTCTATGTACGCCACTTGACTGGGCGTTATAATTATGCTTAGGGCGGAGTTAGATCTGTAGCCTAGTATGAAAAAAATTGCCACAGTACACAACGCACGCCACAAATATTGTCCCACTTTGCGATTTTCTAAAGTTGGAAGGTATGGAAAAAACACTGGTCTATCTGGTGCCCGGGACCGTGGGAGTACCCAGGCACGCATGCACAGTAGCTCCTGTCCCAACCACCTCTTATCTGCACTGCAGTGGTGGCCATAACCCCTGGATACAAGCAGTGTATAATGTGAAGGAAAAATGATTTAAGCCAGCAAAGGAGGCAATATGGACAATCACAATACATTACTAAGTGCCTTGTATTAAAGTGAGACAACCCCTTGAAGGGGTCAGAAATCTGTTTTATATATTTGCTCTTGGTGTGCAAATATTTTGTTAGAGAAATAAAGAGAGAGTCACCAGAGGGCAAATTGATGTTTGTTTTGGTGCCATGAGGAATAAATGACAATGTAAGGGTGGGTTCACAACAGCGTTATGCCTTTAAGAGGCATTCCGTTTTGATCTGTCATAATAGAAGTCTATGGGAATCATGACGGATCCGTCTGGTTCTCGTTATGCAAGACGGAAAACAAAGTCCTGTCGACAGGACTTTTTTGTCCGTTCTGCATAACGGGAACCAGACGGATCCGTTATGATACCCATAAACTTCTATTATGACGGACAGCAAAATGGAAAGCCTTTTAAAGGCTTCTGTTTTGCATTCCGTCATAATGCAAGTCTATCGGCAGCATAACTGATCCGTACTGGTTTCCGTTATGCAGGACTGGACTCCTGCATAATGGATCCGTTATCCTGCCCATAGACTTGTATTATGAAGGATCAAAACGAAATGCCTCTTAAAGGCTTCCTTTTTGACTTCCTACTTATGGATTCCGTTATTTTTCGTTATAACATGGTAATCCATAACGGTATACATAACGCTGATGTGAACCCATCCTAACGTACAGCTGAAGAGGCTGCAGTTTATTATATTACTGATTGCATCCAGGGTACGTACAGCATAGTTTGACCACGAACATTTCATTCTCTTTATCTTTCCTGGGCTTTTAGGAAATTAACATGTTGCAAAATCCACTGTTAGGAAATTTTAATCTATTTGCAAGGACTTGTAACATAATACACATTAGGTGCGGCTTAACACAAGCTACAGACGCTAAAGAAATAGATGGCAGTGTCTCTGATTTGTCACATGAGGATCTATTTTCTTTACCTGATTGTCATCAGATATGCTAGGAAGCTGAATGTTACAAACTTCATCTCGGTTGCTCTATTCTTTAAGATCATTAAAGCAATTTACTTCTTTTCTGGAAGCAAATAAGAAGCTGGCATGTCACAGCAGCACAACATGTCAGGGAAATAAATGGTTGCAATTTCTTCCCAGCTGAACATGACAATTCAGAAGACTCTGTAGCAGTTCAATATGTTGCAAAATGTGCCACAGAGAAGTTGGCTAGCAGTCATTTTAAACAGCTGTCTACCAGCTTTACTCCTCTTTTATTCTCATGGGTCTTTCCAGATTCGCCCTCTCTCTCAGCTTTATTAGTCTAATGTTCATAGCTACACTCATCCAGGGCCAAAACAAAACTTTACTGCAAAGCAGACTCATTCACAAATGTAGCAGAGCCAATTCTGTCAATAAATCTAAGATGAGATAGTCCCTTAGTACAATGTGCCATCATGCATATTCTCCCAGAGATTTCTCCCAGGAATACAGAGAAGCCTACTGAACTCTGTCCATTTTATAGTTTACAAATGGAATTAATCTGCATACAAAAAGTTTAGTAACTTTATAAATGTATGTCATTGAATATCTTGAACTGATCCTGAATTACAGGCTATGTATATTACATGACACAACTGCATTTTCCAGTTTTCAGAGGTTTCCCTTGTTAATATTAGAATAACTTTGGCCAGTCCATTACAAATATCATTAAAGAGAATTTGTCACCATGATCTTGGGTATTATCTGTAGTACTTCATGAGTAGTACTGTAGATATGGAGTCCAGAGCTCTCTTTTTTTATTTTTCTACTGTCCCCATTCCTCCACAGTCAGCACTCAAACTGTGCTGGAATAAATTGTCAGGACTGCATTGTGCACTGTGGGGATTCGTTCTGGTAGTTAGGACTAGCGGATGCAGTATAGAGGCAAAGTACACAGTTCTTGAATCAAACAGCGGTGTTTATTCACATATTGGTGTATAACAAAATGCAGATAAGGTGTATCACAAAACGCAGGTGGGTTGGTGTTTGTTCACACACAAGGAAAGTCCATAAACAATAAAAGTCACCTTTTCTCCTGGGTATTAATTCACACCCTTTTAGCAGTTTAGCCTCATCAAGTCCATAGGTGGCCTGTTCGCCTTTAGAGGGGCCTGAGTTCTCCAGCCCAGCTGAAACCTCAAATCCCAGCCCAGCCCTCAGTTCACAGCACACAGACTCCTGAGCATCACTGTCAGAGGGAGGTAAATCCACACACCTGGCAGTGCTGGTTGTTTTTTTATGCCTGGCAAAACCCGGCCTGGAACATGGGGAGTAGTCACCAACCCAGCACTTTGACTACTCCCAGTAAGAGCCATCCCGGATCAAATATGACAGCCATGCTAACGCTCAAAGTGTCAATTAGCAATAGCTGCTGCTGACACATGAAATACTGGCTCTTACTTCAGGAACCTCGGTGACACATACCTTACATCCACAATGATTCCTTGTCCCTTCTTACAGCACACAAAGGAGTCCTCTCAATTGTGTCAGTGCAGCACAGAAGTCCTGATAATGTATTGCAGCGCAGTTTGGGGAACTGACATCAGGGGTATTGAAAAGTGGGAAAAAATTATTTGTGTGTTGAAATTAAACATTTTTTTTTTATTTCGCCATTGTTATTTTCAGCTTTTTTATATTTCCATCTACAGAGCTGAGTGAAGGCTTGTTTTTTTGCAGGGGGATCTGTAGTTTTTATTGGTATAATTTTGGGATACCTTTGACTGATATCACTTTTTATTACATTTTTTTTCATTGATGACTAGAGATGTCCCGAACTATTCGCCGGCGAACAGTTCCCAGCGAACATAGCTTGTTCGCGTTCGCCGCGGCGGGCGAACATATTCGATATTCGGTCCGCCCCCTATACATCATCATTGAGCAAACTTTGACCCTGTACCTCACAGTCAGCAGACACATTCCAGCCAATCAGCATACCCTCCTCCCAGACCCTCCCACCTCCTATCAAAAAGCAAGGACAGCATCCATTTTAGGGACAGCATCCATCTTAGACTCATTCTGAAGCTGCAGAGTCACAAATTTGACTAAGTTGTAATCGCAATGCGATTAATGCAGGTTATATTAATCGCATTGCGAATTCAACTTAGAGCTGGGTTCCTAATGGTTGTATTGCTAGAATATAACGAAGATTGAGAATATAGTGCTATATTCGTTATATTCGTCAATTCTAGCAATACAACCATTAGGAACTCAGATCTAAGTTGTAATCGCAATGCGATTAATACAGATTATATTAATCGCATTGCGAATTCAACTTAGAGCTGGGTTCCTAATGGTTGTTTTGCTAGAATATAACAAAGATTGAGAATATAGTGCTATATTCGTTATATTTGTCAATTCTAACAATACAACCATTAGGAACTTAGCTCTAAGTTGAATTCACAATGCGATTAATACAGGTTATATTAATCGCATTGCGAATTCAACTTAGAGCTGGGTTCCTAATGGTTGTATTGCTAGAATATAACGAAGATTGAGAATATAGTGCTATATTCGTTATATTCGTCAATTCTAGCAATACAACCATTAGGAACTCAGATCTAAGTTGTAATCGCAATGCGATTAATACAGATTATATTAATCGCATTGCGAATTCAACTTAGAGCTGGGTTCCTAATGGTTGTTTTGCTAGAATATAACAAAGATTGAGAATATAGTGCTATATTCGTTATATTTGTCAATTCTAACAATACAACCATTAGGAACTTAGCTCTAAGTTGAATTCACAATGCGATTAATACAGGTTATATTAATCGCATTGCAAATTCAACTTACCACACTCTGCGTCAACTACGTAATTTTCCATGGGAGTTTTGCCATGGATCCCCCTCCGGCATGCCACAGTCCAGGTGTTAGTTCCCTTGAAACAACTTTGCCATCACTGTTGTGGCAAGAAAGAGTCCCTGTGGGTTTTAAAATTCGCCTGTCTATTGAAGTCTATGGCGGTTCGCCCGTTTGCGAACATTCGCGGAAGTTCGCGTTTGCCATTCGCTTACGGAAAATTTTATGTTCGCGACATCTCTATTGATGACAGTATACTTTACACCAAAAATGAAAAACATATTCTATGTGTAGTAATGAATGCAGTCTCTCTCTATGTGCTCCAGGTCTCTTCTGCTTTCCACGTTGGTAGAAAATGGCTTCCTAACAAGTTACCTCCTCTTAGCCATATTATTATTCATGGTGATAATAACCACTAAACCATTTGATCCCTGCTACCTCACTGGTAGCTAATCACATTAAAAGAACCCTTTGTCTTTCACCTTACTCACTGTGTGGAGATGTTCATGGTTGAATCTATGCAAGTAGAGAGCATAACATAGATATCCATGCTAGAACCATTGGATGACCTATTCACGTAACTGCTAGACTTTACAGCTGACAACACATAACCCTTGATTGCACTTATCTGACCATAGGTGTGTGATAGGGGAAGGACAAGGACAGAAAGTTTCATGGTATGTGATACCATTGGTACACATATGCAAATTATCACTTTGTTCCTCTGGTGGGTCAGTCCAACACTGTTAAGGATAACTTCTTTAGGGCTATCTTATTATTAATACAGTGGTCCTTCAGGTTCTGACTGCGATTGCGTTCCGTTCAGTTTTTATCGCGCGTGTCCAATGCGTTTTGCACGCGCGTGATAAAAAACTGACTGTGGTACCCAGATCCGAACTTCTTCACAGAAGTTCAGGTTTGGGTTCGGTGTTGTGTAGATGTTATTATTTTCCCTTATAACATGGTTATAAGGGAAAATAATAGCATTCTTTAATACTGAATGCTTAGTAGGTGGTTAATTGAGGGTTAAAAAATAATTAACTCACCTTCTCCTCTTGATCGCGTAGCTGCCGGTCTCTTCTTACTTCTTTAATCATGAGCTGCCGGCTAAAGGACCTGTGGTGACGTCAGATCACATGGTCCAATCACATAGTCCATCACTGTGGCACTGCAGCTTCAGAATGAATCTAAGATGGATGCTGTCCTTGTTTTTTGATAGGAGGTGGGAGGGTTTGGGAGGGAGGGTATGCTGATTGGCTGGCATGTGTCTGCTGACTGTGAGGTACAGGGTCAAAGTTTGCTCAATGATGATGTATAGGGAGCGGACCGAACATCGCATATGTTCGCCCGCCGTGGCGAACGCGAACAAGCTATGTTCGCCGGGAACTGTTCGCCGGCGAATAGTTTGGGACATCTCTACTTGTAATTAGCAATCCACAGGGCGGCCTCCCTAATGGCAGGCAAAAACCTTCTGCTCTATTATTTGTACAGGATGCTTTCTGAAATTCAGGTCCACAATGTACATAGAGGCATGTGGTAATGAACAACTTGGCGCCTAGTCATCCGACTGTGTCCAGGTGCTTTTAGGCCTCTCCCGGTCACTTGTGCTGTGGAGTCCAAAAAACTATAACTGCTTTTATCTCCACTAGACTTGCTCTATATCCATACATTGACTCTTTGGTCTGTGCTAGGTAACTGTAAGAGATCTGCCCACACACCCTCAGCTTGATCAGGGCCAAGGGGCCAAAGTGGCAGCTACATACTGGACTTTCCTTGTTCACCTCCTCCATTAACTTCCTTTCTTCTTGTTCTCCTGTTCTACTCTCCCTTTCTCTGATCTATTCTTCATAGACACACCCTAAGATATATATATATATGGTGGGGTCAGCACCACCTAGGGGTGAATAGTTTAAATGACACACTAACAGCCTGTTATAAGGAACTTACAGTCTATACAGCAATACATTAACGTGACATTTCAAAAGTTTAAAGTGCCCACATGTAGCACATAGTGGGACCCTGCACTTGATTGCAGTTATCTGACTATAGGTGTGTGATAGGGGAAGGGCAAGGACACAAAGTTTCATGGTATGTGATACCATTGGTACGCATATGTACATTATTCAGGATTATGGTCGGACTGAGGTTCCCAGGGCCCACCAGAGAAAATAATTCTTGGGGCCCAACCCCTATATCATCCAATGGTTTGGGAAAGAGATGTTCAAGAGCAATAAAGTGTATGCTGGAAAGTAGTAAACCTGCAACAATAATAGGAAAATAAACTGAAAGGAAATAAAAAGAGATATGTGGTAAGAAAAATAAAGTTCTGCAAATGCTGAAATGCTGCACATGGTGATCACAATATGTACAGCATTAATGGGTCAGTGGTTACAGATGTGCATTTTATTAGATCCTGATCAGTTTAGAAACATATGAGTTTTACATTTCCACAAGGCTTAATGCTCCCATGATAATGTATTGTAAAACAAAATATAATAAATCAAATTCTGAAGGGAAGCTAAAGGGGATTGGTGACATAGATGCCTTTTACCACACAAACCTGGATTAAAATACCAGGAAAAAATTATTTTGCAGCATTTCCCAATTTTATAGGAAATAACATAAAACAAAGGGAACCAGGCAGCAGGATATGAAACATCTGACTCTGTGTAGGATTCACACTCAGCCTTTTAAAGACATGGTAAGAAGTTTTAAATATGAAGGGAAGACAAAGCACCTAAGTACCGTGGCATGGAGACAGACCATGTCACTGTTATGGGACCTGGGAGAGGGGTTCATGCATAGCAGCACTGAAGTCCTTCTTCATTTTCATGCAGCCACCACTAGAGGGTGGCTCGTTACAAAGAGATTATTGCAACTCCCATTGCAGTCAGTGGTAACTGTATAGATTTCTACATACTGAATACAGAGTGCCTAAATAATACAGCATAATGGGGATGATTTATCATACTGGTGTAAAGTAGAACTGTCTTAGTGTACCACAGCAACCAATCAGATTCCATCTTTCATTTTCCAAAGGAGCTGTGAAAAATGAAAGGTGGAATCTGATTGGCTGCTATGGGCAACTAAGCCAGTTCTACTTTACACGAGTTTGATAAATCTCCCCCAATATAACTAAATAATATGTCTATCCAGTACCCCTTTAAAAGTACCATGCTATTCTTAGTAGTGATATACAAATCAAGGGATGGCCTCTCCCTGTATGCATTGGCAGGAAGAGGGTTGCCAGGGCTGGTGCCATGGAGTATGTTTACGGTTTATGATGTGTCAGGGAACTAATGTAGTAGAGTTGGCCACAAATGGTGGGGACCTAGAGACAGCAACCCCTAAATAGTACAGTCCCCTAGTCATTTACTCTATTTGCTCATGTTATATTTCTGCCCTATACATACTGAATATTATGAAAGGAACTTTAATCATTCCATGACCTTTATACAATGACTTTAACTTGCATTTAAAGAACATTTTTTTTAATTTATATATATATATATAGTTTCTAGAGCAACCTGTGTTTCTTTTAGAGGCTATTAGAACATTGCATTCATTTCTATATTTGTATCTATTGCAGAGTTGAATTGTGCTGTATTCAAGGGGAAGCAAACAAAACAGTCCTGACCATTGATATTTTATATACAAATGAATATAAGACATTTTATAAAAGCAGAAAAATAAAACAATACATAAAAAATAAAAATAAAAACAGTATACCATAATGGTCTAGTAGACTACAGTATGTGAAAGCCATGTGTAGATCCCCTTTTCCATATTCTGATCACAGTCAAGAGTAAATAAAATCAAGCATCCAAGAACACATCCTGCAGACATTGAAACACATATGGCTGTCAAATATGTAAGATATGACTAACCTAAACTCTAGATTCATGTGAAATGGTGTGTCAAAAGTCTTCTATTCAATTATCCCAATGTTCCCATAAAACTGCCACTGCCAACTGCAGCTGCAATAATACAGTATGATATGTTGTAAATCAGTTGGGTCACAGTTTTTTTTTCCTTTTCATAGCTTGTACATGGGTTCATGTTCTTAACCCCTTAGGGACATAGCCTTATTTCACCTTAAGGACCAGGCCATTTTTTGCAAATCTGACCAGTGTCACTTTAAGTGCTGATAACTTTAAAACGCTTTTACTTATCCAGGCCATTCTGAGATTGTTTTTTGGTCACATATTGTACTTCATGACACTGGTAAAATGAAGTCCAAAATTTTTTTTTTTTTTGCAGAAAAAAATACTGAATTTACCCAAAATTTTTAAAAATTTGCAAATTTCTAAGTTTCAGTTTCTCTACTTCGGTAATACATAGTAATACCCTCAAAAATTGTGATGACTTTACATTCCCCATATGTCTACTTCATGTTTGAATTATTTTGGGAATGATATTTTATTTTTTGGGGATGTTACAAGGCTTAGAAGTTTAGAAGCAAATCTTGCAATTTTTCAGAAATTTACAAAAACCCAATTTTTAGGGACCACTACAGGTCTGAAGTCACTTTGCGAGGCTTACATAATAGAAACCACCCAAAAATGACCCCATCTAAGAAACTACACCCCTCAAGGTATTCAAAACTGATTTTACATACGTTGTTAACCCTTTAGGTGTTGCACAAGAGTTATTGGCAAATGTGGATGAAATTTGAGAATTTAATTTTTTTGTCTAATTTTCCATTTTAACCCATTTTTTCCACTAACAAAACAAGGGTTAACAGCCAAACAAGACTGTATATTTATTGCCCTGACTCTGCCGTTTACAGAAACACCCAATATGTGGCCGTAAACCACTGTACGGCCACACAGCGGGGCGTAGAGTGAAAGGTGCGCCGTTTGGTTAATGGAAGGCAGATTTTGCTGAACTGGTTTATTTACACCATGTCCCATTTGAAGCCCCCTGATGCACCCCTAGAGTAGAAACTCCCTAAAAGTGACCCCATCTAAGAAACTACACCCCTCAAGGTATTCAAAACTGATTATACAAAATGTATTAACCCTTTAGGTGTTCCTCAACAGTTAATGGCAAATGGAGATGAAATTTCAGAATTTCAATTTTTGGTAACCTTGCCTCACAAAAATGTAATATAGAGCAACCAAAAATCATATGTACCCTAAAAATAGTCCCAAAAAAATGCTACCTTATCCCGTAGTTTCCAAAATGGGGTCACTTTTAGGGAGTTTCTACTCCAGGGGTGCATCAGGAGGGTTGAAACAGGACACCATGTAAATAAACCCGTCCATAAAAATCAGCCCTGGTGTCAATAAAAAAGGCCATCAAAATCGGCCTTCCAGAAACCATGTCGGTCCTTTCCTTTTGCGGCCTCCCTTTTACTGATACAGCAGTTTACGACCACAAATGTGGCATTTCTGTAAACTGCAGTATCAGGGTAATAAATACAGTGGGATGCAAAAGTTTGGGCAACCTTGTTAATCATCATGATTTTCCTGTATAAATCGTTGGTTGTTACGATAAAAAATGTCAGTTAAATATATCATATAGGAGACACACACAGTGATATTTGAGAAGTGAAATGAAGTTTATTGGATTTACAGAAAGTGTGCTATAATTCTTTAAACAAAATTAGGCAGGTGCATAAATTTGGGCACCACAAAAAAAGAAATGAAATCAATGTTTAGTAGATCCTCCTTTTGCAGAAATTACAGCCTCTAAATGCTTCCTGTAAGTTCCAATGAGAGTCTGGATTCTGGTTGAAGTTATTTTGGACCATTCCTCTTTACAAAACATCTTTAGTTCATTCAGGTTTGATGGCTTCCGAGCATGGACAGCTCTCTTTAAGTCACACCACAGATTTTCAATTATATTCAGGTCTGGGGACTGAGATGGCCATTCCAGAATGTTGTACTTGTTCCTCTGCATAAATGCCTTAGTGGATTTTGAGCAGTGTTTAGGGTTGTTGTCTTGTTGAAAGATCCAGCCCCGGCGCAGCTTCAACTTTGTCACTGATTCCTGGACATTGGTCTCCAGAATCTGCTGACACTGAGTGGAATCCATGCGTCCCTCAACTTTGACAAGATTCCCAGTCCCTGCACTGGCCACACAGCCCCACAGCATGATGGAACCACCACCATATTTTACTGTAGGTAGCAGGTGTTTTTCTTGGAATGATGTGTTCTTTTTCCTCCATGCATAACGCCCCTTGTTATGGCCAAATAACTCAATTTTAGTTTCATCAGTCCACAGCACTTTATTCCAAAATGAAGCAGGCTTGTCCAAATGTGCTTTAGCGCACCTCAAGCGGCACTTTTTGTGCTGTGGGCGGAGAAAAGGCTTCCTCTGCATCACTCTCGCATACAGCATCTCCTTGTGTAAAGTGCGCCGAATGGTTGAACGATACACAGTGACTCCATCTGCAGCAAGATGATGTTGTAGGTCTTTGGTGCTGGTCTGTGGGTTGACTCTGACTGTTCTCACCATTCGTCGCTTCTGTCTATCCGAGATTTTTCTTGGACTGCCACTTCGAGCCCTAACTTGAACTGAGCCTGTGGTCTTCCATTTCCTCAATATGTTCCTAACTGTGGAAACAGACAGCTGAAATTTCTGAGACAGCTTTCTGTATCCTTCCCCTAAACCATGATGGTGAACAATCTTTGTCTTCAGGTCATTTGAGAGTTGTTTTGAGACCCCCATGTTGCTACTCTTCAGAGAAAATTAAAAGAGGAGGGAAACTTACAATTGACCCCCTTAAATACTCTTTCTCATAATTGGATTCACCTGTGTATGTAGGTCAGGGGTCACTGAGCTTACCAAGCCAATTTGAGTTCCAATAATTAGTTCTAAAGGTTTTGGAATCAATAAAATGACAACAGTGCTCAAATTTATGCACCTGCCTAATTTTGTTTAAACATTTATAGCACACTTTCTGTAAATCCAATAAACTTCATTTCACTTCTCAAATATCACTGTGTGTGTCTCCTATATGATATATTTAACTGACATTTTTTATCGTAACAACCAACGATTTATACAGGAAAATCATGACGATTAACAAGGTTGCCCAAACTTTCGCATCCCACTGTATTAACTTTTGTTTGGTTGTTAACCCTTGTTTTGTTACCGGAAAAAACGGATTGAAATGGAAAAGTGCCAAAAATAGCGGTTTTGGCACCGTTTTTGTTTTTTTTGACCGTGTTAATCTGGGGGGTTAGGTCATGGGATATTTTTATAGAGGAGATTCTTACGGACGCGGCGATACCTAATAAGTCTACATTTTTTTACAATTATTTCGGTTTTTGACTATATTATCCTTTTTGATACAAAAAAAAATCTTTGTATCTCTAAAGTCTAAGTGTCATTTTTTTTTTATCCGATTATCTTATGTGGGGGCTCATTTTTTGCGGGATGAGACGACGGTTTTATTGCCACTATTTTGGGGGCTATATGACTTTTTTATCACTTGCTATTAAACTTTTTGTTATGTAAGGTGACAAAAAAAATCTTTTTTTGCACCTTTTTTTTATTTTTTCTGGACCGTGTTAATCTGGGGGGTTAGGTCATGGGGTATTTTTATAGAGGAGATTATTACTGATGCGGCGATACCTAATATGTCTACTTTTAATAAATTATTTTAGTTTTTTTGGGTGTCTCAAGTCTGAGAACCAGTTTTTTTATCCGATGTCAAGCGGCAGCACCCCTGGGGGGTCTAGAGTCACACAGCTGTGCTGTGGACCCCAGACACCCTAACTTAGGGTGATGCAATCAAAGTTTTCAAACTAACTTTCCCTTTATCTTTCCTGCTTAAACTTTCCCTATGCTTTCCCTATGTACCTGAAGTTCAGATGGGGGCTGCTGGGGCACAGATCGGGTCCTGGGGGGCACAGATGGGGTGATGCTGGCAGCGATGGACGACGTGCAGGCAGCTCCTCTCTCCTCCGGCTCCGGAACACAAAAGGAGGAGGAGAGGAGCGCTTGCATCATTTGAATCTGCCGCCGGCCCGCCCACAGACCAATCAGAGGCGATCCTGAGAGGTAATGTCACCATCACCTCTCAGGATCGCTGGATGGTGATTGGTGGGGTGAAATCACACCACCATCACCATCCTGTTCCGGGTTATTGGATCTTCAGAGACCCGAATAACCCGGAAACGCAGAAAACCGCAGGTCTGAATTGACCTGCGGTTTTCTGCGATCGCCGACATGGGGGGGTCACAGGACCCCCCGGCGCATTTAGCCTAGGTGCCTGCTCAATGATTTGAGCAGGCACCGGGTTCCGATCACCGCCCGCCGCGCTGCAGTGATCGGAACCATACATGACGTACCGGTACGTCATGTGTCCTTAAGTACCAGGACATCATGACGTACCCGTACACCATGTGTCCTTAAGAGGTTAAAAACCAACATAGCCATTTAGGAGGTCACTTATGATCAGAAATACACCTATATTTCTGGCACAGATCTGTGACCTTTTACCTGCTCAGGCCAGGTCTAAAAAAGTGGGCCTGGCATGGGAGGGAAAGGCATGGGCCAAACATTTTTTATTTTTCATTTGCTGGGTGGGTGTAAGTCCTTTACCTAGCTACTGATGCTACCTAGCTACTGGTGCTGGTGAATCTGACATAAATACGTCAGTGCTCTGCTCATCTTTCGATGGATCTTTCTGCAGTCTCTATCTTTCTGTGCAAGTCTATAAGAGTCTCAATGTGAGTCTCATAGACTTGCATTGAAAATCATACTTCTCTGGTGGTCAGACTGCAGGTCAAATGATCCAGGAGGAGAGCAGAGGAAAGGAGTGACAATAGCAAGAACGATGGTTGTAGTCGGTACTCACTCTGGCGTTCCCCTGGACCATGAAGTGATGAGAAGGGCACACCTTTTCTTCCCTTTGGGCACACCATTTTCCTTGGTGTCTCCTGCCTGGTGTCAGTAGAGGTGCCTCCTGCCTGGTGTCAGTAGAGGTGCCATTGGTTTTGATGGTTTTGAGGTGCAAGAAATGCTCCTGTGGTGAAGCAGTGGATGTCGGTGCAGTGTAGCAGTGCTGGAAGTAACAAGGCCAGGGGAACAGAAGAAAGGTACTTTACTAAAGAATTAAGTTCAGGCACAACAGTTACAGTTTTAAGCATACATGGACCGGCAGAAGCTTCATAAAATGCACTTTCCACAATTTGTAGCTGAATCTTGCACAAACATTCAGGCATGCGGTGTAACACTTCTCTTTCTGCAAGGTGAGAAGGTCAGACTATGCTTTGCACCTTTTTTCCACAATGTCCTCCGCGGGATGTGGATACTCTTTGACACTTGTCAATGGAGACTCAGTGGTCCTTTTCAGACAGCAATTCTCCAAAGAACTTCTCTCTGCACTTCTTCTTCTACATCTGACCTGCTTTTCCAAGAATATAAAATAATTTTCTGGCCCCGGCTGGCTCCTAAACCAAGGCACCACGGCTGACTTTTCTTTTAGTTCTCCCACTTAACATGTTCTCAACCTTCAGAGTCTAAACTCAGATTACTCTAGCTCTATGCTGATCCAATCTTCCTTATAGGGAAATGGAAAATAGGCCACCTAGTGGCTGCCTGTGGATACTACCTATTAACACAGTGTACAGGAATGCATTTACCACACAAAAACATATTCTTAACCCTTTTTGCATTGCAGTGGGACACTGCACCAGCAGCATAGGAACAGGGTTATCTTTTCCAAGAATAAAGCAGCCAGTAAGATGCTTATTGCCCTCTTCCTTGTGAAGGTTATAAATAGGGGCCAAAATAAAAAAGGAGTGCTTCTTTAACCTCTTCAGGACCGGGCTCATTTTCACCTTAAGGACCAGGCCATTTTTTGGAAATCTGACCAGTGTCACTTTAAGTGCTAATAACTTTAAAACGCTTTGACTTATCCAGGCCATTCTGAGATTGTTTTTTCGTCACATATTGTACTTCATGACACTGGTAAAATGAAGTCAAAAAAATTATTTTTTTTGCACAAAAAAATACCTAATTTACCAAAAATTTGGAAAAATTAGCAAATTTTAAAGTTTCAGTTTCTCTACTTTTGTAATACATAGTAATACCCCAAAAAATTGTGATGACTTTACATTCCCCATATGTCTACTTCATGCTTGAATTATTTTGGGAATGATATTTTATTTTTTGGGGATGTTATAAGGCTTAGAAGTTTAGAAGCAAATCTTGAAATTTTTTTGAAATTTACAAAAACTCCATTTTTAGGGACCAGTTCAGGTCTGAAGTCACTTTGCGAGGCTTACATAATAGAAACCACCCAAAAATGACCCCATCTAAGAAACTACACCCCTCAAGGTATTCAAAACTGATTTTGCATACATTGTTAACCAATCAAGTGTTGCACAAGAGTTATTGGCAAATGGGGAGGAAATTTGAGAATTTCCTTTTTTTTTGTCTAATTTTTCATTTTAACCCATTTTTTCCACTAACAAAGCAAGGGTTAACAGCCAAACAAGACTGTATCTTTATTGCCCTGACTCTGCCGTTTACAGAAACACCCAATATGTGGCCGTAAACTACTGTACGGCCACACAGCGGGGCGTAGAGTGAAAGGTGCGCCGTTTGGTTTTTGGAAGGCAGATTTTTATGGACTGGTTTATTTACACCATGTCCCATTTGAAGCCCCCTGATGCACCCCTAGAGTAGAAACTCCCTAAAAGTGACCCCATCTAAGAAACTACACCCCTCAAGGTATTCAAAACTGATTTTACATACGTCATTAACCCTTTAGGTGTTGCACAAGAGTTATTGGCAAATGGAGATGAAATTTGAGAATTTCATTTTTTTGCCTAATTTTCCATTTTAACCCATTTTTTCCACTAACAAAGCAAGGGTTAACAGCCAAACAAGACTGTATCTTTATTGCCCTGACTCTGTTGTTCACAGAAACACCCCATATGTGGCCGTAAACTACTGTATGGCCACACAGCGGGGCGTAGAGTGAAAGGTGCGCCGTTTGGTTTTTGGAGGGCTAATTTTGCTGGACTGTTTTTTTTACACCATGTCCCATTTGAAGCCCCCCTGATGCACCCCTAGAGTAGAAACTCCATAAAAGTGACCCCATCTAAGAAACTACACCCCTCAAGGTATTCAAAACTGATTTTACAAACTTTGTTAACCCTTTAGGTGTTGCACAAGATTTAATGGAAAATAGAGACACAATTTCAAAATTTCACATTTTTGGCAGATTTTTCATTTTAATATTTTTTTTCCAGTTACAAAGCAAGAGTTAACAGCCAAACAAAACTCATTATTTATGGCCCTGATTCTGTAGTTTACAGAAACACCCCATATGTGGTCGTAAACCGCTGTACGGCACACGGCAGGGCGCAGAAGGAAAGGAATGCCATACGGTTTTTGGAAGGCAGGTTTTGCTGGACTGTTTTTTTTGATACCATGTCCCATTTGAAGCCCCCCTGATGCACCTCTAGAGTAGAAACTCCATAAAAGTGACCCCATCTAAGAAACTACACCCCTCAAGGTATTCAAAACTGATTTTACAAAAGTTGTTAACCCTTTAGGTGTTCCACAAGAATTAATGGAAAATAGAGATTCAATTTCAAAATTTCACTTTTTCGGCAGATTTTCCATTTTAATATTTTTTCTCCAGTAACAAAGCAAGGGTTAACAGCCAAACAAAACTCAATATTTATGGCCCTGATTCTGTAGTTTACAGAAACACCCCATATGTGGTCGTAAACTGCTGTACGGGCACACGGCAGGGCGCAGAAGGAAAGGAACACCATATGGTTTCTGGAAGGCAGATTTTGCTGGATTGTTTTTAGACACCATATCCCATTTAAAGCCCCCTGATGCACCCCTAGGTTAGAAACTCCAAAAAAGTGGCCCCATTTTGGAAACTACGGGATAAGGTGGCAGTTTTGTTGGTACTATTTTAGGGTACATATGATTTTTGGTTGCTCTATATTACACTTTTTGTGAGGCAAAGTAACAAAAAATAGAAATTCAGAAATTTCATCTCCATTTGCCATTAACTCTTGTGGAACACTTAAAGGGTTAACAAAGTTTGTAAAATCAGTTTTGAATACCTTGAGGGGTGTAGTTTCCAAAATGGGGTCATTTTTTGGAGTTTATACTCTAGGGGTGCATCGGGGGTGGGGCTTCAAATGGGACATGGTGTCAAAAAACCAGTCCAGCAAAAACTGCCTTCCAAAAACCATATGGCGCTCCTTTCCTTCTGCGTCCTGCCGTGTGGCCATACAGCAGTTTACGACCACATATGGGGCATTTCTAGAAACTAAAGAATCAGGGCAATAAATATTGAGTTTTGTTTGGCTGTTAACCCTTGCTTTGTTATGGGAAAAAATGAATTAAAATGGAAAATTTGCCAAAAAATAGCTGTTTTAGCACTGTTTTTATTTTTTATTATTTACAACGTTCATCTGACAGGTTAGATCATGTGCTATTTTTATAGAGCAGGTTCTTACGGACGTGACGATACCTAATATGTATACTTTTTTATTTATTTAGGTTTTACACAATAATATCATTTTTGACACAAAAAAAAACATGTTTTAGTGTCTCCATAGTCTGAGTGCCATAGTTTTTTCAGTTTTTTGGCGATTGTCTCAGGTTGGGTATCATTTTTGCGGGATGAGATGACGGTTAGATTGGTACTATTTTGGGGTGCATATGACTTTTTGATCGCTTGCTATTACACTTTTTGTGATGTAAGGTAACAAAAAATAGCTTTTTTGACACCTTTTTTTTTTTTTTTTTTTACAGTGTTCACCTGAGGGGTTAGGTCATGTGGTATTTTTATAGATCAGGTTCTTACGGACATGGCAATACCTAATATGTCTACCTTTTTATAATTTATCAGGGTTTTACACAATAATATCATTTTTGAAACAAAAGAAAATCATGTTTTAGTATCTCCATAGTCTGAGACCCATAGTTTTTTTTATTTTTTGGGCCATTGTCTCATGTAAAGGCTCATTTTTTGCGGGATGAGGTGACGGTTTGATTGGTACTATTTTGGCGTACATGCGACTTTTTTGATCACTTTTATTACCTTTTTGGGGAAGTAAGGTGGGCAAAATTTCAATTTCCTCATAGTTTTTATTTTTTTATTTTTATGGCGTTCACCGTGCGGGGAAAATAACATGACCGTTTTATAGATCAGGTCGTTACGGACGCGGCGATACCTAATATGTGTAGTGTATTTTTTATTTTTATTTTTTATTCAGTGATAAATGTGTTTTTTTGAAACTTTACTTTTTTAACTTTTTTTAACTTTTTTTTTGACCCAGACCCACTTGGTTCTTGAAGATCCAGTGGGTCTGATGTCTGTATAATACAGTACAGAACAATATATATTGCACTGTACTGTATTTTACACTTGTCTGAACAGATCTATGCCTTTTAGCATAGATCTGTTCAGCACCATGGACAGCAGGACGCCTGAGAGGCGTCCTGTTGCCATGGGAACCTTCCCCGTCTGCTCAGTACTGGTCAGAACTGCGCAGACGGGGAAGGGTAAGCACAGGGCTGAGGGGGGCTCTCTGGGGGGTCTCTCCCTCTTCCATCGGGGGGCTGCAAAGGCACAGCAGCCCCCCGATGGGAGAGGGAGGGAGCTCCCTGCGCTGTTAACCTTTTCCATACAGCGGTCCGTACGGACCGCTGTATGGAAAGGGTTAAACGGCTGACATCGCATCGCAGATGTCAGCCGTTTATACCAGGGTGCCAGCAATGTGCTGGCATCCTGGTATACCCACTAGACACCAACGATGATTCAAGGGGAGGCGGGCGGGGGATCGCGATCCCGCCTGCCGCACCGCCCGCCTCCCGCACCTTACCGCCTGCGACACCCCCCCTGCACCACCCGCCCACATAATATTATTCAGGGGTGCAGGGGGGGGGTGAAAAATATTTATTTTAGACATACTAAAGTTTCTGACCGCGGGGATCAGAAACCGCAGAAAGCGCTACAAACCGCAGGTCTGAATTGACCTGCGGTTTGCAGCGATCGCCGACATGGGGGGGGGGGTCACAGGACCCCCCTCGGCATTGACCCAAGGTGCCCGGCTGTGTGTGACAGCCGGGATCTCAGCGCTGTCACCATGTCTGCAGACATGGTGACAGTTTATGCCATGACGTGTATACTCACCATGGCGCGCTAAGTAGCAGTGCTCCATGATGAGTATACTCGTCATAGGTCGGGAATATTTTCACACTTTCTCCTTCTCTGATCGCTTCCCTGACAGGAATTGGGGCGATCAGAGAGGGAGAAGCACATAGTCCCTCCCTAACCCCCCCTTACCTGCCCCGATGCGCTGCGATTGGTCCCTCTGCAGTAATGGACCAATCACAGCGATCGCAGGCGGGTCAGAGCTCCAATACAGCTCCTGCCGGCTTCTCTGGTTGCCTAGCAACCCCAGCACGCCGGCTTCAATGAAGCTTCAGCGCTTCGCTCCCTGCGCTGACAGTGAAAGCCGATCACGTACATGCACGTGGGGATGCGGTGAGGCACCACATTCCCCCACGTACATGTACGTGATGTTGCGTGAAGGGGTTAAGGAACTGCTGGAGCCTTTTCTTTTCAAATCTTTTGTATTGGTTTTAACACAGAAACAAACAGAAGGGTTACAGCGTACAATCTAAAACAGGTAGTTGAATGATTTATTAAGTAGAATATAACTTGTGAATAAAATGACTTATTATTGGAACCAGGTCTCTGTTTTATATTACTTTTGAACTGAATAAACTCACATCCACAGTAAATTCAATTAAAAGTATTGTATATAAAAATTGCAAATTGCATAGGTATAAACAGTAGTTTCTTGTCAGAACTTCTACTTGCCCAAATCAATGATATGCCGAGGTACCCGTAATATTCGATCACTTGAGTTTTATGTTTTATGTTCCCAGTTTTATTAAATTGTTAAGTTAAATCCAAGCATACACACTGTTTGCATATTTACGTCACAGAATAGTAGGTATGTTTAATTAATTTGGGTCCAGCTTCATTTGTATTATTTAGTATAGTCATGATGGATGAACATTGTGTTCCACCCAGAAACACTATTGGCAACACTAATATGTTGTGTTACGGCTAGTTCAGGGCCTAAGGGCATAAGTGTACAAGAACACATTGTATGAGTTTTGTCTGGAATGCTTCGTATCATGATATTAGTGGATGAGAAAATCTCAGTATGAGGATATCAAGTAGGGGTTATCATCTATATCAAGATACTCTCTGCTATTCCTGTGCCTAAACATTGAAGGTATTATCTTGTGAAATGTATTATAGAAATATTGTAAATACAGTAGCTACTGTATTTTTCACCCTCTAAAATGCACTTTTTTTCCCCCAAATGTGGGGGGAAAATGTCAGTGCGTCTTATAGGACGAACACTATTGAGCACTTCCATTATGGAAGTACTCAATAGTACAGTATGCTCAGGAATCGGTGAATACAGCACTCCCTGTGCTGGCTCTGTATTCACCTCTTCCTGGTTTTGTCTGCTGGCACGGCACTCTGTTCTGTGACCTGCGCACAGTGTAAAGACATAGGCGCACTCTGTGACCTCACACTTTTGTCTGATTTGAGGTCTAATTAACATTGGGGGTCTGAGCTGCGGTGTAATTAACATTGGAGTCTGATCTGAGGTCTGATTGGAGGTCTTAGCTGGGGTCTTATTAACATAGGGGTCTGATTAACATTGGGGGTCTGATGAAAAATATTTTTTTCTTATTTTCCTCTTCAAAAACTTAGGTGCATGTTATAGGCAGGTACGTCTTATAGAGTGAAAAATACTGTATATCTCTCTCTAGACAAATCAGTGGGGCTGCGTGTGACTATTTTCTATAACGGGGGTTAACAAGAGCTGTCTACAATGCATCCTGGGAGATGCAGGTGTTTGATTGTTACATGTGACATGCTGCTGCACACCCACAGAAAGGAAAGACATGTGTCATCCAGATAATGTGAGTAGAAAAGGAGAAAAAGGGGGAAATTATACTTGAGAGCAGATTTTGCATAGTTAAATAATGCAGAGTATTAGTCCAATAATTTATTAAAATTTACAGGTTAGTCCTAAGGTATCTGTATAAAACCTAGAGCTTGTTGTCTTCCTTATGAAGCCTATGATGTTATCAACTTGCTCTCATCATTCACTTGCTGCTTTCTTTACAGTTATCATTTTGTTTACTCAAATGTATCCTTCTTTTCATTGCAAGTCACCTAGTCCTTGTTTTTCTTATGCTCCTTTGCTTCTTGTAATAAATCCTTCAGGTTCTCCTTCTCATTCCTCTTGTACTCCTTGTCCTTCTCTATCTTGTTCCACTTGATGCTCCTCTCCTTATTCACATTCTTCTTCTCCTTGTCCTCTGCTTTCAATTCTATTCTATCAAACGTTCGATATGTTTCGTGTTCACCTTGCAGTATTTCTCCTGTTCAGTTTCAAACTAATAGGCTCAAATTATATGCTGTGAAATATACAAATTAGGATATGTTCGCTTACTCACCCTGCTTGTGTTCTTTTTTTTTTTTTTTTTAATGAGGAGTTCATTGTGTTTTCTGCGCCAAAATCAGTGTGAAAAACAAAAAAAGAAGATCTCAATTCGCATATCAAGTCTTTCCGTGTGAAAACTGTGGTGGGTCTTTGCACACAGAATAACCCTATTGAATAAGGCTAAATCCTTGGGTAGATCCATGGCAGTGCAAACTGCGAAATCCAAAGATCAACCTCCAATCGTGAATTTCACAGCAAATAAGTTTTGGGATTTTTGGGACCTACCGTGAACATATCCTTTTACAACAAATATCTTTTATGACTTAATAAAATAAAAATAATAATAAAAATAGATCATAGAAACTAAGATAGAAATGCAGTAAAAATAAAATATACAAGTATAGAAAAAATATATATAAAAATAAAGCCCTATTCGCAAAACCAATTGTAGTGTACGGGAACTGTAATACCCGTCCCTACCAAAGTGTCACTTGGTGTGCTGTCGTCCCTCCTAATTATGGGGAAGTTGTTGTATGTCAGTTTTATAAAATGTAATGTAATGCTATGTGTTTTCCTGTTACTGAAACTTGCATGTACAGGCCTGCTAGGGGTGTCATTCCAGCTTCTAGTCAATAGAGGGAGCTAGGGAGCCCTAGTTTATATAAGGCCCAGTCAGGGAAGTGCAAGGCAGACGGAGTCTAGTGTCTGTAATCTACAGTTGGAGATTAGACAATGTCTGAGACAAGTCCAGGCCTGAAGCCTGCTGTCCAGGAGAAGATTCCCTCCTGAATTCCCATATGCAGAAACAGGAATATGTTAGCTCAAGAGCCTGAGGAAGTTTCCAGAAGCTGAGAGAGACAGAAGCAAAGATCAGGAAAGCAAGAGGTACTCAGAAAGACAGAGGAGGTACTTATTAAAGCTATAGCCAAGGATATAAAGCCAGAACTAGGTTAATGGGCCTTGGTGAAGATATGCTATATTCCAGGATCAGACAGAATTAGAGTGCAAGCTCCTGTGCTGCAAGTCCTGTGTTCAACACTCTGTAATCACCTTGCTGTAACTGAATTGCCTGCATCGACCGAATTGCAAAATCGACTGTATGCCAAGGAACTGCGATTCCAAGATTGTCTCTGCTTGAAAACTACTAAAGTTGGAGTTCTGTTTTAATACTACGTTTCCTCAATTTATTCCTGCATCCGCAAACGGCGTGCCACCGTTTACTTGGCACTGGCGTCACAAACTATTTCTACCTATACCTGCCCTTGCAGAGAGTCAGCTGTACCAGGTTAGTGTATATTGCACTACATCACCCAGAAACACCTATTGCACACAACTTGAGTACGCTGCACCTCTCTTTTGGCGTCACGAACAGGATACGCACGCTTTCTAGTGCAAGAAGCGTGAACTTTGTGCCTTATACAGTTGCCCTGTGACCAAAGTGACAAATTGCCTGTTTATTGAAAGTGGACTTTGTGGACTGAAAATCATACCCAAAGTGTACCCAAAACTTCTAAAAAGCGCTGTGCAGTGTTGCGCTACACAGAGGAAGAAAATTGCCGCATTGGAGTGTGGTTTTGTGGACTTTTTACAATCCTGCTTGCTGTCAGTGAATAGACAGCGTTTATACCCAAAGATGGCTGCCGGGCTTGCTGAATTTACTGCTGCGTCACCTTCATCCCGAAAAGGCGGGAAAAATTGGCGCCTTTCTGAGGAAAAAGCGGGAAGAAGGTCAAGGTCAGGCGCCACGGCTTATCTGGATATTTGCATGTCTGCCAGCATGGACACCGCCTTCCATATACTGGAATACCTGGGGGGCGGCCTCCCAGTGCAGTGGGAGGAGCTGGCTACTCTAATTGACGCGACCCTATCGCTCTCCTCAGAAGGATCGAGCATGTTGGAAAGCGAGCAGAGTGTTACTGCAGCGTCCGCACCTGAAATTGCAAAGATGACTGATATCGGTGTAGAGCCAGAAGAGGCTCCACCGGCCTACTCTCCGAGACCGGAGCAACCCGCCTGCCGCCCAAGGGAGAAAGAACCCGAGCCCTGCTATGGCTCGTGGAGGGACTTTTTCCAACCATCTTTCAAATGGTCCTCCCTGATGGCGGAGATACATCTAGTTCTATGAAGAACTAACTAAGACAATACATGAGAAGCATACGCACACCCAACCCCGCCTGGAAAGGAGAAAGGGAGTGGTGCTGTCATTTGACAAATCCCGTGGCTACGGGTTTATCCAGGACTATCTAACTGGCAGAGACCTCTATGTGAATCGAAGGTCTGTCAAAAGAGACTACCTCCCTTCGTACCAGCACAGCCTCCGCGAGGGAGAGGAAGTGGAGTACACCCCTGCCGAGAGCCTGCGAGGCCCTTATGCGACTGCTGTGACCCGTCCCAAGCGTGCATCTGAGGACTGGGAGGCAGAAGAAGGAGAAGACTACTCTGGCTGCGAGCGGGAACCTGAACGCTCTCCAGAGCCGGCCCATCACGCGTTCCAGGAGCGGAGCTCCTTCATTGGGCCTAATGTCTTCTGGCAGCCAACCGTGTTGGAGAAATGGGTGAGCCCCTATCCTTCCCCCGAGCTGCCTCGTCGGGAGAAGACCATATCAGAGCTGGAACAGTTAAAAGGACTTAGTGCTACCTTTGAAAACATCCGGAGGGGTCGGAGACCAGACGCATCGCCAGAACCTGCAGAGGCCGAGTCCGCACCATCGGTGACTGTACCTGCGCTGGCGGCGCCAGCAGATGACAGCGACTCCGACACAGAGAGCATCGGTGAGCAGATCGTCCGGCTGGAGGAGAAGTTTCGGGAGTTGCGCAAGAGGTACACCGCCAGGATCCAGACACCGCCGAGGAAGGATGAGGTAAGGGTGCCTGTCACCACCCGTAGACCGCCTTCTGTTGCCACCGCTCCGTCAGTGCCCCAGACCGGACCCGCGATTGCCGTAAACTGCTGCACCCAGAGCACCGGACTGCTTGCTGCGGCGGTGCCAAGCACATTACACCCTGCAGTGATCGTGCAAGGACCGGCACGGTCCACCAGAGGGTTCACCCCTAGGCCTAATGGGCCAATACCTATTAGGGGCCCCTTTACCCTACAGCTGCCCCCCAATACAGTTATGTGGGCACACCCTCCTGTAGAAGAATACTACAGACGATACCTGCCAGCGGAGCCAAGTGGATATGATATGTCACTGTAATCAGCCTGCTAGGCCTTTGATTTACTTCACTGCAGAAGTTTGATGTTAACCCTTCCAGGACAGGAGTCCTACGTTTCTGGTCCTTTGTTGCGGCTGCCAGTTTGTCCACGGCTCAGTGGTAGGTGTTGACCACTGAAATCACAAAGTCAGCAAGGCCACGTTTGTTTCCAGGATCTCCTGCCTGCTTTTGTACCCCACACCAAGTTGTGCCTGTTCCTTTAGTTGCACCTTTTACCCTTCACCCCCCTTTTCAGGTTGATCAGGGGTATTACAGCACTTGTCTTTGCTGTCCTTTTATTGTGCAACTTCATACTAAGGAACCGTGCCCGGAGACAGACTCAAAAGTACCTGAGCCTCTGAGATTCTTATTCTTTTAAAAGTAATGTGCCCAGAGATGGACTCCACCGCATGAGAGCCTCTGTGATTAATAAGAAATAACCTGGGTACGGACTCATGTTTGTTCTTTGAGCCTCCAAGAACTTTTATACCGTTTTCTACTGTTCTATCATGGACTTATTCATTGTCATGGACTATCCTGGTTATAATGTTACGCTGTGCCAGGTCAGCGCCCCCGTTCCATTCACTATCCTGAGAGAAGAGAACGACGCCCCTTGTCACTACCCTTCACCTTTGCCAATTGGACCTGATGTAAATGTAAATGCAGATGAATTACATGTATGTATGCCTGCATGTCTCTATTTTCTATTTCAGGTAGAGATTCCAGTTGGGCGACCCATGATGGAGTACGAGGTCGTACTCAGCTTAAAGCAGTGGGGTATGTAGTGTACGGGAACTGTAATACCCGTCCCTACCAAAGTGTCACTTGGTGTGCTGTCGTCCCTCCTAATTATGGGGAAGTTGTTGTATGTCAGTTTTATAAAATGTAATGTAATGCTATGTGTTTTCCTGTTACTGAAACTTGCATGTACAGGCCTGCTAGGGGTGTCATTCCAGCTTCTAGTCAATAGAGGGAGCTAGGGAGCCCTAGTTTATATAAGGCCCAGTCAGGGAAGTGCAAGGCAGACGGAGTCTAGTGTCTGTAATCTACAGTTGGAGATTAGACAATGTCTGAGACAAGTCCAGGCCTGAAGCCTGCTGTCCAGGAGAAGATTCCCTCCTGAATTCCCATATGCAGAAACAGGAATATGTTAGCTCAAGAGCCTGAGGAAGTTTCCAGAAGCTGAGAGAGACAGAAGCAAAGATCAGGAAAGCAAGAGGTACTCAGAAAGACAGAGGAGGTACTTATTAAAGCTATAGCCAAGGATATAAAGCCAGAACTAGGTTAATGGGTCTTGGTGAAGATATGCTATATTCCAGGATCAGACAGAATTAGAGTGCAAGCTCCTGTGCTGCAAGTCCTGTGTTCAACACTCTGTAATCACCTTGCTGTAACTGAATTGCCTGCATCGACCGAATTGCAAAATCGACTGTATGCCAAGGAACTGCGATTCCAAGATTGTCTCTGCTTGAAAACTACTAAAGTTGGAGTTCTGTTTTAATACTACGTTTCCTCAATTTATTCCTGCATCCGCAAACGGCGTGCCACCGTTTACTTGGCACTGGCGTCACAAACTATTTCTACCTATACCTGCCCTTGCAGAGAGTCAGCTGTACCAGGTTAGTGTATATTGCACTACATCACCCAGAAACACCTATTGCACACAACTTGAGTACGCTGCACAATATGTGGATGACCTAACAGAAAAACATTATACAGTAACTGTTAAACGCTCATGTGCTAAAATTTGCCGAGCTAGGTATGTTGATTCTCTTTGGAAAATATTCCAGTACTCAAATGATTAAAGGACAGGACACCTGTCACTAGTATTTTGCTGCCCTAACTAAGAGAAGCTAAAACTAGGGTCAATCAGGGTAGGTATGGACAGGACATAAAAATGAGTCCTGACACAAAGATGAAAGGAGTCCAGTCATGTAAATAGTATGGTAAGTAAATACTAGGGATGAGCGAACTTGTGTTTTAAGTTTGGTGTACAAGGTTTGGGTTATCGAAGAATTCCGTTATGGATTCCGCTACCACGGTCAATGGTAGTGGAATCCATAACAGAATTTTTAGATAACCCAAACCTTGTACACCAAACTTAAAACACAAGTTCGCTCAATACTAGAAAATACACTGGCTATTGAAAAGCACACATATGCATATATACTACTGACCCCAAGAGCCTGCTAACATTGTCACCATTGTATGCCACAACATGTGTAGTACCCCAGACCTGGGGGTGCTAAAATTGTAAATAGTTATTTATTGTATTGTGTTTTATATTGTTATGCTGTTATGTAGTTTGTGTGTATGACCATTATTACTAGTAAACAATGGTTGGCAAAGGTTGATGGGAACAGGGCTAACCACCCTGTTCCTTTCCTCTTGGTATTAATGGGCTGGTCCTGCTTCCCGCCCAGAAGAGGAGTTACAGAGCAGTGTGAGAGTGGAGAGGAAGCACACACCTGAGCTCCTGCCCCTAAAGAGATTCTCCATTGAGATCAATTTCTTTGTTCCTCAAGTGAATCCTTGAGAAGACAGACAGCAGAGTGAACAGCTATATCCAGCAACTAAGACACTTCTGTAAAGTGAGGGACTATGACTAAGACACTTATCACCCAGACTACTACTATGCCAGTACAATACTAGTACTAAACTGCAGCCTTCCAACCTGTCTTATTCATACTTGTGCCAGAAGACTGCACTGTAAAAGAGACTTTATTACAATTAAATCTGGCCTTATTCTTCAATACCACATTTTCAATGCACCGTTCCCCAGTGAGTAATGGCCTGATGCAGTATACCTTGACACAACACTTGATCAAGAACACTACCACTCCCATCCTCTGCACTGGATCCTCCTGGGCTCACTGCATATTCATCCCACTGTACATGTGATCTGCTGTTTACTTGTCCCAAGACTGCAGGAGAGTTCTATTGAGGTCTATGGGATTTTCACAGGCTGCCTGTCAGGCAGTGCTTCTGGCATGGATTTTCAGGCAGCTCACATGGTCTAGAAGTCTTCAAAAGACCCCAGGCTGTTATAGAAACTGATTAGAGCCTTGCGATTTAGCAGTAAGAGTTCTGATTGCATGACAGAGGAAGCCCCTCTATCTGTCTAACCTTACAGATGCTGCAGTCGCTATTGACAGTGGCATCTGAGGGGCTAAATGTCCAAGATCAGAGTTATCTCCAAACCTGGTCACCGCTGGCAGGTGCCTGGTGTATTATACAGCCAGCACTCACCATGTATGGAGTGAGCTCAACTTGAAAGCCCACTCCATACAACCCCTTAATGTATGTGATGTACAAGTATGTCATATGTTGTTAAGGGGTTAAACTGCACACACCTCGTAATAAATTTGGTTCATTTTTAATTGCCTGACAGTCTGAAAATGGGATCGACACCTGCTATAAATTAATAAAAGAAGCCATAGTCACCTTACTGCTCCTATCCAGATGCTTAACGTTCTTTATATTCCTGCTAGCTGTGGGCCTGGGGGTCAGTCTATCTCCAGCCTTGCTGGGTGCAGAAGCCATGTACCTGACCTGGATTATTCCACCTGCCTTGTCTGCGTCACCACCTACTAGTCATCTAGGTTACCTGGTTCCGTTTTTAGTCTGTGACCGCCATGTGTCTTCCTGCATGGGGTCCAGACATTTGCCTGTCTGTTCCGAGTTCACCTAGCCTGGTTCTATGTTTTGTGGGCAGCTCTGCCTGTTGGCCCATGGCCTATTCTGCATGGGGAATAGGCAACTGCTAGCCTGGTTCTATGTATTGTCCGTTTCGTTCTGTGTCTGGTCTGAGACTGCCATGTCTCGTCCTGCCTGGGGTCCAGACATTTTCCTGTCTTTGCCATATTTTGTTAGTCCGGTTCTGTGTCTTGTCTGTGACCGCCTTGTGTCGCCCTGCATGGGTTTCAGACATCCTCCTGTCTTGTGTATTGTCTACACCTTCGGTGAGAGGGCTCTCGGGTTCTCCGGCGGGGAGGCCATGTGTCGTTCCACATGGGGTACAGGTAGATTGCTGCCAAAATTATCCTTTTTATGAGCCTGTGTGTTACTGAGAAAAGTATGACATCCAGAATCTTGTTGACAACAATGTGTCACATTCAACTGTCACAGGGTTGTCATTGCCTCCAAAGTCTTGTTATTACAGCATTACTGTGCACAAAAAAGGACATTGTATTGTGTCTTATTTTCAAAAGGGAAGAGGAATCTGTAAATGCAGCTCTTTTTCAGTCAGATTCTGGCACATACTTTCCTCTGTGTGCCTGGAGTTAATAGGCAGGACTTTAGTGTAAAATAATAATAAACCCTATTTCTGGTAGGTGTACACAGACGAGTTGCACTTACAGTCACAATCATCGGAAATTTGCATCCATTAAAATAATAATAACTATTAGGATTAAAACAGTTTGAGAGCCTGCATGGAAAATGTTAAGGTACAAAATGTAAACCATGTGTGGCCTGGAATTTATCAGGAGGGTTCTTGACATGGTATTTTCTGAATGCACATGCACTTCCCCATTTATAGGATGGAACATTCTTCCAAGTATGTACATCTAAAATAGTACTAACAAGACCAAGGATACCATTTGTAAATAAATGGAAATGATGTTATCTGGTCCAGGACTAGGTTACTTTATTAAGACATTACAATGTAAAGAATGGTCCGCCATGTTTAGATTAAGGATAAAGCTGCCCTGTATGTTAATCTGTTATTGATGCATTGTGTCCTATGATTAGAACTAAATTAAAGGGAAGCTAGGTCCATTCTTCCCTATCTGAGAGTAGCACAATTCAGCCATCATAAGGCCATGTGCAGCGAGCCCCTGAGAAGCAGGTGCAGAGAATGGGAGTGGTAGTGGCACTGATGAAGTGTTGTGTCACAGTGTACTCCCTCAGGCTGGTGAAGTGGAAATGAGGCTTGAAGAATGAGACCAGAAGTGAACATATAACAGTTTTTTTTTTTACTAAGTGCAGCGTATAACTTGGTACATTCAAAGTGCAATTTCTGGCACCAGTAAGTATAGAGACTGGTTAGATGGCTGCCACTTAACACTTGTGGGTGTAGATGTCCACTATCAGGTCTAGACTTTAGCTTTAACTTGCCTAGTAGTAGTCTTGGATGATGGGTGCCGGAGCCAGGGTCACTCACCTTACAGCAGTGTCCTTTATGCAGGTTTTCAACTGTTCACTCTGCTGTCTGGTCTCTAAAGTCTGTTCATGAGGCTGAATGAATTTGATCTCTCTGGAGATTCTCCAACAGGAGCAGGAGCTCTGTGGTGTGCTTCCTCTCCACTCTGTGCCTGCACAGGAACTCCCCCCTTTTGGCAGGAAGAGGGAACACCCCCCCCCCCCACCCCCACCAAGAGGGTAGGAACAGTGTGCATAGCCCTTTTCCTGCCAACCATTTGCCAATTGTATCCTTAACTGGTAGAAGAGGCCAAAACATACAATATACACAACTATATACAATAAAATAACAATTGCAGATAACTCCAGGTCTGGAGTACTACACATGCAACATAGGCAAAAATATACTCTTGGTCACGGCTTGGGTTGGCAAGATGCTTGCCTGTCCCTCCCTATCTTCTTCTCTTTAATCGACAGATATTTTCCCATCAGTGGATAGGGAGGGATTTTTCAAACGGAATGAGTGGGATTGAGCTGGAGCTGCCTATTGGACACATCTTCCAGAGCTTAGTACAAAATACTGTCTGTGACTCAGTATATAAGGTATAATTCAGGTGCTGACTTGTCGTAGACTCTACAGGGAATTTTCCCAGTGGGCGAGTTCATGGCCTCCTCCCCCTGCTGGTCAGATACATAACAACCTGATGCTTTCAGCATTAATTAAACATACAAACATAGTACGTTAATCCATCAAGTTACCATGACCGCAGGATAAAAAATGTTCAACATACTATAGTCTTTCCTGAGCCATCATAACTTGAAACTAGATTAAACTTTTGCAGTACCCTAGAAGAGGGTGTAGTATCCCAGACCTGGGAATACTACAAGTTTTATATTATGTGTTCTGTATTGTATTGTTTGATTCTGATCATAGTTCCCAGCAAGGAATGTTTGGCAAAAATTGGCAGGAACAGGGTTAAGCACCCTGTTCCCCCCAAGCTTGGTAGGAGTGGGCTGGTCCTGCTTCTGGCCAAGAAAGGGAGTTCCTGTCCAGAGACAGAAAGGAAGCAACCTCCAAAGCTCCTGCTCTTAGAGAGATTCTCCAGAGAATAATCAATATCTCTCAAGTGAAGTCTTGAGAAGCTCAACAACAGAGTGAACAGTTATATCAAGCATCTACCTTACTGCTGTAAGGTGAGGGACTATGGCTAAGACACCCATCACCAAGAACATTACTAGGCCAGTATGACCTAAGTGTTAAACTGCAGCCATCCAGTCTGCCTCCATATTCCTTACTGGTGTCAGAGAGAATTGCACTTGGAAATTGCTGCTATTGAATGTATATAAAGTTCTATGTTGCACTTAGTAAAAACATACTTTGTTATCAGATTTATAATTCCACTGCACCAATCCCCAGCAAGCAACAACTGTGTAAATGCTGTTAAAAACAGCTTAGGAAAGATGGCAGCCCCCATAATAATGTTCAGGAAATATAATTAAAAAAAATCTACAATCATAAAATAAAGACAGGTTAGAAAAAAAGTATATCTGTTACTATCTAGTACACCGTGACACAACATTTAATCAGGGCCACTACCACTCCTATCTTCTACAATGGCTTCTCAAGGGGCCATCCAACCTGCCTCTAGATTCCTTACTGGTACCAGAGAGAACTGCACTTGGAAATTGCTGCTATTGAATTTATCTAAAGTTCTATGTTGCACTTAGTAAAAAAAAAAAAAAAAAGTGTTACATTTAGGCTACTTTCATACTTGCGCTAGCAGGGTCCAGCAGGCTGTTCGGGCAGGAAAACAGCCTGTCGGATCCGTACTAATGCTAGCCCATGTGTGCCACCGGATGTCCGCTTCGGTCCTATTCACTATAATGGTACCAGCAAGGAATCTTGAGGCAGATTGGATGTGTAACTCCCCGAGTGGCATTACCACACCTACGCCCTGCTTCTATATGCAATATCAATGTCATTTTATACATTTTTTCCAGGTCCCATATATGGTGCATTTCCTGTTATGCATCTGTTTATGTTGAAATGTAATGTGCCTGGTTCACCAGCAGGTGCCAGCGAATATGGCAGAGCAGTATGTAGAATAGAATGGAACCTTCCCCCTGTGGAGTAGTGGTCGAGTCCCATGTCCTGCAGGATGGGTGGGGACCAGTTAGTTCCAGTTAGTTAGTTCTAGCTGACCCCCTGCTAAGGAAGTAGGTGTGCAGTGCTGCGTCCCTCCTGGGCATGTGTTGCCCACACCAACCAGAACACCTTCAGTTCTGCTGGAGCAGAGAGACCACTTCTAGAAGTCTCAATAGCCAGGAAGATGCTGCCCTGCCTTGCCATAGAGTCAGACAAAGAGAGAAGTTGCAGCAGAAAGCAAAAGGAAAAGTTCCTATTTAATGCTGTCAGCATAACAGAGCCAAGAGGGTTTGCCTGCCATTTTCATGATAAAGCTTGCTGGAAACCAAGACCAAGTCTGTAAACCGTTTGAAGGAACGTTTATGCAAAGTAAAGCTGCAGTTGAACTTCATATAAAGTCTTGACTCAATTTCTTTCATCATCCTCTCCACCACCTATTCACCCAATTTGCTCTGCTTCGTCCGGCAGCACCTGGGGTTCCCGGATATCCAGGTAGGAGCACCGTGACACGTGCACGTCAACATCCAAAGGGACATTCTAGGCTACCCTTACACCACTCTGGCATTCCTACACCTGGGTTCACCATTACCACCTACTTAGGGGGACTTAGTCCCTCATTGCTGAAATGCAACTGGCGTCACGAAAAATTACATTTATCTCATCTTAAAAGGACCCTAGCCGTATGTACGGACACTGCAGATGGCCACTTATGGAACCAGTGCAGAGGATAGGAGTGGTAGTGGCCCTAATGAAATGTTGTGTCACTGTGTACTAGATAGTAACAGATATCCTTTTTTTCTAATCAAATTTCTTTCTTTTCTGATTGTAGATTTTTTTATAATATTTTCTGAACATTATTATGGGGGCTGCCCTCTTTCCTAAGCTGTTCTTAACAGCACAAGTGTGAAAGTAGCCTTAACTGTGTCCTACTTCTTCAGTTCTATAATTCCACTGCAGTGCACTGATCCCCAAAGAGCAACAACTTGAGGAAGTACACCGTGACACATCATTTCCTCAGGGCCACTACCACTCCTATCCTCTACATTAGCTCCTCAAGGGGCTTTCCGTAAGGGTACTTGCAAAATAGTCTATTATCATTTATGTAATTTGGCTTTGCAGAATCCTGAAAAAGTGCAGAGTAAATAGTTAAAAATATACTTTTGCTATAATATGTAATACCTGCATATGTAATAACAGATCATAGGTAATAACAGACCATATCCACAGCCACCATAAGATGGGGCTGGTGTCAACCTCTATATACAGTGCTGCCCATAATTATTCATACCCCTGGCAAATTTTGACTTATAGTTACTTTTATTCAACCAGCAAGTAATTTTTTGACGGGAAATGACATAGGTGACTCCCAAAAGATAATAAGACGATGTACAAAAGGCAATATTGTGGGGGGGGAGGAAACATTTCTCAGCTTTTATTTACATTTGAGCAAAAAGTGTCCATTCCAAAATTATTTATACCCTTCTCAATAATCAATAGAAAAGCCTTTATTGGCTATTACAGCAATCAAACGCTTCCTATAATTGCAGACCAGCTTTTTGCATGTCTCCACAGGTATTTTTGCCCATTCATCTTTAGCAATGAGCTCCAAATCTTTCAGGTTGGAGGGTCTTCTTGCCATCACCCTGATCTTTAGCTCCCTCCACAGATTCTCAATTGGATTCAAGTCTGGACTCTGGCTGGGCCACTCCAAAACGTTAATGTTGTTGTCTGCTAACCATTTCTTCACCACTTTTGCTGTGTGTTTTGGGTCATTGTCATGCTGAAATGTCCAATGGTGCCCAAGGCTAAGTTTCTCTGCAGACTGCCTGATGTTGTTGTTGAGAATCCCCATTTATTGCTCTTTTTTCATGGTGCCGTTTACTATGATTAGGTTCCCTGGTCCATTGGCTGAAAAACACCCCCAAAGCATTAGGTTCCCACCACCATGTTTGACAGTGGGGATGGTGTTCTTTGGGTTGAAGGCTTTTCCTTTTTTACGCCAAATGAAGGAAACATCATTGTGACCAAACAATTCAATTTTTGTTTCATCTGACCATAACACAGAAGACCAGAAGTCTTCTTCTTTGTCCATATGAGCTTTTGCAAAGGCCAAGCGAGCTTTTGTGTGCCTTATCTGGAGAAGTGGAACCCAGCAGTGTGCAGTGTCTGTTGGATTGTCTGCCTTGAGACATTGCCACCAGCAGAGCCCAGATTCACCAGGATGGCCTTGGTGGTGATCCTTGGATTCTTTTTCACCTCTCTAACTATCCTCCTGGCCAGCACAGGTGTCACTTTTGGCTTCCGACCACGTCTTCTGAGATTTCCCACAGTACGAAACATCTTGTATTTTTTGCTCAAATGTAAATAAAAGCTGAGAAATGTTTTTTTTCCACAATAATGCCTCTTGTACATCGTCTTATTATCTTTTGGGAGACACCTATGTCATTTCCCATAAAAAAATTACTTGCTGGTTTAATAAAAAATAACTTTAAGTCAAAATTTGCCAGGGGTATGAATAATTATGGGCAGCACTGTAAATAGAAGAGTTAGAACATTCTAGTCTGATCAGCTACTTTAGCCAGTTTAAACCAGAGTCTTAGTCTGGACAGCAAAGACAGAAGATGTAAAATTTTACAGCTGACAACTAAGGGCTCTTTCACACTTGCGTTCTTGTCTTCCGGCATAGAGTTCCGTCGTCGGGGCTCTATGCCGGAAGAATCCTGATCAGGATTATCCTAATGCATTCTGAATGGAGAGAAATCCGTTCAGGATGCATCAGGATGTCTTCAGTTCCGGAACGGAACGTTTTTTGGCCGGAGAAAATACCGCAGCATGCTGCGCTTTTTGCTCCGGCCAAAAATCCGGAACACTTGCCGCAAGGCCGGATCCGGAATTAATGCCCATTGAAAGGCATTGATCCGGATCCGGCCTTAAGCTAAACGTCGTTTCGGCGCATTGCCGGAGCCGACATTTAGCTTTTTCAGAGTGGTTACCATGGCTGCCGGGACGCTAAAGTCCTGGCAGCCATGGTAAAGTGTAGCGGGGAGCGGGGGAGCAGTGTACTTACCGTCCGTGCGGCTCCCCGGGCGCTCCAGAGTGACGTCAGGGCGCCCCAAGCGCATGGATCATGTGATCGCATTGGACACGTCATCCATGCGCTTGGGGCGCTCTGACGTCATTCTGGAGCGCCCCAGGAGCCGCACGGACTGTAAGTATACCGCTCCCCCGCTCCCCGCTCCTACTATGGCAACCAGGACTTTAATAGCGTCCTGGGTGCCATAGTAACACTGAACGCATTTGGAAGACGGTTCCGTCTTCAAATGCTTTCAGTACACTTGCGTTTTTCCGGATCCGGCGTGTAATTCCGGCAAGTGGAGTACACGCCGGATCCGGACAACGCAAGTGTGAAAGAGGCCTTAGCTCATCCTGGACCCGATACAACACAATACAGGTCCGGAACATCTGCAAAAGCAGAACAGATATACAGTAAAAGAGAGATGTTTAGGAAAGTCCAGTACAGATTTTCGACCAGATTTTTTTTGTTTTTTTAAGCTGACAAGTAGTTGTGTGGTCAGGTCTATTGAGACGTCAAATATTGTAGATAAGACAGCACTACTCACTGTATTATTCAAATTTTTCCATTTCGTGGAGGTGCCCACAGCATTGAATTCTGGCCTCCCGAACTCCTTAATTACTTGCAATACTATGGAAAACTGCGTCACTCCAGTATCTTAGAAATTATCTCCTTTATTTCACCGAGACAGCGACGTTTCGACCTGTTAGGTCTTTATCAAGCTCAGAATTGCATATCAATAGTGAACATATATAGTCACCAAATTCCAACAATTGGTCAATCTTAACTCCACCTAAATTGAATAATACTGCCCCCTTCAAGTAAAAAAAAAAAGTAGCTTTTGTTATCCACATCACTCAACAGACATCCCCTGTCTCCAAATTAATATCTCACTCTATTTCTTACCACCTATCCCAGGCTGTGGGATCCGTCTATAGAGGATATAATGCACACTTTACTCTTACACCTCGCATGGTATGTTTGGCGTCTTCTTCCTCAAACTGCGCATGCGCCGCTACGTCATCATTGACGTCTGCCTTCTCAACTAACTTGCGTCATCGTACGCCATCTTTCTCTAGTTCCGCCGACTACGGTCTCGTGAATCATATGACTTGATCACATGACCGGAAGAAACTTCACTGCATAGCGGCTCCTTAGTTACTGTACATCTTATCCTGACAACGGACATTCTTCAATCTTATTTTCACATAACTTAATCACACGACCGGAAGAAGCTTCTCTGCATAGCGGCTCCTTAGTTACTAAACATCCTATCCTGACAACAAACATTCTTTAATTATATTTTCACATTATTGATATCCTCATTGAGAGGTATACCTGTGCAAATTTTCTCTTTTACTAATTGTAAGAATTTAGTGCTGATATTGTATAATCCCCTCGGCAGGCTGTCGGTTTGCAGATCACATACCTCCCGGCGGGGCTGAGACCCAAACACCTTTCTCACTCAAAGGCCGCATCCATATTTATTGTTGCATCCTATGCACAACTGCATAAACCCAGGGGCGAATCTCCTCTGGGTGTACGCACAGGTGCATATATGGACGCCACCATTCTAATAGCTTACGGTGCTCTCTATTTAGACAACATCTCATTCACTATGGGCTTATTATATTTAGGCTAGATACCCTATGCCAGTTAATATCCTCCGGTCATAGTTCTCCACCTTACTGTACTTTCGGTCTATATAACCTAAGTGACCTATTCCTCCTTTCTCAAGGAGTGCTATTATGTTCCATTTTCCCTATTAGGGCTAGGTCACTTTCCAGTCATATAAACCCACTGCCCATGCTATATTCCACTCTATCCACATATGTCTCTCTCATTGGGCTCCAAATAACATGCCCAGCCCCTAGCTTAGGCTGCTGCAATTGCTTGACTCCTTCAGTCATCCAAGAACAGGAAAGAGATATGATATCAAAGATCATTATACCTGTAATTCACAATATGTTATCTATGTCTTGCAGTGCCTATGTTAGGGAGACTACGCAGGCCTGCAAGAATAGAATCAATCAGCATAGATACACAATTCGCTAATTTTTGACAAAGAGGCAAGAACAAAAAGAAAGGGAGGAGATCTAATTACCAGTGCCAGAACATTTTGTGAAGTATAAACATAATATTTCACAGCTGAGATTCAGGATTATAGATGGGGTTCCGCTACTAAGAAGAGGAGGAGATAGAGAGAAAATGTTGAAAAGGAAGGAGCTAAGATGGATATTTGAATTAGACACACTGGAACCGAAAGGCTTGAATAGAGATTTTAAAGTGGGTTCGCTTTTTTAATCTTATAGAGGATATTGTGTGTTAACGAAATTTGAGTGCCCGGCAATTGCCGTTTTAATTTTTAATATATACTTATATATATTTTGTTTTCTATCCACAGAGCAGGGAACCCTGTGAACAGGCTTGTGGGATCAGTTTCCAGAGAGGAAAGACTGTGTATGCCTTACACTGGACATTTTATGGAGATATGGACAGAAAGAAATAATTAAGATGAGTAATATTGTAATAGTGCTGATGCTGGGTACCCCAAAGATCAGGCTGTTGGGTAAACATGTCTCGTGCCTCCAGAGAGGGGTTAATTTGAGACCTATGTGATACTCAGGGACGCATAATAGAATGATTATAGTGGAGATAAGCTAGGGGCTGGGCATGTTATTTGGAGCCCAATGAGAGAGACATATGTGGATAGAGTGGAATATAGCATGGGCAGTGGGTTTATATAAATGGAAAGTGACCTAACCCTAATAGGGAAAATGGAACATAATAGCACTCCTTGAGAAAGGAGGAATAGGTCACTTAGGTTATTTAGACCGAAAGTACAGTAAGGTGGAGAACTATGACCGGAGGATATTAACTGGCATAGGGTATCTAGCCTAAATATAATAAGCCCATAGTGAATGAATGAGATGTTGTCTCGAAAGAGTCCCGTAAGCTATTAGAATGGTGGCGTCCATATATGCACCTGTGCGTACACCCAGAGGGGATTCGCCCCTGGGTTTATGCAGTTGTGCATAGGATGCAACAATAAATATGGATGCGGCCTTTGAGTGAGAAAGGTGTTTGGGTCTCAGCCCCGCCGGGAGGTATGTTTTCTGCAAACCGACAGCCTGCCGAGGGGATTATACAAGATCAGCACTAAATTCTTACAATCAGTAAAAGAGAAAATTTGCACAGGTATACCTCTCAATGAGGATATCAATAATGTGAAAATATAATTGAAGAATGTCTGTTGTCAGGATAAGATGTTTAGTAACTAAGGAGCCGCTATGCAGAGAAGCTTCTTCCGGTCGTGTGATTAAGTTATGTGAAAATAATGCGAGGTGTAAGAGTAAAGTGCGCAATATAACCTCTATGGACGGATCCCACAGCCTGGGATAGGTGGTAAGAAATAGAGTGAGATATTAATTTGGAGACAGGAGATGTCTGTTGAGTGATGTGGATAACATAAGATAATTTTTTTTATTATTCAATTTAGGTGGAGTTAAGATTGACCAATTGTTGGAATTTGGTGACTATATATGTTCACTATTGATATGCAATTCTGAGCTTGATAAAGACCTAACAGGTCGAAACGTCGCTGTCTCTGTGAAATAAAGGAGATAATTTCTAAGATACTGGAGTGCCGCAGTTTTCCATAGTATTGCAGGTCTATTGAGACTCATCAGATCTAGACTTTCCCTTAAGGCGCATTTACATGCACCAACAGAACAGGCAATTATCAGGAAAGGACCTTTCCTCCCCAATAACTGCCTGCACGTTAGTGCAGGAAAGAGATGCATTTATAGGCAACAATTACTTCCACTGTATGAGGAGGAGCTATGGCTACTGCCATTGCTTGTCCTCATACAGATTCATTGTTTACATAGCAGGATCTGCTGCCCAGAAACAATGATTTAATGTGATGCATGAATGATGAATTCCCCCAATGAACAAGCATTTTGCTCATTCATCAGTGGATCAGCGACACAATTACATGAGCCTATAATCAGGAATGAGCATTCGTAGTAATTTTCATACCCAATAATTGACTGACAATTGTGCGGTCTAAATCCGCCATTAGTCTTGGGCAACCTGCACTTGAAAAAGCTCATGTGCGATTATACCAGCGTCTGGGGTATCCCTTGCCCCTTAGAAGGTTTTTACGATATATGTCCCTCGTACAGAGCAAGTAGTCGTGACACCAGTTACAGTTAAGCAACAAGGACATATAGTCCCCTTTGTAGATGTAGTGTTTGTACCCAGATGAAGGATTGCCAGAGTGCTGTAGAGTGGCCTACAATCTCCCTTAAGGTGTTGTATGCACTTGTCACGATGCTCCTACCTGGATATCCTTGGATCCCAGACGTGGTTGGACAAAGCAGTGATGAAAGGGGGTGATTAACTTGGATGATAAAGAAATAATTCCAGACTTTGTATTAATGTTTACTTGCATAGACTTGCATCAAGGAACAATCTTCCAAACTTTATCTTGGTCATCAGCAGGTTTTGGCCTTAGTTTTGGCAGGCAAACACTCTCAGCTCTGCTATATCTGTACTCTCTCAACTCTGCTATTTAGGCTGGATTAAATAGGAATTTTTCCTCTTCTGCTGGAACTTAGCTTTCTGTAGTCTGACTCTCACTGTAATCCTAGGAAAACTTCTTCCTGGCTTCAAGCTTACTTAACTCGGCTTTAGGCAATGCAAGCCCAGGGGGGGACATGCAGCCATTTAGAACTCGAATCCTGTCCCCAAGGAGAGGAAGGCTAGACTGACCTTCCTAACACTAAACTCCTCCATCTCTAGAGAGGGCTGGGAAGAACTAGAGAGTTCTGCGAATACTTCCGCCATCTGCTGTAAACCAGGCACATTACACTTAAACAGTAGTTGATAAGGAAATACATATACACATATTGCAGGACATGGTAATAAATACAAATGATGACACAGGATGCACCATAGGAGATAATGGGGGGACAAAAGAGGTGGTAATGCCACTCTGGGGTATTAAACATGTAATTCATGCCATGGAGAGATAAGGCTTTCAACAGCCTCATAATCTAATTTATGATCAATGGCCTGGATTTACAGCTTCAGAAAATTTACAAATATATATATATATATATATATATATATATATATATAATATTTTTTTAAACTTCTGATAAATTAAACCTTTCTCACAAATTGAAAACTATGTGTTTTTTTGTGTTTTTTTCCTTAGGTTATTTTGAAGTTATATTGAGAAACTTATGAAGAGAAAAAATGGTTTAAGAGGAAAGAAAATAACTTTTGCTGCAGAGAGAACAGATCACTTACATGGTGACATCTTTTTCCCTTTTTCAACTACAGATCTGCTGATTCCTGGGTTCCTCTTTTGTCATCTAAGATGGCCACACTGCTTCTCAGACTACCTGGGTAGTCTAAGACACTTCCTGCTTATGCAACCCTGCTCTTGGATTGGCCAGCACTGGTCAATTGGAGGGCAGCAGGAAGTGCCATCAAGCATGGGTAGGGTTGTAAACAGATTTGATGAGGGTGATTTACGGTGGTGCAGCACTGTGGAGAGCATTCTAGGTGAGAACAATACTTTATCCCCTTTGCGCATTATGACGTACAGTTACGTCATAACCCGGCACCCGCACCGCTCCTTCGTCATTTAACCCCTCAGATGCCATGATCAACGCTGATCATGGCACCTGTGAGCGAATACTGAGGGATGCGGTCCAGAGCTGCCAGGGCAATCTCCATACTGAGCTATGCACGATGCATAGCTCAGAATGGAGACTGTAAAAATCCTATTGTGGGTGAGGATAGTGAGGATGTGGAAACCTTTTGGGTGGAAGTTCAAAGGGATATAAACACTGAAAAAATAATACTTGGTGTAATCTATAGACCCCCTAACATCACAGAAGAGATAGAAACGCAACTGTATAACCAAATAAAGCGGGTGGCACAGGCTGGAACAGTGGTCATAATGGGAGATTTTAACTTCCCAGACATTGACTGGGGTCATGGTTCTGCCTCAACCGCAAAGGGGAGAAAATTCCTCAACTTGCTGCAGGACCACTTTATGGGACAGTTTGTAGAAGCTCCCACTAGTGGAGATGCTCTGTTGGATCTGGTAATTTCTAATGATGCAGAGCTTGTTAGTAATGTTACGGTTCGAGAAACACTAGGTAATAGTGACCACAATATAATTATATTCCCCCTAAACTATAAAAAGCAAACTCTGTCAGGCAGAGCAAAGACACTAAATTTCAAAAAGGCTGATTTCCCTGGGTTTGAAGGCAGCATTTCAGGGCATAGACTGGGAGCAGCTACTGTCACATAATAATACTGAGGATAAATGGGAGAGCTTCAAATCCACATTGAGTAATTGCACTAAAAAATGTATCCCTTTAGGTAACAAGTATAAACGGCTAAGATTAAACCCCCCATGGCTTACAGCTACTGTAAAAAGAGCACTAAAAGACAAAAAGAGGGCTTTTAAAAAATACTAATCTGAGGGGTCAGTTGTAGCGTTTGAAGATTACAAAGGGCTTAATAAAATCTGCAAAAAGGAGATAAAATTAGCAAAGATACAAAACGAACAGCAGGTAGCAAAAGAAAGCAAAACAAATCCCAAAAAGTTTTTTAAATATATAAATGCTAAAAAACCTAGGTCTGAGCAGGTAGGTCCCCTAAATAATGGTAAAGGGCCCTACCACTGAAGATAAGGCAGAGTTCCTAAATACGTTTTTAGCTCTGTATATACAAAAGAAGAGAAAAGAGCTGATATCTGTGGCGCCTGGGCTGTTAGTACATCCAGTGATATACTCAATTGGCTAACTGTAGATATGGTCCAAGATAAGTTAAATAGGGTAAATGTGAACAAAGCTCCGGGTCCAGATGGAGTACACCCAAGAGTGCTTAAAGAGCTCAGTTCAGTCATTGCTGTGCCCCTGTTTATAATTTTTAAGGATTCTCTAGGGACTGGTACAGTGCCAAGTGATTGGCGCAAGGCAAACGTGGTGCCCATATTCAAAAAAGGATCAAGGTCCTCCACAAGTAATTATAGACCAGTTAGTTTAACTTCTGTTGTGGGAAAAATGTTTGAAGGACTCTTAAGGGACTATATACAGGTGTATGTGACTATAAATAATATTATAAGTGATAACCAGCATGGGTTTACCAAGGACAGAAGTTGTCAGACTAACCTGATTTGTTTTTATGAGGAGGTGAATAGTAGCCTGGACAGAGTGGCGGCTGTGGATGCAGTGTTCCTGGATTTTGCAAAGGCTTTTTATACTGTCCCTCATAGATGCTTAATAAGTAAAGTAAGATCAATTGGCTTGGAAAGTATAGTTTGTAATTGTATTGAAAACTGTCTGAAGGAACGTGTCCAGAGAGTTGTGGTCAATGATTCCTATTCAGAATGGTCCCAGGTTATAAGTGGTGTACCCCAAGGTTCAGTGCTGGGCCCTTTATTATTAAATTTATTTATTAATGATATTGAGGACGGGATTAATAGCACCCTATCTATTTTTGCAGATGACACTAAGCTGTGTAGAACTGTACAGTCTATGGAAGATGTCCACAAACTACAAGCTGACTTGAACACTCTGAGTGATTGGGCATCAACTTGGCAAATGAGGTTCAATGTAGACATATGTAAAGTTTTGCATCTTGGTAGTAATAATCTCTGTGCTTCAAATGTCCTAGGTGATGTAACACTGGGAGAGTCACTTATAGAGAAGGATTTGGGTGTCCTTGTGGATGGTAGATTAAATTACAGCATACAATGTCAATCAGCTGCTTCTAAGGCGACCAGGATATTGATGCATTAAACGAGGCATGGACTCGCGGGACAGGGATGTAATACTACCACTTTACAAAGCGCTGGTTTGTCCTCATCTGGAATATGCAATCCAGTTCTGGGCACCAGTACATATAAGGGATGCACTGAAGCTGGAAAAAGTACAGAGGAGAGCGACTAAAATGATAAGGGGCATGGAGGGTCTTAGTTATGAAGAAAGATTAAGGAATTGAATTTATTTAGTCTTGAGAAGAGACGTCTAAGGGAGGACATGATTAACCTATACAAGTATATATATAGGCCATACAAAAAATACGGCGAAAAGCTGTTCCATGTAATGGAAAGACAATGGGACACGACTCAAGAAGAAAAAGTTCAGTCTCCAGAAGTGTCAAAGCTGCTTTACTGTGAGAACTGTGAATCTGTAGAATAGACTTCCTCAGGATGTGGTCACAGCAGGAACAGTGGACAGTTTCAAAAAGGGTTTAGATGAATTTTTAAAAGTAAAAAACATTAATGCTTATGAAAACTTGTAGAAATCTGAATCTCACTTCCTTCTGGGATTTGCGTCCCCACCTATCCCTTGGTTAAACTTGATGGACGTATGTCTTTTTTCAACCGTATTAACTATGTAACCCTAATAGATCTCTATTAGGGTGAATAGGAGAGGGGATCTAAAAGCCCCTAAGGGGTCTAATATATATATATTTTTTGTGAAAAAGTTAAGAAAAACAAAAACACCAATATATTAAAAGTTTAAATCACCCCACTTTCCCACTTTTACACTACGTGCAGAATTATTAGGCAAATGAGTATTTTGACCACATCATCCTCTTTATGCATGTTGTCTTACTCCAAGCTGTATAGGCTCGAAAGCCTACTACCAATTAAGCATATTAGGTGATGTGCATCTCTGTAATGAGAAGGGGTGTGGTCTAATGACATCAACACCCTATATCAGGTGTGCATAATTATTAGGCAACTTCCTTTCCTTTGGCAAAATGGGTCAAAAGAAGGACTTGACAGGCTCAGAAAAGTCAAAAATAGTGAGATATCTTGCAGAGGGATGCAGCACTCTTACAATTGCAAAGCTTCTGAAGCGTGATCATCGAACAATCAAGCCTTTCATTCAAAATAGTCAACAGGGTCGCAAGAAGCGTGTGGAAAAACCAAGGCGCAAAATAACTGCCCATGAACTGAGAAAAGTCAAGCGTGCAGCTGCCAAGATGCCACTTGCCACCAGTTTGGCCATATTTCAGAGCTGCAACATCACTGGAGTGCCCAAAAGCAAAAGGTGTGCAATACTCAGAGACATGGCCAAGGTAAGAAAGGCTGAAAGACGACCACCACTGAACAAGACACACAAGCTGAAACGTCAAGACTGGGCCAAGAAATATCTCAAGACTGATTTTTCTAAGGTTTTATGGACTGATGAAATGAGAGTGAGTCTTGATGGGCCAAATGGATGGGCCCGTGGCTGGATTGGTAAAGGGCAGAGAGCTCCAGTCTGACTCAGATGCCAGCAAGGTGGAGGTGGAGTACTGGTTTGGGCTGGTATCATCAAAGATGAGCTTGTGGGGCCTTTTCGGGTTGAGGATGGAGTCAAGCTCAACTCCCAGTCCTACTGCCAGTTTCTGGAAGACACCTTCTTCAAGCAGTGGTACAGGAAGAAGTCTGCATCCTTCAAGAAAAACATGATTTTCATGCAGGACAATGCTCCATCACACGAGTCCAAGTACTCCACAGCGTGGCTGGCAAGAAAGGGTATAAAAGAAGAAAATCTAATGACATGGCCTCCTTGTTCACCTGATCTGAACCCCATTGAGAACCTGTGGTCCATCATCAAATGTGAGATTTACAAGGAGGGAAAACAGTACACCTCTCTGAACAGTGTCTGGGAGGCTGTGGTTGCTGCTGCACGCAATGTTGATGGTGAACAGATCAAAACACTGACAGAATCCATGGATGGCAGGCTTTTGAGTGTCTTTGCAAAGAAAGGTGGCTATATTGGTCACTGATTTGTTTTTGTTTTGTTTTTGAATGTCAGAAATGTATATTTGTGAATGTTGAGATGTTATATTGGTTTCACTGGTAAAAATAAATAATTGAAATGGGTATATATTTGTTTTTTGTTAAGTTGCCTAATAATTATGCACAGTAATAGTCACCTGCACACACAGATATCCCCCTAAAATAGCTAAAACTAAAAACAAACTAAAAACTACTTCCAAAAATATTCAGCTTTGATATTAATGAGTTTTTTGGGTTCATTGAGAACATGGTTGTTGTTCAATAATAAAATTAATCCTCAAAAATACAACTTGCCTAATAATTCTGCACTCCCTGTACATATAAAAATATATAAAAAATTAAAAAGACATACATACCACAATAATGGTACCAATATAAAATACAGTTTGTTACGCCAAAAACAAGCCCTCATACATCTTTGCAGTCTGAAATATAAAAAAAGTTATGGCTGTCAGAATATGGCAATGCAATGAAAATTTAGATTTTTTTCAAAGAAAAAACGATACAACTTTGTTATCATCACATTCGTATTGAGCCTCAGAATAAGGACGTCAGGTAATTTTTAGCACACAGTGAACAGTGATATGAAAACCCCAAAAACCTTGGCAGAATTGAATAAAAAAAAAATTTTTCAATTTTGCCACACAAAGAATTTTCTTCCCGTTTTCCAATGCAAGACATGGTAAATTAAAGGGTGGCGTTAAAAAATGCATCATGTTCCACAAAAAAATAAGCCCTCATATAGCTATGTGAATGGAAAATAAAAAAGCTATGGTTATTAGAATGTGGGGAGGAAAAATCCAAAATGCAAAACTGAAAATAGGCCTTAACGCCAAAGTGTTAAATACATAATACTTTTAATTGTAATTTATTGGTTCCTAGCAATTTGATCTCTGGGACACATGCTCAGCATTTGAGCTTTATCCAGCACCTGATAATGCTGACTTTAGCTTTCAGTTTTTACAATAAAGAGGTATTCCCATCTCCGATATTGATGGCATATATGCCATCAATGTCTGAGGTGAACCAACCCCTTTGATATTACTTTACATTTACAGAAAGCATGGAAGACTGTATTGAATCCCTTCAGGACTGTGGCACATAAATTAATGTCAGACCCCCAGAGGGCCACAAAGCCATAGAGCAAGCTGTCACTGTAATAGTGCAATTCACAGGAATGTTCCGAGTTCAGAGCTCCTATGGAAAATGAAAGTTGGAATGTGATTGGTTGCTATGGGCAACTAGGCCAGTTTTCCTATACACCAGTTTTGATAAATCTCCCCCATAGTGTCTTCCCAGCATCTACCCTGTTACTCAAGAAAACTGAACCTGAGCTCTGTATGCTGAGATGTTATGGGAACAGAACTGATCTTTTTAGTTCCCTTTCATTCCTGTGAATTGGACTATTATAGTGACAGCTTGCTCTTTGGCTTTGTGGCCCTCTGGGGATCTGACATTAATTTATGTGCCACAGTCCTGAAGGATTCAATAACAGTTCACCTCATTCGATTTCTCATAAAAGTCTCCCAAACCAGAACCAACAAAAAATTTAGTCATGCATCCCTTTATGAAAACATATGATATCATTATAATGGGAATTATGAGTAGGGTACTTTGTAGAGCAAGGAGGAAAGTTTTGGATATAATATTAAAATGCCATGATGTGCCTTTAAAAAGAGAGCATTGGAGGTTCCAGTATCTGATATTTTCTATGGCAGTTTTTGGATATGAAAGTTGAACAATAGAGCAGTAAGGACAGGAAAAGTATTGATGCCTTTGAACTTTGGTATTGTTCAGTTCCTTTGAAAATACCGTGGACGCCCAAGAAAACAAATAACTGGATCTTTGACTTATTCTAAGAATATCATAAGACTGTTGAGGTCTACCAGCAAGATACTTAGATATTACCACTAGCTACTACAAAATCAGTCCCAAATGAAACCACTTGAGCCCTAAAAAATAAATCGCTTAAGCATGAATGAATTAAAAAAATATCACTGAAGGTGTTTATAACGAGTGTTCTAAGCAGATATGGAGGGACAGTAGGCAAAAAGACGTCACTCTTGAGTAACATTTTTAAAAAAATTTCACCTTTCGAGTCGACTATACAACTGAAATGGGATCCATGATGACACGGGACCTGTAACAGAACCTGGCACATAGCAATAAAATTTGTTTGAAGCCACCACTAGGGTTCATCTTACCATTAAAGGTAGTATTGTAGGTCAAACCTGCCATTTTTGGATGGATTTCACAACAATCTAATTTGTATGGGTGCCTCCTGACTCTCCTCCTACAGATTGTGTTGGAGGAGAAAAGGATTGGTCACTCTGAATTTCCCAATTTTTTGCCAGGAGATAAAGTGCCACCAGAAGGGCCTAGCAGCTGCTTTTTCTTCTCTCCTCACTGAAAACACATACACACTTGACCAAGTTGACAGTGTATGTGTTTGATGGAGGCGGGAGAAATAGCTGTCAGCTGAGCAAGCTGGTGTATAAGCACCTTTAGTTCTGCTGGAAAAATGCATAATGCAGTTGGGTTCCTCTATTGATAGCTGTAGGCACGCAGAATTCTATCATGTAATTATAGTTGTACGGAGGGAAGCAGAAGCTCCATGAGTTAAAAACACAGCTCTACTCCATATAGACATATATTAAGCTATATTATAAAAAATAGTAGATTTGCCTCTCAGGGGGTGGAGGACTATTGTGCGTTTTGTTAAGAAGTCATAATCCTAAAATAAGAAGCTATACACTTCGGATGAGATGACTGAGTATACAAAAGGGTCAAAACTAGTTGTATACCACATCAGGTACGGTACAACTAGTTTTGACCCTTTTGCTTTTAAATATTTAGTACTGTGGGAATTTTTTAGGCAGATGTGGAAGAAAAGCTGCCATGTAAGAATGCTTTAAAAAAAATTGAAGTGTTAATAGTTTATTTTTGTCAGTTAACAAAATGCAAAGCAAAACAAAAGCGAACTCGAAATCAGATCAATATTTGGTGTGACCACCATTTGCCTTAGCATAAATTTTACACTTTCACATGTCAGGAATTTGTAGGTGTACAGTGATGTGTATGATTAACCAATTATACCAAAGATCTTCACTTTTCATGTGTAGGTGAAAACACAGTCATTAACTGAAACAAAAATAGCTGTATAGAATATAGAAGGCTTAAAACAGGGTGAGGAAAAGCCAAACTCTGATACAAAGGTGAGGATGTGGAAGACAGTTTTATGTCACGGGTCATACACCATGGCAAGACTGAACACAGCAATAAGACATAGTTATACTGCATTACCACGGTCTCTCCAAGGCAAAGATCTTAAATTGGACTGGGGTTTCAGTGTGTGCTGTTCAAACTCTTTTGAAGAAGCACAAAGAAACAGGCAACTTTGTGGACAGTAGAGGCAGTGGTCGGCCAAGGAAACAATGCAGCAGATGAAAGACACATCATGTTTACTTCTCTTTGATCAGAAGATGTCCAGCAGTGGATATCAAGAAGTGCCTTTACCTCAGAACTGGCAGAAACCAGTGGGACTCAGGTACATCCATTTTCTGTTTGGAGACATCTGGCCTAAAGTGGTCTCCACGGAAGAATTGCAGCCCAAAAAAACATACCTTCAACATGGCCAGCATCTCAACTATGTTTAAAAACATAGCAATTGTGGCTCGGAAAAATAGCAGCAGTTCCTATGAGCCTGGACTAATGAATCAAAATCTGAAATATTTGGCTGTAACAGAAGGCAATATGTTCCCTAAAGAGCTGGATATCTGTAAAATGATGAGTGTATGTAGACAACTGGTAGGAGGTTCCTTGCAAGTTTGGAGCTACATTTCAGCAAATGGAGTTGGAGATTTGGTCAGAATAATGGTGAGTGACCTCAATGCTGAGAAACGCATGCAGATATTTACCCATCATGCAATGCCATCAGGGAGGCGTCTGATTGGCTCCAAATATATTCTGCAGCAGGACAATGTTGTTAGTTCTCCAAGAAGCTTGGAACAACCTCCCTGCTGAGTTCCTTTAAAAACTGCTGTTTTGTAGGCAAGGGGTGGTAACATAAATTTTTAATTAGATTTCTCATTTGTACATTCACTTTGCGTTTTGTTAATTGATAGAAATAAACTATTAACACTTCTATTTTTGCAAGCATTCTTACTTTGCAGCATTTTTTCCAAAGCTGTCTAAAACGTTTGCACAGTAGTGTAGATAACCCAAATACTTTTTGCACCCCACTCACCTCTTTCCCAAAAGATGAGCACAGCAAGTCAGGGAGTGGGCAGAGCCCGGCCAGACCTAGACAGCCAAGCACATTTAAGCCTCATTCACATTTTTGTTTTTATAGTGCTATATATTCGCTAAATCGAATATTCGTTATTTTTTTACATCTGAAAACATGATTCCTTCTTGCTTCTTTCTTGTGGGTCAAGGAGTCATAGCAGGAAGGAATCATGTTTTCATATGGAAAAAAAATGACGAATATTCAAAAAAACTAATATATAGCAATATAGGGAATATATTCGTTATTTTGAATATTCGCCTTTTTTTTCCCAATCTGTACAGTTGTTCGCATACTCCTCCCCGACAAGCGTCCCCGTCACCATGGGAACGTCTGTAGGTTAGAAAATACCATCGGATCTGAGTTTTCCCTGAGATCGTGAAAACTCAGATCCGATGGTATATTCTAACCCACATGCGTTTCCATGGTGACGGGGACGCTTGTCGGGGAGGAGTATGCCAAAGTGGAATAACAGTACAGATTGAAAAAAAAAAAGACGAATATTCTAAATAACGAATATATTCGCTATATTGCTATAACTTTGTTTTTTTGAATATTCGCCATATTCTAAAAAACGAAGTTATAGCAATATAGCGATTATTCGTAAAATACACATATAGACTGCAATTTAGCTAATAGTATTATTTTTAATAGTGCTATAGTATTTTTTTTAATAATGTAAATTTTTTCCAAATCTGAAGTTCCGAAGAGACAAAAAAAATTAGACTATAAAAAAAAAGATGATAGCACTATATTAGCTAAATTGCAGTCTATATGTGTATTTTACGAATATTCGTCTATATTGCTATATCGTTTTTTAGAATATTCGTCATATTCTAAAACAAGAATATATAGCAGTATAGCAAATATTCGTCGCAATACGCGAATAATTAAATCGCATATTATTTGCGATAAATAGAATAATGATGAATATTCGATTTCGACAAACATAAGACGAATATTCAATCAAATATTCGCGAAACATTGCGAAATCGAATATGGCACCTCCCGCTCATCACTATCCAGCATTGGATCGGCCAGGTGTCTCCTGGTAATGCCTTAGAGATGGTCAACCTGGTGGAGCGCTACGAGGCCACCAGAAATCTGCAGGGGGGTTCTTTTGGGAGGGGGCCCATCAAACCCCGGAAAACTCCACCCCAGACCCGGCGGCCGGTGCCAGCCAAACCCGCAGACCCAGCCCCGGTGGTTTGCTGGTGGTGTCACGAGCATGGACACATAAGGGCCAACTGTCCCCATCGGGGTGAACCCATGGATACCAACTATGGCTACCGCCACTCGTATGCCAGGAAGCTGTGTGCCACAGGTACCTCCGAGACTGTAGACAATAGCCACCTGTGCCAGGTGGAATGGGGGACACTCTGGCGGTGGCACTGCTGGATTCAGGGAGACTGGTGTCCCTGGTAAGAGCTGCCCTGGTGCGGCCCGTCGAGTATACTGGCCGAAGGGTCGGCGTTGTGTGCATTCTGTACATTTCCGTAGTCCCCTGGTACCCCTCCCGATTATCGAGGTCCAGTTCGAGCGAATCACTATGGATCTCATAGGCTCGGTACCGAAGTCTGCTAGAGGACACCAACACATCTTGGTTATCCTCGACTATGCCACTCGGTACCCGGAGACTGCAATTTAGTTAATGGAGATGTTTTCTCACGTGGGTCTGCCTAAGAAGGTTCTGACTGACCAAGGGACACCGTTTATGTCCAAGGTCATAAGAGAACTCTGTAAGTTGCTCCACATAAAACAGCTACGAACGTCTGTGTATCATGCGCAAACAGATGGCCTGTTAGAGAGGTTTAATCAAACATTAAAAATATGCTAAAAAGAGTGGTCCCTAAGGATGGGAGGGACTGGGACCTTCTTCTGCCCTATCTCATGTTCGCAGTGCGAGAGGTGCCTCAGGCCTCTACTGGGTTCTCACCTTTCAAACTGCTATATGGCAGACACCCTAGCGGTCTGTTGGACGTGGCCAAAGAGGCTTGGAAACAACAACCCACACCGCACAGAAGTGTTGTTGAGTACGTCACCCAGATGCAAGGACGGATGGAGGCAGTTTTACCTTTGGTTAGGGAGCATATGGAGGCAGCCCAGAGTAGGATTTATAATCGACAGGCTCGGGTCCAGACCTTTAACCCGGGTGATCGGGTTTTGGTTCTGGTACCAACCGTAGACAGTAAGTTCCTAGCTAGGTGGCAGGGGCCCTACGAGGTGCTTGAAAAAATTGGAGATGTAAATTACAAGGTACACCAGTCAGGGAGGCGAAAGCCGGAGCAGGTGTACCATGTGAATCTGCTCAAACCCTGGAAAGATAGGGAAGCCTGTACGGAAGACAGCCCACGACCAGGGTTCCTAGGGGAAGCGGTTTCGGCCCCTCTGTCTGAAGCAAGGGAAGTGGCTGCCACAGGGAAAATTGCTGACAGCCTCTCCTCTAAACAGGCTGAGGAAGCCAGGGAGTTCATTAGTCGGAACACAGATGTGTTCTCGGATCTTCCTGGACGCACTTCCATAGTCCGACATGTCATTTTCACTTAGCCTCAGGCAAAAGTCCGGTTAAAGTCATACCGGGTACCCGAGGCTCGGCGACAAGCCATTGCGGAGGAAGTGCAGCTAATGCTCCAGCTAGGTGTCATCAATTAGTCAAAAAGTGAAAGGGCAAGTCCAATAGTCTTAATACCCAAGCCGGACGGGACATTGCGATTCTGTAACAACTTCTGCAAACTGAATGAGATGTCCAAGTTTGACGCATATCCCATGCCCCGAGTGGATGAGCTTATTGAGAAGTTGGGCCAAGCCCGGAATTTTTCTGTGTTCGACATCACCAAAGGGTACTGGAAGCAGGGCCGGTGCAAGGATTTTTGCCGCCCTAGGCAAGATAAAAATTGATGCCCCCCCCCTTATCAGATGATCTGCCCATATCATGTTCCACCCCTTTCTCAGCTTTTAAATTAAAAGAACTGCTATGTTTTTCCTTAGGGTTAATCCAGCTTCTTGTAGCTGTCTCTTTTTGCGGAACGGAATTGCGGACCCATACATTTCTATGGGGCCGCACGTTGTGCGGCCCCGATCTGGAACTGCGGACCCGGATCCGCAATTCCGATCCTGAAAAAAATAGAACATGTCCTATTCTTGTCCGCAATAGTGCCGGCAATGTGCAGTCCGCAAAGTGCGGAACGCACATTGCCGCTGTCTGTGTTTTGTGAATCCGCAAAACACACATGGATTTGTGAATGGACCCTAAATGTGAGGTAAATTAGTCTCCAATGTAGTATTAATAACTAAACAATTACATAATAAACATATTGCATTGTCTACATACCACCAGGACAATAAGATGATCTGGTCTCTGGCTTCAGTCTGGCTCTTGGTCTGGCTCTGGGGACTCCCTTGTCACTCTCTCCCCCCCCCCCCCTCCTTTGTCACTCTCCCCCCCCTCCCTTGTCACTCTCATTATTCCCCCCCTCCCTTGTCACTCTCCCCCCCCCTCCCTCCTTTGTCACTCTCCCCCCCCTCCCTTGTCGCTCTCATTATTCCCCCCCCTCCCTTGTCACTCTCATTATTCCCCCCCTCTCCCTTGTCACTCTCATTATTTCCCACCCTCTCCCTTGTCACTCTCATTATTCCCCCCCCTCCCTTGTCACTCTCATTATTCCCCCCTCTCCCTTGTCACTCTCATTATTTCCACCCCCCCTCCCCCCTTGTCACTCATTATTTCCACCCCCTTGTCACTCATTATTTCCACCCCCCCTCCCCCCTTGTCACTCATTATTTCCACCCCCCCCTCCCCCTTGTCACTCATTATTTCCACCCCCCCCTCCCCCTTGTCACTCATTATTTCCACCCCCCCTTGTCACTCTCATTTTACACCCCCCTTGTCACTCTCATTTTACACCCCCCCCTTGTCACTCTCATTTTACACCCCCCCCTTGTCACTCTCATTTTACACCACCCCCCTTGTCACTCTCATTTTACACCCCCCCTTGTCACTCTCATTTTACACCCCCCCTTGTCACTCTCATTTTACACCCCCCCCTTGTCACTCTCATTTTACACACCCCCCTTGTCACTCTCATTTTACACCCCCCCTTGTCACTCTCATTTTACACCCCCCTTGTCACTCTCATTTTACACCCCCCCTTGTCACTCTCATCTTACACCCCCCCTTGTCAATCTCATTTTACACCCCCCCCTGTCACTCTCATTTTACACCCCCCCCTTGTCACTCTCCTTTTACACACCCCCCTTGTCACTCTCATTTTACACCCCCCCCCCTTGTCACTCTCATTTTACACCCCCCCTTCCTCCCTCCCTTGTCACCTCTAGTGTAGCGTGGCCGAGCTCTGTTCGATCCGCGGTACGGGAGCATCTGTTTCCTGTACCCGGCCGGACTGAAAGGAAGTGCACACTAAGTGAGCACTTCCTGTCAGTCCGGCCGGGTACAGGAAACAAATGCTCCTGTACCGCGGACCGAACAGAGCTCGGCCACGCTACATTAACATCAGCACACAGCAGGCGCAGGCAGGATTCTTTAGAGCGGCAAGCGCTCAGCCTCAGCCGCTCAGGCGGCGCCGCATGAGGGGCGCCGCCGGCCGCCCGAGCTTTTATAAGCAATTTTTTTTTTTTTTACCGCATCGGGCGCCGGGCGCCCCCTGCTGCATGGCGCCCTGGGCGACTGCCTAAGTCGCCTTACTGGTGGCGCCGGCCCTGACTGGAAGGTACCCTTGACGGAGGCTGCCAAGGAGAAAACGGCTTTCATTGCACCAGAGGGGCTGTATAAGGTATTACCCTTTGGTCTACATGGCGCTCCCGCCACGTTTCAAGGGCTAATGGACATTGTACTCCGTCCACATCAGTGGTACGCTTCGGCGTACCTGGACGATATTGTTATCCACAGCACCGACTGGGAAAGTCACCTGCCTAAAGTACAGGCTGTAGTGGACTCCCTAAGGAAGGCTGGCTTAACCGCTAACCCAAAAAAGTGTGCAATAGGGTTAGAAGAGACCAAGTACCTGGGGTATGTAATTGGGCGTGGAATTATTAAACCTCAGGTGAACAAAATTTAGGCAATTGGGAATTGGCCCCGACCTGTCACTACTCGGCAAGTAAAGTCATTCCTGGGTATGGTGGGGTACTATATGAGGTTTGTCCCCAATTTTACTACAGTCGCCGCACCATTGACAGGCCACTTGAAGGGCGCAAGTCAGTGACGGTTCAGTGGAGTGAGCAGGTGGAAAAGGCTTTCTCCGCTTTGAAGTCTGCCCTGTGTGGGTCCCCGGTATTGGTGACGTCTGACTTCAAGAGGGAGTTTGTGGTACAGATCGATGCCTCTGAAGTAGGCCCCGGAGCTGTAGTCTCTCAGGACATCAATGGGGAGGAACATCCTGTTGTTTTCCTGAGCCGCAAACTTACCCCAGCCGAGACTAGGTACAGTATAATGGAGAGAGAGTGCCTGGCCATCAAGTGGGCACTCGTGTCTCTCCGCTATTATCTGTTGGGGAGAAAGTTCCGTCTGGTGACTGACCACTCCCCTCTCAAGTGGATGAGCCAAGCCAAAGAGAAGAATGCTCGGGTCACCAGATGGTTCTTATCTTTACAAAACGTAAAGTTTTCCGTGGAACATGGGGCAGGCAGGTTACAGGGAAACGCAGATGCTCTGTCCCCGGTACACTGTCTGGTGGGTGTTCACCCCCTCAGGGTTGAACAAAGGGGGAGGTATGTAGGAAGGCGCAAAGGGCCATCATTGATGGAAGGTATGTGTCACCGAGATTCCTGGCCTCGGTGAGGTAAGAGACGGTAGTTTTAAGTGTCAGCGGCCGCTAGTGCTGACTGACACATTTTTTTTGTTAGTATATGCTGTAAAGCCGATCCGGGCCGGCTCTTACTGGGAGTAGCCAAAGTGCTGGGTGGGTGGCTTCTCCCCACACTCCAGGCCTGGTCTTTTTTGGCCTATATAAAACCCAGCCAGCAGTCTCAGCTGGGTGTGGTTTATCCTCCATCTGACAGAGAAGCTGGGGAGTCTCTGTGTTTTGGGACCTGTGAATTTGCGCAGTGCTAAAGGTCTGAGAACTGCATGCCGGAAAACAGGCCCCTAAAGCCTGCTGTGGACTGCGGGTGGAAAACTGCTAATCAGGTGAAGATTTCGTTCTATGGACATTGCATGGTGTGAACAAACACCAAGACTGTGAATGGTCATTTTGTTTTTCCTTATGTGTGAATAAACACCGAACTGTTTAAGTTAAAGACTTTGTGATTGCCTCTATACTGCGTCCGCTAGCCTGTCTACCAGAGCAAAACCCCACAGGGTCCATGAAAAAAACAGACACAACATGCATGGCTTTCGTGTTGTGGATGTTTTTCAATGACCACTTATAAATAAGAGATGCTTTGAAAATAAATTTTCAGCTGAGCAGCATCCGTGGAATACAGAAGATACACAGAGGGTAAAAAACGGACACACTGACCAAACACGGATCCTCAACTGACATCTTCACAGATGAAACACGGACTGATTTTTCACAGATATCAAACAGACACAAAGGGCTTATTCTAATGTACATCAGGAAACTGGTTTATTTACTCCTTTTCAGGCCTGGTGATTAAAGGATTGTCCAATGAGCGCTTTCCCCCTTCGTAGAATAAAGTGCTTACTGGTTATAGCAGGGCATTGGTCACACAAAAATAACCTATAACTGGGGGGCAGGGGGTGGTAATAATCAAAGAGTGCCATCCTCTGCAGTGAAGGAAAGCACTCATTTATGAATAGGATGAAGGATGGTAGGAAATGTTGCTCCATCTAATCGTGCCGCCAAACAGCCCAAAAAAAAAAGAGCAATGACTAGTTTTTTTGGGCTGATTAGCATTTTTCATCAAAATGAAAGATGTACGATCACCATCAGCACATCTCCCTACTATGATAGAAATAAATGAGGGAGGAATGACTATGGTAGCAATCATTCCTCCCCATTTCCTTTGCATCGGCTTTTGCAATAGGCAGATACAAACGAGCCTTGATCAACATTTGTTTTGTCTTGAAATAGAGCGGTATTCGTCCATCCGAAATCTGGTATTTATGCCGGAAAGAGGCCAGATCACCTCCCGAATTCATTACAGTCAATGGTGATCTGGCATGTAGCATATCAAAGAATTTTCTCAGACATCAATTGCTGGAATCTGATTTGCAATAACTCTTGTGGTTCAAAAGTTATCAACAAGTCAGTATTTCAGTGATAAAAAACTGACGGCATCTGCGTGCCTTCTGTTTTTCATTAATGAATTCTAGAAGATGCTGTATGTTATTCTTCAAGTTTTGCTTACGCTCATAAAAAACACATCAAAAACTGACAACATCGGTGGCGAAAAGAACTTAATGGGGTTACACACAGGTCCCCACTGTATCCAGTCAATGGCCTTCCATTTACTTCTTTGGTTACTGATTGGTTGGAGGGTGAACTGTTCGCATGGAACATCACTACTGCGGCCAGGAAGATAATGTCAGCGGCGGGGAGGACTGGAGCGCAGGGGAGGAAATAAGGTAGTATGGCTAATGACTTTTTTTGTTATTTTAGGGCAGTGTTTCCCAACCAACGTGCCTCCAGCTGTTGCAAAACTACAACTCCCAGCATGCCCGGACAGCCAAATGCAGTCCGGGCATGCTAGGAGTTGTAGTTTTGCAACAGCTGGAGGCACTGTTTTAGGGTATTTACAGGAGCTATCTGAGTTTTTAATGGGCAGATTTGCAGAAAACGCTGAAGCAAACTGAAGAAAAACAGAGGAAAACAGCAACTTTTCACTGACAGAAATTGGGCGAGTTCCATATTAAAACATGTGGAAGAGGCCAAAACCAATTCAAACTGCATGCAAAATCCTAAATTTTTCGCTGAACAGACATATTCCATATCGCTCGTGTGGAGAAGGCCTTAGGGTACGACCACATGGCGCTGCCGTGTCGTGGCTACAAAGTGCATCTGCCATTAATTAAAGTAATTAGGTCTGCGTCTGCACTGTTTAGTTGGTCTGTATTGTTAATGGCCACGCCATATTGTGGGTGCCAAGTGGCCAATAACAATACACACTGACTAAATAGTCTGATCCTCATTAGTTTAACGGGAACCCCCTGTAACCTAAATAGCACTTAACCGTAGCGCAGACGCATTGCAACCACGACACGACCATGCCGTGTGATCGTACTCTTAATCTATTTTCACATCTGCGCTCAGAAATCCGGCAGGCTGTTCCAGCACAGGATCCAATGGGGATCCAGCCGGTTCCCAGCATCAATGCTGGCTTCTGGCCAAAGAAAGAGTTTTGCACGCACAATATTTTTGTCCAGCTGAAAGTATTTCTGCCAGAACAGCCTGCTGGATTTCTGTACAAAGATCAGAACCTAGTGTTACAATATGAGCATACAGCGAGTACCCTACCCAGCGCGTTCCTGTTAAACAGCTTGTTGAACGCAGATGTGAACGTATCCTAAGGCCACTTTACCACAGTCAGGCCTTGTTCACATTTACGTTTTTCACTGATGTCTGCTGTCCACATTTTCTTCGGACAGCACACGTACCCATTGATTTAAATGTGTCTGTTCACATTTCAGTATTTTTTTTACTGATCATCGGTCAGTAAAAAATTGCAGGGACATGCACTACTTTGATCCGTGATGCGTCCATCGCAATCACTGACACGACGTGTCCGTGTTGCGTATGTTTTTCACTGAAGACTAATTGGAGATTCTTTGGAAATTAATTTTTAGCTGAGTAACTTCCGTGAATTACGGATGACACACGGATGGTAAAAACGGACACACGGACCAATCCTTCACGGACATCTTCACGGATGAAACACGTACGCGTCTTTTCACAGACTTGACATAGAAATACAACATCCGCAGAAAGGAGAAACCAATGAGGAAAAACGACATGACAGGGACATAGAGAATAAAAACAATCACATATATCAAAAGTAAAGTATAGGAGCAGAGACAACACACATTTTCTCTCCATGGTTAGGGCCCATGCACACGGCCATAGACTTTTTTGCACTCTGCAATTTGCAGATATGCAAAACACGGATACCGGTCGTGTGCATTCTGCATTTCGCAGAACGGAACATCCTGGCCATATCAGAGCAGTTCTATCATTGTCTGTAAAACGGACAAGTATAGGACATGTTCTATTTATTTATTTATTTTTGCGGGTGCCGCGGAACAGACATATGGAGGGGGACAGCACATCTTTTGGTAGAAGTATCATTTGCCATGGTGATAGAGATTGGATTAAATGGGGGCTGTTTAGTATTAACACGACATAACATCCCATTTGGACAGGAAATAAAATTCCCTTTACATAACCAGTTCTTTCAGAAACCTAATTAGCAAATGACAAGCATGTGCCGCTCCTCGTCATCCAGACTCTGCAATGTGATTGTTTTAAACATGTAGCATGTGATAAAAGGAGTGTTTGTGCGTGTGTATTCAGAGGCATGTTCATGTAGCAGAGCTGCAGTTAGCACATGTAGTGGTGCTGAGTTTGTCACGTGCATACAGCATAACTGATAACTCAAGTGACTGAAAGTCCAGCGGAAATATCTGCTGCGATTTTTACTGCATTTCTGCACCATGTCTCACATGTGTTTATTTATTTTTTTCCGCAAAATACATACGGTCGTGTGCATGAGCCCTTAATAGGATCGCAAATTCTGTGCTTTTACATTGGACTGCAGAAAACCTTGAGAAAAGTGTCACATTGCAAAATCAAAGAGTTAATTCCACTCCATCTATAATGTATCCTGTGCATTAGAACGAGGCTATAAGGTTCACTAGAGGTATAGCTTTGCATATTCTTGAAGAACTATATGTACCTTTGTACACTAGCACAGTCTGCTGATATTTGTAGTTCTTCCCTAACCTAAGAGCCAGATGTTCCCAGTTCTAGTTGCTAAGATGTGATATGTTGGTCCATGAATATCTGACAGGGTACGTATCCCAGGAAGAGTCATCAGGCATCTTACTGGGAGGTGACTGTATCCAATGAACTCACCATAGTCAGATGAGCTGTTTCCAGTAATAGCATGGACCCAAGCATCTAATGGAGTGAAGAAGGGGGTGATGCTTGGCTATAGCTTCTGCATGTAGCTGCTGATCACTTTCTCCAGAAGGAGCTCAGCCAGAGAGAGCACACACACAGACTGCAAGGAGCTATAGACTGCATCATCCATCACACATCACTCTCCCTCCCTCCTCTTCTTCTCTTCTACACTGAGGCTCTGAAATCCATTTTAAAGCAGAGGATCTCCGCTGTAGCTGCTTCTCCTCTGCATTCCTATGGGACACTTACAATGACTACATCCCCCGATCTCCTGGTGCCTGTGGGAGCCAAGATCCTGTTGAACACATGGAACCAGTCCAGGGACATGACAGAGATTTTGCCCCCTTTCAATGTTGTCAGCATCAGCAGCAAAAATACTAGCAGCAGCACCAATGCCCCCATGGAGAGTGAGAGGGATGTGAGCATGATAGTGATCCAGTTCATCTATGCCATCGTGTGCCTCATTGGGCTGATTGGAAACTCCATGGTCATTTTTGTCATCTTGAGATATGCCAAAATGAAAACAGCGACCAACATCTACATCTTGAACTTGGCTATAGCTGATGAGTTGTTCATGTTGAGTGTGCCCTTCTTGGCAGCCTCTGCAGCCCTGCAGCACTGGCCCTTTGGCTCAGGAATGTGCCGCACTGTCCTCAGTGTGGATGGGATTAACATGTTCACCAGCGTCTTCTGTTTGACTGTGCTCAGTGTGGACAGGTACGTGGCTGTGGTCCACCCTCTGAGGGCTGCAAGGTACAGGAGACCCACTGTGGCCAAGATGATCAATATCTGTGTTTGGATTGTGTCCCTATTGGTCATTTCCCCCATTCTGATCTTTGCAGACACAGAGTCCTCTAATAATGGGGTAGTGGCCTGCAATCTCATGTGGCCCCAGCCCACATGGTCCACTATGTTTGTCATCTACACCTTCCTCCTGGGATTTTTCTTACCTGTGGTGGCCATCTGCTTATGTTACATCCTCATCATTGTCAAAATGAGAGCGGTGGCTTTGAAGGCAGGATGGCAGCAGAGGAAGAAGTCAGAGAAGAAGATAACCCGAATGGTCCTTATGGTGGTCACAGTCTTTGTTATTTGTTGGATGCCCTTCTACATTGTCCAGCTTCTGAACCTGTTCTTACCCCACATGGACGCCACCATCAACCACGTCTCCATTATATTAAGTTATGCCAACAGTTGTGCCAACCCCATCCTCTATGGCTTCTTCTCAGATAACTTTAAGAGGTCCTTCCAGAGGATCGTTTGTTTCCGTTGGCTTGAGAATGGCACAGACGAGCCCGTGGATTATTATGCCACAGCCCTGAAGAGTAAAGTGTGTAATAATCACCCATTGGACTTCCAACAAGAGCCCCTCCAGTCCGACCCTTGTTACAAACATGGAACAATCACTAGGACCACCACCCTATAGCAGAAGACCCAGAAGATGCCTTTGTACTGCTGCTAGCCGCACTTGCTACTACTGTTCTACCTGAGGTTTACCTGTGTTTTCAGTCGTTGTTTGTGTCCACTTTGTATTTATGATGGAATGGAGTGAGCTTAATAAATGATCAGTGTGGTCTGAAGCAGATGTTTCTTCCCCTGCATCCCTTATTACTATCACCTCCATCATCTCCCTTCTTAATCTTAGCTTTTCAGAGCAGGAGGTGGCCACCTGTAGCCATGTATCTCCTAATACCTATCCTAAACTGATTGATTCTATAGAAAGGCAACAATTGCTACATTTTATACAAAAAGTTTTCTTGCATCTTGCTAGGTTAATAATACAACGGCTCTCCTCACTGTGTTAGTTCTATAAATACATGTACCTAACTTGACTTAACTAAGAAGCAGGTTCACAATTTATTTTTATTTTTATGGGAACAGCTGAAAATAGATAGTACTTTAGGATCATATGACAGGGATGCTGTGTAGATGTAGGCTGTCCACTTGTCCAGTGAAACATTACTTTGTCCATGCATAGATTTCTGCAACTGACCATGAGCACCAAAACAACCCCATTCCAAGCAATGGAGCTGATTTTCTGTAACATAAAACCATGCATCAAAATTTGGCACCTCTGAAGACACCCTATATAGTATATCTTAGTACTGCTGCAGGTAAACTGCCTCCACTAAACCCCTCCTAAACCTCAGGACAGTGACTGTAGGATTCATCTCAGGACTCTTAGGAGATCTCTCTAGCTATCTAAAGGCTTTCTCATAGATTAAGGGCTAAACTAATGTGCTTCATTTGCTGTAGAACTGCAAGTTTTCAGGATGACCTGATAGTTTAGTTATTTCAGGATCAAATATTGTCCTTATTATACTGGTTAATGCCGATTGTGGGATTTGTGGAGAAGTCACATATAATATTCAGGAGTCAGGACAGTTATAATGTATACAGATGGCCAGGTTAGTGCAGTATTTTTTACCTTTTCATGTATTTATTATTTATTTAGGAAATTGTAGGCATTAATATTAAGTATTTTTTTCAATTTTTTTTCCATTCCTGTCTGTTAGCTAAAAAAAAATATGATCATAATTTTTTTTGGGCTTTTTTCCACTTGATTCTTATTCTGTCCAGATGTCACCAACCAGTGGGTTTCCAAACTTCTATGAGATTTTAATAGACATTTTAAATAATGTCTTTTTTTACATGCATTGATGATTTTTAAGGCATATTTCAAAACCTATTGCATCTTATGGAGAAAAACACCACAGAAACTCCATACCCAGAGCTTGCTGCATCTTGAAAGAAAACTGACAAAACCCCCCAAAAAGTATACAAATTTGCAAATACTGCAAAAAAATGCAAAAGTGCACCTAAATGCTATGAATGAATCTAGCCTATAACTGGCTCACTCATGTCGTTTTCTATGTACTGTACTTGTGGAAGTTTCGATGCATTTTTAGCCAATGTCAGGAGTGGACACAAACCAAATGTGATATAAGACAAATCCTACCTTTTATTGTCATTCCTTTTACTTTAGCTCTTGGCTTTGGCTAAAAAAAAATTCCATTAAAAGCACCAAGATTTCTGTACAATTTTAGAATTGTGTTTTTCCAGAGTTTAGTGTAAGGAGGCAGACGCTGAGCACTGTTTATTCCTCCACCAGTGCCACCCCATGAAAGATTAGTTGCACAGGGACCATTGAAATAATATTGCTGACAATGTACATGCACAGATGTGCTGGGTCCTCTGGAGCAAGGGTCTGTTCTTGCTAATGATGTGGTGCTCACACAGTGGACCTTCTTTGAGGTGAAAAATGGCAGGGTCCTGAAGGGGTTAAATAAAGAGTTTTATGTTTGGAGAAAGCAAAACATGGCATTCCAACATAAAAAAAAAACTTCATCCCATCTGTGAAACACAGTGGTAGTAGTACCATAGTCTGCAGCATCATGCTTTGGGCCTGTTCTGATCCTTCTGGACCAGGACAGCTTGTCATCACTGATGGAATAACAAATTCTAAATTATACCAGCAAATCCTAAAGGAAAATGTCAGTTAAAGTTTTGGAATTGTCAAAGTCAAAGTCCTGACCTTAATCCAAAAGAAATGTTGTTGAAAGACCTGAAGCAAACAGTTCGGCCTCTTGCACACGGCCGTTGTGGGTCCGTTCCGTGCATTGGGGACCGCAATTTGCAGTCCCCAATGCACGGGCAATGTCCATGCGGCGGCCGGGACGGATCAAGATCCATTCAACTTGAATGGGTCCGTGGTCCGTCTGCACCGCAAAAAAATAGAACAAGTTCTATTTTTTTGCGGTGCGGAGACAGGGACAGAAACATCATGGAAGCACTCCGTAGTGCTTCTGTGGGGTTCCGATCCGTGCTTCCGTTCCGCATCTCTGTGATTGCGGACCGGCAATACGGCCACGGGCACACAACGGCAGTGTGCAAGAGGCCTTAATAGGAGGAATTCCACCAACATAACCAAGCTTAAAGAGGTTGTCTCACTTCAGCAAGTGGCATTTATCATGTAGAGAAAGTTAATACAAGGCACTTACTAATGTATTGTGATTGTCCATATTGCCTCCTTTGCTGGCTGGATTTATTTTTCCATCACATTATACACTGCACGTTTCCATGGTTACAGACCACCCTGCAATCCATCAGTGGTGGTCGTGCTTGCACACTATAGGAAAAAGCGTCAGCCTCTCTGGTGGCCGGGACCATGGGAGCTCACATAGGCTAGTGATTTTTCCTATGTTGTGCAAGCACAACCACCACTGATGGATTGCAGGGTGGTCTGTAACCATGGATACCAGCAGTGTATAATGTGATAGAAAAATGAATCCAGCCAGCAAAGGAAGCAACATGGATAATAACAATACATTAGTAAGTGCCTTGTATTAACTAATTCTCTACATGATAAATGCCACTTACTGAAGTGAGACAACACCTTTAAGATGTTTTATATGAAGGAGTAAGCTGAGTTTTGCCACTCATAGCAACGTGATATTGGATCATTGTCCCTCACTAAATATGGTAAATAGCCAACCCTAATATTGTTCACTCATTTGCTTCATTTGGTTATCTTTATGTACTTTTAGGAGTTGTGAGGAAATCTGATGTGGTTTTAGGCCACTTTATGCAGAAATATAGAAAAGTTTCTCAAACTTTCAAGCACAACTGTAAATGTCTCATCTCTGTTATTATTACCTATCTCCAGGCATAGAATGAATGGAGAAGTGGCTGCACATGTGCACACTTCTCTCCCTACTTTTATGGAGATTAGCAAAGCAAGAATGCTTGGCTGATTTTGTGTGGGGAGAACTTTGCACATGCACCACCACCTACCCATTCAGTGTGATAAGAAATCCACATCTATCAAGTGTCTAAGATAAAAATACCCCTTTTAACCGGTTGGGGACCCCTGCTCCTAGATGCTCCGTTCTCCCAGCTCTGGCCACACCCTGCTACACTAGATTGACAGGGCCAGGCAGCCTTCCCCTCCAACGGCCGGCCCTGCCCCCTGTGCGCTGGGGAAATCTTGCACCGTTCAGTATTCGGCGCAGGCGCACAAATACTGAATGGGACGGCGCAGGCGCGAGATTTACACGGCAGACAGTGCCGGCAGGAGGAGACCAATGCTGACTGACCCTGTCAATATAGTGTAGCAGGGCGTGGCCAGAGGTGGGGGTACGGAGCATCTAGGAGCAGGGGCAACTCCCACCCTGCACCTAGAGGATAATTAGCATATTATAAAAGTTATATTTCTGGAGTAACAGGGGCATAGATAAAAGTAGGATTAGACTAGTTAGGTTCAGCTGACATTAGCACATCGCTAATGTCAGCTAGTTTAATAGGGTTAATTCTGGTGACAGAAACCCTTTAAGGACTAGGCCATTTTTTGCAAATCTGACATGTGTCACTTTATGTGGCAATAACTTTAAAACGTTTTCTCGTCACATATTGTACTGTACTTCATGACAGTGGTAAATTTGAGTCAAAATATTTATAAAAAAATACCAAATTTACCAACAATTTAGAAAAATTCGTAATTTTCAAAATTTCAATTTCTCTGCTTTTAAAACAGAAAAACTGATACCTCCTAAAATAGTTGTTACTTTAAATTTCCCATATGTCTACTTCATGTTTGGATCATTTTGTAAATGACATTTTCTTTTTTTGGGACGTTAGAAGGCTTAGAAGTTTAGAAGCAAATCTTAAAATTTTTAAGAAAATTTCCAAAACCCATTTTTTAAGGACCAGTTCAGGTCTGAAATCACTTTGTGAGGCTTACATAATAGAAACCACCCATAAATGGCCTCATTTTAGAAACTACACCCCTCAAGGTATTTAAAACTGATTTTACAAACTTTGTTAACCCTTTAGGTGTTACACAAGAATTAAAGGAAAATGTAGATGAAATTTCAGAATTTCACTTTTTTGGCAGATTTTCCATTTTAATCCAATTTTTCTGCTAACAATGCAAGGGTTAACAGTCAAACAAAACTCAATATTTATTACTCTGATTCTGTAGTTTACAGAAACACTCCATCTGTGATCATAAACTGCTGTACAGGAACACGGCAGGGCGCAGAAGGAAAGGAGAACCATGTGGTTTTTGGAGGGCAGATTTCACTGGGATAATTTTAAGTTGCCATGTCACATTTGAAGACCCTCTGATGCACCCCTAGAGTAGAAACTACTAAAAAGTGACCCCATTTTGGAAACTACGGGATAAAGGGGCAGTTTTGTTGGTGCTATTTTAGGGTACATATCATTGGTTGCTCTATATTACACTTTTTGTGAGGTAAGGTAACAAAAAATAGCTGTTTTGGCATTTTTTGTTTTTTACAGTGTTCATCTGACAGGCTAGATCATGTGCTTTTTTGATAGAGCAGGTTATTACGCGACGTGACAATACCAAATATGACTACTTTTTTGGTTGTTTGTTTCAGTTTTACATAATAAAGCATTTTTGAAAAAAAAAATTTTTTTGTGTCTCCATATTCTGAAAGCCATAGTTTATTTTTATTTTTTTGGGCGACTGTCGTATGTAAGGGCTAATTTTTTTTCGGTATGAGATGACGGTTTGATTGGTACCATTTTAGGGTGCATATGACTTTTTGATCGCTTGGTATTACTCTTTTTGTGATGTAAGTTTTTTTGAAATTTTTTTTTTTTTACGGTGTTTACCTGAGGGGGTTAGATCATGTGATATTTTTATATAGCAGGTTGTTATGGACGCGGCAATACCTAATATGTATACTTTTTTAATCTATTTAAGTTTTACACAATAAATGCATTTTTGAAAAAAATAAAATCATGTTTTAGTATTTCCATATTCTGAGATTTTTATTTTTTGGGCAATTGTCTTAGGTAGGGTCTCAGTTTTTGTGAGATGAGATGACGGTTTGATTGGTACTATTTTGGGGGCATACATCTTTTTGATTGCTTGCTATTACACTTTTTGTGATGTAAGATGACAAAAAATGATTGTTTTAGCACAGTTTTTATTTTCTTTTTTTCTACGGAGTTCAGGTGAGGGGGTGGATCGTGTGATATTTTTATAGAGCCGGTCATTAGGGACGCGGCAATACCCAATATGTCTGGATTTCTTTTCTTTCTATTTCTTTTTTTACAATTTTATGTGTTTTATTTTGGGAAATGTAATATATTTTTTTTAACTTGAAACTAAATTTTTTAAACTTTTTATTTTTATTTTTGTTCCACTATGGGACTTCAACTTCTGGGGTATGATCCCCTCTGCGATGTATTACAATACATACTGTATTGTAATACTGTACATTCCGTGTCAGCTTGTATGCTGACAGCCTGCCTGTGAGACCCAGCCTAAGGACTGTATCTCACGGGCTTCTGTAGAAGGAAAACCCTGCCTATGGAAGGAATCCATCGGGCCCCCGCAACTGCAGTGCGGGGACCTGATGAAGATGCAGAGGCCACCTGTACACTCTGAAAACCCTCTGCATGCCATGGTTTGACCGCGACATACAAGGGGTAATATGCCGGCATCAGTGTTTTCACCAACTGCCGGGTCTGTGTTGCTGATCAAGCGGGCGCAGCTCCTGCACCCGCCCGATCAGCCAGCTGTACATGTACTGCGCTGGTCTTTAAGTACCGTGTGGTTGTAGCCATACACGCTTGATCTTGGGGAGGGCGATAACAGTTTTGAATTTCCTTCATTTGTACACAATCTGTCTTACTGTGGTGGGTATTGGTGGAGTCCAAACTCTTTATAAAAAGGGTTGGGAACCTTTTCCAGCCTGATGAACATCGAAAACTCTTCTTCTGAGGTTTTTAGAAATCTCCCTTCTTCGTGTGTTAATACATTTCAACAAATGTGTTGTGAAGATTAGACCTGATTGCTATCCCATTGACTGAAAACACTTGACTCTAATTTCACCATCAAATTAACTGCTAATCCTAAAGGTCAGGACTTGTGATATTTGATAATTTTTCTCAATAATTACTCATAATGACTAATTTGTTTGATTTTGTTATCTTCATCATTTATCATTCTAAAGGGTTCACAAACTTTCAAGTCCCATTATATGACATATTGTGTGGATATAAAAGTTCACCTGCAGTGTACAGCATCAGACTGGCCCACCAGAATGCCAATGGATCCTCCGATGGGTCCAGGCTTTAATACCATAGTGAGAGCCAAAGGGCCAGAGAAAAAAAAATAAACATTTGTAACTGCCTTTGGAGACAATAAATTGCCACTAGGGTCTATGGTGCTCGAGCACAGTGAGCGATGTATCCGCCGGGTTCCTGTTGTTTTAAACAGCAGACACCCTCTCAGATGGCATGGTTAAATGTGACCAAGGCATCTGGGAGCTCAAAAACCCATGCATCTAGTGGGGATCAGGGGAGCTGGAAATTGTGTGCGGCAGCCTCAGTCTTCCTGAATGATCCGAGACTGCAGCAGATAGGTTTGTATTGAGACTCTACCTGTAGCAGGGCTCCATAGAAATATGGTGAAATGCTCATAGACTCCATTGCTAATGCATTGGAGTCTATGAAAGAAGCAACCTAATGATTGCTTGTTCAAGTTCCCTAGGGGAACTATTAAAAAGTGTAAAAGAGAGAAAAAAAAAAGAATGTAAGAGTAAAAAACATAAAAATCAAATCCCCCCTGCATCGTCACGTGCAACCCCCCCCCCCCCCCCCCCCCACCTTAGGGTGAGTTCACATCACCATTATGGATTCCGTTATGGTTTTCAGTTATAACATGGTTATAACGGAAAATAACAGAATCCATAAGACGGAAGTCAAAACAGAAGCCGTTAAGAGGCATTCCATTTTGATCCGTCCTGGTTTTCATTATGCCGGAGTCCAGTCCTGCATAACGGAAACCATAGACCCATAGACTTGTATTATGACGGAATGCAAAACGGTAGCCTTGGAAAGCAAAACTTAATGCCTTTTAGTCACAATAGAAGTCTATGGACAAGCATAACTGATCCGTCTGTTTTCCGTTATGCAGAATGGAAAAAAAGTCCTGTTTTCTGGGTTGCATAACGGAAACCAGACAGATACGTTGTGATTGCCCATAGACTTATATTATGACAGATCAAAATGGAATGCCTCTTAAAGACTTCAGTGTTGACTTCTGAATTATGGATTCCGTTATTTTCCGTTATAACCATGTTATAATGGAAAACAATAAAGGAATCCATTTTGGTGATGTGAACTCACCCTAACTCTTAAAATATAAAAATATTTATCTCATTGTGGCGAATGGTTTAATGGAAAAAAAACATCAAAATGGACAATTTGGAAAGAAAAGGATGCAAATGAGCTCTTAACAAGCTCTGCCTCTGATGCCACCAGATGTAAGGCAGCTATCCTATAAGTCAATGTTCCACCCTTTAAATAGGCCTATGCCAGAAAGTAGGTAAGTATTCTTCGCTTTGCAGATCTGGTAGAATGGGGAGGGAAGGGGGCTTGACAACCCCCCACCTCCCCATCACCATTTTTGCACAACCCCTTTAAATCTGTGTAATTTGATCACCTGTACTTTGAACTGCATTAATTCTGTATTACAGTGCATAATGGCATAATGATGCTGACAACGAGGATATAATAGCAGTATAGCAGGACATGGCTGCCCTGGGGGCCTTCAGAAGACCCTCGCCTGCAGTGACAACTACTCAGCGTTAGAGTTGAGCGAACCCGAACTGTAAAGTTCGGGTTGGTACCGAACTTTAGCTTTTTCGGGACCCGGAGTCGAACCCAAACATTTAATTAAAAGTTCGGGTTCGGGTTAGGTGTTCGGCGCTTTCTTGGCGCTTTTTGAAATGCTGCACAGCAGCCAATTAACAAGTGTTTAACTGTGTGCCCTTAGAAGCCATCACAGCCATGCCTACTATTGGCATGGCTGTGATTGGCCAACTGCAGCATGTGACCCAGCCTCTATTTAAGCTGGAGTCACGTAGCACCGCCCATCACTCTGCTCTGATTAGTGTAGGGAGAGGCTGCAGCTGCTGTCAGGGAGAGATCAGGGAGAAATATTAAGAAGAACTGCCTTTTAACTCTGCGATCTAAATCCAATGTGTTTTGTGGGTGCAGTGCACAATTTTTTTAAGCCTGCACTGAGCCAACTTCTGCTGAAAACGAACTTATTTTTACTTCAGCACTATCTATCTGCATGTCTGCTAATCCAGAAATACAGCTTTTTTGCTGACTGTGCTTAAAAAAACTTTTTGTTCATATACTGGTCATCTTTGATTACACGTGCATAGGTGACAGTCACATTTAGGCCACAAATACGGCCATTAGGTTACTGCGGTTAAAAAAAACACTTTTTTTCATATACTGGTCATCTTTGATTACACATGCATAGGTGACAGTTACATTTAGACCACAAATACGGCCATTAGGTTACTGCGGTTAAAAAAAAAACGTTTGTTCATATACTGGTCATCTTTGATTACACGTGCATAGGTGACAGTCACATTTAGGCCACAAAAACGGCCATTAGGTTATTGCGGTTAAAAAAAAACGTTTGTTCATATACTGGTCATCTTTGATTACACGTGCATAGGTGACAGTCACATTTAGGCCACAAATACGGCCATTAGGTTACTGCGGTTTAAAAAAAAGTTTGTTCATATACTGGTCATTTTTGATTAAACGTGCATTGATTACAGTGACATTTAGGCCACAAATACGGCCATTTGGCTACTGCGGTTTAAAAAAAACATTTGTTCATATACTGGTCATCTTTGATTAAACGTACATTGATTACAGTCACATTTAGGCCACAAATACGGCCATTAGGTTACAGCGGTTAAAAAAAAACTTTGTTCATATACTGGTCATTTTTGATTAAACGTGCATTGATTACAGTCACATTTAGGCCACAAATACGGCCATTTGGGTACTGCGGTTTAAAAAAAAACGTTTGTTCATATACTGGTCATTTTGGATTAAACGTACATTGATTACAGTCACATTTAGGCCACAAATACGGCCATTTGGTTACTGCGGCTTAAAAAACCCGTTTGTTCATATACTGGTCATCTTTGTTTACACGTGCATAGGTGACAGTCACATTTAGGCCACAAATACGGCCATTTGGTTACTGCGGTTTAAAAAAAAACGTTTGTTCATATACTGGTCATTTTTGATTAAACGTGCATTGATTACAGTCACATTTAGGCCACAAATACGGCCATTTGGTTACTGCGGTTTAAAAAAAACGTTTGTTCATATACTGGTCATTTTTGATTAAACGTGCATTGATAACAGTCACATTTAGGCCACAAATACGGCCATTTGGTTACTGCGGTTTAAAAAACCCGTTTGTTCATATACTGGTCATCTTTGTTTACACGTGCATAGGTGACAGTCACATTTAGGCCACAAATAGGGCCATTAGGTTACTGCGGTTAAAAAATAATGTTTGTTCATATACTGGTCATTTTTGATCAAACGTGCATTGATTACAGTCACATTTAGGCCACAAATACGTCCATTTGGTTACTGCGGTTTCAAAAAACCGTTTGTTCATATACTGATCATTTTTGATTACACGTGCATAGGTGACAGTCACATTTAGGCCACAAATACGGCCATTAGGTTACTGCGGTTAAAAAAAAAAGATTGTTCATATACTGGTCATTTTTGATTAAACGTGCATTTATTACAGTCACATTTAGGCCACAAATACGACTATTAGGTTACTGCGATAAAAAAAAAACTTTTTTTCATATACTGTTCATCTTTGATTACACGTGCATAGGTGACAGTCACATTTAGGCCACAAATACAGCCATTAGGTTACTGCGGTTTAAAATAAATGTTTGTTCATATACTGGTCATTTTTTATTAAACGTGCATTGATTACAGTCACATTTAGGCCACAAATACGGCCATTTGGTTACTGCGGTTTAAAAAAAACGTTTGTTCATATACTGGTAATTTTTGATTACACGTGCATAGGTGACAGTCACATTTAGGCCATAAATACGGCCATTAGGTTACTGCGGTTTAAAAAAAACATTTGTTCATATACTGGTCATTTTTTATTAAACGTGCATTGATTACAGTCACATTTAGGCCACAAATACGGCCATTAGGTTACTGCGGTTAAAAAAACTTTTTTTTCATATACTGGTCATCTTTGATTACACGTGCATAAGTGACAGTCACATTTAGGCCACAAATACGGCCATTAGGTTACTGCGGTTTAAAAAAACATTTGTTCATATACTGGTCATTTTTGATTAAACGTACATTGATTGCAGTCACATTTAGGCCACAAATACAGCCATTTGGTTACTGCGGTTTAAAAAAAACGTTTGTTTATATACTGGTCATCTTTGATTACACGTGCATCGGTGACTGTCACATTTAGGCCACAAATACCGCTGTCATATAGAGTTTAAAAAAAATTGAGTGCAATACCCTACATCAGGGTTTATATTGGCGGTTAATTATTTTTAACATACTTAACCAAGTTTTTACTTTGCTTTGTGAACGCTAACTATGAGGCAAACATCTAATAAGGGACGCGGTCATGGTCGTGGTTGTGGTGTTGGTGGAGCCTCTGGTCATGGGCCTAAATCTATCAAAATCATCTGTTCTATTGCTGGGTGACATGAACCCCCTTTTGCCGTGAATGAACCCCTGCTGTGCCTGGTTGACAGGGGCCTAAATCTCTCAAAATCCTCTGTTCTATTGCTGGGTGACATGAACCCCTTTTGCAGTGAATGAACCCCTTCTGTGCCTGGGTGACAGGGGCCTAAATCTCTCAAAATACTCTGTTCTATTGCTGGGTGACATGAACCCCCTTTTGCCGTGAATGAACCCCTGCTGTGCCTCAGTGACATGGGCCTCGTTCTCTCAAAATCCTCTGTTCTATTGCTAGGTGACATGAACCCCCTTTTGCCGTGAATGAACCCCTGCTCTGCATTGCTGACAGGGAACTAAATTTAGTGAAAACATCTGTTACTGATCGGAAGATGCGGGACTACAAGCGCACGCTGCTGATGGCATTCCCACCTGACAGCGGGGGCACAGTGGAAGCACAAGGCGAAGGCAGAGGAGGAAGAGGTCGCCAACGCAGCTGGGGCACCGCCAGCACCTGAGAAGGCAGGGTTAGCATGGCCCAAATGTGGCAAATCTTTGTCATCCTTGGAGGTGCTGACCTGCCCTGCAGCCAGTGTATAGTGTGAACGTGTGTTTAGTACGGCAGAGAGCATTATCACAGGCCGCAGCCAATGTGGACAAGCTTACGTTTATTAAAATGAACCAGGCATGGATCCCACAGGACTTGTCCGTACCTTCTGCAGAATAGACATTTATACCAGCCTCAACCATCCATTCTTGTACTCAAGTGCACTTATTCTTTGTTTTATTTTGTTATATGTCCCAATATTTAAAAAATAAAAAATAACACAAATCAGTGTTGGCTACCTATTCCACCTACACCTCCATGTCAACCTACACCGCCACATCCACCCATCCACCGCCTCCTCAACCTCCTACTCCTAGATCCAGATTTTTATTTTTAATTTTTCAGTATTTTATGTTATTTTAAGTCATTTCCCTATCCACGTTTGTTTGCAGAACAATTGCCATGCTCTTAAGCACATTTTGATGCCTTTTGCAGCCCTCTAGCCCTTTCCAGGACTATTTTAGAGCCATTTTAGTGCCCAAAAGTTCAGGTCCCCATTGACTTCAATGGGGTTCGGGTTCGGGGTCAAGTTCGGGTCCCGAACCCGAAATTTTTTTTTAAAGTTCGGCCGAACCTGCCGAACCCGAACATCCAGGTGTCTGCTTAACTCTACTCAGCGTCCCACTATTGCATTCGCAAGGTGGCAGTTAGAGGACAAAGGAAGCTCCTTCCTTCTGTCTAACATCTCAGATGCTGCAGCTGCTACTGACCATGGCATCTGAGGGGTTAAACTGCCAGGTGTCATTGCACTGGCTTGCAGAATTAAGTCACCATGTAACATAGCCCAGTGAAAGCATAAAAAAAAAAAAAAAACAATGTCAAAATTGCTGTATTTTTTGCCGCCGTCCAGATACACAGGCCCCTGCTTTTTTGTTTCCCCACATATGTAAATACGGATGTGGTTGTCCAAGGTGGGCTTTAGAGTGATTTTTCTCCTCAGGCAGAGTCTACTTGATTGCTCTAATGCTGTCCAATAGGCAGGGTCAACGTCAGAGCGACATCTTCTCAAAAAATAGGTATGCTCATCAGTATGTGGATTTGGAACACTTATCTGACAGCATAGCAGATCCTCAGTCTCTGTTGCTGTCCATGCTTGACCCTCTTTTGCTTGCTTTTCCTCCACTATGCTGTGAACCACTGCTCTGTAAGACAGTAAATACAGAAGAGCATGGTCTTGAGAGATGTACCTGAGGATAAGGACCAGCTATGCTGCCAGGTAAGTTTTCTGAATCCCCTTAGTGATGAGCATATATACCGTACATTTGCCAGTAAGATGCCGTTCTGACACTATCCCTATTTATTGACAGCATCGGGGTGATGAACTGCTCCGCTTGAGGACAGACGTTCCTGTAAACGCCCTCTTGTATACCCACAGCGCTATTTATACATAACATGGCAATAAAATAGCAGCCCTGTCTCGGGAACTGGGAGGACCTGAGTTATAAAAATAACAGCAGAGCATTCAAGAAACCAGGGGTATCCACCTTTGGGGGTCTTTCAGTCAGGCCTTTGCATGTTCGGTCCTGTGTAGTGAAGCATATTTACCTGCTCCATGCCACAGTATTCTTGCTCCTTTGGTCCCCTGCTTCCTCTGCCATGCTGTGATCCCTCTTGTCAACATCCGGGTTTACATGTGTCACTGCAACTAAAGTGGCTGCAGTGGTGACTTCTTCTCCATGTGTCACCTAACCCATTGACATCCAGTAACATTGGTGGAGGTTCAATGGAAGTGTCCCCAAAAGGTACACAACCTCAAGTGCTTTTTTAACAAGTGACAGGTCCTTTTTAACAGGTCCACTGTGCATTATTATTAGACCATTTATTGAAGGCAAGATCAAGTTATTTGCCAGTGTCCGTATGTAGTTGTGAATAGGGTTGAGCGAACCCGAACTGTAAAGTTCGGGTTCGTACCGAACTTTACGATTTTTTGACCTCGGACCCAAACCCAAACATTTCAGTAAAAGTTTGGGTTCGAGTACGGTGTTCGGCGATTTAATGGCGCGTGTTGAAAAGCTGCAGGGCAGCCAATCAACAAGCGTTTAACTCGTGTGCCCTTAGAAGCCATCATAGTCATGCCTACTAATGGTATGGCTGTGATTGGCCAGAGCAGCATGTGACCCAGCCTTCATATAAGCTGGAGTCACGTAGCGCCGCACGACACTCAGCTCTTACTAGTGTAGGGATAGGATGCTGCTGCTGTGAGGGAGAGAATAGGAAAGAATCTGATATCAGAACTTGTTGTTAACTCTGAAATCTACAGTGATTTTTTTTTCAGTGGGCAACATATACCCATTTTTTAAGTGCACCTGCACTGCATATGTACCAGTGGAAGGGAAAATAATATAGGTAATCCGTCTGTGAGTTCAGGGACTCAGGGGGTGACATATTCACATTTTTTACATTTTTTTCTGTAAAGTACCCCTGTGCTGCATATGTGAGTGTAATCAATTCAGTAAATCAGTTAGATTCTGGGGGGACAAATTAATATTTTTTTGCTAAAATGTACATTTGTGCCCTGCACTGCATTTGTGATAGTGAAAGAAAGTCAGTTAAATCCATCTGTTTCACTGTGGGTGAAAAAATCTTATTTTTTTTTGCCAGAAAGTACCTTTGCGGCCTGCACTGCAAATCTGATAGTGAAATATAATCAGTAAATCCATCTGTTTCATTGTGGGTGAAAAAATCTTCTTTTTTTTTCCATAAAGTACCTTTGCGGCCTGCACTGCAAATCTGATAGTAAAATATAATCAGTGAATACAACTGGGACATTGTAGATAAAAAAACAAAATACTTTTTTTTTTTGGCCATAAAGTACCTATGCGGCCTGCACTGCATTTGTGATAGTGAAAGAAAATCTGTAAATCATACTTGAAAAAAATCATATATTCATTGTGGGTGAAAAAATCATATATTTTTTTTCCATAAAGTACCTTTGCAGCCTGCACTGCAAATCTGATAGTGAAATATAATCAGTAAATCATACTTGAAAAAAATCATATTTTTTTTCCCATAAAATACCTTTGCGGCCTGTTGTCACGGCGGACTGGATCTCAGATATACAGACAACCAAATAAACAAGTGTCTAGGCGAGATGCTGGGGAATGGTTACCTCCTAGCATATCCCTGACTTCTGTCCCTAAGCTGCTAAGCCCACATTCAGACCTAGATGGTAGTAATAATGTGTCCTCGTGCCTGGACTGCAAACACCCTAGAATCCCTGAGATGGTGAAAGGGGAGAAGGGGCAGAAGACACACAAACAGCCTAGACCGCAAATAACAAAAACAGAAACCAAACTTATCTGAGCTGGAACAGACAAACCTTCCTTCCTTGGATCCAAGGCCAGACTGAATTCTATAACCCGCACGGCCCTCTGGGAGTGAAGGCAATTTAAGCCAATGACCCCACCCAGAGCACCTGAAGGAAGGCGGATCCAGCATGATTCCAAAACAAAACAAATGGTTAAACACGTGCTGCCAATCTGACAGACCTCCGCACACCGTCCGAGCAGGGCATGACAGTACCCCCCCTTCTACGGGTGACCTCCGGGCACCCTGGACCAACCTTATCCGGGTGGGCTCTGTGAAAAGCCCTAACCAGTCGGCTGGCGCTGACCTCCGGCACCAAAACCCACATCCTCTCCTCGGGGCCGTATCCCCTCCAGTGTACCAGGTACTGAAGGGAACCCCGAAGAACTCTAGAGTCAAGAATCCTGGAGATCTCGAACTTTAAATTACCATCGACCAGAACAGGAGGAGGAGGCAATGGCGATGGTTCCACCGGTCTCACATATTTTTTCAATAAAGATCTATGGAACACATCATGGATCCTCCAAGTCTGCGGAAGATCCAGCCGAAACGCTACTGGATTGGTCACCGCAGATATTTTGTACGGGCCGATAAATCTTGGGCCCAGTTTCCAAGATGGCACTCTCAATTTAATATTTTTAGTGGACAACCACACCAGATCACCCACACATAGGTCCGGACCAGTCACACGTCTCCTGTCAGCCATTCGCTTATATCTCTCACCCATCGTCTCCAAATTCACTTGTATCCTCCGCCAGATAGAAGATAAGGTAGACGAAAACCTTTCCTCCTCTGGCATCCCAGAGGAACTAGTCCCTGAAAAGGTACCAAACTGAGGATGAAAACCATATGCGCCAAAAAATGGCGACTTACCTGTGGATTCCTGCCTACGGTTATTCAAAGCAAACTCCTCTAGGGGCAGGAATGAGGACCAGTCCTCCTGATTCTCCGCCACAAAGCACCTCAAGTAGGTCTCCAGGTTCTGATTAGTACGCTCCGTCTGTCCATTCGACTGCGGATGGAAAGCCGAAGAGAATGAAAGTTGAATGCCAAGCCGAGAGCAGAACGCCCTCCAGAACCTGGAGACAAACTGCGTGCCCCTATCAGAAACCACATCCGAAGGAATACCATGTAATTTCACGATATTATCAACAAAAATTTGCGCAAGAGTCTTGGCATTAGGCAGACTAGTTAACTATATAAAATGAGTCATCTTGCTAAAACGGTCAACTACCACCTAAATTACTGTTTTCCCCGATGAACTCGGCAGATCCGTAATAAAGTCCATGGACAAGTGCGTCCAAGGACGAGACGGAATAGATAAAGGAAGGAGTGAACCAGCCGGTCGAGTATGAGCAACCTTAGATCGTGCACAGGTCTCACAAGCTGCCACGTAATCCTCAATGCTCCTACATAACCCGGGCCACCAGAACCTCCGGGACACAAGGTCACAGGTGGACTTACCACCCGGATGTCCGGCAAGGACAGTATCGTGATGTTCCTTGAAAACCTTGTATCGCAGTTCTTCGGGAACAAACAACCTCCCTGGGGGACAAGAACCAGGAGCCCCCTCCTGGGCTCCCAACACCTCCATCTCCAATTCGGGATACAGAGCAGAAACCACAACCCCGTCAGCCAAAATCGGAGCAGGATCCTCTGAATCACCTTTCCCAGGAAAACTGCGAGACAACGCATCTGCCTTGATGTTTTTGACCCCCGGACGAAAAGTAACAACAAAATTGAACCTGGTAAAAAACAGTGACCATCTGGCCTGCCTAGGGTTCAGACGCTTGGCAGATTGCAGGTAAGCCAAATTCTTATGATCCGTATAAACAGTAACGGGGTGAGAAGCCCCCTCCAACCAGTGACGCCATTCCTCAAAGGCCAACTTTATAGCCAGCAACTCTCTATCTCCCACATCATAGTTCCTCTTGGCGACCGAGAGCTTCTTAGAAAAAAAAGCACACGGGACCCACTTGCCAGGAGAAGAACCCTGCGACAGCACCGCTCCCACCCCCACCTCTGATGCATCCACCTCCACCACGAATGGCTGAGACACATTGGGCTGCACCAGAATGGGAGCAGACGCAAAACACTCCTTAATAGTCGAAAAGGCCTGCAATGCCTCCTCCGACCAAACAGAGACGTCAGTGCCCTTCTTTGTCATATCAGTCAGAGGTTTAACAATGGTGGAATAGTTCAGAATAAATTTTCTATTATAGTTAGTAAACCCCAAAAACCGCATCAAAGCTTTCTGATTCTCTGGTCGGTCCCATTCCAGAACCGCCTGGACCTTTTCGGGGTCCATACGGAAACCAGAGTCGGAAAGCAGATATCCCAAAAATGGAAGCTCCTACACCGAAAACACACATTTTTCCAATTTGGCATATAATTTATTCTCCTGAAGGATCGTCAAAACCTGTCTCACATGATCCTGATGGGTCTTCAGATCAGGAGAGTAAATTAAAATGTCATCTAAGTAAACTACCACGAACCTCCCCACCAAGTGATGAAAAATGTCATTGACGAATCTCTGAAATACCGCTGGCGCGTTCGTCAACCCGAAAGGCATAACCAGATTCTCAAAATGACCCTCGTGCGTATTGAAGGCCGTCTTCCACTCATCCCCTTCCTTGATTCTGATCAGATTTTGGCCCCTCTCAAATCCAACTTGGAGAACACCCTGGCACCAACAATCTGATCAAAAAGGTCGGAGATCAAAGGAAGGGAATACGGATCCCGGACCGTAATACGGTTCAATTCCCGAAAATCCAAACACGGTCTCAGTGATCCATCCTTTTTCTTAACAAAGAAAAAACTTACTGCCACCGGAGACTTAGATGACCTAATATGACCTTTTGCCAAACTCTCTGCGATATACTTTCGCATGACCTCTCTTTCAGGTTGGGAAAGATTGTAAAGGCTAGACTTTGGCAACTTAGCTCCTGGGATGAGATTAACAGGACAATCATAGTCACGATGAGGGGGCAATTCCTGAGTCCCACCCTCCAAAAAGACATCCGCAAAGTCTGAGAGATATTGAGGTAGAACCGCAGTGGACACCCCAGAGATAGATGTGCCAAGACAATTCTCCGAACAAAACTCTCCCCAACCAATAATTTGTCTTGCCTGCCAATCAATAATTGGATTATGTTTTGTCAACCACGGTAAGCCTAGGACTATAGGAGCAGGCAAGTTCCTCATGAGAAAACAAGAAATAAACTCTACATGTGAATCACCCACCCTCAACTGAATACCATGTGCAATATGAGTGAGACTCCTTTGAGAAAGAGGTGAAGAATCTATTGCAAACACCGGAATCTCCCTTTCTAAGGTGCACGTACTTAGACCCAGATTTTGAAGGAAAAGAAAGTCAATAAGGTTTAGCCCAGCACCACAGTCAATGAATACCTCAACAAAAAAAATTCTTGAGTCTAGCGCCACCATAGCTGGAAGGAGAAAATGAAAATTACAGGGAGCTTGCATATCTGCTTGTTCCACTACTCCATTCACGATACCAAGAGTCAGGACGTTTTTTTTTTTTCTTTCATATCATCACGCGGTTTAACAAAAGGACAAGCAAAAACAAAATGGTCACTTTTACCACAGTAGTAACATAGTTTATGTAATCTCCTAAAGTTTCTCCTACCAGAACGAAAAGATATCTGACCCAACTGCATGGGTTCCTCCCCTACCCCACAGCTATAAGTAATATCACCCTGGGCAGCAGGTGAGACAAAAGCACACGCAGAAGGGATCCCTTGCACGGAGGGACCCTTACACCCCTCTATGATACATCTATCTAACCGTATAGCCAAAGATATAGCATTCTCTAGAGTATCCGGGTACTCATGAAAAGCCAGGGCATCTTTCAACCTCTCAGATAACCCCTGACAAAACTGACTACGTAACGCGGGGTCGTTCCACCCCGACTCAGTAGCCCATCTCCTAAACTCTATGCAGCAAACCTCTGCAGTATGTTCACCCTGTAATAAGTTACGCAATTTAGATTCTGCCATCGAGACCCGATCTGGGTCATCGTAAATCAATCCCAGTGCTCTGAAAAATTCCTCCACTGACCGGAGGGCCAGAGAACCGGGCGGCAGAGAAAAAGCCCAGGATTGCACTTCCCCTTTTAGCAGAGACATGATTATACCAACCCTCTGACTTTCATCACCTGATGAAAATGGACGCAGTCGAAAAAACTATTTGTATGACTATTTAAAGTGGAAAAAATCATCTGCACCCCCTGTAAATTTCTCGGGAAGAGCGACTTTAGGCTCCCCACCAATTTGACCTGCACCTGATGCCAGAACACTCTGACACCGTGTGACCAAACTACGCAGATCCGCAACCTCTAGGGATAATCCCTGCATGCGGTCAACCAGTGCATCAATTGACGCCATCACAAAACCGCGGAGTAATGGCAGTCACAGTATGGCGGGTTATAATGTCACGGCGGACTGGATCTCAGATATACAGACAACCAAATAAACAAGTGTCTAGGCGAGATGCTGGGGAATGGTCACCTCCTAGCATATCCCTGACTTCTGTCCCTACGCTGCTAAGCCCACATTCAGACCTAGATGGTAGGAATAATGTGTCCTCGTGTCTGGACTGCAAACACCCTAGAATCCCTGAGATGGTGAAAGGGGAGAAGGGGCAGAAGACACACAAACAGCCTAGACCGCAAATAACAAAAACAGAAACCAAACTTATCTGAGCTGGAACAGACAAACCTTCCTTCCTTGTATCCAAGGCCAGACTGAATTCTATAACCCGCACGGCCCTCTGGGAGTGAAGGCAATTTAAGCCAATGACCCCACCCAGAGCACCTGAAGGAAGGCGGATCCAGCATGATTCCAAAACAAAACAAATGGTTAAACACGTGCTGCCAATATGACAGACCTCCGCACACCGTCCGAGCAGGGCATGACACCTGTGCTGCAAATCTGATAGTAAAATATAATCAGTAAAAACAACTGGGACATTATGGGTGAAGAAAAACAATTTTTTTGGCCATAAAGTACCTTTTCGGCCTGCACTGCATTTGTGATAGTGAAAGAAAGTCAGTTAAATCCATCTGTTTCACTGTGGGTGAAAAAATCATATTTATTTTTTTCTCATAAAGTACCTTTGTGGCCTGCACTGCAAATCTGATAGTAAAATATAATCAGTAAATCCATCTGTTTCATTGTGGGTGAAAAAATCATATATTTTTTTTATCATAAAGTACCTTTGTGGCCTGTGCTGCAAATCTGATAGTGAAATATAATCAGTAAAAACAACAGTGACATTGTGGGTAAAAACACTTTTTTTGGTCATAAAGTACCTTTTTGGCCTGCACTGCATTTGTGATAGTGTAAGTCAGTTAAATCCATCTGTTTCACTGTGGGGGAAAAAATCATATATTTTTTTTCCATAAATTACCTTTGCGGCCTGTGCACCCCGGACACAGAAAGATAATTTATCTGTCTGTTCATTCTTTGGCTGACCTTCCTACAGCAATTTTTTGGTGGGCGCAATGCAACATCTAAAATAAATATTAAGAATTTAATACTTAATCCGTCTGTTAGTTAGGTAGGCTACAAACCAATTTTTGTGTGAAGTACACCTGCACCTGCATATGTGCCAGGGACAATAATGTAGTTAATCCGTCTGTGAGTTCAGGGGTTGACATATTTGCATTGTTGGCTGTTTTATACCCCTGCCCTACATAGCAGACAGGGAAATAATTTTAAAACATTTGTCTGTTACATTGTTGGGTGACATTAACCCTTTTTTGGCTGATTTATACCTCTACTCTACATAGCAGACAGGGATTAATTTTAAAAAAATCCGTCTGTTACATTGTTGGGTGTCATTAACCAATTTTTTTCTGTTTAAAAACCCCTGCTCTGCTTAGTTAACAGAGACCGAAATTTCCAAAATTCGCCTGTTCCATTGGTGGGTGACATTAACCTATTTTGGCTGTTTTATACTCCTGCTCTACATAGCAGACAGGGAAATAATTGTAAAAAATTTGTCTGTTACATTGTTGGGTGACATTAACCCTTTTTTGGCTGTTTTATACCCCTGCTCTACATAGCAGACAGGGATTAATAAAAAAAAAATCCGTCAGTTACATTGTTGGGTGTCATTAACCAATTTTTTGCTGTTTAAAAACCCCTGCTCTGCATAGGTAACAGAGACCGAAATTTCCAAAATTCGTCTGTTCCATTGGTGGGTGACATTAACCCATTTTTGCCATTGAAAAAACCCCTGCTCTGCATAGATGATTGTGACCAAAATTTCTAAAAATCGTCTCTGTTCCATTGGTGGGTGACATTAACCCATTTTAGCCATTGAAAAACCCTGCTCTGCATAGGTGACAGGGTCCGAAATTTCTAAAAACCGTCTGTTCCATTGGTGGGTGACATTAACCCATTTTTGCTGTTGAAAAACCCTGCTCTGCATAGGTGACAGGGTCCGAAATTTCTAAAAATCATCTGTCCCATTGGTGGGTGACATTAACCCATTTTTGCCGTTGAAAAACCCCTGCTCTGCATAGGTGACAGGGACCGAAATTTCTAAAAACCGTCTGTTCCATTGGTGGGTGACATTAACCCATTTTTGCCGTTGAAAAACCCCATCTCTGCATTGCTGACAGGGAACTAAATTTAGTAAAACTGTTACTTTGGTGGGTGACCGCAAAAAATGAGGAGAGCGTCAAATAAGGGACTTTGCCCTGGTCGTGGTGCTGCTGGAGTTGGTGGAGCTTCTGTTGCAGGGAGAAGACGTGGTCGATCTGTGCCAGCTACACGCCCAAATGAAACATCTTCCTCAGGTGCGTATGGCAACAGAGCCTTCAGCGTTATTTAGTAGGCCCGAACGCCTCTCTACGAATGGTGAGGCCAGAAAAAGTACAGGCGCTAGTAGATTGGGTGTCTGACAGTGCCTCCAGTTCCTTCACATTGTCTCCCACCCAGTCCACTGCTGAAAGCTCAGAGTTGGCACCTGCAGGCCATGGGCATCTATCTTGCACCTCACCCCCTTGCAAATCAGCCAAGCAGTCTGAGCCCCAAGTCATGCAGCAGTCTCTTATGCTTTTTGATGACTCTGCTGGCAGGGTTTCCCAGGGCCATCCACCTAGCCCTGCCCCAGAAGTGGAAGAGATTGAGTGCACCGATGCCCAACCACTTATGTTTGAGGATGAGGACAAGGGAAGACCACCGCAGCACGTCTCTGATGATGACGAAACACAGGTGCCAACTGCTGCAACTTTCTGCAGTGTGCAAGCTCACAAGGAGTCCAGGGGTGAAGACTGGATGGAAGATGATGTGGATGATGATGTCCTCGACCCCACATGGAATCAAGGTCATGCGAGTGATCTGTGCAGTTCAGAGGAAGAGGTGGTAGTCATACAGAGCCACCAGCACAGCAAAAGAGGGAGGATGGTGCAAAAGCAGAGCGGCCATCCCCTAGACAGTACGCCTTCTACTGCCCACCGCACCCAGGGACCGATAACACAAAAGCCAGCTCCAAGGAGTTTCTTGGCGTGGCAGTTTTTCAGACAATGTGCAGACGACAAGACACGAGTGGTTTGCACGCTGTGCAATCAGAGCCTGAAGCGAGGCACAAACGTTCTCAATCTGAGCACAACCTGCATGACCAGGATTATAAGTGCAAAGCACAAGCTGCAGTGGAGTAAACACCACCAAAACCAAAATGATCTCAGGCTCCTCCTGCTTCCTCTTCTGCTGCAGTCTCAGCCTCTTAATCCACCATTGGCATGATAGTGGCACTGGCCACCCCGCAAACAGAGGATGTGGCAGCAACGCCACCACCTCGGTCACCAAGCATCTCCACAATGTCCCATGGAAGCGTTCAGCTATCTATCTCCCAAACACTGGAGCGAAAGAGGAAGTAACCCCCTACCCACCCGTGATCCCTGGCCCTGAATTTCCGAATTCCTGGCCTTTGAAATGCTGTCATTCTGTCTGGTGGATACGGACAGTTTTAAGAATCTGATGGCGGTGGCTGTCCCACAGTATGTTCTGCCCAGCCGCCACTACTTTTCCAGGCGAGCCATCCCGTCCCTGCACAACCAAGTGGGGGACAAAATCAGGTGTGCACTGCGCAACTCCATCTGTGGCAAGGTCCACCTAACTACGGATATGTGGACCAGTAAGCACGGTCAGGGACGTTATATCTCCCTAACAGCACACTGGGTAAATGCAGTGGTGGCTGGGCCTGAGGCGGATAGCAGTTTGGCGCATGTCCTTCCACCACCGAGGATTGCAGGCCGCTTCCTCATCCTCTACCGCCTCCTCATCCGGTCTGCGTAACACCTTTACCACCAACTTCTGCACAGCCAGGGGTAAACAACATCAGGCAGTTTTTGAAACTTATCTGATTGGGGGACAAACCCCACACCGCGCAGGAGCTGTGGACGGGCATGGAACAACAGACCGATGAGTGGTTGGTGCCAGCAAGCCTCAAGCCCGGCCTGGTGGTGTGCGATAATGGGCAAAATCGCGTAGCAGCTCTGGCCCTAGCCGGTTTGAAGCACATCCCTTGCCTGGCGCATGTGCTGAATTTAATTTAATAATTTGTCCCACATTTCCACCCAATCAGATTTCAGCCATTGATGTGGATGTGGTATCCCTTTCTCAGGCTCCCTCTCCGGCATGGAACCCTGATTCCCCGTTACCCGTGATCACCATGGTAGGCGCAGAAAAGAACATTGAAAGTTGATAGGGAAGATATCCAATTGGATCGTGGACTTCACGGGGACATGCGATCAGGCAGAAGTTATCTACAGTGAACAAAGTGGCAGCAGGGCCTCTCCTTTATAACGTTTCCTAATCCAAAATACTGCAGTGACATTCCCTGTAATTTTTTATTACTCCTTCCAATAACAGGGCATCTTAAGAGTCCTGTATTGTTATTTATTATCAATACCTACCCGAGTCGGGAGTGTGTAATTGCCCCGCGCCCCCTCCTTTCCTTCGATTCTCCCGCTTTAATAATTTGTCCCACATTTCCACCCAGTCAGATTTCAGCCATTGACCTCCCTTGGATGTGGCATCCCTTTCTCAAGCTCCCTCTCCGGCATGGAACCCTGATTCCCACGTTACCCGTGATCACCATGGTAGGCGCATAAAAGAACATTGAAAGTTGATAGGGAAGATATCCAATTGGATCGTGGACGTCACGGGGACGTGCGATCAGGCAGAGGTTATATAGAGTCAACAAAGAAGCAGCAGGGCCTCTCCTGTATAACGTTTCCTCATCCAAAATACCCCAGTGACATTCCCTGTAATTTTTTATTACTCATTCCAATAACAGGGCATCTTAAGAGTCCTGTATTGTTATTTATCATCACTACCTCCCCGAGTCGGTAGTGTGTAATTGCTGCGTGCATTTGTCCCACATTTCCACCCAATCAGATTTCAGCCATTGACCTCCTCTTTCTCAGGCTCCCTCTCTGGCATGGAACCCTGATTCCCCGTTACCCGTGATCACCATGGTAGGCGCAGAAAAGGACATTGAAAGTTGATAGGGAAGACATTCAATTGGACCGTGGATTTCACGGGGACGTGCGATCAGGCAGATGTTATCTACAGTCAACAAAGTGGCAGCAGGGCCTCTCCTGTATAACGTTTCCTAATCCAAAATACTGCAGTGACATTCCCTGTAATTTTTTATTACTCCTTCCAATAACAGGGCATCTTAAGAGTCCTGTATTGTTATTTATTATCAATACCTACCCGAGTCGGGAGTGTGTAATTGCCCCGCGCCCCCTCCTTTCCTTCGATTCTCCCGCTTTAATAATTTGTCCCACATTTCCACCCAGTCAGATTTCAGCCATTGACCTCCCTTGGATGTGGCATCCCTTTCTCAAGCTCCCTCTCCGTCACTACCTCCCTGAGACGGGAGTGGGTAATTGACGCGCGCCCCCTCCTTTCCTTCGAACCATGGTAGGTGCATAAAAGAACTCAGAAAGTTGATAGAGAAAATATCCAATTGGATCATGGACCTCACGGGGACGTGCGACATGGTGGAGCAGTATGTGTGCACATTCCTACACATACTGACTGATGGGTCTGCCCTCTTCAACTTCTGGGTCTCCAAATTGGGCACATGGCCTGAGCTTGCCCTTTACACCTTGGAGGTGCTGGCCTGCCCTGCAGCCAGTGTATTGTCTGAACGTTTGTTTAGCACGGCAGGAGGGGGTTATCACAGACAAGCGCAGCTGCCTGTCCACAGCCAATGTGGAAAAGCTCACGTTTATTAAGATGAACCAGGCAGGAATCCCACAGGTCTTGTCCGTACCTTGTGCAGAATAGACATGTATACCGGCCTCACCCAGCCATTGTTGTACTCCAGCGCACTTTCTCTTTGTTTTATTTTTTATATTTCCCAATGTTTTGGGGTCTACCCAAATTTGAACAAAATACCAAAACAAAAAACAGTGTTGGCTACCTCCTCCTCATCCACCCCCGCTTCCACCTACACCGCCACCGCCTCCTCAAAATCCTACTCCATATTGACCTCCTCCTCCTAGATCAAGAATTAAATTTTTACGTATTTTATGTTATTTTAAGTCATTTCCCTATTCACATTTGTTTGCAGAGCACTTGCCACGCTCTTACCACATTTTGCTGCCTTTTGCAGCCCTCTGGCCCTTTCCATGACTTTTTTAGAGCCATTTTAGTGCTCCAAAGTTCGGGTCCCAATTGACTTCAATGGGGTTCGGGGTCAAGTTCGGGTACCGAACTCGAAGTTTTTTGCGAAGTTCGGCCGAACCCATCGAACTTGAACTTCCAGGTGTCCGCTCCACTCTAGTTGTGAAATAAGTCGCACCAAAAACTTGCACCCAGGGTCACACTTACCTAGCACACAAGCCAAGGTAATGCTTGAGGCCCCAGAGATCAGACAAGTGGTTGCCTAAAAAAAAAAAAAGACTAAAGGGATGATCAATTCAGCCCAGAGGGGAGAGGGGCACTTCCCAGCTGTAGACCACCGATGGCTTTAAATGAGTTGCCCAAACAACCAATTTCAATATGGGAGTCCTCTATTTGGGATAGCTAATTTCTGTTTCAAGTGAAGAGCTGTTACAAAGAGTGTTTTTCTCTCTGGAGGATTATTCTTAAAGTAGATGTTCCAAAGTGAAGACACTAACAACTGGAGGCAGAGTTTTTTTAGCGTACTTATGTTGCAGATTTGGTTGCAAAGGGGATGTGCAGCCGAATCTGCAACTATTACACTTTTCCAAGGTGGCAGATAAAGGGGCGTGGTCTGGGAGGGGAGGCAGGCTGACTGGCCCATCTCATTTATAATTTTCTACTCCTGATTTTGGCATAGAATATGACTTAAATCTACAACAGTAAGGGAGCTGGCATAGAATTAAGTAAGTCGCATGGCCAGTGCCTAAGTTATGTAGAGGCCAGCGTGAAACCACCCTTAAAAAGTAAATGTTAAAAGTTCTATCTGTTATGTGCTAAAAGGACTTTAAAGGGTTCATGCACACGACTTAGTGGCAGCAAGCAGTGCCTCTGTTTGTTACCATATTAAAAGGAACTCATTGACTGATATTGGCCATGTGCATGAGCCCTAAAAGCCCCCAAAAAATGGAATAGGAACTACCATTAATCTAACATGAGAGTGACATAACTTTGCACTCTCTGTACAGTAAGGCTAAAAATATCCATTAAGGGGTTAATGCTGTGCTGATAGCACAGCCATACACAGATCTCATTGGGCCCCATAGCAAAACTTAGTATGGGACCCTTGGCCCACTTAATTCCCCAGTATTTTTTTCGACAATTACTCAAAGGTAATGCAAATAAGTCCAACACCCAGGATTTCTGACAAATTTATGTTTTTTAAGCAAAAGAAGTTTTAATAAAAATAAAAAAAAACTGTAATAAAAAAGTCACCCTCCGCCTCACCCATGTTATCTGACTCCTGTTTTGTAAAAAATTGAATATGTGCTTCATAAATATGAAACTCATTCTGAGCACCATGTGGACAACTAGCAAAAATGCACTGATAAGTCTGATTCCTTTCTGTTACAAAGCTGGCTGCCTGCAGCCACCACTAGGGGGAGCTCAGTGCATAGGAATTTGTACATTTACTGGAATGGAAGCTGAAATAATCTCATTCTAGTGGTGGCTGCATGAAAATGCTGTTTTTCCTAGTTGGGAAAAGAAGGAGTTCAGCCCTGGGCCCCCTCTTCTTGGCTTCCATAGCAGCTGTGTGGTCAGTGATTGGTTGCTGCAGCCATATTACTTGTAAATAGAATGTTTTCTATAGAGTAAATAAGAAATAAATCACATCCAGGCTGTAGTATCTATGGTAGAGACAATCTATGCCGACACATACATCAGAAACTTGCTCTGCTACTTGCATCCCTGGATCATAGCTGCCATATGTTTTCATTTAACAGAATCATGATTTCACATATATATCCCACATTGCTTTCATTTATCATTCCCCATATGCTAGATTATTACTTTAACCTTTCACATTATATATTCTCCTAGCTGGTATTTCCCCTCCTGTCAGTACAGGTCAGCACAAGCCGCATGGGGGTATAAGTGAGAACACGTGCCATAAAAGAAGGTCATTTCCTAGAAGTATCACAGCATGACAGTGCTCTCCATGTCTCCCAGTTACATCTGAAAATACCATTACATCACCTAGGAGTCTTTTTCTTTAGCCAGCACAACCACACCATTGATTTCCTTGCATTCTTCCTCACCGGAAGTTACTGGAAGCAATTATCAGCCAGCAAGGGAACATTCCCTGTCATTGCTATGAGCAAGCTGCAGAACCACCCTCTGTTGTGAAGTCTCCAAGTGCAGCAAAACAATGGATGAGGAAAGGTGTATAAGTTTCCCTATTTATATTGCTTTACAAATAGAATGCAAAGAGATTTGGGTGGAGACACATGTATCCCTATTCTCATCCTCGCCTTCTATGCTTTAGTTATTGTAAAACCTAACCACACATATTTTTTTTTGAATCAGATAATTTTGTATTGCTTTTTCAAGAAAATTTGTAATACAATTACAACAATAACGAACTCCCTTCCCACCCAACTCCACCCCTACCCCACCCAACCCCACCCCTACCCCACCCCAAAGCACGACCATCTAGAAGAAGCAGTATACAGTCCATAACTGTATTTGGAAAGTCCATCTGGAAAAATCATAGTCCATTCTCTTAAATCATAGTACATGGCATCACGGAGCTTCCGTTCTTCTAAATATATATCCACATAATATACCGGCACAAATATACCATCATAGTCTACTATCCCATATTTTATCATTCACATACTCATACACATCCGTCTCTAACACTCCTTTCATACCCTGCAGGCATACTCTAGGACATAACCACACATATTTTAATAAAAGAGTTTTCCTGGAGTTCAGTCTTGATGGCCTATCCTCAGGATAGCTCATCAATATCAGATTGGTGGGTGCCCAACTCCCATCACCTCCAACGATCAGCTGTGTGAAAAGGTTGCAGCGATTGGATAAATGCAGCGGCCTCCACACAGCATACCAAGCACAGCGTCGTGCATTGCTTTTTTAGTGCAGCCCAGGTCCATTCACTTGAACAGGACTAAGCTGCACATAGACCATATGACCAATGACCATGACGTCTTTGGCCTAGGAAGAGGATGCTTATTATGTAGAGCAGGGGTGGGGATCCTCCGGCCTGTGGCCCCCAGCCCCCTGCCAGAACATATTGTGAAAATGCTGATCTGAAGCTAATGGAGGGTGGGCAGCGTATGCTGGGGGTCTGTTCTGATGCTGGGGAGGGTCTGATGGGGGCTAATCTGAGGCTGGAGGGTCTAATGGGGGTCTGATCTGAGGCTGGGAGGTCTGATGGGGATGTGATCTGAGGCTAAGGGTCTGATCTAAGGCTGGGGAGGGTCTGATGAGGGTCTGATGGGAATCTGATCTGAAGCTAGGGTTTGTCTGATTGGGGTCTAATCTGAGTCTGGGAGGTCTGATGGGAGTCTGATCTGAGGCTGATGTAGGCTGCGGGGGTCTGATAGGAGGCTGATAAAGATGGGGGGCAGATCTGAGGCTTAGAAAGTGACAAAGGCAGGGACAGTTGCGAAGAAAGAGGCAGGGACAGTGGCAGGGAGAGTGAAAGCTGGGTGAACCCCTCTCTGGACCCCCTCTGGAATGAGCTTCCTGCTATTAATTCCAAATAAAGAACTAAATACCATATTTTTTGGCCCATAAGACGCACCTAGGTTTTAGAGTAGACCTCAGATAAGAGCCCCATGCCTCTCACCAGCCCCCATTGCCTCATATCAGACCCCATTGATTGTCATCAGCCCCCATATGTGCCTGCTATCAGCCCCCATATGTGCCTGTCATCAGCCCCCATATGTGCCTGTCATCAGCCCCCATATGTGCCTGTCACCAGCCACCGTATGTGCCTGTCATCAGCCCCCATATGTGCCTGTCATCAGCCCCCATATGTGCCTGTCATCAGCCCCCATATGTGCCTGTCATCAGCCACCGTATGTGCCTGTCATCAGCCCCGATATGTGCCTGTCATCAGCCCCCATATGTGCAGTCATCAGGCCCAACATGTGCCCCCATTGCCTGTTAGCATTCCCCATGCCACAGAAAACTTTAAATAAAAAACTCACTTACCTCTCCTGCTCCTGGACGCCGTCGCTCCTCACCACCCGCGCTCGGTCTTCCTCCTCCTCCGTGTGCTGTGCTGTGAACTGGCGCACACAGCGTGAGGTCACAGTGCGCCCTCACACTGTGCGCAGCCTTCACAGCCGAGGACCAGGAAGCGGTGAGTACAGAGCCTTCACCGCTTCCCGGTCCTCTGGTACTAATTAGCGCTTCCATAATGGAAGCGCTCATTAGTATTCGCCCCATAAGAAGCAGAGGCATTTTTCCCCCTACATGTCGTAGTTTTATTCCAGCCGCCTCTCGGCATATTTGCCGTGCTGCCGCCGGAACTCTGGCCCGCCCCCATTATAGTCAATGAAGCCGAAGCGATAGTCCGGGAGCACGCGTGCACTAGCAGCAGCATGGATCCGACAGGCTGTTTACCCGCCAGAACAGCTTGCCAGAGTTCCTTGCCACTAGTGTGAAAGTACTCTAAGGGGGAGAGCGGCACATGAGCAAAATAGAAGCAGGGCTAGCCTGCGCCCCACATAGTGACTTGGGAAGCAAAGGATCCCCTATATGGGGATCTGGACTTTTCTGTAGGGGAGCTACTAGGCTGCTACCTCTTGCAAAAGTCTCAGTGTGATCTGTTGCTGATCTGAGGTGTTTAGAAATACCGGTGCGAAGCACCGAGGGGTCAGACATTACTCATAGTTAGGAGACAAGCAGAAGTCAGGGCAGGCAGAGTTTGTGTGAATCCATGAAACTAGTCTGAGGTCAGGGCAGGCAGCAAAGGGTCAATACGGTACACATACTAAGGTCAGATCAGACAGCGAAGGGTCAGACAAACAGAACAGCACACCTTCATTAGGACTCGCAAGTTAGACAACCTAAGGCTCAGGCACCCTTCCCTAGGGAAAGGTGCAGTGCACGTTTGGTCCTTTAAGAGCTGAAGAGCAGTGCACCCTTGAAATAGACCTAGGGGAAGCACAGAGGACACTGGTTGGGTCTAGAGCAGGGCAAGCGGATCTGGACTGGCAGAACAGGAAAGCAAGAAGCCAGGTTAGTGACATGGTGCCTGTGCCCACACATAGGAATAGGTCAGTAGCAGGCACAGGCCGCCAGTGAAATACTGGGAGTTGGAGGATAGGTCATCAATATTCTGCTCCCAGAAAACCCCTTTAAGGTCTCATGCACATGTACTATGCTTATTTGGGTGCTGTGCATATGGTAAAGCATACACTGTTCCCATTATTTGCAGCATACAAGGACCATTCTGCTCTGTAGTGCTCTATAGCCACAAGGATTTTGTACTCCACAGTAATATACTTATTTGAGTGTGGCAATACACCATGCAATGGTGCATACCACAATTTTCTGAGTTACCACACAAAGGGGGAAAAAAACTTTGTACACAACCGTATGAAATTAAAGACATTCAGAATTCGGTATATAATGGAGCCATATTTTGGCCTTGTGCATGAGGCCTTATAATAGTGTCTACAAATCCTATATAGCAACAAGCCACAGCTTTTTATACCAGGTCTTAGTGCCTTTAAAAGAAATGTGTCATTTAGTTTTTGCAGCCTTTTAACCACTTAAGGACCACAGGTTTATACCCCCCTAAAGACCAGGCCCTTTTTTACAAATCGGCACTCCACAACTTTAGCGGTTTATTGCTCGGTCATGCAACTTACCACCCAAATGAATTTTACCTCCTTTTCTTCTCACTAATAGAGCTTTCATTTGGTGGTATTTCATTGCTGCTGACATTTTTACTTTTTTTGTTATTAATCGAAATTTAACGATTTTTTTTGCAAAAAAATGACATTTTTCACTTTCAGTTGTAAAATTTTGCAAAAAAAACGAGATCCATATATAAATTTTGCTCAAAATTTATTGTTCTACATGTCTTTGATAAAAAAAAATGTTTGGGTAAAAAAAAAATGGTTTGGGTAAAAGTTATAGCGTTTACAAACTATGGTACAAAAATGTGAATTTCCGCTTTTTGAAGCAGCTCTGACTTTCTGAGCACCTGTCATGTTTCCTGAGGTTCTACAATGGCCAGACAGTACAAACACCCCACAAATGACCCCATTTCGGAAAGTAGACACCCTAAGGTATTCGCTGATGGGCATAGTGAGTTCATAGAACTTTTTATTTTTTGTCACAAGTTAGCGGAAAATGATGATTTTTTTTTTTTTCTTACAAAGTCTCATATTCCACTAACTTGTGACAAAAAATATAAAGTTCTATGAACTCACTATGCCCATCACGAAATACCTTGGGGTCTCTTCTTTCCAAAATGGGGTCACTTGTGGGGTAGTTCTACTGCCCTGGCATTCTAGGGGCCCAAATGTGTGGTAAGGAGTTTGAAATCAAATTCTGTAAAAAATGACCAGTGAAATCCGAAAGGTGCTCTTTGGAATATGGGCCCCTTTGCCCACCTAGGCTGCAAAAAAAGTGTCACACATCTGGTATCTCTGTATTCAGGAGAAGTTGAGGAATGTGTTTTGGGGTGTCTTTTTACATATACCCATGCTGGGTGAGATAAATATCTTGGTCAAATGCCAACTTTGTATAAAAAAATGGGAAAAGTTGTCATTTGCCAAGATATTTCTCTCACCCAGCATGGGTATATGTAAAATGACACCCCAAAACACATTCCCCAACTTCTCCTGAGTACGGAGATACCAGATGTGTGACACTTTATTGCAGCCTAGGTGGGCAAAGGGGCCCATATTCCAAAGAGCACCTTTCGGATTTCACTGGTTATTTTTTACAGAATTTGATTTCAAACTCCTTACCACACATTTGGGCCCCTAGAATGCCAGGGCAGTATAACTACCCCACAAGTGACAGCATTTTGGAAAGAAGAGACCCCAAGGTATTTGCTGATGGGCATAGTGAGTTCATGAAAGTTTTTATTTTTTGTCACAAGTTAGTGGAATATGAGACTTTGTATAAAAAAAATAAAAATAAAAAAAAATCATCATTTTCCACTAACTTGTGACAAAAAATAAAAAATTCTAGGAACTCGCCATGCCCCTCACGGAATACCTTGGGGTGTCTTCTTTCCAAAATGGGGTCACTTGTGGGGTAGTTATACTGCCCTGGCATTTTCCAGGGGCCCTAATGTGTGGTAAGTAGGTAAATGACCTGTGAAATCCGAAAGGTGCTCTTTGGAATATGGGCCCCTTTGCCCACCTAGGCTGCAAAAAAGTGTCACACATCTGGTATCTCTGTACTCAGGAGAAGTTGGGGAATGTGTTTTGGGGTGTCATTTTACATATACCCATGCTGGGTGAGAGAAATATCTTGGCAAAAGACAACTTTTCCCATTTTTTTATACAAAGTTGGCATTTGACCAAGATATTTATCTCATCCAGCATGGGTATATGTAAAAAGACACCCCAAAACACATTCCTCAACTTCTCCTGAATACAGAGATACCAGATGTGTGACACTTTTTTGCAGCCTAGATGCGCAAAGGTGCCCAAATTCCTTTTAGGAGGGCATTTTTAGACATTTGGATACCAGACTTCTTCTCATGCTTTGGGGCCCCTAGAATGCCAGGGCAGTATAAATACCCCACATGTGACCCTATTTTGGAAAGAAGACACCCCAAGGTATTCAATGAGGGGCATGGCGAGTTCATAGAAATTTTGTTTTTTGGCACAAGTTAGCGGAAATTGATATTTTTTATTTTTTTCTCACAAAGTCTCCCTTTCCGCTAACTTGGGACAAAAATTTCAATCTTTCATGGACTCAATATGCCCCTCACGGAATACCTGGGGGTGTCTTCTTTCCGAAATGGGGTCACATGTGGGGTATTTATACTGCCCTGGCATGCTAGGGGCCCTAAAGCGTGAGAAGAAGTCTGGAATATAAATGTCTAAAAAATTTTACGCATTTGGATTCCGTGAGGGGTATGGTGAGTTCATGTGAGATTTTATTTTTTGACACAAGTTAGTGGAATATGAGACTTTGTAAGAAAAAAAAAAAAAAAAATTCCCCTAGTTTGGGCCAAAAAAATGTCTGAATGGAGCCTTACAGAGGGGTGATCAATGACAGGGGGGTGATCAATGACAGGGGGGTGATCAGGGAGTCTATATGGGGTGATCACCCCCCTGTCATTGATCACCCCCCTATAAGGCTCCATTTAGATGTCCGTATGTGTTTTGCGGATCCGATCCATGTATCCGTGGATCCGTAAAAATCATACAGACATCTGAATGCAGCCTGACAGGGGGGGTGATCAATGACAGGGGGGTGATCAGGGAGTCTATATGGGGTGATCACCCCCCCTGGAAGGCTCCAGGGAGACGCCTGTATGTGTTTTGCGGATCCGATCCATCTATCAGTGGATCCGTAAAAATCATGCGGACGTCTGAATGGAGCTTTACAGGGGGGTGATCAATGACAGGGGGGTAATCAATGACAGGGGGGTGATCAGGGAGTCTATATGGGGTGATCACCACAGTCATTGATCATGCCCCTGTAAGGCTCCATTCAGATGTCCGTATGTGTTTTGCGGATCTGATCCATGTATCCGTGGATCCGTAAAAATCATACGGACATCTGAATGCAACCTGACAGGGGGGGTGATCAATGACAGGGGGGTGATCAGGGAGTCTATATGGGGTGATCACCCCCCCTGGAAGGCTCCAGGGAGACGCCTGTATGTGTTTTGCGGATCCGATCCATCTATCAGTGGATCCGTAAAAATCATGCGGACGTCTGAATGGAGCTTTACAGGGGTGTGATCAATGACAGGGGTGTAATCAATGACAGGGGGTGATCAGGGAGTCTATATGGGGTGATCACCACAGTCATTGATCACGCCCCTGTAAGGCTCCATTCAGACGTCCGTGTGCGTTTTGCGGATCCGATCCATCTATCAGTGGATCCGTAAAAATCATACGGACATCTGAATGCAGCCTGACAGGGGGGGTGATCAATGACAGGGGGGTGATCAGGGAGTCTATATGGGGTGATCACCCCCCCTGGAAGGCTCCAGGGAGACGCCTGTATGTGTTTTGCGGATCCGATCCATCTATCAGTGGATCCGTAAAAATCATGCGGACATCTGAATGGAGCTTTACAGGGGGTTGATCAATGACAGGGGGGTAATCAATGACAGGGGGGTGATCAGGGAGTCTATATGGGGTGATCACCACAGTCATTGATCACGCCCCTGTAAGGCTCCATTCAGACGTCCGTATGCGTTTTGCGGATCCGATCCATCTATCAGTGGATCCGTAAAAATCATGCGGACATCTGAATGGAGCTTTACAGGGGTGTGATCAATGACAGGGGGGTAATCAATGACAGGGGAGTGATCAGGGAGTCTATATGGGGTGATCAGGGGTGATCAGGGGCTAATAAGGGGTTAATAAGTGACGGGGGGGGTGTAGTGTAGTGGTGCTTGGTGCTACTTTACTGAGCTACCTGTGTCCTCTGGTGGTCGATCCAAACAAAGGGGACCACCAGAGGACCAGGTAGCAGGTATATTAGACGCTGTTATCAAAACAGCGTCTAATATACCTGTTAGGGGTTAAAAAAAACACATCTCCAGCCTGCCAGCGAACGATCGCCGCTGGCAGGCTGGAGATCAACTCTCTTACCTTCTGTTCCTGTGAGCGCGCGCGCCTGTGTGCGCGCGTTCACAGGAAATCTCGGCTCACGCGAGATGACGCCAATCGGCGTTAGTGTGACCTGGGAGCGCCGCAGAAATGACGCCTTTCGGCGTTAGCGTGACGGTAAGTGGTTAAAAATCTTTTTAGGTGATTATCCTTATAAACAATTCAGAAATATTCAAATTTTCACACTAGCAAACAAACTAGACTGAGAGTGTATTCAGCTTAATCTTCAGTTTTGCTGTGTAGACTAGGACACAGTCACCAGAGTTTTTTCATTGACAGATAATAGCTTTATTGCAATGCTAGAGGCCTAGATAAGGTAGTATTGCAAACGTATGTGCACAGATACAGCTCTGCATGCTTCTGCCCTGTAACTTCCTGGCCTCTGAGGGTAGTGCTGTACTTCATCTTTATTGAATTTGTTAAGACTGGCATTTTGTATACTATCCTGGGGGGGGGATGGATTTATTATGAGGGTAATATCTGAAGTTAGTTTTGTTTGAGTCTGTGTTGGTGTCCTTTGTTTGCTACATTTAGTGCATTTTTCATATCTATCACATCTATCAGTTTTGTCTAGTAAGGCCCTTTCCCACTGGAGTGAGTTTGCAACATTTTCTGTGAATTTTAAAAGTTGCAGTGATAAATCTGGAGTGAAACTAAATAACATAGATAACCACTTCCACTTTCCCATTCTTTTCAGAACTAGAGTGAATAATATAAAAAAAAGTTAAAAAGTTGTAAATAGTTGTGCAAATAAGCAAAAAAAAAAAGTTACAAAAGCCCTATTTTGTGACTTTTTAAAGCCAGAATTTTGGAGTGCAAGTCATGACCAATTCCTTACGAAATCAGAAGTGGGCTGGAGGAAGATTATGTAAATTTATTAAGAGGTGCGGGTCTTTTAATAAATGTGGCTCATCTTTGGGCTGATTGTGCACAAGAAACCAAAATCTGTACCAGCTATGAGTTTTCGGCTGTAAATTATGATAAATTATTTAGGCTGTAGTGGTCACTTTGGCTTTGGCTAAGCCCTGCCCTCTTTCTCAAAAAGTACTGAGAGATGCAATAAAAAAGTTCTGTGCAAATAGGACTTGCACCAAAAATTCATGCATTTTGACGTCACACAACTGGTGCTTGGCACTTGATCAATTCATCCCATTATATTTTGTTCCATACATTTACATTTAATTCATGAATCTGAGTGAGAATGGATAATTGTGAATGTTTAATCGAGACCCTTAAAAAGAAGGGAGTCTGAAAATATTACCTTCCTGTCTTCGATTGAAAAATCATACTTTGCAGCCTAATACATCTGTACTACTAAATAGGAGATATAACAAATGAAACAAACATAGATGCTACTGACAGTGATAGAAGGCGACGTAATGTGATCATTAGGGAAATCTAGGCAGGGAATTATCCAATATATAATATTCAGCACATGAGACACATTTTTCACTCTGCATCTAATGAGACAGAACGCAGAGACCAATGCAGTGATTTCCAGCTCTCTAGAACAGTCACAATATTGCCTAGACAACCTAATACATTTATTCTTCTCATTCACACAGAATTAGGCTTAGTACAGGGGCAATCTAGATATATGTGGATGGCAAGGTGTGGGGGAATGGGACTAATTGGATAGGCAAATAACATTAATTAAAGGGTCTGTCATGAGAACAGGGGCCCATGCATACATGTCACAAGAACAGTGGCTCATGCATGCATAGCCGCCACTCCATTCAACTTTGTGGGACTGCCTCAGGTAGCAAGTACAAGACCTTGACTATCTTCAGCAGCCCCATAGAGTTGAATGGAGTGGAAGACACACATGTCCCCAGCAGTTGACCAGACACTTAAAGGGGTTTTCTCATCTCAGACAATGGGGGTATATTGCTAGGATATGCCCCTATTGTCTTATAGGTGCGGTTCCCACTGCTGGGACCCTCACCTATATCGAGAACGGAGCTCCGAAAGTGAAGGAGAACGCACTGCGCATGCGCAGCCACCCTCCATTAATTTCTATGGGGCCGACGAAAATAGCTGAGCGCTGGCTCGGCTATTGCCGTCTGCACCATAGAAATGAATGGAGCATGGGCCGCGCATGCGCAGCACGTTCCCATTCACTTCTATGGGAGAGGCGGGGATTAGCGCTTGGTGGTGGACGGACCCCAGGAAATCTGGGGTCCTCCAGCCACAGCGCTCCCCGCTCCGTTCTCGATATAGCTGGGACCCGCACCTATCAGACAATGGGGGCATATCCTAGCCATATGCCCCCATTGTCTAAGATAAGAATACCCCAATAATCCCCTATCCTGTGGGACAACTTCTTTAATGCATACATCCAGTCAAATATTAACATTGTGCCTTTGTTGAGAATGTCCAGTAAGTGTGAATTTTTTCATGAGGTACAGCAGGTTTTCCTTCACATGTGCCACTCTCCGGTTATTCAACACCAAGGGGCATCAAAAGGCATCTGTCAAACACCAAGAGGCATCAAAAGGCATGTGTCAAACTTTCTATCTCACACATGGTCTCCTTACTCACAATACAAGTGAGGTATTACATAAGCAGGTTCCCTAGACTCTCACCCATCCTGTCCTCTCCCATCATGTCGGTGTCAGTAAGTATGAGTAGCCTTGCTTTGTTACACTCCTTCCACCACCTAAGGCAGGAGCACTTTATTCATAGGACAGCTGCCTTATGGTATCCTGTAGAAGAGGAGGATTTCCAGTTCTGGGCACAAACAGAGATTATTAACTTCTCCAACTGTTTGCATTCTGTTGCAGGCACTTTAGGGAATCTGTAGCAGTCACAGAGGGCTTGCTGTAAGAGGAAAGTTGAAGCTGAGGCTAAATAAGATTCCCCCAGTTAAAGTTGCGGATGTTAGATGTCTAACGTTAACAGACTCATTGGAATATCTGGGGGTACGGATCAGCCCCTGGGTGAAAGATTACACCAAATTGAATATTATCCCACTGATAGATAAAATAAAAAACAAAGTACATGTTTGGCAAAAGTTGACGTTGATTCAGGCAGATAGGATTACCTTAATTAAAATGGTGCTTCTCCCACAGATATTATACCAACTGAGCCCTTGCCCAATATGGATTGAAGATACACACTTCAAAGCTTTGGAGAGATTGTTCAACGATCTAATCTGGGGCAGGAAAAGAGTATGTATTAAACAGAATTATTTATGGCTAGCAGAGGAGAATGGTGGTTTATCCCTCCCTTGCTTGCGGGGCTATTATCTAGCCTCTCAAATACAGTGGTATCTCTCTGCCCCTTTCAATATATTCCCCCAATTCATTAGAAATTATAGAGGACCCCAGCGGGATACATTCAGCATTTTAGAAACGGGCTATATGGGAGAAGGGGGGGGGGGGGGGGGGGGAAACGTATCATATCCCACTCTATGCAACGTGTTTGGAACTCACTTAAAGTTATTTTGGGAATTACGCATATATTTTAATTTACCCCCCTATGGTATAATGTGCACTTTAATGAATTTAATAAGATGGATGATATTGAATTCTGGGAAAGGAAGGGAATAACTAGGGTTGAGCAAATGATATATAATGGTGATATTAGGACCTTAGAGGATATACTTGGGGACACAGATATTAAAATATTAGATAAGTATAAATACTTTCAGGCTAAACATGCTTTTAGGTGCACTAAAGATAAAGAGGTGTTTACGGTTAAATCACATGATTTTATGGATTGGTGTTTCAATTCATACCAGAATAGTATGTCTATCTCACTAATCTATAGTAAATTGAGAGGGGATATGGGTAAAATTAATAAGTTTAGAAGTGAAGTGTAATGGGATCAAGATATTGGAAATAATAAAACACTAAAATGGGAATTAATCTACAGGAATATTCGGAAAACTTCTATATCTGGGAACCACAGGTTAATTCAGTTTAGGATTCTACACCGCCTATACTACACGCCCCTCTCTCTCTCTCGGTTTTACAAGGAGGTTTTAGATAGATGTCGTAGGTGCCCGGCCCGACGTGCGGATTTTATACATCTTGTCTGGTTGTCCGGTGATTCAGGATTTCTGGACCAATGTTTTCTCTGAGCTCCGGAGATGCTCCCCATATAATTATGATGTAGATATAATTACTGCTGTCTTAGGTGCTTCCTTATTTGATGAGCAGGGACGGGAAAATATGTTCTGGATAAAATCACTTTTGCTGGCTAGGGTAGTAATTGCTAGTAACTGGGGCTCAAATAGCCCCTTAACGGTATCTGAATGATAAAGTTAAGAAATATGAGAAATCTGCTATCTATAATAAGAGCCAGAAAATTAGATGGGATAGAACTTGGTCGACATGGTCATAAGGCCTGGTTCGCCGTGGATGTGCTCCGAGACAACAACAATGAGGTGGGGGGTGGTATGGGGGAATGGGATTAAATAAATTCTTTTTTTTTGGGATATTAATCTTGCATTCATGATAGAAAAATTTACCAAATTTGTGGATATGTATTGTACCTGTGTAACCTGACGAAGCCTACGTGGCGAAACACGTGTCGAGGTTGAGGCACTTGGGGATCCATTGACACCAATGAGCAGCAACAACATGGGTATGTAATGTGAGACAATGTGTGGGTTGGACGGGCAGCATCAGTTACCATTTCAGCAGCCATCAGCTACATTCATTATATGGCCGCAGTCCCACCATTCACCTGGGTTTCTTATGAGTAGGATACCAGGATAGTTTGGATGGTATGTTATATGTTTGCAGAGGTTAGGTATCATATTACCACCCACTGCCTATTCCATTCTCATCCAACTCTCCAATATTGTTGTTATTTTTGCGGTTCAGGGTGCAACTTTCCTCAAGTGTGATTCTCCACATTGTTGAGCCCTATTTGAGAGGCTCGGTTCTTCATGTTCTATCCCCTTTGACGTAAACTTGTATTTATTGCTCTATGTAATTTAATAAAAGATATATTTTTTATCAATAGCATCCTCGCTTTTTGGTGTTTATTAATAAATGAACAAACAGATCAGAGTGGTAATCCTCACACCAATACCCTGTAGGGCCTTGCAGTGACAGGAGCGTGCGCCCTTTCTTCCCTCAGGGAACACCCTAGTGTTGGGGCTTCTGCCTGGTGGTAGTAGGGGTGCTCTTGGTGTTCAGTGTTTTTGGCAGGGTGCAAGGCAGGAGTGCGGAAGCAGATGCAATGGCCCTCAAATGATGATGGAGTTATTGATCAGGTTAGTTGGGACAAATAAATACTGTAAGTCTCTCTTTACAATAGTGCAGAATATAAGTAATAGCACATCCATCAGTATGAACGCAAAGGTCCAAGAAAATCCCAGTGAATTCCTCCCCATTAGCAATGTATGGATAATAGCAACAATGGTACTCCTCTCCGTCTGTCTAAAGTCTCTCTGCAGAATCCTAGGCATGCAATTGAGATTCTTGGTATATGTTCTGTAATTCTCGAGCTGAGAGGTACAGAATTAATATACAGCTGGCCAAACTGTCTCAAAGTGTGGAATGATGCATTAGCAATATTACCTCTCACAGGAGCAAGGTCTGCCATAAACAAGCATAGTACCTTGCTTACTGACTCCAAAGCATGGCCTTGTAGTTTCCGGACCTTCCACTTTACTTCTCTCTGGAGAACTTCTGTAGTACAGTAGCTTGCTTGGGCAGCTATAGTCTCAGAGATTATGGTTCTCTGAAACTCTGGCCTAGATCTGAGAAGTTCATACAATAGAGGTCCTCTCTTTTCCTCAGCTAAGCACAGGCTCTCCACTGACTGACTAACCAGTGAGTGGACCCAGGTCTATTTCCTGGCCACATAAAGGGATTGAGTTAAAGCATGCCTGAGTTTTCAAAAAAAAAGTTTCCATAATGGCTGTTACTCAACTTTCCCAGAGTGCGAAATGCTAGATTAGTCTGCTAATGAATTAGTAAATCCCCAGTGTTGTGATGCCTAGCTGTATTTTCTAGCCGGGAGCCTGGAAATGCTGAGTAAGAATCCCTGTGACAAACTCTATTCTGTAGCATAGCTAGATAGATTTGTAATTCAGGGTCCAGGGAAAGCTGGTTAACAAATTAATGATGATACTGCCTGTAAAGCACTGTGGGATATGTTGGTACTATATAAATAAGTAAAATAAATGATATGGACCTGTAATAGGGACTGCTAAATAGTAAGTCTACCTAAATAAATCATTCTCTTTACTCTCAAATAGTGCCATAGCTAGGCAGATTTGACTTTAAGGGTCTTGGGAAAGTTGGGTTACAACCATGTGGAGCTGTAATAGACTCTATAATACTAAATCTACCAAGAAAAATCCCACTCCTCACTACTAAATAGTGCCACAACTAGGCAGATGTGTCTTTTATGGTCTTTGGAAAGCTAGATTACACCAATTGGAGCAGTAATAGTCTACAGAATACAAAATCAACCAAGATAAACCTTCTTTCTCACTCCTAAACAGTGCCATAGCTAGGCAGATATACCTTTCAGGGTCCTTGCACAATGTGAGGGTAAAATTATATGATCAATGTGTACAGCTCCACAAGACTTGTAATCCAGCTTTCAAACACGGATGAATGTCAAATTTGCCTGGATAGACAGTAAGAAATCCCTTCTGGCAATTTAAGCAACCATGACATTCAAGCACCTGAGACAGCTGGGTAGCACTTTCTGGAGTGTCAGTGGCCTGGTACTATCTAATATCCCTTTACACATACAGAGGAGGTTTTGTAGGATGCTGTTGAAGTTTTGTAGCTTTGAGCTCTTTTAGAATGCTCTAAGTGTTTATTAGATTGCTCTGTTAAAGGGGTTATCCTATACTTACCTGGCTCCCCGTGCCGCTCCTGGTCCCCGCACCGCCGCTGCTGCTTCTCCCCATGAGTGGATAAAAACATCCAGTGTCGGGGGAAAGCAGCCAATGGCAGGCGGTGACGGGGACATTCCTAGTGTCACCTGCGATGCGAGGAAGGCTCGTCCCCGTCACTGCCTGCCATTGGCTAGCAAACCCCCCTCCGGACACCAGATGTTTTCATCTGCGCATGGGCAGAAGCAGCAGCGGTGGTGAGAGGAACAGGAGCGGCGCGGGGAATGGGTAGCCAGGTAAGTATATTCTGTGTGAGGGGCCAGGGCCATATGGAGGACATTTTTTTGTCTCGGATAACCCCTTTAAGTCCTTTCCCGAACTTCCTGTTTGCCTGTGAGCTCATGCTGAAGATGGAGAGGCAGGGAGAAAGGAGACACTTCACTGACTACAGGATATCAGTTTAGCTGCTTTTGGCAGCACTTTGCAGTTGTCCATGAAGAAAGAACTAAAGACAGACTTTCCTGAGCAGGTTAAAGCACCTCTGTCACCAGGATTAACCCTATTAAACTAGGCATACTGCCTGATCGGGCTCATCATGCTGATTAAAACTATATATTTTTTCCATATGATAAACAGCTGCAGAGATATCTGGGTTTTATTCATATGCAAATCATCAAGTTTGAGGACCAGGGGCTGGAGCTGAATCCTTTGAGCACTGATTTGTAACACCCCTTGTGCTCTGCACAATCCTCCTTCCCCTTGATTGACAGGGCTGGACGTCAGCATGCAGAGGGCAGAGCTGTGTCCTAGAATCTACATATCGTATAAACTATGTAGTATAGCTTCACCACACTGAGATCTGCTCAGAAAGCTAATATACATATTACTACTTTATTCACAAGAACAATATATGATTATAAAGACACCAGTAATATGTGTCAGCTTATAAGCATAGAATTGATGGCTGTGCATCTAAAAAGATAAGAAATGAAGGCACCAGATAAACGTTCTGGTCCTTCTCCAGTTAGTATTTTTTTTTCTTCAACCGGAGCGTTGCTTTAATGTCTGAAAAACTCAGCGGAGCTCACAGCCTGCAACACAAGCACATAAAACACTAATTAGACAAAGCATTTTAAATAATAATAGCATATCTTGTGCAAAATGTATACAATAATTTCTGTTCTTTAGGCTAGGACTACACAGAGACTGAGGGTCATTGTTTTAAAGGGGTATTCTGGAAAGGTGCAAGTTATCCCCCATCCACAGGATAGGAGGTAACTATCAGATTGGTGGGGGTCCTAACACTGGGTCCCCCACCGATCATGAGAACGGGTGCCCATACCTCCTGCAGGCCCCTTGCTGCTCCCCGAAAATAACCAGAGCGGCCTTTCGCACATGCGTGTCCATTCATTTCTATGGGAGTTCCGGAGATAGCCAAGCACTGTACTCAGCTATTTTCGGAACTCCCATAGAAATGAATGGAGCGGCCGCATACATGTTCGACCAGCCGCTACGGTCATTTTAGGAGATCCACCACCGATCTGATAGTTATCTTTTGGATAGGGTATAACTTGTACCTACCGGAACACCCCTTTAAGCCTGGGCTACACTTTGACTTTTTGTAGCCCTACTGATTGATTTTAATTATTGAGTGACAGCTGCAGTCTAAAGGAATACATTAGGCTGTACAGACTGGAGCTGTCACTCGATAGTTAAAATTTAATCAGTAAAGCTACAAAAAGTCAAAGTGTAGCTCAAGCGTCAAACAATGACCCCACCTAAATGTAAAAAAAATACCTTCACAAACGTTCTAACCCAGTGCATTTAGGAGGGGTCATTTCCTGAGGTGAACACACTGTGCATCCTTCCCACCCAAAGGCGAGCTGTAGTATGACACCAAATACACACAGCTGATGTTTCTACTGAGATGCATGCCTCCACGTCTTCTCCAGTGATTCATTAAATGCAGTGTGTCTGAAAAGTGGAGAGATAGTGATGAGCGGCAGGGGCAATATTCAAATGCGCGATATTTCACGAATATTTTGTTGAATATTCGTCATATATTCGTGAATTCAAGAAATCGCAATTATTTTCTTGATTGCGAAAATCGCCAATGTAATATTCGCGTAATGTGCGAGAAATACAGGCGTGGGTCACTTTTGCTACATTTTCCAAGCTGCTAGAAGTTTCCTGAGACTGGAGAAAATGGTTGGCACGGCAGAACATTACAATAGATTTATATGCTGATAGAGTGCTCCAATATATTCACGACTGCGCTAATCGGCACTAATGATGCAAATATTTTGTCGCAATACGTGAAACTTCAAATTTTATCAGGTCTAAGTAGATATTACTGATTGGTGCACTAAGTATTGTTGTGACATCACAGCACTATGTCTGTAACAGCTACACTATATCAGGATATTAACCTACACTGACTATCTCCCACTAACTATCTGTATGATATACCGTATATAAGCTATCTAACTATCTATCTAACGTAGTGTGGAAAGCACAGAGCACAGCAATGACACTGCTGTCTCTCTCAGAACTTCAAAAAACTGTAGAAAATGGCTGCTGGGGAGGTTCTTATATAGTAAGGGGTAGGCAACTTTCCTATTGGTTGCTAGGGATGTTGCTAAGCTCAGACAAAGACATTGCAGCCTTCTCATTGGCTCACAAGCAAGAAGCAGGGAGGGATCATTGGTTGAGATAAAAAAAAATCTAGAATATTCGAAAATACGAATACATATCACTATATTCTAAATATTCATGAATTCTCGAAGTGCCGATATTCGCTATTAATATTCGCGATTCGAATATTCGCGCCCAACACTATGGAGAGATTTTTTCGGTGGAGTAGGTATTTGCTCAAAATTTATGACACATTTGCGCCATTTTTAGCACCATGCCCTGTGGGTTACTTTTACTAAGAGGCTGATGTTTTTTACCTTTTATAATAAAGTCACACAAAAAAAACAAACGTTACTCCAGACTTTTAGTGGAGTACAAACCAACAGAACATTTGTAACATGACTAGACTTTAGACCAGGGGTGCACAACCTGTGGTCCGGGGGCCACATGTGGCCCTTGATACCATTTAGTGCGGCCCCCAACCATCTGGTAACAGACATGTATGTCTATGTTTTGTGGCTGCCCACATGTATTTTTCATGTATTCTCCCACTAGATGTGAGTCCTGGAACTGTAACTAGACATTAATGCTATATACTGTATGTTCAATATGCCATAAATGCAGTATTTCACTTGGTATTACCCCTTTAAATTTTATTTTTGGCCCTTGTAGTTTGGCCCTTGTCTCCTACCACATACAGTGCCACGAGGCTGTCAAGAGCCACGTCTGACTCCGTTATACTCGGGGTCAGGAAGTCGCAGCGGTTGGCTGCGCGCTCTATGTCTAAAGATCGCGCTGTTACTCAATGGTAGCTTTCTGTGTTTGCCTTACAATCCTTTTTGTCTCACTCAGGGATCTGTTGCTTCTTCTCCTCAGCTGTTTCTTGTCCGGCCCTCCCAACCTCCTTATATTCCCCTCTCCCACTTCTCTGGTTGCCAGATACAGAGCTTCCTGCCTGGACTTCTATACTGACCCTCTGAAGCTGTGTCGTTGTTATTCCTGGTTGTCGTACCAGAGCATTACCCTCTGGATCCCTGTTGGTTTTTTGTTGTCCGCTGTTGTCGCCCACCTGGGATTATATGTTTTGTCAGTATTGTCTGTCCTCTCCCTGGTGTTTCCCTTTAGTGTTAGTGGTGCAGACTAGTGTTCCCACCGCCCTATTCACTACTTAGGGCTCATCTTAGGGAAAGCCAGGGTTTAGGCACGTGATCGGTGTACGGGTGAGAAACCCGTATAGGGACGTCAGGGCAGTCAGGTGCCAGCCTCTAGGTGAGTTAGAGGTCACCACCTTTCCCTCTCCCTTGGACAGGGCCTTCCCTTTTCCCTCCCTCTGCGTCACGTATGTGATCAGCACGCCGGTCGTGATATACAGTGTAGAAATGCACCTGATTTATCACTGTGTCTGATGCTGGATGATAAATCTGGTGCTTCTTTAGACTTTAGGGGATAATGTGTCAAGTGTGCTACATCAGAGTAGACATTTGCACCAAGTTTATGATGCATTTCTGCCATTTTGTAAAAGGGTTTATGCAATGCCTGGCAAATTGCATTTACGAAGACTGATTGATGTTTTGTGGGCGAGTCATCATTTTTAGCTAGATTTAGAAACCTCTATAATAAATGAGATTAGAATGAAAAATACATAGGTATTGACCTATGACAGACACTCCAGTTTTTAAACAAAACAATTCTGGTATCCTATTACACTAAATCAACATGAATGCTAAAATTAAAGGAGTTGTCCCACATGTGACATTTATGGCATATTGATATAACTTAAATGTCCCATAGGTGCAGGTCTCGCCCATGGGTGCACCAAGCCTTTCAGCTGCCTGAGGCGAAAATTGAAATACACCCCCTCTCCATGCAAAACTTTCAACTTAACCCCTTCCCTCCAGCCCTACTGTTAAAAACATACATAGAGCGAAAACATACCGGGTAATACAATACCACATACCTCTTATATCCAGTGACGTCTCCTTTGATGTCAATGTTCTCTTTCCTCATCTTCTCCATTCAGACCAGACCACCATGATGATTTTTTTCAGCCATCTCTTGTCTCTGCAGAGTTTAACAAATGGACATCTTAGTTTCCTACTTTTCCACAATTCTCCCACCTTCTGAATACAGCATCACTGTGGCTACTATACTCCCCAATACTATGCTGCAGAAACAGATAATACTTTTGACAATACTAGTACCACATACATACAGCCCCATTTAATAATTATTGGCACACAGTGTCCTAAAAAATAACTGTACCCAGCAAATAGTGTCCCTGAAACTAATAGTGCCGTAAACATAGTGTCCTACAAAAATCATTGTACTAAGCTGTGCCAGGCAGGGCGTTGCTAGGGTCTCAAAAGATCCAGGGCCCAAGCTCAATTGAATATGGCCCAGTTCTCTAAGTCGCCCCCCCTCCCCCCACACACCACATTTTGCTGTACTTGCTAAACAGCAGCACATACCTCTCACATCCAGGGCCTCCCAGGTGACGTCTCCTCGGATGTAGATTTTCTCTGTCATTATCTTCTCCATTCAGTCCGGACACTTCTCTCAGCCGCCCCGTCTGTGACGCACAGACATCTTAGCTTCCTCACATTTCTATCATCATCCCCCAACCTGGAGTCCCCACAGTGTAATGCTGCTGCTCGTTGTGCTCCCCAATACCCCCAGATACTATCCTGAAGAAAAATAGGTGCCCCCATAGTAATACTGTTCCATTATTGACAGCGCAGTCCAGTGCACATGTTGTCTGATGTATGCAGTCCTGGAACAGCCGTTCGAGGGTGTATATCATTGTTCAAAATGTGAGCAAATTACCCGTTTGGAATCGCAAATTGAGTATCTAAACGGGCGAATTTCAACACTGAGAGGCGTTAACAATTTAGAAAAGAGTTTGCTGCTCACTGAGCAAGCACTGTATGGGGTAGATGAGGGGGAGGGTGATAGCGAGGAGGCTGAGGAAAGTGAGGTAGCTAGCTGGGTAACAGAAAGCGGGGTAGAGGGAAGAGTGCAAGGAAGGCTAGCCCTGATCTGTCACACCCCAACAAGTTTGCACGGTTGGCAGATGAGGGGGATGTCGGTTCAGGGACAGCACTGCTGCAGCCAGACATTTCCCCTGCCAGTCAGGGGAATGTCAGCTCCGGTAAGCAGGGGACCAGGAGAGCAGGGGAGGGCAGACAGATGCTGGTAGTAGGAGACTCAATTATTAGGGGGTACAGATAGGGCAATCTGTCACAAAGACCGTGATCGCCGAACAGTGTGTTGTCTTCCTGGTGCTAGAGTTCGGCACATTGCGGATCGGGTTGACAGATTACTGGGAGGTGCTAGAGAAGATACAGCGGTCATGGTCCATATCGAAACCAATGACAAAGTTAGAGGAAGGTGGAGAGTCCTTAAAAATGATTTTAGTTGATTTAGGTCAAAAGCTTAGGGCAAGGTAGTGTTTTCCGAAATACTGCCTGTACCACGAGCCACACAAGAAAGGCAGCAGGAGATTAGGGAGGTTAACAAGTGGCTCAAGAACTGGTGTAGGAAGGAGGGGTTTGGGTTCCTGGAGAACTGGGCCGACTTCTCTGTCGGCTACAGGCTCTATCGTAGGGATGGGCTGCACCTCAATGGGGAAGGGGCAGCTGTGTTGGGGGGAAAGATGGCTAGAAGGTTGAAGGAGTGTTGAAACTAGGGACTGGGGGGAGGGTAATTACGTTATAGGATGGGAAGATAGTGCAGATAGAGACCAGGGGCAAGGTAGTGGAACTGGGGGAGGAATGGAAGGAGGGACTAGAACAGTTCAGATGGAAAGGTGTAGGGTAAAAAATATACATAAACCTCTTAATTGTATGTATACTAATGCCAGAAGCCTGACTAATAAAACTGGTGAACTGGAATTAGTGATGTGTGAGGAGGACTATGACATAGTAGGAATAACTGAGACATGGCTGGATGATAGCTATGACTGGGCAGTTAATGTACAAGGTTACAGTCTGTTTAGAAAGGATTGTCAAAACCGGAGAAGCGGAAGGGTCTGCCTTTATGTTAAGTCCTGTCTAAAGTCCACAGTCCGAGAAGATATAAGTGAGGGACATGAACATGTGGAGTCACTGTGGGTAGAAATACATGGAGGCAAAAATAATAATAAATTACTAATAGAAGTTTATTATAAACCACCTAATATACCAGAGTCCACAGAAAATCTACTACTAAACGAGATAGAAGAGGTGTCAAATCATAATGAGGTGGTTATTATGGGGGACTTCAACTACCCAGATATAGACTGGGAAACTGAAAGCTGTACATCTCATAAAGGAAACAGGTTCTTGGCAATAACCAAAGACAATTACCTTTCCCAACTGGTTCAGGACCCGACTAGAGGACGGCCATACTGGACTTAGTATTAACCAATTGACCTGACAGAACAATAGATGTGCAGGTTGGGGGACAACTGGAAAATAGTGACCATAAAGTAATAACCTTCCAATTATCCTTCAAACGAGCGTTTCTACAGGGAAGAACAAAAATACCAAACTTCAAAGAAGCAAACATTAGCCAACTAAGAGAGGCCATAGGCGTAACTAACTGAGACAAAGTCCTCAAAAATAAAAATACAGCCACAAAATGGGATATTTTTTAAAGCATCTGCAATGAGAAGGACCATGGTACGGTGGCCAATGTTGCAGTGGGTCAGGATATGTGTATGAAGGTAGTTTGTGACGCCAATTGCAGCTTGCGCAGGTACTATAGCAGGGCCCTTTAAGATGTAATAACTCACGTACCAGGTGAGGAATGCCAGAGTGGGGATAATGTCTCTGTGTAATGTCAACGGTGTCTCCTACCTTGGTACGGCTGGACTCCTGGATCCTGGCAATAAAATGAGTGTTGTCAGTAGGAGCAACTGAGGAATGAAGGAAATCCAGACTTGGAATAAAGTTCAACTTGTCTTTACTTAATGCAGCTTGAATCCATACGAGTAACAGCATTAGTCTTGGGTCCCAGCAGGTATTGGCAATATGTGGCAGGAATCAATAAACTGCGTGCAGAATTATTAGGCAAATGAGTATTTTGACCACATCATCCTCTTTATGCATGTTGTCTTACTCCAAGCTGTATAGGCTCGAAAGCCTACTACCAATTAAGCATAATAGGTGATGTGCATCTCTGTAATGAGAAGGGGTGTGGTCTAATGACATCAACACCCTATATTAGGTGTGAATAATTATTAGGCAACTTCCTTTCCTTTGGCAAAATGGGTCAAAAGAAAGACTCGACGGGCTCAGAAAAGTCTAAAATAGTGAGATATCTTGCAGAGGGATGCAGCACTCTTAAAATTGCAAAGCTTCTGAAGCGTGATCATCGAACAATCAAGCGTTTCATTCAAAATAGTCAACAGGGTCGCAAGAAGCGTGTGGAAAAACCAAGGCGCAAAATAACTGCCCATGAACTGAGAAAAGTCAAGCGTGCAGCTGCCAAGATGCCACTTGCCACCAGTTTGGCCATATTTCAGAGCTGCAACATCACTGGAGTGCCCAAAAGCACAAGGTGTGCAATACTCAGAGACATGGCCAAGGTAAGAAAGGCTGAAAGACGACCACCACTGAACAAGACACGTCAAGACTGGGCCAAGAAATATCTCAAGACTGATTTTTCTAAGGTTTTATGGACTGATGAAATGAGAGTGAGTCTTGATGGGCCAGATGGATGGGCCCGTGGCTGGATTGGTAAAGGGCAGAGAGCTCCAGTCCGACTCAGACGCCAGCAAGGTGGAGGTGGAGTACTGGTTTGGGCTGGTATCATCAAAGATGAGCTTGTGGGGCCTTTTCGGGTTGAGGATGGAGTCAAGCTCAACTCCCAGTCCTACTGCCAGTTTCTGGAAGACACCTTCTTCAAGCAGTGGTACAGGAAGAAGTCTGCATCCTTCAAGAAAAACATGATTTTCATGCAGGACAATGCTCCATCACACGCATCCAAGTACTCCACAGCGTGGCTGGCAAGAAATGGTATAAAAAAAGAAAATCTAATGACATGGCCTCCTTGTTCACCTGATCTGAACCCCATTAAGAACCTGTGGTCCATCATCAAATGTGAGATTTACAAGGAGGGAAAACAGTACACCTCTCTGAACAGTGTCTGGGAGGCTGTGGTTGCTGCTGCACGCAATGTTGATGGTGAACAGATCAAAACACTGACAGAATCCATGGATGGCAGGCTTTTGAGTGTCCTTGCAAAGAAAGGTGGCTATATTGGTCACTGATTTGTTTTTGTTTTGTTTTTGAATGTCAGAAATGTATATTTGTGAATGTTGAGATGTTATATTGGTTACACTGGTAAAAATAAATAATTGAAATGGGTATATATTTGTTTTTTGTTAAGTTTCCTAATAATTATGCACAGTAATAGTCACCTGCACACACAGATATCCCCCTAAAATAGCTAAAACTAAAAACAAACTAAAAACTACTTCCAAAAATATTCAGCTTTGATATTAATGAGTTTTTTGGGTTCATTGAGAACATGGTTGTTGTTCAATAATAAAATGAATCCTCAAAAATACAACTTGCCTAATAATTCTGCACTCCCTGTATATATTCTGCTTCTTATCATATGCCTAGTGAATCTGGTAGGTATCTATCTTCTGCTCTGTCTGTCTTCTGCTTGGTTTGGGCCTGACTAGCTGAGGAGGGATTTGGCTTCTCCTGGTCTCTGGATAAACACTCACAGGACTGCTCGCAGGGAATAGTTCTTCCTGGAGTTCTGTAGTTCTGGAGGTGCTGCTTGCTTGGCACCAGCACTGAGGCTGAAGGCTCAGTCTGGGAGGAGGGATCTTTAGCCTCAGCCGAGGCTGGATCCTAGGTAGGGATCCCTATGTCTGGGAGCTCCTACTAACACAGCCTACCCCAAGCAGGGGGGCTGGTAAACTAACTAGAACTTCCTCTCCTCCCCATGAGGTAGGATGTGGGAACATTCCACACCTCCCCAAAGTGTGGGGAGCTAGACTGGAATGAACTATTCCAGTCCAGATATACTAAACTGTCTAAGGTCCTGCTACATACTGCTGCCACCTGCTGGTGTACATGGAAATTACAGCAAAATACATACAACAGGCCTGGAAAATGCACATAATTGAGAATGCAGCGTTAGATTACACAAGATGACAATACCCATACACCTAACATTATTGTAGAGGGGAGAAAAGAGTTTAGTAACATAACTCTGGGATGTTTCACATCCTAAAATCTTATTGTGAGAGGTACATACCTTATAGGAAAAAAGGGTTAAGGAACAAGAAGAAAACAATGTGGATAAATAGAACTGAAAAGAAAGCAATAAATGACAAAAAGAAAGCATTTAAATCACTAAAACAGGAGGGGAACTAGGAGGCAGTGAAAAACTATAAGAAAAAAAAAAAGAATATGTAAAAAACAAATAAAAGCAGCCAAACTAGAGACGAAGAGATTAATTGCCAAAGAGAGCAAAACTAACCCTAAAATGTTCTTCAATTATATAAATGGTAAAAAGTATAAATCTGAAGGTATCGGCCCTCTACAGAGCAATGAGGGGGGAGTTGCAGAGAGTGAAGAGGAGAAAGCGAAGCTATTAAATTTTTTTCTCCACTGTATTCACTAAGGAAAATAAACTGTCAGATGAAATGCAGAATGTAAAAGTAAATTCCCCATTAAAAGTGCTCAATCTGACCCAGGAAGAAGTATAACAGCGAAATAAAAAGATTAAAATAGACAAATCGCCAGGACCAGATGGCATGCACCCCCGCCAGATGGCATGCACCCCCGTATCCTAAGAGAATTAAGTAATATCATAGCCAGACCCTTGTTTCTGATATTTACAGACTCTATACTGACAGAGAGTGTTCCACAGGATTGGCGCATAGCAAATGTGGTGCCAAGATTCAAAAAGGGTGCAAAAACAGAGCCCGGAAACTATAGGCCGGTAAGTTTAACATCTGTTGTGGATAAACTGTTTGAAGGTTTTCTAAGAGATGCTTTCTTGGAGGATCTCAATGAAAAAAAGCAAATAACATCATATCAGCATGGCTTCATGAGGGATCAGTCATGTCAAACTAATTTAATCAGTTTCTATGAGGAGGTAAGTTCTAGACTTGACAGTGGTGAATCAATGTATGTCTGGACTTCTCCAAAGCATTTGACACTGTACCACATAAAAGGTTAGTATATTAAATGAGAATGCTCGGACTGGGAGCAGGGGCGTCGTTAGGTCAAAACATGCTGGGCTTGAGCCCCAGATGTTTTAACCAGTGCCCCAAATGTTATGCTTGCAGGGCTGGCCGCTCTGACTCTCCTGCGCTGCGCAGCGCTACTCTACACCGGCCCCGCCATCCTAATCCGTATCCTGCAGTAACTGAACTTTAAATCAGCGTTCATCTCAATACTATCTTACACACTCAGCTCCGGAAACATACAGTGCGGGCGGTGCTCGCTCACTGACGTCACGCGTCTGCTCCTCCCACTAGGCGCGTGATGTCAGTAAGTGAGCACCACCCGCACTGCCTGTTACTGGAGCTGAGTGTGTAAGTCAAGATAGTAATGAGATGAGTGCTGATTTAAAGTTAAGGTACTGCAGGATACAGATTACTGAGGGGATGATCTGTGGGGTTGCCCAGACGGCTAGGCCCTTCACAGTAGTTATTAACCCCTTTCAGCAGTCCCCCATTCACTGAAGAGGGGACTGATGATAGGGGTTAATAACTACTGTGAAGGCGGGACTGCTGAAAGGGTTTAAAGTACAAGGGGGTGGGGGGGATGATCTGTGGGGTTGCCCAGACGGCTAGGCCCTTCATAGTAGTTAATAGTTAATAACCCCCTTCAGCAGTCCTCCATTCACTGAAGAGGGGACTGATGAAAGGGGTTAATAACTACTGTGAAGGGGGGACTGCTGAAAGGGGTTAATAATTACTGTGAAGGGCCCCCCAGGTGACGGGAGCGTGGCTTCATGGGGGCGTGATACAGTGGGCTTTTGCCCTGGATGTTTTCAGACCCTAGCAATGCCCCTGACTGGGAGAAAACGTCTGTATGTGGGTAAGTAACTGGCTCAATGATAGAAAACAGAGGGTGGTTATTAATGGTACATACTCAGATTGGGTCACTGTCACTAGTGGAGTACCTCAGGGGTCAGTATTGGGCGCTATTCTCCAATATATTTATTAATGATCTTGTAGAAGGCTTTCACAGTAAAATATAAATTTTTGCAGATGACACTAAACTGTGTAAAGTAATTTACACTGAACAGGACAGAGGGATCTGGATAGATTAGAGGCTTGGGCAGAGAAGTGGCAGGTGAGGTTTAACACTGACAAATGTAAGGTTATGCACATGGGAAGGAATAATGCACCCGTACATACTAAATTGTAAAACACTAACATGGAAAAGGTCCTAAGAATTTTTATAAACAGCAAACTAAGCAGTAAAAACCAGCGTCAGGCAGCTGCTGCTAAGGCCAATAAGATAATGAGTTGCATCAAAAGGGGTATTGATGTCCGTCATGACTGAGAACATAGTCCTGCCACTTTACAAATCACTAGTCAGACCACACATGGAGTACTGTGTACAGTTCTGGGCTCCTGTGAACAAGGCAGACATAGCAGAGTTCAAAGGAGGTCAACTAAAGTAATAACTGGAATGGGGGGACTACAGTACCCTGAAAGATTATCAACATTAGGGTTATTCACTTTAGAAAAAAGACGACTGAGGGGAGATCTAATTACTATGTATAAATATATCAGGGGTCAGTACAGAGATCTCTCCCATCATCTATTTATCCCCAGGACTGTGACAAAGGGACATCCTCTGCGTCTGGAGGAAAGAAGGTTTGTACACAAACAGATAGAAAAGGATTCTTTACGGTAAGAGCAGTGAGACTATGGAACTCTCTGCCTGAGGAGGTGGTGATGGTGAGTACAATAAAAGAGTTCAAGAGGGGCCTGGATGTATTTCTGGAGTCTAATAATATTACAGGCTATAGCTACTAGAAAGGGGTCGTTGATCCAGGGAGTTATTCTGATTGCCTGATTGGAGTCGGGAAGGATTTTTTTCCCACTTAAGTGGGAAAAATTGGCTTCTACCTCACAGAGTTTTTTTTGCCTTCCTCTGGATCAACTTGCAGGATAACAGGGCGAACAGGATGGACAAATGTCTTTTTTCGGCCTTATATACTATGTTACTATGTTTCAGTGCCCCCAACAGTGATAATGCTCCCCAAGAGTGCCCCATTAGTAGAAGAGCCCTCCAGTATTATTAATACCCTCACAGAGCCCCCAGTAGAAATAAGGCACCCTATTGTTCCCCCAATGGTAATAAAGCTCTCTACAGACCCCTCAGTAGTAATAAGGCCCCCCATAGTACTCTTAGTAGAATTAAGGCGGATCTATAGAGCCCTCAGTAGTAATATGAATGCCTATATTGTCCCCTGGATTTGCAGTGCCCCCTGTTGTTATATTCTCCCCTCCACCATACAGTCCCATATAAATAACACCACACCATCTCTCCTGCCCCCTCCAAAATACAGTCCTATGTAAATAACATCACTCCCCTCCCCTCACCCACTCCAATATACAGTCCCATGTAAATAACACTATTTCCCTCCCTCCGCCATACAGTCCCATGTAAATAACATCACACCATCTCTCCAGCCACCTCCAATATACAGTCCCATGTAAATAACATCCCTCTCTATCTACAGCCCCCTCCAAAATACAGTCCCATGTAAATAACATCACCTCCTCCCCAGCCGCCTTCAACATACAGTCCCAAGTAAATAATATCACCTCCTCCCCAGACGCCTCCAACATGCATTCCCATGTAAACATCACCCGCTCAACATTCATTCCTATGTAAATAACATCATTCCCCCCACCAGCCACCTTCAACATACAGTCCCACGTAAATAACATCACCCAATGAACATTCAGTCCCATGTAAATAACATCAATCCCTTCCTCAGACCCCTGTAACATTCAGTCCCATGTAAATAACATCACTCCCTCCCACAGCTGCCATCAACATACAGTCCCAGGTAAATAACATCGCTGCCTCCCCCAGCCCCCTCCGACATACAGTCCCATGTAAATAACATCACTCCCTCCCTCAGCCATCTCCAACATACAGTCCCATGTAAATAACATCCCCCTGCCCCTCCAACATACAGTCCCATGTAAATAACATAATCCCCTACCACAGCCGCGTTCAACATGCAGTCCCATGTAAATAACATCACCCTGCCCCAGCCCCCTCCAACATACAGTCCTATGCAAATAATATCCCTCCTTTCAGCACTAACATACAGTCCCAGATAAATAACCACAACTCCCAGCATTGCTCTGCCTCTCCCTTCACTTACCTCTCCTGATGTAGCAGACATCACCTCAGCTTCTTCCCCTATTCACTGCCGCCCTCTCCTGCACTGGTCACATGATGGTGATATCATCACAGGTCCTTCTCAACCACTGACTGTTTTACTGGTCACATGACCTGTGATGTCACCACAGGTCCTTCAGCTCTTCCACCACATTAGATTCAATTGTATTGCCGTTGTTCTATAAAATTTCCGTACCCATAAAATTTCCCTACCCTCGTCACTTCCGGCCGCACCGGTCATGACATTCCCAGCTTTGGAAGGAAGTGTGCCGGAGTTGTGCCGCGCCGCGCAGGCGCACAACGATGGGGTAGGGAAATTTCACAGCAGAGTTGGTGAGAAGCAATGAGGTTGCGCAGTACTTCTCAGCAGGACACCGGCCGACACTACGCATGCGCCAGGGGCCTCAGCAGCGTTACAGGGCCAGTGCGCACGCGTGGCAGACAGGGAGATTGCAGCATTGTGTCGCGCAGAAAATCATTTCTACGTGTTCAACTGTAAAAACTGCATCACAGGATAAGTGGCTGCGCGGCACAACCCGGCAGTGCATAATGCCACCATATAGGCACATTCAAAAAGAATAGCTTGAGCCGTGGATCTGACCACAGATGCGCTCCCCCGAATAATCTTGTCGTGATGTTGAAATTCGTACAGAAAAAAATGGATTTGTGTGTGCGGCGCAGAGTCACATTGAGAAACCTTGGGCGGGCCAGTGCGCACACGCGGCGGACATAGAGATCTCTCATGCCGAACATCGGTATGAGAGATCTCCCTGTCCGCCGTGCGTGCGCACTGGCCCATAATTTTTCCCTACCCTGTAACGCTGCTGAAGCTCTCGACACATGCACAGTGTCGGCCGGTGTCCTGTTGAGAAGTACGGCGCAAGCGCATTGCTTCTCACCAACTCTGCTGTGAAATTTCCCTACCCCGTCGTTGTGCGCCTCCACGGCGCGGCACACCTCCTTCCAAAGCTTGGAACGTCCTGTGGATGGCAATACAGTTGTATCTAGGAGGCAGGCAGGACATTTGGGGCCTGGGACAAAACATCAGGGGCCCAGGCCCTTAATGTTTTAACCTAGCAACGCCCCTGGTGCCAGGGTTCCCCCTACAGCAATAGAGGTCATCAAAGTCCTTTCAATAGTGATAACTCTCCCCCAGGGTGCACTTAGTGTTAAAGGGCATCTGTCAGCAGATTTGTACCTATGAAACTGGCTGACATGTTGCATGTGCGCTTGGCAGCTGAAGGTGAGGCAGTTACAGAGAGAGCTGAGCCTCTAGGAATAATGGCAACATCTCCGTTGCTCCTAGATTTTCATTTGTACATATTAAAATTAGGGTTGAGCGAATCTAACTTCTTATCATAGATCCGAGGTCAATTCGTTAAAAAACTTTGTTTGTAATGCTGTTTCCGTACAGCATTTAAATGTATGTGTTCCGTGTAGGAAAATTGCGTCTTACGCGAAGTTGCGAGAGACTTTGGTAAATGACTTCGGTATTCCTATCTGCGTATTTTGAAACATTTTCAAATAGGAATAGAAAGTCAGCTTTGGTACTGGCTGGTACCTCGGTACCAAAGCTGACTTTGGATTCCTATTTTAAATTTTTTTTAAATACGCAGATAGGAATACCGAAGTCATTTACCAAAGTCTCTCGCAACTTTGGCTGAGACAAAGTTTTCCTACACGGAACACATACATTTTAATGCTGTACACAGAAACAGCATTATAAACTAAGTTTTTTAACTAATCAATTTTGGATCTACGATCCGAAGCTCAATTCGTTCAACCCTAATTAAAACCATTTTTCTCAGTAATGTGGGCACATATGAACATGGGACCAACAGAGATGCTTTCAGCTACCAAACACACATGTAACAGATCAGCCAGTTTCATAGTTACAAACTGCTGATAGATGCTCTTTAACAGTGTTCTCAATAGTAATAATGCTACCATTGTTCTCCAGAAGTAATAATGTCCCCATAGTGCTCATACTAGTAATCATGTTCCCCATAGTCCCCTAGTAGTAATAAAGCCCACCATAATGCCCCAGTAGTAATAATTTCCCTTATAATGTGTGCTAGTACAAAAAATACCTCCTTATAATGTGTACCATGGTTGATGTACATACCCGAGGAAGGGGTCGGTCCAACCCCGAAAGGCATTGTGTTTATCATCAATAAAGCCAAGTTTTTCTTCAAAGAAGGGTTCCTCAATACTCCTTTTTGCAGCTTCTCCAACAACTCCTTTTTTACTTCTATATCCCTGTGTGATTACCGAAACCTGAGTGGCGACTGGAGGGCGCACAGCAGCAAGTGTTTTACAACATACGAGCGATCGTGGCTGTTGTGCAACCAGTACAGCGCCAACCATTTAAGGTGTGCCAGTACAAAAAATACTTTCTCATAATGATTGCCATTATAATGTGTGCCAGTACAGAAAATCCCCCCTTATAATGTGTGTGTGTGTAAAAAATGTTCCTTATAATGTGTGCCAGTACAGAAAATCCCCCCCTTAAAATGTGTGTGTGTAAAAAATGCCTCCTTCTGTGTGCTAGTACAAAAAATACCCCCTTTTAATGCCTCCAGTAGAGACAATGTCCCTATAATGTGTACAAAAATATGCCCCCTTATGTGTGCCAGTACAAAATGCCCCTATTTATTGCCGCCAGAAGAAACAATGTCCCCATAGGCCTCCCTTCTGCCATAGTGGCCCAAGAGCATATGCAGCATCGCCACTGCTAGGGGTCCCTTTAAGAGGGAAAAAGTTACTTGTTTTGTTGTGACTCCAGTTGCAGTGAAGCAACAAGGGTACAGGGCCCCTTTTAGTGATACTGTAGTAGGTGGTACCCAGATGTAGGAATGCCAGAGTGGTATAAGGTGGCCTAAATGTCCCTTAATGGTGTTGTTCACGTGTCACGGTGCTCCTACATGGATATGCTGGAACCCCAGGAGTTGGCTCTGATGAAGAAAAAGGGATAGTTCATGAAGGGGATGAGGAAATAAATTGAGTCCAGACCTTGTGTTGAAGTTGATAACAGCTTTACCTTGGCAAACGTTCATCCAAACGATTTACAGACTTTGTCTTGGTTACCAGCAGGCTTTGGCATGAATTGGTGGCAGGCAAACTCCTCTCTACTACGTTTGTTGCTCTCTGGCACTGCTGTGCTAACAGGCTGGCTATAGAACTCAGCGTCTTCTTTGTCCAGGGAACTTACTTCCTGGCTTCTGAAGCTCTTTGCTGTGGCCTCCAGATCCAGCAGAGCTGAAGGTGCTCTAGCTGGTCTAGGCAAGGCTCGTCCAGCAGGGACAGGCTCCTGCTTCCTTCCCCTACCAGGGGCTACTCTATTCTGATTTCTAACTAGATAAACTACTCCCTAGAAGGGGGAAAATAGAAAGGAAAGAAGGTTACATTCTATGTAAGATAGCTCTGCCATAAATGATGCCATCTGCTGGTGAACCAGGCACATTACATTTGAACAGTTACATAACAAGTTTATGAATACACATTGTACAGGACCTGGAAATAAATACATAGAATGACATTAGGTTAACCATAGGAGACAGTGGCCAGGTGTAGAGGTGGTAATGCACTTCTGGGGCGTTACACATAGTACCAAATAAAAAAATATGTACATACCTCCATACAGCTGTCAGCAATGCTGGCCTGTGTCCAGAGCTGTATGCTCCCCAGATCAGGCAGAGCGATGATGATTACATTACTAGGCACTAGGACAGCGATACAGTTGAATTTAGAGTGATGAGTGCTTCCACAATCAAAGCACTCTTTTCCCACGACCCTGATGCCATCCCCACTTGTCTCCAGGTTATGCTGTCTGAGGCAATCGCCTCCCCTTGCCTCATTGGAGGTGCGCCCCTTGTTTCACCTCTGGGATTTACCTCTATTTCAAGAACAGAGTCCCACTACGCATGAGCAGCGTCCTCTCCATTCACTGCTATGGGACTTCCGAAAATAGATGAGTGAGCTAGATACACTCAGCACCCCCACCGATCAACTGTTTTGGGCAGCCACCAGAGTTGTAAACTATACAGTGGACGGAGACAGAACCACAAGATTCTGTCCATTGTGTATTGGCCTTGCCGTGCCATGGTCCTGCAGCTCAGCCCCCATTCAAGTGGAAGCTGAGCTGCAGTATGCCACTGTCAGAAACTACCTAGTGCAGGGATGCCCAACCTGCGGCCTCCAGCTGTTGCAGAACGACAACTCCCAGCATGCACTGGCAGCCTACAGCTATCAGCCTACAGCAGGGCATGGTGGGAGTTGTCATTTTACAACAGCTGGAGGGTCGCAGGTTGAGTATCCCTGACCTAGTGGATGGAGCCTTTCATCTACTTTATAGTTTCCAGTGCAGGCAGCTGCCAGAAACAGCTGACTGGACCCCTACAATCTGATATTGATTACTTATCCTCAGGATAGACCAGGAAAACTCCTTTAAACAGTCCCCCTGAGACTTCTAATAATCCATACACAATTACAAGAATTACACTGTGCCTTGATAGCACATCCCTATGTAAATGCAAATACACATGAGCAACAATACATTTTAGCTCATCTTCAGTACATCACTATGACAACAATATTTTGTGGAATTCGCTTTTTCACCACAATATATGTATTCCGTTTACTTACATTAGGAAAACATATTTGTTGTCGAGTGTCATTGACTGTAACATCCAGTGACCCCTGAGGAAGCTGCAAGAGCGGCGATACACATGGAACTTTGAGTCCCTCAACCACATTTGAAAATGTGAAACTATTTATATTACTGTTATTTTGGTGTCAAGGTCTACATTTTGTGCCTGATTTTTGCTTACTATTTTGCTGGTATTCTTTTTCTTCAGATATTTTACATGTGTGTAGGGATGAGCGAACCCGTGACACGGACCCGAACCCGAACATTTTCGTAAAAGTCTGTGTTCGGGTTTCGGCGCTTTCTTGGCGCTTTTTGAAAGGCTGCAAAGCAGCCAATCAACAAGCGTCATACTACTTGGCCCAAGAGGCCATCACAGCCATGCCTACTATTGGCATGGCTGTGATTGGCCAGTGCAGCATGTGACCCAGCCTCAATTTAAGCTGGAGTCACGTAGCGCCGCACGTCACTCTGCTATGATCAGTATAGGGAGAGGTTGCAGCTGCGACGATAGGGCGAGATTAGGCAGATTAACTCCTCCAAAAGACTTCATTCTGTGATCGATCTGCAGCTGTGGATCATTGAAGTGCTATTATTGACTTGCTCACTTTTTTGAGGCTGCCCAGAGCGTTTTTAGATCACTTTTTTTCTGGGGTGATCGGCGGCCATTTTGTGACTTGTGGTGCGCCAGCACAAGCTATCACCAAGTGTATTTAACCATCGATAGTGTGGTTATTTTGTGCTATATCCTACATCAGCTGCAGGCTGAGCCTGTGTCAACCAAGTGCATTTAACCATCAACAGTCTGATTATTTTTTGGCCATATACTACATCTGGTGCAGGCTGAGCCTGTGTCACCCAAGTGCATTTAACCATCAACAGTCTGATTATTTTTTGGCCATATACTACATCTGGTGCAGGCTGAGCCTGTGTCACCCAAGTGCATTTAACCATCAACAGTGTGGTTATTTTTTGGCCATATATTACATCAGGGGCAAGTTGAGCCTGTCACCCAGCGCCTAAAAAATAGACCTGACATTTCTATTCAACCAAATCTGTACTGTTTTAGCTGGTCAAGTTATTTGTAGTGACCGTAAAAGCACACTTTTTTTTCTGGGTTGAAAAACTATTCCCAAATTTGCCATTCTCAAAATAACTAGTTTCTGGTATTTGAGGCCTACTTGAAATCTATCCCAAAAAGGATATCTTACATTGAAGGTGCTGATAGTGTCATTCAGAAAAACCTAAGACACACGCTAGCGTGCAGATAGAAGTCTGATTCTGTGATTAAACCTATACCTGTCACACAGCGCAAAAAAAAACAGGTCTCACATCTCTATTCAACCAAATCTGCACTGTTTTAGCTGGTCAAGTTATTTGTAGTGACCGTAAAAGCACACTTTTTGTTCTGGGTTGAAAAACCATTCCCAAATTTGCCATTCTCAAAATAACTAGTTTCTGGTATTTGAGGCCTACTTGAAATCTATCCCAAAAAGAATATCTTACATTGAAGGTACTGATAGTGTCATTCAGAAAAACCTAAGACACACGCTAGCGTGCTGATAGAAGTCTGATTCTGTGATTAAACCTATACCTGTCACACAGCGCAAAAAAAAACAGGCCTCACATCTCTATTTAACCAAATCTGTACTGTTTTAGCTGGTCAAGTTATTTGTAGTGACCGTAAAAGCACACTTTTTGTTCTGGGTTGAAAAACCATTCCCAAATTTGCCATTCTCAAAATAACTAGTTTCTGGTATTTGAGGCCTACTTAAAATCTATCCCAAAAAGAATATCTTACATTGAAGGTACTGATAGTGTCATTTAGAAAAACCTAAGACACACGCTAGCGTGCAGATAGAAGTCTGATTCTGAGATTAAACCTTAACCTGTCACACAGTGCAAAAAAAAACAGATCTCACATTTCTATTCAAGCAAATCTGTACTGTTTAATCTGGTCAAGTTATTTGTAGCGACCGTAAAAGCCTTATTTATTTTCTGGGTTGAAAAACTATTCCCAAATTTGCCATTCTCAAAATAACTAGTTTCTGGTATTTGAGGCCTACTTGAAATCTATCCCAAAAAGGATATCTTACATTGAAGGTACTGATAGTGTCATTCAGAAAAACCTAAGACACACGCTACCATGCAGATAGAAGTCTGATTCTGAGATTAAACCTTAACCTGTCACACAGTGCAAAAAAAAAAACAGGTCTCACATTTCTATTCAAGCAAATCTGTACTGTTTAATCTGGTCAAGTTAATTGTAGCGACCGTAAAAGCCCTATTTTTTTTCTGGGTTGAAAAACTATTCCCAAATTTGCCATTCTCAAAATAACTAGTTTCTGGTATTTGAGGCCTACTTGAAATCTATCCCAAAAAGGATATCTTACATTGAAGGTGCTGATAGTGTCATTCAGAAAAACCTAAGACACACGCTACCGTGCAGATAGAAGTCTGATTCTGAGATTAAACCTTAACCTGTCACACAGCGCAAAAAAAACCAGGTCTCACATTTCTATTCAAGCAAATCTGTACTGTTTAATCTGGTCAAGTTATTTGTAGCGACCGTAAAAGCCCTATTTTTTTTCTGGGTTGAAAAACTATTCCCAAATGTGCCATTCTCAAAATAACTAGTTTCTGGTATTTGAGGCCTACTTGAAATCTATCCCAAAAAGGATATCTTACATTGAAGGTACTGATAGTGTCATTCAGAAAAACCTAAGACACACGCTACCGTGCAGATAGAAGTCTGATTCTGAGATTAAACCTTAACCTGTCACACAGTGCAAAAAAAAACAGGTCTCACATTTCTATTCAAGCAAATCTGTACTGTTTTATCTGGTCAAGTTATTTGTAGCGACCGTAAAAGCCCTATTTTTTTTCTGGGTTGAAAAACTATTCCCAAATTTGCCATTCTCAAAATAACTAGTTTCTGGTATTTGAGGCCTACTTGAAATCTATCCCAAAAAGGATATCTTACATTGAAGGTACTGATAGTGTCATTCAGAAAAACCTAAGACACACGCTACCGTGCAGATAGAAGTCTGATTCTGTGATTAAACCTTAACCTGTCACACAGTGCAAAAAAAAAACAGGTCTCACATTTCTATTCAATGGTCTGCCGGGTGTTCACTCCAAGGTCATGGAAGTCACGCCTGCGGCCACCCCGTTCTCCGAGGGATATGTCCTGAAATCCAGCTGAAAGCTGCAGAACATCAGTCGGAGGTCTCTCCACTACTGGCGGGCCTCTCTGGCGCCCTCTTCCCACAAGCAAAGGCTCGGCTGGTGGCTGCTGGGGTCTTTCAATGCGTCTAGGTTCTTGAGCCTCTTGCTCCTGTCCAGGCTGTCCTTGGCTGGGCTGCCCCCTGGCACGTGCTCTTCTGCAGGCTCTGGCTCGTCCACTCATCTTCTATTCCTGAGAGGATATAAACCGCTAATAAGGTCAATCTGCCGCCTAGCAGCTCCGCCGTGGCACAATCACCTCAGATTTCGCACACTGGTGACTTTAGGTATCTTCACTGGTCACTTTGAGCAGAATGATGACATCCGAGTCACGGCACCAAATGTAACCCTCTTTTCCTTGCACCATCTGCGACACCTCCAGCTTTCACATTCACTCGGTCACCAGCTCCTCCAGGCATAAACTCTAAGTGGACTCTAAGGGACGACACTCAGGTCTTCTGTGGTTTAAAGCTTTATTGAGGTGGAGTGCACTTGGCTGGAGCCTGTAATACAACAGGGAAACACTGCCACTATGTGGTATACAGCCAGGTCACCAGCCCACCTATATCATAACAGGCAGTCATTATATTACATTCCCACATACATGTTACAGGATATAACAAAGGATACAGAAAAATGAACAAGAGAAAATCATTTACAAAGATATTGCAGCAGGGTGACCTGGAATACAGCATGTCTTGCAGCCATTTTAGGAAGAACACATGTCTCTTTAACTGTACATCATCTACTCAGCCTAGCATGTGCTGCAGGGTTTAAAGGCTGCTAAAAAAACATACAGTCACCTCTTTACATTCTACAGAACTATTATGGGTATATATTATAACTTTTTACAATAGATAAATGAACTTTAGCTTTAGAGAACTTAGACAGAGATCCTACCTCCTTCACAGTAAATGTCTGCACTGAGGAGACCAAACCAAGTAGCAGAATACACAGGGGGCTTTCTGGAAGAGTCCACTGTAAAGACTCTGTCTGTTAAAACTTTCCTCAGTTATCTAATAGCACATTTGAAGAGGTTTATTTAGCATGTCCTGACTCTCTGCTAACAGCTTATGAATATATGGAACTATATTTAACAAGTGATCATTGCTGCAGCTCCTGTATATTGGTATGACCTTATTGCAAACCTGCAGACTGGATATTTGGTGAAACTTCATGTGGTTCATATCGACTGTACTACACCACTGACTTGGTGCCTGGGCCTAAATATGTGACAGTGGCCTGTTCCAGTGGTGGGTGACGTGATGCCTGATTCTCTGCTATGACATGAAGACAAATTCTGTGCTGACATAAGGCCAGATTCTCTGTTACTGGACCTCTCTCCTCTGTCTGGGCCTAAATGTGTGACAGTGGCCTGTTCCAGTGGTGGGTGACGTGATGCCTGATTCTCTGCTATGACATGAAGACAGATTCTGTGCTGACATAAGGCCAGATTCTCTGTTACGGGACCTCTCTCCTCTGCCTGGGTGCCTGGGCCTAAATGTGTGACAGTGGCCTGTTCCAGTGGTGGGTGACGTGAAGCCTGATTCTCTGCTATGACATGAAGACAGATTCTGTGCTGACATAAGGCCAGATTCTCTGTTACGGGACCTCTCTCCTCTGCCTGGGTGCCTGGGCCTAAATGTGTGACAGTGGCCTGTTCCAGTGGTGGGTGACGTGATGCCTGATTCTCTGCTATGACATGAAGACAGATTCTGTGCTGACATAAGGCCAGATTCTCTGTTTCAGGACCTCTCTCCTCTGTCTGGGTGCCGGGGCCTAAATGTGTGACAGTGGCCTGTTCCAGTGGTGGGTGACGTGAAGCCTGATTCTCTGCTATGACATGAAGACAGATTCTGTGCTGACATAAGGCCAGATTCTCTGTTACAGGACCTCTCTCCTCTGCCTGGGTGCCTGGGCCTAAATGTGTGACAGTGGCCTGTTCCAGTGGTGGGTGACGTGATGCCTGATTCTCTGCTATGACATGAAGACAGATTCTGTGCTGACATATGGCCAGATTCTCTGTTACGGGACCTCTCTCCTCTGCCTGGGTGCCTGGGCCTAAATGTGTGACAGTGGCCTGTTCCAGTGGTGGGTGACGTGATGCCTGATTCTCTGCTATGACATGAAGACTGATTCTGCGCTGACATAAGGCCAGATTCTCTGTTACGGGACCTCTCTCCTCTGCCTGGGTGCCTGGGCCTAAATGTGTGACAGTGGCCTGTTCCAGTGGTGGGTGACGTGATGCCTGATTCTCTGCTATGACATGAAGACAGATTCTGTGCTGACATAAGGCCAGATTCTCTGTTACAGGACCTCTCTCCTCTGTCTGGGTGCCGGGGCCTAAATGTGTGACAGTGGCCTGTTCCAGTGGTGGGTGACGTGAAGCCTGATTCTCTGCTATGACATGAAGACAGATTCTGTGCTGACATAAGGCCAGATTCTCTGTTACGGGACCTCTCTCCTCTGCCTGGGTGCCTGGGCCTAAATGTGTGACAGTGGCCTGTTCCAGTGGTGGGTGACGTGAAGCCTGATTCTCTGCTATGACATGAAGACAGATTCTGTGCTGACATAAGGCCAGATTCTCTGTTACGGGACCTCTCTCCTCTGCCTGGGTGCCTGGGCCTAAATGTGTGACAGTGGCCTGTTCCAGTGGTGGGTGACGTGAAGCCTGATTCTCTGCTATGACATGAAGACTGATTCTGCGCTGACATAAGGCCAGATTCTCTGTTACGGGACCTCTCTCCTCTGCCTAGGTGCCTGGGCCTAAATGTGTGACAGTGGCCTGTTCCAGTGGTGGGTGACGTGATGCCTGATTCTCTGCTATGACATGAAGACAGATTCTGTGCTGACATAAGGCCAGATTCTCTGTTACAGGACCTCTCTCCTCTGTCTGGGTGCCGGGGCCTAAATGTGTGACAGTGGCCTGTTCCAGTGGTGGGTGACGTGAAGCCTGATTCTCTGCTATGACATGAAGACTGATTCTGTGCTGACATGAAGCCAGATTCTCTGCTATGGCATGAAGAGACTGATTCTGTGCTGACATGAAGCCAGATTCTTTGCTATGGCATGAAGAGACTGATTCTCTGCTGACGTGAAGCCAGATTCTCTGCTATGGGACCTCTGTCCAATTGATATTGGTTCATTTTTATTTTTTTAATTTTTATTTTAATTCATTTCCCTATCCACATTTGTTTGCAGGGGATTTACCTACATGTTGCTGCCTTTTGCAGCCCTCTAGCTCTTTCCTGGGCTGTTTTACAGCCTTTTTAGTGCCCAAAAGTTCGGGTCCCCATTGACTTCAATGGGGTTCGGGTTCGGGACGAAGTTCGGGTCGGGTTCGGATCCCGAACCCGAACATTTCCGGGAAGTTCGGCCGAACTTCTCGAACCCGAACATCCAGGTGTTCGCTCAACTCTACATGTGTGTTTTTTTATATATATATATATATATATATATATATATATATATATATAAAGGAGTGTGGGCAGCACCACTGTCTGTGGGGTACAATCGGAGTGCCAGCGGCTGAGGAGGCGATCCACCTCCAAAATATAAAAATAAAGAATTCTGCAGCACATCCAGGTAGTAAAGAAGTAGAAAAAAGGCTTTATTCCCCAGGCATGCAACGTTTCAATCCTCTCAATGGAATTTTTCTCAAGCAGTGACACAATGGGCAGTGCAGTGTACATATTTAAACAACTTCACATCATTAAACAATCAATGAGTCAAATACATTCATTAAAGATAATAAATTTAAAAATAGTAATACAGACAGTACTATCGATATACTGATACAATCACATCCTGTCTCAGATCTAAGTACAGTGATATAGTGTTGATCATTCCCATAACCGATTCGACATAACCATATATAAAACAAAATACTTTAATTGTGACAATAATCCACACAGGTGTAGGTCTTCTAAGAAACTAGAGTGTACAGGTGTACCTTCAGTAAAATGATGAACTGGATCACAGGAGTGTGTGATGGGGTCAATGCACGTGGGTCCCGGCATCTCAGACATACCATTGCGCATGTCAAAGGACCTTCCTAGGGGTTCCGATCACATGATCACCTGTTCAGGCCGATCGTTGAGATGTGCATGTCCAAGGACCTTGGAGCATGTGATCACAACATGTGATCACTCCTCCGATCATGTGATTAGATGTATCACATCATCGGAATAAACAATGTAGGAATCCAGGTACTCCATAGTCTTGCGGACACATAAAAGAATATAGTTGCATGTTCGATCTCGTTCTCAAATGTATGATTATCATATCTGGAGCATTGTCTCACTCCTAGGGTACCTCACACATATCAAAAATATAGAATCATCAAAATGAAGGCTATAGACATAAGCATGAAACTGACAGAATACACATGCTTGCAACGGCCCTTAGTAGAGTCTCATTGCACTCCACACCGTACCGGTTCACACATGGAAGGCAACATCAATGGGTCAACGATCAATCTGAGAGATAAAGGTAACTATATATAGATGGAAGTACCATTACTATAGAAAGAGAAACTATATGTATTATGCGTTAGTGTCGCCGCTTCTCCTATTGAATGTTGGACTCAACATGGTAATTGTTAAATGGCCCCCTAGTCTAAACGAGGAGTTCAGTTCATGTGGCTCATGCTGTCATCATAGAGCCACAGGCTGAATTGTCCCCCCTGTCCGTTGGATACCGTTCCTGGAAATCCAACATGGCAGACCCGGGACCATCCTCTAGATTCCGGGGGCAAGCTAATAAGTGTCCATTGGAAAATCAAAATGTCACCACTCTCCCAGAGATCGATGGCTCCAAAGGCCTATCCATATATTAAACCAGAACATTTAGATAGGGCAACTAGACACCACAAGTATCCCATAGCATTGTCGTGTATAGTCATATTCATGCGTAAGGTACAAAATAAGTAATGCACAGAAATCATCTAATAAATCTAGTTATTTTTGTATCCGCAAGAGGATCTTGCTATACATTGAAAAAAATATATAAAAACTTGTAAAAATAAAAAATTGGGTCCCATCGTGATCCAGTAGATAAACCTTCCATCGCTCACTCCTAATATGAACAAGCACAATGTTCACCATAATCCTGAGGGTAATAAAAACAATATATAAGATCACCCTGTTATATGAACAAGGGACACTACCACACATAACTCCACATAGAAACAGGCGAGCAGAATCACAAGCACAACCACTCAGGACAATAACCAGGGCCTATAGTCCACATTTAATCCCTGTGGTCTTAATGTGTTTAATTTAGCAATCCATTGCATCTCACATTTCTTAAGTAAGGCATGTCTATTGCCACCCCTACGCGGAGTGGGAATATGGTCAACCAGCATGCATTTGAGGTCCCTTTCCTTGTGGCCCATGTCAGTAAAATGTTTTGGGACTGGAAGGTCCATGCGTTTTTTTACGAATAGTATATCGGTGCTGGTTAATTCTACTTTTAAAATCCAATGAAGTCTCACCAATGTATAATAACTGACATGGGCACCAAAGAATGTATACGACAAATGAAGATTCTCATGTCAAAAAATGCTTGATGTGGTATTTCTTCTGTGTCAATGGATGCAGGAAGAAGCTACCTTTTTGCATATATCGGCAGTTAATGCAATTTAAACATGGGAAACTTCCCAATTTGGGACTGCGTAAAAAGGTCTGGCCAGACTCTTTTTGTGGACCTATATCAGTATGAATTAATTTATCTTTGAGGTTCCTGGCTCTCTTGTATGACATGAGGGGAGGAAGAAGAAACTCTTCAATCCCCCCATGTCCACTTTTCAAGACAGACCAGTGTTTCAGGATAATTTGTCGAACATGTGTGCTATCCTCTGTGTAAACGGTAACTAAAGGGATCCTCTTCATTTGTTTGTTATTGTTTTTATCCCTCTTAGTAAGGAGGTCAATACGCGATTTATCTTGTATAGAAGTGAGATGTTGATCCAGTAAAGCTACAGGATAATCTCTATCTATGAAAGACTGTGTCATACATTTTAAAGTCTGTGATAATTCATCATTGTTGCTCACTATACGCTTTGCGCGGTAAAATTGGCTCAAAGGAAGGGATTTAACCATAGCCCTGGGATGTGCACTGTTGTAACTTAATAGCGTGTTACGATCGGTGGGCTTAGAATACAAGCCCATCGATAGTACACGATTACTTAAGGTCACAACAGTATCCAAAAAATGTATTTGTTCACAAGAATGTTCCAATGTAAATTTAATATCAGCATCAATAGTGTTCAAAAATTGGAAGAACTTCATGAGTGCATCCTCTGACCCCGTCCAAATCAAAAAAATATCATCCATGTATCGCCACCACCTCAGAATATGTCAGAAGTGGGGCGATGCCTTCTCTTTGAATGAGAAGGTGTGTCCAAACTTTTGGTCTGTACTGTATATATATATATATATATATATATACACTCACCTAAAGAATTATTAGGAACACCATACTAATACGGTGTTGGACCCCCTTTTGCCTTCACAACTGCCTTAATTCTACGTGGCATTGATTCAACAAGGTGTTGATAGCATTCTTTAGAAATGTTGGCCCATATTGATAGGATACCATCTTGCAGTTGATGGAGATTTGAGGGATGCACATCCAGGGCACGAAGCTCCCGTTCCACCACATCCCAAAGATGCTCTATTGGGTTGAGATCTGGTGACTGTGGGGGCCATTTTAGTACAGTGAACTCATTGTCATGTTCAAGAAACCAATTTGAAATGATTCGAGCTTTGTGACATGGTGCATTATCCTGCTGGAAGTAGCCATCAGAGGATGGATAAATGTTCTCATACTGTTTACGCCAAATTCGGACTCTACCATTTGAATGTCTCAACAGAAATCGAGACTCATCAGACCAGGCAACATTTTTCCAGTCTTCAACAGTCCAATTTTGGTGAGCTTGTGCAAATTGTAGCCTCTTTTTCCTATTTGTAGTGGAGATGAGTGGTACCCGGTGGGGTCTTCTGCTGTTGTAGCCCATCCGCCTCAAGGTTGTGCGTGTTGTGGCTTCACAAATGCTTTGCTGCATACCTCGGTTGTAACGAGTGGTTATTTCAGTCAACGTTGCTCTTCTATCAGCTTGAATCAGTCGGCCCATTCTCCTCTGACCTCTAGCATCCACAAGGCATTTTTGCCCACAGGACTGCTGCATACTGGATGTTTTTCCCTTTTCACACCATTCTTTGTAAACCCTAGAAATGGTTGTGCGTGAAAATCCCAGTAACTGAGCAGATTGTGAAATACTCAGACCGGCTGGCACCAACAACCATGCCACGCTCAAAATTGCTTAAATCACCTTTCTTTCCCATTCTGACATTCAGTTTGGAGTTCAGGAGATTGTCTTGACCAGGACCACCCCCCTAAATGCATTGAAGCAACTGCCATGTGATTGGTTGACTAGATAATTGCATTAATGAGAAATAGAACAGGTGTTCCTAATAATTCTTTAGGTGAGTGTATATATATATATATATATATATATATGTCACGTAAGGGATGATGCACACGACCACAAAAAATACGGATGACGTCCGTGTGCATTCTGTATTTTGCAGAGCGGAACAGCTGGCACCCTAACAGAACAGTACTATCCTTGTCCACTATGCGGACAATAATAGGACATGCCCTATTTTTTGCGGGACGGACATGCAGACAATCGGAAATGGAATGCACACTGAGTAACTTCAGTTTTTTTTTTTCTGCATACAGTACGCAACAAAAAAACGGAACGGACACAGAAAGAAAATAAGTTAGTGTGCATGAGGTCTTAGGCCCCTTTCACACTGGCGAGATTTCCGCGCGGGTGCAATGCGTGAGGTGAACGCATTGCACCCGCACTGAATCCGGACCCATTAATTTCTATGGGGCTGTGCAGATGAGCGGTGATTTTCACGCATCACGCAGCATGCTCCTCTTTGTGCCTTTTCCACGCAACGCAGGCCCCATAGAAGTGAATGGGGCTGCGTGAAAACCGCAAGCATCCGCAAGCAAGTGCGGATGCGGTGCGATTTTCACGCACGGTTGCTAGGAGACGATCGGGATGGAGAACCGATCATTATTATTTTCCCTTATAACATGGTTATAAGGGAAAATAATAGCATTCTTAATACAGAATGCATAGTACAATAGGGCTGGAGAGGTTAAAAAATAAATAAAATAACTCACCTTAATCCACTTGTTTGCGCAGCCCGGCTTCTCTTCTGTCTTCATCTTTGCTGTGCACAGGAAAAATACCTGTGGTGACATCACTGCACTCATCACATGGTCCGTCACATGGTCCATCACCATTGTAAAAGATCATGTGATGGACCATGTGGTGAGCACAGTGACTTCATCAATGGTCCTATTCCTCAAAGCAGAAGACAGAAGAGAACAAGTGGATTAAGGTGAGCTAAATTATTTTTATTTATTTTTTAACCCCTCCAACCCTATTGTACTATGCATTCTGTATTAAGAATGCTATTATTTTCCCTTATAACCATGTTATAAGAGAAAATAATACAATCTACACAACCTTGAACCCAAACCTGAACTTCTGTGAAGAAGTTCGGGTCTGGGTACCACATTCAGTTTTTTATCACGCGCGTGCAAAACGCATTGCACCCGGGATGCCTCCGGAGCCAAAACGTGACGCCCGTGTGAAAGAGGCCTTAGAGTTGATTCAACTGACAAATATTTTGGCACTTTAGTATTCTTTTTGGGGCTGCGCTTAGTCTCACATATGGATTGGACCATAGCAGGGATGTATGATGTGGAAGGAGAGAGGTGTGTCCATATCTGAACACACTCCTTATTAATTGTTGTATTTTATTGTTTTGGGGGCTTTGATCATGTTTTTTAGATATTAATAAAATCGTGTGATTTAACAGTGAAATCTTGGAGTGCTCCATTTCTTTCTCCTTTACATGTGCACTTTCTGTCTTGGTTAATTGTAACGCCAGACTTCTGGGATAGGAAGTAACTGCCTGGCTACCACTGTCAGCCCTGTTAGCTGTAATAGGGCTAATTTCTCCCTCACCCAATCCACAGGGGATCATTCTCCTCCTTCTCTCAGACCTTACTGTCAGTCACAGTGCTGATAGATGAATCCCGTAGAGCGTGAAACAGGATCCAAATGTTTATTTGTCCACCAGGGATGTGTCGTACAAGTCATTATCCTAATTCACAAGGTTACAAGGTTTTGTTTTTAGGGAGGGAATGCTGGTTACATGTGTCAGGGTGGATGAAGTTTCTCATCCTATATGGTTGTAAGAAATTCATCAATAAAGCTGACGGCCTGGGATATAACCACCTGAAAAGAAAGGTTAGATAGAATTGGTATAAAAAAGCAACAGATTTATTGTATACCTGAGACACTTACTAAGAACAGTAGCTAGGACCCAGTTAAATACACATTCAGTGAGAATTTTATGTAAATAATTAATCTGCATGGAGTTTGTATGTTCTCCCCGTGTTTGCGTGGGTTTCCTCCGGGTTCTCCGGCTTCCTCCCACACTCCAAAGACATACTGATAGGGACCTTAGATTGTGAGCCCCATTGGGGACAGTTGGATGCTAACGTCTGTGAAGCGCTGCGGAATATAGTAGCGCTATATAACTGCATAAAATAAATAAATCAAATAAATCTCCATTTGTCACTGGTAATAATGCGGCTTGAAAGTATCTTTCTGTCCACTAGGTGGCAATATAGAGCTATGCCATATAATTTGGTAATGCTGGGCTGAACTATATGGGGTCAGGATTCATGCATACCTGTTTATATGGTGCTGTATTGAAGTGATTTATAGGGGTTGTTCATCATTTTGATATCAATGGCCTATCCATAGGATAGGTCATCAGTATGAGATCAGTGGGCATCCGACTTCCGGCACCCGTTTGAGGAGGCCATGGTGAACGCTGCAGTCTCCGTACAGCTTACCAAGTACAGCGCTGTACAGCTGTGGATGGTATGGCCGCGCAGGCCCATTCACTCGAATGGGACTGAGCTGCGTCTAGGTCATCTGGCCAATGAAGAGGCAACAGCTCTCCTTGCTGGGAGTCAGACCCCCAACAATAAAATATTGATTACTTATCCTGAGGATAGGACATCTATACTCTAGTCCTGGAAAACCCACACAGGGTTTCTTTTTCATATTTGAAAACGTTGTCATTTTTTTTTTTTTTTCTTCTGTAATGTGTTTAGTTGGGTTTATTGAACAGCCTACTGACATCAATAGAGAAATGTGGTGTAAAAACAGAAAACTTTAAGCAAGCTGATTTTTGAAGAAAAAAAGAATTATAAAAATGCCCCAAACCAAAATGTTGTAAATACTGTAGATCGTGATAATTTGCTATAGTCTCCTAGGAAACATATTGCCACAGGGATAGAATTCCGTTCTAGCTCATAGTAGGGGGTCCTTAACAGGAGACTCCTTCTCTTTTACTTCCATTAGCCCAAATAGGCCGGTGAACAGAGGTTGTCATTGTAAGACAATTCCTTATGGTTCATAAGATTCGCTAAAATTTCCGTTTGGATTTATGTGCATTTCTGCACCATATTCACACCTAAATTTTGGTGCAGATTTGATGCGGTTTTGCCGCAGATCTCACCCTTCATTGGAAAAGTGTGAAATCCTCAGCTAAAACTGCAAACATAATTGGCATGCTGCAGATTTGGAAATCTGAGCCCCTCAGTGGTTAGCAGAGAGGGGCAGGGCCTAAGACATGACATTTTGTGCCAAAAATGCACTACCATTCTGGCATGGTTCAAACCACCCTAAAATGGCACTAGTACATCATATATTTGTCACAATGTCTCCACCAACAAAACAGGCAAAATTGCTCGTCTGGTACGGTGCACCGGTTTTGATGCAGTTTAAAAAGAAGCTACAGGAAGTGGATCCACTAGAAAAGAGGAGTATAAGTCCTTCCTTTACATTCCTCGTCCCTTTGAATCCATTCCTGCCTCTATTTTCATACTTAAACCTTGTTTATAACCTTATAAAATCATTGAGCGATATTTACTTAAGGCCATAGTTTTGCACGCCATTTTAAGGTTACTTTCACACCTCCGCTTGGAATTCTGGCCGGATGTGTAGCCTGACAGAATTCTCCAGATCCGGCACTGCCGGATGCGGACGGAATGTCCTCCAGCCCCATTAAGTATATATTTGATTCGATCCCAGTTTATTTGTGACGAATCGTGTTTAAAAAAAAGCTATTTCCTGGCTGCAGAGAGCTTTTTGTAGAACACTGAGCCTTGCAGTAACACGCATAGGGAGTTGTGGTAGTGAAACAATTCTGTGAGTCAGTATGACATGCAGATGACAGGCGTCACTCTTGGAATCACTGCACACTTCACTTATTTGGGCAGTCACGGGGCCAAAACTGACCAAATAACTCAAGTATGAACTCAGCCTTACAGGTCAACGTTAGCGCCAAGTATAAAGATCCGTGCAGAGGCCCAAGATCCTACTGTAGCGTGAAAGAGCGCACTCCTTTTACACCCTCATCAGCTGATTTCACATAGATGTCTACAGAACCTCTTCTATTAAACGCTTATACAAGTAGAGCCCCCCGACAGAGTGGAGAGGGGGTCAGCAGTAAGTTTGTATTAACGTCACTGATTATTTTGCCCTTCCTCTGATCCATCAGAGCAATAACCCCCAAAAAACGGATCCTGTCTGTTGAGCATCCGCCTTCACTCGGTCAGCATTTGGTCAGTAATCCATCAGGCTGTAGTACAATGTAGCTGCACCGCAGAACAGCAAATAAGACATGCTTTTTTTATACTTATACACCCCAAAAAAGGCTGTAGTACAATGTAACTGCACTGCAGAATGGCAAATAAGATGTACTGCATGTGACTGAACGCATTTGTGAGACGCATCCGGATGCGGATCCGTCTCACAAATGCATTGCAAGAACGGATCCGTCTCTCCGCTTGTCATGCGGACAGACGGATCCGTCTTGTATCTTTTTTCACATTTTTACCGGTCTGTGCAGGCCAGAAGGATGGATCTGGCATTCCGGTATTCCGGCATTTTGAATGCCGGATCCGGCACTAAATACATTCCTATGGGGAAAAATTCAGGCAAGTCTTCAGTTTTTTTGGCCGGAGATAAAACCGTAGCATGCTGCAGTATTATCTCTGTCCTGATCAGTCAAAAAGACTGAACTGAAGACATCCTGATGCATCCTGAACGGATTGCTCTCCATTCAGAATGCATGGGGATATGCCTGATCAGTTCTTTTGCGGTATAGAGCCCCTGTGACGGAACTCTATGCCGGAAAAGAAGAACACAAGTGTGAAAGTACCCTTATAAGTGTACAGTCTGTGACCATTTTCAGTTTCTGGTAGTAAACAAAAAATAATTCCATTCACTGACAGCAAGAAGAGATTTCAAAGGATGAGGAAGTGAAAAAATAAAATAAAACATATCATTATGGCCTCATGCACACGACCGCTGTTGTGTTCCATTCCGCAAAATGGGGTTCCGTTGTTCCGTGATCCATTTTTGTTTCCATGTGTCTTCCTTTATTTTTGGAGGATCACCATGAAGGAAAGTAAAAAAAAATCTAAGACAGGTTTGCCATGCAAATGATAGGAAAAAAATGGACGCGGACGACAATCTTGTGTGCCTCCGTGTTTTTTAGCGGTCCCATTGACTTGAATGGGTCCGCGAACCGTTTTCCGCAAAAAAATAGGCCATTTTTTTTTTTTTTGGACGGACTGGAACCACGGATCACGGACGCGGATGACAAACGGTGCATTAGCCGAGGTTTCAACGGACCCTTCGAAAGTCAATGGGTCCGCAGAAAATCACGAAAAACGGAACAACGGACACGGAATAAAACAACGGTCGTGTGCATGAGGCCTATATCTACGATCCAGTAGCACCAGAGACAGAAAGTTATGTAAAATAGAAATGCAAAATTGTGCAGCAGCAAACATCTTAGACCATGTAGCATGCACTCTAATTATCGAGGTGGATAGGTTTGTCACGTTTTCCAGACAGTATGTTATTATACTGCAAACCTAACAATAAGAATAATAACAATGCATTCCCTGCATAGTAATCTAAGTGCAGACATCCTTGTAGAAATGATCAGCATAATAACACAAGTGAATGGTTTCCCAGGATACTTGAATACTACATACTGAGCTCATATGTAAAATGCATTTTGTGTATAGCACAGTAATGTATATTTTATCCATATTTCATAAACAGAGTACATACCACCATAACAAAGGTAACATTCAGTTCACAAACTATTATTTATTGAGGTTTAAAAAAAAAATCACTATTTTTCAATCCACAAATAACTCTACACACCCACACATACTGTACATAGCTGTACAAAGTCTTTATAATAAATAATTATTCACATGATAGTGAAGAATAACATAGCAGTCCATCCCTCTGGTTTGTAGCAGATAGCCTCCTAGGAAGGATTCACAGAAACGGTCATATTTCTGCATCCATCTGACAGTATTCAGTGACGGATCACACTCCGCTCGCTTGCTAATTTACGTATATTCGTGTGTGCGATTTGTAAAGGGGATGCGTACTCAAATAATTCATTGAAATGCTTTTATCACCGTCCTCAATTCTCACCCCTCCAGCTCTTAGTGGCTGGACATCTAAAAAATATTGGCTATTATTATTACTACCAGTGGATGATGAAATGAAACGAATGAGCTTCAGGGTGAAAATCTTTGCTTAAGGCTACATGAACACGAACGTGTTTTGTTTCCGTTCCATTTTTTTTGCGGATAGGATGGGTTCGCAAAAAAAAAAAATTTTGACAGCACACCGTGTGCTGTCAGCATCAGTATGTCCGTTCCGTAGCCCCCCCCCCAAAAAAAAAAAATAGAACATGTCCTATTGTTGTCCGTTTTAGGCATTGTTACAATGGATCCTCAAAAAAAACACCTTTCATACGGATGTCATCCGTTTTTTTTGGCGGACCGCAAAACACATACGATCGTGTGCATGTAGCCTATGGGGGTTCAGATTTAACAGAAAGGAGTTTTTTACATAAGCTCACTTTGTAACATGTCATTCAGCATTTGCTCCCCAGGAGCAGATCTCCTTACATCCCACCATGGATAGGTGACTACATAAAACACTATGGGGGAGATTTATCAAAACTGGTGTCAAGGAAAACTGGCTTTGTTCGTTGCAATCAATTCAATTCGACTTCTCATTTCCCAAAGGTCTGCTGAAAAATGGTAAAGCGGAATGTAATGTAAGGTTTGGTTGCTATGGGTAACCAACCAAGCCAATTTTCCTTTACACCAGTTTTATCAAATCTCCGCATATGTACGCATAACTCACTGTGCCAGCAGTTTTCCAGCTGCCATGGTGCCTATATCTGCTCTTGGAGACTCATCATATGGTTGATTGGACATCAGCTTTTGTAAGCCAGAATAAGTGGAAAAGTCTTTTAAGCAAACCTCAGAAAATTGCCTTACACTGTTATTTTTTCTTTTTTTCTTTTATAAAATAAGAGAACCCCTTTAAATAATAAGTAAAGCAGTGACATTGTGTGTCTTGCACCAGGCAAGCCAATGTCACATGAGGGTTGTTTCCTGATGCTGAAGCTTTCTATAGGTATCAGGTTTTTGCAATATTACTAAACTGCTGGGTTAACTCAAATACAGTTTCAGTTATTACAGATACCGGGGATAGGCTGAGCAATTGGTATCACCCCCAAAGTCCTGTAAGAAAACAAACCAGCTGCTGGGTTTTGTAAATCGGAGTTTCCCAGAAAGAATAAATGAGATGGAGAAAGAATGGCGAATGAGTATAAAAAGAGGGAAACATTGGTGGGAAAAATAGACAGTGAGGAAAAAGTATGTAAAGAGAAATGGAGGCAATAAAATAGAAAGAAAAAAAAAAGCAAGAAAGAAAGAAAGGTGAGAGAATAAAAAGGAAGACAAAAAGAAGGAGAACTACAGAGAAAGAGAGAAAGAGAACAAGATTAAGAGAAAAATATGGGAAGAAATTTGTATATATATATGTAACACAACATGTGAAAATAGGAAACAATGTAGAGGGGGTTCTAAAAGGGGACAAAGAATGACTGCAGTAGATATTCCCTCCTGTGTACCATATACTTCATCTGCATTCACTTTATGTATTTACACTACTACATGTCTTACACATTGGTAGTTCACTACTCTCTGGTGCACACTGCTTTAAGAAGCTCAGACAGCTATCTGTCCTGGTCCAATTTGTAGCCTGTGACTCCAATGTGACTACAAGTCCAAGCCCCAAACTAGTCACTTGAAGTTATTTTTTTGCATATTGTCTACAGTACATCATAGTGCTCACTATAGTTTGTGCTGGGGCTCTGTCATGACTTGTTGGAGTACCATATCCTTCTCAGCGTTCTTACACTTATAGTCCAGGGCATGCTCCTCTATGTAATGCTTCCTCAGCATATGACAGAGGATGGCTAGCAAGACAGTTAACATAGATATTATTCCTATGCATATTCCCAGTAACATAGCTGGCTGTAGACTGTGGATATCTGGAGGTCTGGTGGTGGGTGGTGAGGTCTGGGAAGGTGGCACTGGGGTGAGTTCTGCTCCACCTGATCCCTCCTCAGGTGGTATACATGCTTCATTGTGGACAGTGTAGCCATCAGGGCAGGTACATAGGAAAGACCCAAAAGTATTAATACATGAGTTTGGCCAGTCACAAGGAGAGGCATCACACTCGTCCACATCAGCGCAGATATAGACTCCATCCTCAAGTTGATCCACTATGTATCCTTCTGGGCATTGGCAGCTATCATTATTATTTATGTCACAGTCAGCCTCACAGAAAGACGTGTTGCAGAACCGTTTGCATTTATAGGGTTTTTTCTCATCAGTGACATACCCATCATCACAATAGCATCTGTAGCCTCCATCGAAGTTCTCACATCCGTGTTCACAGAGAGTTGTTGGGATGCCACACTCATCAATGTCCAGACAAAGTGACCCACAACTTTCTCCAGGCTCACAAGTCTCAACCATCTCAAAACCAGGTTTGCAGCCGCAGTCAAAGCCTCCAATTGTATTAGTGCAGTGGTGCTCACAGGTATTGGGGTTGGCAGCACAGTCATCAATATCTTCACAGGTTCTTCCATCATCCCCTAGCGTAAAGCCTTCAGAACACATACAGAGGAACCCTGGTGGGTCAGAAACTGGGACACAGAGTTGGCTGCAGGGATTGGGGTCACAAGGTTTGGTGCAGCCCCTGTGGTCAGCTTTTAGCTCTGATCCTGAAGGACACTTGCACTGTGCAGTGTCAGATTCTTCTACACACTCATGTTCACAGCCCCCCTTCAATATCAGACAGCTCCAGGCACCTGGGCTATCACTGCTCCAAGCCACAGTCCCATCAGCTTTCTCTTTACAAAATAGTTTGGTATTGTTTGGGGATGTGGAGATGTCTACTATGGTATCATTTGGGAACACAGTACCACCAGTGGAGGCCAATCCAAGGGCAAAATGGTAATAAGTGACATTGTAAGAGAAAGGTAACTCAAGAGAAAAACAGGGTGAAGAATAACTTATCTCACACAAGTAGCCATCAGCCTTGGAGTCACAAGGAATCTCTTCCCAGGTGCCATCTTTGCGCACAGTGACACAGTGGGCACCACACTTCTGCTCCTCCTTCTTCCAGTTTGTGTAATCTGTGTGGTTGTCACCTGTCACCCAGGTATAGCCCCTCAGGGGCAGCTGCAGGTCTGTGCATCGGTTGCTAAATGGTTGCTCCAGCCCTATCCAGACCTTGACATCTTCTTGGTGAGCCTTGGCCATGAACATAGCGATGGCATCAGCCTGCACTGTGTTCTTCACAGTTAATAGCTGTCCCTTTTTCACTTTGCACGACTTCTTCGCCTTGTAGTACCGTTGACTACCCCAGGATACAGAATAACAAACCTGATCTAAGCAGACAAACTCTGAGGTGACTTCATCCAGTAAAGCCAGTTGCACTAGCTGCGTTGAGACAAGAGCACTCCAGATAATGTGGAACAGCAGCATCATGTTCCTGGATGTTCAGCCAAGAGCAAAGCGTGGTCTTGGCAGAAGAGCAGAGCTTTGAATGGCAGCTGTAAAAGTGCAAGTTCCCCAGCTCGGAAGTCCTAAAAGGTCCACAACTCTCCGAGCTCTGTGTCATGTCTCTAAGTTTGTACCCAAGTTTATATTCTCCCAGCCCTCCAGAAGAGAGGAAGGAAGGAAGTGCCTGGAAGGAAGGGCTGGAGCCGCCTGGGATGATGATGATGATGATGATGATCTGCTTGTAGCGCTTAGTGATTGCTGCACAACTTGTAGGCAATGACCTGGACACGGTTCATTTACATTACAGGGAGCTGCTTGTAAATCATGACCAGTGAAAGTGTATAATAGGATAGAGGTGGAGGGGGAAGGGGTGGGAGACGAGGAGAGTCACTTGCTACTCATCATCTGGGAGGAGTTGTGTTGAAACATCCACTAGCTGGTATCTGAGAACCCAAAGAACTTTGGAGAAGTTCAGCAACCTTTCCAGAACTTTGCATTTTTTTTTGTTGCAATTTCAGTTCAGCAAAGAAGCTGTGCAGAACTTTCCTGCTGCGGTGTAAATAGGAAGCAGGAGGGAGTGATCTGAATTATGATGCAAATTACTGTGCCTGTGAAAAGCTGAGTGCCCTGAATCTCAGCCCTCTCACTGGTGGTGCTGGAAGTGGTGACTGCACTAATGAGCTACAGTATCTGGATGGAAGTGAATTGTAGCAAAACTGTTAAAGGGAACCTGTCACTGGGATTTTATGTATAGAGCTGATGGGTTGCTAGATGGCCGCTAGCACATCCGCAATACCCAGTCCACCATAGCTCTGTGTGCTTTTATTGTGTAAAAAAAAAAGATTTGATACATATGCAAATTAACCTGAGATGAGTCCTGTCCCTGACTCATCTCAGGGACAGGACTCATCTCAAGTTAATTTGCATATGTATCAAATCTTTTTTTTTTTTACACAATAAAAGCACACAGAGCTATGGTGGACTGGGTATTGCGGATGTGCTAGCGGCCATCTAGCAACCCATGTCCTCAGCTCTATACACAAAATCCCGGTGACAGGTTCCCTTTAAGTCCTGCATTTTTCTGGATTGTACAGATGCTCTAGGTTCAAACTTTAGTCTTTTTACGATGACTTTAGGCAGCCAGGCAGATTTCTATGCTGAATATTTCTACAAATGAAGATCAGTTCCATTCACCTGAATGGAGATGGCATAAAGCTGTATGTTTGTCACCAAAACAACCCCATTCAGAAGAATGGAACTGATTTTCAGCAGCAGAAATTTTGAAAAGAAAAATATGCGGTGTGTGAAGGCATCCTTAAAGGGAACCTGACTAGTGTTCTGCGAATCAAAGTCCGATCCGAATTTCAGGGAAAATTTGATTTGCCGCAAAGCCGAATTTCCTTGTGCTTCGTGGTGACGAATCGATTTCCCCTGAAATGGTGTCCAAAAAAAAAAAAAAAAAACATACTTACCGTCCTCTTGCTTGAAGATCTCACATAAAATTCCATGCGTGGTGACCTATGACGTCACCATGCCGGCTGGTGTGATGATGTCATCACAGGCCGTGTAAGTTGTCGCGACAGATCTTCAAGAAGATGGCGGTCCTCGAGCAAATGGATGAGGCAAGTATGATTGAAATCTTTTTACACCCGATTATTGCTATCAGATCCCGCGATCATGTATGAACGCGGTATCTGAGGGTTACAATGATGGGGGCAGTGCTATGGCTGCTCTCCGTCATTACACCCACTCCTTACAAAGAAATGCACTTTGTAACAAATTAGTCACAAAGAAAAAAAAAATTGGAATACTTTGCTAATCTCTAAGGCTACTTTCACACGAGCGTTCGGGTGTCCGCTCGGGCGCTCTGTTTGAAGGGGCTCACGAGCGGCCCCGAACGCATCCGTCTGGCCCTAATGCATTCTCAGTGGAGGCGGATCCACTGAGAATGCATCCGCCTGCCAGCGCTCAGCCTCCGCTCCGCTCAGTGAGCGGACACCTGAACGCTGCTTGCAGCGTTCGGGTGTCCGCCTGGCCGTGCGGAGGCGAGCGGATCCGTCCAGACTTATAATGGAAGTCAATGGGGACGGATCCGCTTGAAGATGACACCATATGGCTCAATCTTCAAGCGGATCCGTTCCCCATTGACTTTCAATGTAAAGTCTGAACGGATCCGCTCAGGCTACTTTCTGACTTAGAAAATTTTCTAAGTAATAATGCAGACGGATCCGTTCAGAACGGATGCAAACGTCTGCATTATCGAAGCGGATCCGTCTGATGAAACATCAGACGGATCCGCTCCGAACACTCGTGTGAAAGTAGCCTAAACCTGACATCCAAATATTCAACATTTAAAATTATTATTTGAAGTATGTTGTCCCTGATGGTGCTAAATCAACTTTATTCCACGCCCCACTGTGTGCTAATGAGCATTTTGAAATTAAGGAGGCTGGCTCTTGCTTCAAGTCAAGTACACCATGCCATCTATCTGCCTACTGCCTCTTGATTGACGTTTCAGAGCAGTGGCAATGTTATCCTCTTGTTTCTCCACATCTCGCGCAAGTGGCCTCTGTCTCCTCTCGTGCCTGCGCAGTGAAGCTGGGTGTTGTCACGGTGGGGAGTGGGGGAACCCACCACCGTGCGGTGTAAAAGGGTAAAAGGGGATCACCCTGGCCAAAAGGAGTGATAAAGGAGCAGGTCACCTCCTACAGCGTCCCTAATCCTCTCCCTGACTCCTCACCGTATGAGCGGACCCCGATGGTAGGACAGCTCATACTCTGGATTCCTAGAGACCATGAGTCGCCCTGGTAATACCTCACAAGGAGCCGGGAAGAGACGACCTGTTCATCCCAGTCATGGAGGAACAGGAGTCTCTATCTGAGGCCAGGCTGCAAGGAGAGGGGAACACATACAGCATATGGAGTTGGCAGGTAAGTGAAACCAATAACACTTACCTGCCACAGACACACTGACTGGAACCCGTGCACAAGTGCTGCTGTCCACACCAACTTTAAAGGACACAGCACAAACTACAACCACACAGGAACCCAGGACATTCATAGCTGCAATAAACGTGAGACAGGGGAATGTCTAGCAAACATGCTGGACACCAAACATCACCAGCCATGTAACACCACACAAGACATACAACACCCTGAGCATAACCCACACAAACCAAAAGATAGGAAGGGAAAGAGACACCATTATAACATCAATGACCACAAGGGTGGCTCTCACTGGACAGATGGTAAAAGCCAGGGACAGTGAACCACCAACATACACCAAGGCTGGAGGAACCCCCCAGCTTCAGGAATCCAGCAGAGGCTAAATAGCCCAAGCAGCCACACACACACATAAACCCAGTGTTCACAAAACACTAGGAAGGGAGTTAACCCTTCCAACACCAGACAAAGGAAGGAAGCCACTTAAAGGAGAAGTGCACACACAAGCATACCAAACCACAAGTTACCATCGGCAACAGCATGCGTGGCAACCATATCACGGCAATCACCCAGAAGGTCGAGACACTGCCACCGCATGCTCTCACAGCAACACGTTGCCGCGGGCAACCGCAAGTGTGGCAACAGTGTCACAGCCCAAACCAAAGGCCGTGACAGGTGTACAGTGCCTGGCTTCAGCACATATCTGCTTGACGCTGTGTGCAGTGATGGCGTGCTCACGGTCATCATCACTAGGTAGCATGTCCAAGATTTTTGTATATAGTTTTGCTTATGTTTTAATACATTTATAAAAATCAAGTACTTTTAAAACTACATATTTGCATCACCATATTCTTCCTCCCATAACTTTGTTATATTTTCACTGACATATGTAATGGCTCATTTTTGTTGGGCAATAGTTTGTGCTAATACCATTTTGGAGTACTTTTTGGACTACTTTGTGGTCACTTTTTGAGGTGAAATGACCAAAAAATGTTAGTTCGTCCAGTGTTTCTTTTTTTTCTGATACGCTGTTCACCACTTTGGATAAATACTTTTATATTTGGGCATTTTTGGATATGTTTTATACTAAGCGGAGCCGAATACTAAGCGGGCCGGTGCTTGCGCAGTGAGTGAAACCGTGGCAGGCGCAGTGAGTGAGGCCGGCAGCAGGAACGCAAATAGTAAACGAGACGGCGCGGGCGCAGGATTTACTGGACGAAGAGGAGAACTCGCCAGTCAATCAATAAGACCTGGGCGTGCCAAAGGGTGAGTGGACCGAGCCTCTAGGTGCTGAAGCAACGCCCTCATAGCACCTAGAGGCTCATTAGTATATTTTAAAAGTGTTTATTTTAAAAAAAAACTGCAGTAGGCAAAGACTTATAAAGCCCACTGTTATGTACTGCTGACATTAGCCCATCGCTAATGTCAGTCAGCTAGATAACGTAATTTCTGATGACAGAAACCCTTTAAGTAGCAGAATACATTTAAAGAGAACCTTTATGCTGCCCATACTAAAGGCAGAATAAAGTAGAGACAGGTGAGTTGACTTCAGCGGTTTGCCATTTATAAGTTATAAGTAAGTGGTTGCCGAGAACCAACATCACAATCATTGCAGACTGGGCCTGGAAAAGTCACGGCCACCTGAGAAGAGTCCTGGTTATTCATGACTTCCTGCTCTCCTGCCCACCTGCTGATGACTGACAGTCTAATACCTAGTTTTCTCCCTTTGTCTCTAGGAGAGAACTGCTAATCATCAGCAGATGGGCGGGAGAGCAGGAGATTATGAATAACCAGGACTCTTCTCAGGTAGATTTGACTCTTTTCAAGCTCTGTGCTGCAATGATTATGATGCTGGTTCTCGGCAACCACTTACTTTTAGCTCATGAGTGACACACCGCTGACATCAGCATTTCTGTCACTAGTTTATGCTGCCCTCAGTGAGCTCAGCATAAAGTTGATGACAGGTTCCCTTTAAATTAAAATAAGAAGTTGCCCTCGGTCTCACCCACATTATCTGCCTTTTACTTTAGAAAAAGTTGAACACATGCTTCATAAATATGGCACTCATTCTGAACACCCTATTTCTCAATGTATTAACCAGGGATGTCTTTAACAAGGGGCAAAAGGGGCAGCTGCCCCAGGCCCAGTTGCTCCTGGGGGGCCCAAGGCAGCTGCCTCTTGAGCCCTGATAGCCACTGCCCCGGGTGTCAGGCTGTCAGCTACACAGGGGGTGCTGCCAAGCCATGCCTGCCGGCACTCCAGGCAGCGTACTGTGAGAGCTGTGATTCTCTAGGACCTTAGATGACATCATCACCATGTGACCAGTATTCTAGCAATATTACTGGTCACATGGCTATGAGGTCATCAAGGTCCTACCAGGAGTGTTGCTGTAGATGTTTGCCTTAACTGTGGAGCTTTTTTTGTGAAGATTACATCAGAAAAAGATGACAGGGGCTGTTATGCTAATATACTGTAAACTATTGTATAGTGGGGTGCTGTATAGTGTGGGAAGGCGGGATCCAGGGGGCCCAAGTAAATTTTTGCCCAGGGTCCAATCAATATTAAAGTTGGCCCTGGTATTAACTGCAACTGTATCAACTGGCATAAATACACAGAATCTCCTGCACGTTACAAAGATGTCTGCCTGCAGATACCACTAGGGAGGACTCTGTGCCTAGGGGTTTTACAGTTACCATTGTCTGCAATGGAAGCTGTAATCATTTCTTTGCACTGAGCTCCCCCCAAGTGGTGGCTTCATGAAAATGTAGTGTTTTCACATTAGGAACAGAAGTTCAGCGTGGGGCCCCTCCTCACCCCTGGCCCTGTAGGAGTCATGTGGTCTGCCTCCATTTAAGGTACACCACTGATTCATGCCAATTTCTGGTGTAATTTATGGAAACATGTCAGCTATAGAAGGCCATTTTCCCTGCTACAAACCTTACCCACGTTTCTCAAGGGTTATAAAAAGAGATGTGTTCAAAACCAGTTGAAAAAGTTTTCGCTATGGGTACAACCACATGGTCCGGTTGCCATTAACAATGAAGACCATCATGACCGCAGCAGTGCCGCAACCCGACCAGATCACAACCGTGCTCTGTGGTCATACCCTATGTGATGTCATACAGAAAACATGTACACAGTCCCATCAGGTGCATTAGCCCCTAAAGGGGTTCTTCTGGAAATTTCAAGCAGCCTGCCTCTCTGACCAGAAGTACTTTCCTGCTCCCTGTTGCTCCAGTCCTCCATGCAGGCTCCCGTGTGTCCATGTTCCGGTCAACAGAGTGTTTACATCCGGTGCAGCATGGGTATGGCACATGTTCTGCTGCAGCCAATGAGTGGCTTCAGAGGTGATGTGTCTCATTCAGGTAAATAGAACTGATTTTCAATCGTAGAAAATTTTCTGTAACAAAATCTGCTATGTGAAGGCACCATTATAAAAACTGATGAGTGGGATTAGTAGAAATGAAGGCTAACCACAGCGTGGCACATCTGCTTTCTGTTACATTATTTTTGTCAAAACTAAGACCAAGTAAAACAGGGAGGAGGACGTAAAATTTTGTTTTCTAGTTTTAGCAAAAAAAGGGGGGGGGGGAACAAAGGCAGCAAACTCTCTGCACAATAACATGTGACCTAAAGAATCATCTCATTAATTAGCTGCTCTTACAGGGATGCCAGAAGTATACTCTGAGTCACAGCTGCAGTGCTGACTTCCCACAGTGTTCAACCTGGAAGTCATTATCATGTGAAGTTCTGGCTTCTCACAGCAGAGGGAATGGATGACAGTCAGAAAGTCTCCCATTTGCTTCAGCATTGTGGAGACTTCCCCTTTATACAAGACACATGATTACTCCGTATCTAATAAAGTGGAAGTGGTTCTACACTGCACTTACTCTACATAACCAGCTCAAATCAGTCTTTAGCCGGTACATGGTACTACATGCACTGCTATCACTAATGCCTCATTCACATGCCAGCGATTTACGGACTTGTGCTGTACGTGTTCTCCATGGACAGCACATGTGCCCATTCATTTTAATGTGTGTATACTCACATCAGTGTTTTAACGCGGTCCGTGGATCCATGGTTTTAGCACGGAAGCATACTCTATTTTGTCTGTGTTCACAGATCCATTATGCCCATTATAATCTATGGGTCCGTGAAAAACACGGATGCAACACGGATGGCATCCGTATTTCATTCATGTTTTACGGACCATTAGGAGGACATGCTATGAAAATTAGTTTTTGTGGCTGTTAAAGGGAACCTATCACCGGGATTTTGTGTATAGAGCTGAGGCCATCGGTTGCTAGATGGCCGCTAGCACATCCGCAATATCCAGTCCCCATAGCTCTGTGTGCTTTTATTATGTAAAAAAAACGATTTGATACATATGCAAATTAACCTGAGATGAGTCCTGTATGTGAGATGAGTCAGGGACAAGACTTATCTCAGGTTAATTTGCATATGTATCAAATCGGTTTTTTTACACAATAAAAGCACACCGAGCTATGGGGACTGGGTATTGCGGATGTGCTAGCGGCCATCTAGCAACCCATGTCCTCAGCTCTATACACAAAATCCCGGTGACAGGTTCCCTTTAAACCTGATGACAAACGGACAGCAAAAAATGGACACACAATGACCAAACACGGATCCTTCGAGGACATCTTCACAGATCAATGAGTAGGCATGGTCAGTAGAAATGAGCCAACTCTGACTTCAAAGTAAATATATGAAATATTATATGTTATTGTATAATTGATTTATTTAATGTAAAAGTTTTGTATTTATTTTCAAAGGAATTTAGGAAAGATTAGACATTTTTATCATATAAATATATGTTATGTTCTACCAAGCTAGGGTCCCTAATGTTTCAAAAAACTGTGATAACCAGGATGAAAATCAGTTATTACCTCTGCCTTGTCCTCTGACCGTAATTGTTCCTACCCCTTTCATTTGTGTTGATTATAGGCAGCAGATCCCTGAATACAGAGGGCAAGGTGCTGCCAATAATTGGGCACCTTTTATGCTACAGAAAGATGCAATCAGAGGAAAAAAAGCATTTACTCATTTGCTGAGTGATTTGCAGTACAATTACATAGGCCAGTTATCAGGAGCAAGTGTTTCTGTGAAAATGTTCCCTGTGTAATGGCAGGTTTACACAGGGTATTTGTTAGTACGAATACTCATTCCTGATAGTCGACACTCGTAGGTGTCTCAGATCACCCAATGAACAAGCCAAATACTGGTTCATTGGATGAAATGATCATTTTGTGTGGACACTTATATCATCATTTCTGGGCAGCAGATTGTGCTGTGTAAAAAGTGGTCTGCTGCCCCGAAACACTGAATCTGTATAAGGATGAGTGATAGCGGTAGACATCTCTCATCCCCATACAGTGAAGCTGATTGCTGCCTGTTTATGCAGCTCTTTACTCCACTGACAAGGAGGCAATTATCGGGAAGTAGCCGTCCCTTCCAGATAATTGCCTACTCAATCGGCGCATGTGAATGCACTTTAATAACTGGCCCTTTAGATTAAGTATCTTCATGCTGCTGCTCCAAGGCCCTTAAATGTATCTGCACATGCTCAGTAGCGATGCTCCTTTTTTACATTTATTAAATGCATAGTGCATATTTACAACTTCAAAATCTATATTTTATGTTCTACCTAAGCAACTTGATTATTTATTATTTATGTTGATCCATTTTGCTACAGTAAATTTGTTATTACTAATTATTATTTTACATGAGCCATTTATGTTGGAGTCAGGAATCTGGATCTGGAATGTTTAAAAATAGAGTTGGAGATGCAGTAAAAAGTTTGGCTTACTGACTGCGGCCCTGACTATGACATTATAGGCTGTGCTCATTTTTATTAATACAAGATCAGTTATCTGGTGTAAAAGATGATAAATGACATTGAAGCATAACAACAGCCATAACAGTTTCTATGGATCCCAGAATTATCAAATTCTTTTTACCCCCAGCTGCAACTAGGAGGAGCTCCTTACTTCCAGGTTAGTACTGACCACGCAACTGGTATGGGGCCTGGAGGTAGTGGTGGCCCTGCATTGAACTGCTTCTCTTGTTCCTGAAATATATTCACTGCATTTTCTGACAGTCACCATTAGGGGGAGCTCAGTGCAAACATTTTATTTACAGTTTTGATTGATACCAATGGTAACTGAATACATTCCCATGAATTGAGCTCCCCCTAGTGGTGGCTGCAAGCAGACAGGTTTATAATATACTATGTGAAAGAAAACGGAAGATTTACCAATATACACAAATGTATTGGGACAAATACACATGGGTAGGAGCTTTTATAATATAACATTCTAAATCCATTGCGCCCCTTTGCAGATAAAACAGCTTCTACTCTTCTGGGAAGGCTTTCTACAAGGATTTAGAGTGTGTCTGTAGGAATTTTTGCCAATCATGCAGAAGATCATTTGTGAGCTCAGACACTGATGTTGGAGGAGAGAGCCTGGCTCGCAATCTCCATTCACGTTTATTTTACTCACTTATATGACATATTCCATACAGCTTTACAGACATTATCATCTTTTCCAGTTTTTTTTGTAAATGTTTGTAAAGGCAGGCTGTATGGCTGGTACTCGATTTTATCTATAAACATGTGTCAATGGGACTGAATGAGATATCTAAATTCGTTGCTTAAGATTAGTGTTGAGTGAATCGAAATGAAACAAACTGACTTCAATCTGAATTTCAGAAAAAATTTGATTCCCTACGAATCTGAATTTCCTTGCGCTTTATGGTAAAGAATTGTTTTATTCTTAAAATGGCAGCTACATTTGTTACAAAGAGAAACCCGGGAACGCGATATAACCCATAATGCTGTGCAGCCAGCCAATCAGCAAATAGCCATCCCTTGTGATGTCACAGCCCTATGAAAGCCTCATCCCGCCCGATCTCTGCTTTTTACTGTGACTAAGCATAGCGACAGGCTTGCTAAGTGCTAGAGACAGTTCTTAACAAATATCTGTAAAGAATAAATCAAGGCAACTGGACTTACTGTAGATTTCTTGAAAACGTTTCACTCGTTCTTCCAACAAGCTTTCTCAATTCTGAGTGACTGTACAAGAATCCTCTGGGAATAAATATGTAACTGAATCAACATCTGGTAATTATACCCAGCATGGGGTCAGAGATCATCATACCCAGCATGGGGTCAAAGGTGTTGATTCCATTATTCTAATTGGAGTCAGTAGGTGATAATGGCCTCCCAGAAAAAGGTGTCAAGACAGCATTGTATGTGGCAGACAATAGATGTCTAACCCCCCCCGCCTCTATTCAAGCTTGGCTTCTCCATTTTTACGTAGACGGCCTCCTTCACACCTCGTTTGTACCAATCGGCCTCCTTATCCAAAACACGTACTTGACTGTCTTCAAAAGGTGTGACCTGTTTCTTTTAGATGTAAGTACACAGCTGAATCTTGACCAGAGGTTTTTGGCTCTTCTATGCTGAGCCATACGCTGATGTACAGTCGTGGCCAAAAGTTTTGAGAATTACATAAATATTGGAAATTTGGAAAAGTTGCTGCTTAAGTTTTTATAATAGCAATTTGCATATACTCCAGAATGTTATGAAGAGTGATCAGATGAATTGCATAGTCCTTCTTTGCCATGAAAATTAACTTAATCCCAAAAAAAACTTTCCACTGCATTTCATTGTTGTCATTAAAGGACCTGCTGAGATCATTTCAGTAATCGTCTTGTTAACTCAGGTGAGAATGTTGACGAGCACAAGGCTGGAGATCATTATGTCACGCTGATTGGGTTAATGTCATGCCCCACTCTGACGATGTGCGGAGGTCGGCCAGGATTGCAGCACGAGTTTAATGTTTGTTTTGAAGTCGTGCTGGATCCGCCCCTTACCAGGTGCACTGGGTGGAGTCATTAGTTTAAATAGCTCTTCAGCCCAGTGCCCTGAGCGGATTATACTCATCATTGTGGTCTTGGAAGCTAGGAAGGAAGGTTGGCTGTCTGTTCCAGCTCAGGAAGATAAGTGTTGTTTCTAGTTGGTTGTTTTGTGTCATCTATCCCATCCAGGTTCTGTGCGAGCAGGCTGCTCCTATTTCCCACTTCACCATCTCAGGGAATTCAGGGTTTTGTCAGCCCAGGCACGGGGACACCTCATACCTACCTTAAAGGTCTGTAGGTGGGCTGAGCAGTGCAGAGAAAGAGGTCAGGGATTAGCTAGGAGGTGACCCTTCCCCTGTCTCTCGCCCAGAGCCTGGTTGGTGCGTTATCTGTTATACTGAGTGCACGCCCGCCGTGACATTATAATCCACCATACTGTGACTGCCATCACTCAGGACTTTTGTGATGGCGTCAATTGATGCACTGAGTGACCGCATGCAGGGTTTATCCCTAGAGGTTGCTGATCTGAGTAGTTCGGTCACACAGTGTCAGAGGTTTCTGGCATCAGGTACAGGTCAAATTGGTGGGGAGCCTAAAGTCGCTCTTCCCGAGAATTTTACAGGGGGTACGGATGATTTTTTCCGCTTTAAAGAGTCATGCAAATTGTACTTTCGACTGCGTCCATTTTCGTCAGGTAATGAAGATCAGAGGGTTGGTATCATCATGTCTCTGCTTAAAGGGGACGCGCAATCCTGGTCTTTTTCTCTGCCGCCCGGTTCTCTGGCTCTCCGATCAGTGGAGGAATTTTTCCAAGCCCTGGGATTGATTTATGATGACCCAGATCGGGTCTCGATGGCAGAATCGAAATTGCGTAACTTACTACAGGGTAAACATACTGCAGAGGGTTACTGCACAGAGTTTAGGAGGTGGGCTACTGAGTCGGGTGGAATGACCCCGTGTTACGTAGTCAGTTTTGTCAGGGGTTATCTGAAAGGTTGAAGGATGCCCTGGCGCTTTATGAGTATCCGGATACTTTAGAGAATGCAATGTCTTTGGCTATACGGTTGGATAGACATATCAGAGAGAGGTGTAAGGGTCCCTCCGTGCAGGGGATCCCTCCTGCGTGTGGTTTTGTTTCTCCTACTGCCCAGGGTAATATTACTTATAACTCTGGGGTAGGGGAGGAACCCATGCAGTTAGGTCAGATATCTTGCCATTCTGATAGTAGAGACTTTAGAAAAGTGCACAATCTATGTTACTTTTGTGGAAAGAGGGGTCATTTTATTTTTTCTTGTCCTCATGTTAAATCACAGGTGGAAGAGAAAAAGAAAAAAGAAAAAAAAACTTCCCTCACACTTGGTTGTATGAATGGTGTGGTGGAGCAGACAGGTATGCAAGCTCCCTGCAGTTCCCGTTTTCTCCTTTCAGCTATGGTGGCGCTAGAGTCAAAAAATGTGTTTGTTGATGTATTCCTTGATTGTGGTGCTGGGGTAAACCTAATTGACTTTCTTTTTCTTCAAGGCCTGGGACTAAGTACTTGCACGTTAGAGAACGAGATTCGTGTTTTTGCAATTGATTCTTCCCCTCTTTCTCAAAGGAGCCTTACTCACATTGTTCATGGTATTCACTTAAGGGTGGGTGATTCACATGCTGAAATTATTTCTTGTTTTGTCATGAAGGATTTGTCAGCTCCTATAGTTTTGGGGTTGCCATGGTTGACTAGACATAACCCAATTATAGACTGGCAAGCGAAACAAATCATTGGTTGGAGCGAGTTTTGTTCGGATAATTGTCTTGGCACATTTATCTCCGGTGTGTCCATTACGGCTTTACCTCAGTATCTCTCAGATTTTTTCGGATGTCTTTTCAGAGGGTGGGGCTCAGGAATTGCCCCCTCATCGAGACTATGATTGTCCAGTTAATCTCATTCCTGGCGCTAAGTTGCCAAAGTCTCGGCTTTACAACCTCTCTCAACCCGAAAGAGAGGTCATGCGAAAGTATGTCGCCGAGAGTTTGACAAAAGGTCATATTAGACCATCTAAGTCTCCAGTGGCAGTAGGTTTGTTCCTTGTGAAGAAAAAAGATGGATCACTGAGACCGTGTTTGGATTTCCGGGAATTGAACTGTATTACAGTCCGGGATCCATATCCCCTGCCCTTGATCTCTGATCTTTTTGATCAGATTGTTGGAGCCAAGGTGTTCTCCAAGTTGGATTTGAGAGGAGCCTACAATCTGATCAGGATCAAGGAGGGGGATGAGTGGAAAACGGCCTTCAATACGCACGAGGGTCATTTTGAGAACCTGGTGATGCCTTTTGGGTTGACGAACGCGCCAGCAGTATTTCAGCGATTCGTCAATGACATTTTTCATCACTTGGTGGGGAGGTTCGTAGTAGTTTACCTGGATGACATTTTAATTTATTCTCCTGATCTGAAGACCGATCAGGATCATGTGAGACAGGTTTTGACGATCCTTCGGGAGAATAAATTATATGCCAAGTTGGAGAATTGTTTGTTTGCGGTGCAAGAGCTTCCGTTCTTGGGATACATGCTTTCTGATTCCGGTTTTCATATGGACCCCGAAAAGGTCCGGGTGGTTCTGGAGTGGGACCGACCAGAGAATCAGAAAGCTTTGATGCGGTTCTTGGGATTTACGAATTATTATAGGAAATTTATTTCGAATTATTCTACCCTAGTAAAACCTCTTACTGATATGACCAAGAAGGGCGCCGATGTCTCTGTCTGGTCGGATGAGACATTGCAGGCCTTTTCGGCTGTTAAGGAGCGTTTTGCGTCCGCTCCCATTCTGGTGCAGCCGGATGTGTCTCAACCATTTGTAGTGGAGGTTGATGCATCAGAGGTGGGGGTTGGGGCGGTGCTGTCACAGGGTTCATCTCCTGACAAGTGGGTCCCGTGTGCCTTCTTCTCCAAGAAGCTCTCGGTCGTCGAGAGGAATTATGATGTTGGAGATAGAGAGTTGTTGGCCTTTGAGGAATGGCGCCACTGGTTGGAGGGGTCGTCTCACCCCGTTACGGTGTATACTGACCATAAGAATTTGGCTTACCTGCAATCTGCCAAGCGTCTGAACCCTAGGCAGGCCAGATGGTCACTGTTTTTTACCAGGTTCAATTTCGTGGTTACCTTTCGCCCAGGGGTCAAGAACGTCAAGGCAGATGCCTTGTCTCGCAGCTTTCCTGGGGGAGGTGATTCAGAAGATCCGGTACCGATTTTGGCGGATGGGGTGGTGGTCTCCGCTCTGTACCCTGAATTGGAGATTGAGGTGTTGGGAGCCCAGGAGGGGGCTCCTGGTTCTTGTCCCCCAGGGAGGTTGTTCCTGAGGGCCTACGATACAAGGTGTTCAAGGAACATCCCGATACTGTTCTCGCTGGACATCCTGGTGGTAAGTCCACCTGTGATCTAGTATCCCGGAGGTTCTGGTGGCCAGGGTTACGTAAGAGCATTGAGAATTACGTGACAGCTTGCGAAACCTGCGCTCGGTCAAAGGTTGCTCATACTCGACCGCCTGGTTCACTTCTTCCATTGTCTATTCCATCTCGTCCTTGGACGCATTTGTCTATGGACTTTATTACGGATCTGCCGAGTTCCTCCGGGAGAACAGTGATTTTGGTGGTGGTTGACCGTTTCAGTAAGATGTCTCACTTTATACCACTAACTAGTTTGCCTAACGCTAAGACTCTTGCGCAGATTTTTGTGGATAATATTGTGAAATTGCATGGTATTCCTTCGGATGTGGTCTCTGATAGGGGCACGCAGTTTGTCTCCAGGTTTTGGAGGGCGTTCTGCTCTCGGCTTGGCATTCAACTTTCATTCTCTTCGGCTTTTCATCCGCAGTCGAATGGTCAGACGGAGCGTACTAATCAAAACCTGGAGACCTACTTGAGGTGCTTTGTGGCTGAGAATCAGGAGGACTGGTCCTCATTCTTGTCTTTAGCAGAATTTGCGTTGAATAACTGTAGACAGGAGTCCACGGGTAAGTCACCATTTTTTGGCGCATACGGTTTCCATCCCCAGTTTGGTACCTTCTCTGGGTCTGGTTCCTCTGGGATGCCAGAGGAGGAGAGATTCTCTTCTGCCTTATCCTCTATCTGGCGGAGGATTCAAGGGAATTTGGAGAGGATGGGTGAGAGGTATAAACGAATGGCTGACAAGAGACGTATGACTGGTCCGGACCTGTGTGTGGGTGATCTGGTGTGGTTGTCCACTAAAAATATCAAATTGAGAGTGCCATCTTGGAAACTGGGTCCAAGATTTATTGGTCCGTATAAAATTTCTGCGGTGATCAATCCTGTGGCGTTTTGGCTGGATCTTCCGCAGACTTGGAGGATCTATGATGTGTTCCACAGGTCTTTACTAAAAAAAATGTGAGACCAGTGGAACCATCGCCATTGCCTCCTCCTCCTGTTCTAGTCGAGGGAAACTTGGAGTTTGAGATCTCCAGGATTCTCGACTCGAGAGTTCTTCGGGGTTCCCTTCAGTACCTGGTGCACTGGAGGGGATACGGTCCTGAGGAGAGGATGTGGGTTCCGGGGTCGGATGTCAACGCCAGCCGACTGGTGAGGGATTTTCATAGGTCCCATCTGGATATGGTTGGTCTGGGGTGTCCGGAGGTCACCCGTAGAAGGGGGGGTACTTTCATGCCCCACTCTGACAATGTGCGGAGGTCGGCCAGGATTGTAGCACGAGTCTAGTGTTTGTTTTGGAGTCGTGCTGGATCCGCCCCTCATCAGGTGCACTGGGTGGAGTCATTAGTTTAAATAGCACCTCAGCCCAGTGCCCTGAGCGGATTATACTCATCATTGTGGTCTTGGAAGCTAGGAAGGAAGGTTGGCTGTCTGTTCCAGCTCAGGAAGATAAGTGTTGTTTCTAGTTGGTTGTTTTGTGTCATCTATCCCATCCAGATTCTGTGCGAGAAGGCTGCTCCTATTTCCCACTTAACCATCTCAGGGAATTCAGGGTTTTGTCAGCCCAGGCACAGGGACACCTCATACCTACCTTAAAGGTCTGTAGGTGGGCTGAGCAGTGCAGAGAAAGAGGTCAGGGATTAGCTAGGAGGTGACCCTTCCCCTGTCTCTCGCCCAGAGCCTGGTTGGTGCGTTATCTGTTATACTGAGTGCACGCCCGCCGTGACAGTTAAAATGGCAGACTTGACATGTTAAAAGAAGGGTGATGCTTGAAATCATTGTTCTTCCATTGTTAACCATGGTCACCTGCAAAGAAACGCGTGCAGCCATCATTGCGTTGCATAAATATAGCTTCACAGGCAAGAATATTGTGGCTACTAAGATTGCACCTCAATCAACAATTTATAGAATCATCAAGAACTTCAAGGAAAGCGGTTCAATTCTTGTTAAGAAGGCTTCAGGGCGTCCAAGAAAGTCCAGCAAGCGCCAGGATCTTCTCCTAAAGAGGATTCAGCTGTGGGATCGGAGTGCCACCAGTGCAGAGCTTGCTCAGGAATGGCAGCAGGCAGGTGTGAGCGCATCTGCACGCACAGTGAGGCAAAGACTTTTGGAAGATGGCCTGCTGTCAAGAAGGGCAGCAAAGAAGCCACTTTTCTCCAAAAAAAACATCAGGGACAGATTGATCTTCTGCAGAAAGGTGAATGGACTGCTGAGGACTGGGGCAAAGTCATATTCTCCGATGAAGCCTCTTTCCGATTGTTTGGGGCATCTGGAAAAAGGCTTGTCTGGAGAAGAAAAGGTGAGCGCTACCATCAGTCCTGTGTCATGCCAACAGTAAAGCATCCTGAGACCATTCATGTGTGGGGTTGCTTCTCATCCAAGGGAGTGGGCTCACTCACAATTTTGCCCAAAAACACAGCCATGAATAAAGAATGGTACCAAAACACCCTCCAACAGCAACTTCTTCCAACAATCCAACAACAGTTTGGTGAAGAACAATGCATTTTCCAGCACGATGGAGCACCGTGCCATAAGGCAAAAGTGATAACTAAGTGGCTCGGGGACCAAAACGTTGTCATTTTGGGTCTATGGCCTGGAAACTCCCCAGATCTTAATCCCATTGAGAACTTGTGGTAAATCCTCAAGAGGCGGGTGGACAAACAAAAACCCACTAATTTTGAAAAACTCCAAGAAGTGATTATGAAAGAATGGGTTGCTATCAGTCAGGAATTGGCCCAGAAGTTGATTGAGAGCATGCCCAGTCGAATTGAGCACTGCAAATACTGACTCTTTGCATAAATGTCATGTAATTGTCGATAAAAGCCTTTGAAACGTATGAAGTGCATGTAATTATATTTCACTACATCACAGAAACAACTGAAACAAAGATCTAAAAGCAGTTTAGCAGCAAACTTTGTGAAAACTAATATTTGTGTCATTCTCAAAACTTTTGGCCACGACTGTAGTTGTTATTTTGTTTCGCCAATATGCAGTTCTGAGCATTCCTCGTTGCACTGGACTGCGTACACAATGTTGTCCATCTTGTGTTTAGGCGTTGGGTCTTTTGGGTGAACCAGTTGTTGCCTCAGTGTGTTGCTGGGTTTAAAGCAGACAGGGATGTGATGTTTATTAAAAATCCTTTTGAGTTTCTCAGACACCCCAGCTATATATGGGATAACCATATTCTTGCGTCTGTCATGCTTCTCGCCATCACTGGTAATCTTGGTGCTCTTTCTTCTCCTTCCTTCTGTTTTGACAAAGGCCCAATCTGGATACCCACAAGTTTTAAGTGCCCCTCTGAGGTGTTTGAATTCCTTTGTCTTGGCCTTGTGTGCTGGAGGGGATTTTCTCTGCCCGGTGGTGTAGAGTCTGGATGACTCCCAGTTTGTGGTCTAGAGGATGGTGGGAATCAAATAGCAGGTACTGGTCTGTGTGTGTTGGTTTTCGATAGACCTCTATTCCCAGCTTCCTTCCCTCTTCCACTGTTATAAGACAGTCCAGAAACGCCAGTTTGTTGTTCTGCATATCTTCCCGCGTGAAATTGATGTTATGATCCACTGAGTTGATGTGGCCGGTGAAAGCCTGTAACTCTTGTTTATGAATTTTAACCCAAGTGTCATCCACATATCTGAACCAATGACTCGGTGTAATTCGCATTTATTGTCTGCCACATACAATGCTGTCTTGACACCTTTTTCTGGGAGGTCATTATCACCTACTGACTCCAATTAGAATAATGGAATCAACACCTTTGACCCCATGCTGGGTATAATGACCTCTGACCCCATGCTGGGTATAATTACCAGATGTTGATTCAGTTACATATTTATTCCCAGAGAATTCTTGTACAGTCACTCAGAATTGAGAAAGCTCATTGGAAGAACGAGTGATACGTTTTCAAGAAATCTACAGTAAGTCCAGTTGCCTTGATTTATTCTTTACAGATATACCATGACCTGGATAAATGAGAACCTTCACAGACAAGTTGTTAACAAAGCTTTTAATTGTAGAATTTTGGATATGGACAGTGTAGGAAGATTGTAGGGAGAATTTTTATACACTATAGGGAGAATACAGGGACAGTGCAGGCTCAGTGTAATAGCCCTGTGCATCTTGTTCAACTGCTGCGCCATTCATACTTAATCTGTTCTATTATACATAGACTTACTGTGCATCAGACTCCTTGTCAACAGGCGGTCTAATATATAGGATCATTTTTCGAGTTCATCTGCTGCACCATTTATATTTAATCTGTTCTGTTATACATAGACTTACTGTGCATCAAACACATTGTCAATAGGCGGTCTAATATATAGGCACATTTTAGTTCATGTGCTGCACCATTCATACTTAGTTCTGTTTTACTGTGCGTCAGACTCATTGTCAACAGGCGATTTAATGCATAGATGCGTTTATCTAGTACACTTACTGCGCCATTAATACTTAACCCCTCAAGAACTTAGGGCATCCTATTTCCCGAGTCCTTAAGGACTCAGGGCATACCGGTACATCCTAAGTTTAAATCGCGATTCCCGCCTGGTGGGGGTTAATCGCAACAGGATGTCCGCTGAAATCATTCAGCGGGCATCCTGTCACAACGCCGGGGAAGTCCTGTGACCCCTCCGTGCCGGCGATCGCCGCAAACCGCAGGTCAATTCAGACCTGCGGTTTGCGGCTTTTACCTATTGCGTTGGCGGCGTGTGGCGGTGCCATCGGGTCCCCATACGGCTATAGGGGGGACCCGATGGCATGGAAGGCAGCGCGATGTCTAAGGAAGGCATCGCGCTGCCTTCCGGTGAAGAGCCTGTAAGATCCAGCCCCCTGGATCTCACAGGCCGGAAGCTGTATGAGTAATACACACAGTATTACTCATACAGCCAATGCATTTCAATACAGAAGTATTGGAATGCATTGTAAAGGGGATTAGGGGCAAAAAATAACGTTAAAAAAAAGTTGAAAAAAAAAAGTTGAAAAAATAAAGTTTCCCCCCCCAAAAATTAAAAGTTTCAAGTAAAAAATAGGGAAAAAAAATAAGTATACATATTAGGTATCGCCGCGTCCGTATTAACTGGCTCTATAAAAATATCACATGACCTAACCCCTCAGATGAACACCGTAAAAAATAAAAAATAAAAACTGTGCTAAATAAACCGTTTTTTGTCACCTTACATCACAAAAAGTGTAATAGCAAGCGATCAAAAAGTCATATGCACCCCAAAATAGTGCCAATAAAACCGTCATCTCATCCTGCAAAAATCATACCCTACACAAAGTCATCGACCAAAAATTGAAAAAATTATGTTTTAGTGGAAACACTAAAACATGATTTTTTTTTGCTTCAAAAATGAAATCATTGTGTAAAACTTACATAAATGAAAAAAAAAAGTATACATATTAGGTATTGCAGCGTCCGTAATAACTTGCTCTATAAAAGTATCACAAGACCTAACCCTTCAGGTGAATACCGTAAAAAAAAAAAAAAAAAACGGTGTCAAAAAAGCCATTTTTTTGTCACCTTACATCACAAAAAGTGTAATAGCAAGCGATCAAAAAGTTACACGCACCCCAAAATAGTGCCAATAAAAAAGTCATCTCATCCCGTAAAAATCATACCCTACCCAAGGTAATCGCCCAAAAACTGAAAAAATTATGGCTTTCAGACTATGGAAACACTAAAACATGATTTTTTTGCTTCAAAAATGGAATCATTGTGTAAAGCTTACATTAAAAAAAAAAAGTATACATATTAGGTATCGCCGCATCCGTGACAACCTGGTCTATAAAAATATCACATGATCTAACCTGTCAGATGAATGTTGTAAATAACATAAAATAAAAACGGTGCCAAAACAGCTATTTCTTGTTACCTTGCCTCACAAAAAGTGTAATATAGAGCAACCAAAAATCATATGTACCCTAAACTAGTACCAACAAAACTGCCACCCTATCCCGTAGTTTCTAAAATGGGGCCACTTTTTTGTAGTTTCTACTCTAGGGGTGCATCAGGGGGGCTTCAAATGGGACATGGTGTCAAAAAAAACAGTCCACCAAAATCTGCCTTCCAAAAACCATATGGCATTCCTTTCCTTCTGCGTCCTGCCGTGTGCCCGTACAGCGGTTTACGACCACATATGGGGTGTTTCTGTAAACAACAGAATCAGGGCCATAAATATTGAGTTTTGTTTGGCTGTTAACCCTTGCTTTGTTACTGGGAAAAATGGATTAAAATGGAAAATTTGCCCAAAAATTAAAATTCAGAAATTTCATCTCCATTTGCCAATAACTCTTGTGGAACACCTAAAGGGTTAACGACGTTTGTAAAATCAGTTTTGAATACCTTGAGGGGTGTAGTTTCTAGAATGGGGTCATTTTTGGGTGGTTTCTATTATGTAAGCCTCGCAAAGTGACTTCAGACCTGAACTGGTCCCTAAAAATTGGGTTTTTAAAAATTTCAGAAAAATTTCAAGATTTTCTTCTAAACTTCTAAGCCTTGTAACATCCCCAAAAAATAAAATATCATTCCCAAAATGATCCAAACATGAAGTAGACATATGGGGAATGTAAAGTAATAACTATTTTTGGAGGTATTACTATGTATTATAAAAGTAGAGAAATTGAAACTTGGAAATTTGCATTTTTTTTTACACATTTTTGATAAATTTGGTATTTTTTTATAAATAAAAATGAATTTTTTTGACTTCATTTTACCAGTATCATGAAGTACAATATGTGACGAATATCAGAATGGCCTGGATAAGTCAAAGCGTTTTAAAGTTATCAGCACTTAAAGTGACACTGGTCAGATTTGCAAAAAATGGCCAAGTCCTTAAGGTGAAATAGGGCTGAGTCCTTAAGGGGTTAATTTGTTTTGTTATGCATAGACTTACTGTGTATCAGATCCATTGTCAACAGCTGGTCTAATATATAGGTGTGTGTACCTAATTCATCTGCTGTGCCAATTAATTAATCTGTTCAGTTATACATAGACATACTATGCATCAGACTCATTGTCAACAGCAAGTCTAATATGTAGGTGCGTTTATCTATTACACTTGCTGAGCCATTAATGCTTTGTTATACAGATGTAGCAGGGGTAACAAACACACTCTTAACTCAAAATTCCTAACTCATCGCGTTATCTTGAAACAAAAGCCATTGAAAAGCAATTGCTTAACGCATTTAATTGCATCTAGTTTAGATAGCATGTCTCATAAAGCATGTGTGTTGACCCTGCTACATCCATACATAAACTTATTGTGCGTCAGACTCATTGTCAACAGGTGATTTAACGTATAGGTGCGTTTATCTAGTACATTTACTGCACCATTAATACACTGCTCAAAAGAATAAAGGGAACACAAAAATAACACATCCTAGATCTGAATTTATTAAATATTCTTCTGAAATACTTTGTTCTTTACATAGTTCAATGTGCTGACAACAAAATATCACAAAAATGTGAAAATGGAAATCAAATTTTTCAACCCATGGAGGTCTGGATTTGGAGTCACACTCAAAATTAAAGTGGAAAAACACACTACAGGCTGATCCAACTTTGATGTAATGTCCTTAAAACAAGTCAAAATGAGGCTCAGTAGTGTGTGTGGCCTCCACGTGCCTGTATGACCTCCCTACAATGCCTGTGCATGCTCCTGAGGAGGTGGCGGACGGTCTCCTGAGGGATCTCCTCCCAGACCTGGACTAAAGCATCTGCCAACTCCTGGACAGTCTGTGGTGCAACGTGACGTTGGTGGATAGAGCGAGACAAGATGTCCCAGATGTGCTCAATTGGATTCAGGTCTGGGGAACTGGCGGGCCAGTTCATAGCATCAATGCCTTCGTATTGCAGGAACTGCTGACACATTCCAGCCACATGAGGTCTAGCATTGTCTTGCATTAGGAGGAACCCAGGGCCAACCGCACCAGCATATGGTCTCACAAGGGGTCTGAGGATCTCATCTCGGTACCTAATGGCAGTCAGGCTACCTCTGGCGAGCACATGGAGGGCTGTGTGGCCCTCCAAAGAAATGCCACCCCACAACATTACTGACCCAATGCCAAACCGGTCATGCTGGAGGATGTTGCAGGCAGCAGAACGTTCTCCACGGCGTCTCCAAACTCTGTCACGTCTGTCACATGTGCTCAGTGTGAACCTGCTTTCATCTGTGAAGAGCACAGGGTGCCAGTGGCGAATTTTCCAATCTTGGTGTTCTCTGGCAAATGCCAAACGTCTTGCACGGTGTTGGGCTGTAAGCACAACCCCCACCTGTGGACGTCGGGCCCTCATATCACCCTCATGGAGTCTGTTTCTGACCGTTTGAGCAGACACATGCACATTTGTGGCCTGCTGGAGGTCATTTTGCAGGGCTCTGGCAGTGCTCCTCCTGTTCCTCCTTGCACAAAGACGGAGGTAGCGGTCCTGCTGCTGGGTTGTTGCCCTCCTACGGCCTCCTCCACGTCTCCTGATGTACTGGCCTGTCTCCTGGTAGCGCCTCCATGCTCTGGACACTACGCTGACAGACACAGCAAACCTTCTTGCCACAGCTCGCATTGATGTGCCATCCTGGATAAGCTGCACTACCTGAGCCACTTGTGTGGGTTGTGGACTCCGTCTCATGCTACCACTAGAGTGAAAGCACCACCAGCATTCAAAAGTGACCAAAACATCAGCCAGGAAGCATAGGAACTGAGAAGTGATCTGTGGTCACCACCTGCAGAACCACTCCTTTATTGGGGTGTCTTGCTAATTGCCTATAATTTCCACCTGTTGTCTATCCCATTTGCACAACAGCATGTGAAATTGATTGTCACTCAGTGTTGCTTCCTAAGTGGACAGTTTGATTTCACAGAAGTGTGATTGACTTGGAGTTACATTGTGTTGTTTAAGTGTTCCCTTTATTTTTTTGAGCAGTGTACTAAGGCTACTTTCACATTAGCGTTTTTTGCGGATCCCTCATGGATCTGCAAAAACGCTTCAGTTACAATAATACAACTGCATGCATCCGTCATTAATGGATCCGGTTGTATTATGTATTCTACAGCCATGACAGATCCATCATGAACACCATTTAAAGTCAATGGGGGACGGATCCATTTTCAATTGTGTCAGAGAAAACGGAGACGTCCCCTTTGACTTACATTGTGTGTCAGGACGGATCAATTTGGATCTGCTTTGTCAGGCGGACAGCAAAATGCTGCAGGCAGCGTTTTGGTGTCCGCCTCCAGAGTGGAATGGTGACTGAACAGAGGCAAGCTGATGCATTCTGAGTGGATCCTTTTCCATTCATTTCCTAATCCATTCAGAATGCATTAGGGCAAAACTGATCCGTTTTGGACCGCTTGTGAGAGCCCATGACGGATCTCAGAAACGGAAAGCCAAAACGCTAGTGTGAAAGTAGCTTTAATCTGTTTTGTTATGCATAGACTTACATCAGATCCATTGTCAACAGCTGGTCTAATATATAGGCGTGTGTACCTAATTTATCTTCTGTGCCAATTAATAATTAATCTGTTCAGTTATACGGATGTAGCAAGGTTAACACACATGCTTTATGAGACATGTTATCTAAAATAAATGCAACTAAATGCAGCTTTTCAATGGCTTTTGTTTCAAGATAACACAATGAGTTAAGAAATTCGAGTTAAGAGTGTGTGTGTTACCCCTGCTACATCTGTACATAGATGTACTATGCATCAGACTCATTGTCAACAGGCGGTCTAATATGTAGGTGTGTTTATCTATAACACTTGCTGAGCCATTAATACTTCATCTGGTCTGTTATACATAGATGTACTATGCATCACACTCATTGTAAACAGGTGGTCTAATATATACATATACATTTACTGCACAATTAATACTTAATCTGTTCTGTTGTACACACTGTAGACTTACTGTGCACTTTTATCTAGTTCACCTGCTTCACCATTCATACTTAATCTGTTACATTACTGATTCAGTTACTGCATACTATGGCCAACAGAAAGTTGCCTGGGCCCTCAAAAGGAACAGGCAGTAGCAAAAATGTTGCTGTAGCTGGCACAAGTAGCAGCAGATGAAGGGGTGGTGGTAGAAACAGCCAGAGCTGCCACTGTCATCCAGCAGTTGTGTTTTGACCAACAATCCAGCTCTACTGGAATGGTTTACTTGCTCATCAACATAATCTAAAGTGATAACAGATACACACAGCCAGGAATAATTGGATTCCTGTAACGGGGTTCCGAAGGTGCACTCGGTCCCCCATTGCCCGCAGACCTGTTGCTTAGCTTTGGGAATGAGGATCTGTGTTTGACCTCATTCCCAGGGCGGCTTTACTGCTGGGTGGCTCCCTGCTCCTAAGTCTGCCTTGAGCGCCGAGCTGATCACTCGGTGCTCAACTGGTTGGTCTGTCGGTCATGTGACGCTGGCCACGTCACATGACCCTCACTCCCCACTATAAATACAGGCAGCCTGCTAGCCACAGGTTGCCTGTTAATTTCTAGGTTCCTGGCTATTTGTTGGACTACTGAATACTCACCTGATTCCGTTCCTTGACGAACCTTTGCATGCTCCTCCTGTACTACTCATCCGTCCTGGTATTGTGACATCGGCTCCCACCTGACTACTCTCTTAGGACTCCTCTTGTACTTCTCTACTCTCCTGGTATTTGACCCAGGCTTCTCCTGACCATTCTTTGCTTAACCCTTTGTACTGCGTAGCTCTCTTGGTTCTGACCCGGTCCGTTCATGTTCCATATTTTGTCTTGTCTGTCTTCCCTGCACGTATCCTAAGTTAGGGACTGTCGTCCAGTTGTCCCCTGTCATCAGGACTCGTGAGGCAAGTAGGCAGGGCCAGGGGTGAGGGTGGAGCGCAGTCGTCACTATCCTTTCCCCTGTGTGTGTGTGGACGTGACCGTTACAATTCCTCTGACACCACACTTAGTTGGCATTGCCCAGGAACAACCTCTGTGCCCTCACCTGTCCTGCAACTGCCTCTTTCTTTTTCTGCTCCTTCTGCTGAGGAAGTAATGCATGCTGCTGGCTCGGCTCCTCTGTCAGCGAGGACAAGCTTAGTGAGGACAGTCAGCAGCTACAGGCTAGCACAGACTTGGAGGAGAAGTCTGCTGCGTCCTCCCTTAGGCGTGCAACTGGCGATGATGACAGTACAGTAGGAGCGCGTGTTGTGAGCAGTCAGGGACGTGGCCATGAGACTGGTTAGGGTGAAATAAGTGACGAGCAGACAGTAGTGCATGATGATGTGGGCGATCGCACATGGGAGCCAGATGAAGAGAGGGCATCATCATCAGGGGGTGAGGGTGGCAGCAGGCCCGTGAGACAGCAGCAGGGTGGCAGCATGCCAATGAGCCAGGAAGCAGTGGGAGATCTGGAGCTAAAAGCGCCAGGGGTACACCATCTGCTACTCAAGAGCCTACCTATCAGGAAACAACTTGTTGTGTATGGGTTCATAAAGGCAGCGGCAGGCAGTCAGGATGGAGTGGTGGAAAATGCCATACTTGGCAGTGAAGGAATTTTTTATCAAGTTGCTGGAGAACGTCAGCGTAGCGGTACGCAGCATATGTGGGAAGAAGGTGAAGAGCGGTCAGGGTGCTAATTTTGGCACCACGGCCCTGTGTCAGCACATGGAGCATCACCATAAAGTGGCCTGGGAAAACTATGGCATTAATGTAGTAGTACAGCCTGATGCAGCAACCACTCCATCTCCCAGTGGCCCACACGCCTTCTACAGCAGTCAGGGCTCCTCAACCTCAGTAAAGGGAATCTGTCATTCCTTCCCTTCTATTGCTCCAGATGCTTCTCCTACTACTACTCCTAGTCAAGTGTTTCACGAGCAATCGATCACTGAGGCGATGGCAAAAAGACAATAGATGCGTGCACTCATCCAATGGCACAGAAGCTGAACGTGCACCTGGCCAAGTTGCTGGTACTACAATCCCTCACTTTCCATATCGTGGACTCTGAACATTTCAGAAAATTGATGGCTCAATGGCTAATCGTGGGATTTCTACTTCAATGTCCTCCTCTGCCTCTTAATCCTCCACCTCAGCCTCCAGCTGGGCGAATTGAGTCACTCCGGGGAATAACTGCTCTGCGTCATCAACCAAGAAATTGAATCGTGGTTATCTCATCGCCAACTGGAGATATGAACCATGGTCACCGACAAGGGAAAGAACATTCTGTCTGCTCTGCATCAGGGCGGGTGACCCATGCCCCCAATAAGGCGCACATTTTCAATCTGGTTGTCACCTAGTTCCTAAAGTCTTCCAGAAATCTGCAAGACGTCTTGAAAATGTCAAGAAAACTACATGCACTTCAGCCACTATTACCGTGCAAAACACACCTCCTTGACCTGCAAAGGCAGAATAGTGTTCCCCTATATCGCCTCATATGTGACGTTTCCACACATTGGATCTCCACGCTCCATATGTTGGACCGACTGTATGAGCAGAGGAAACTTGTGGAGTAACTACTTGATGATGCAGACGGACAGGAGAATTTCCCAGTTTAACTTCGATGTTGGACAGTGGCAGCTTGTATATGACACCTGCCATTTGCTTAGGCCATTTGAGGAGGCCCCTTTATTTGTCAGTCACCAGGACTACGCGATGAATGTTGTCATTCCACTCCTTCATGTCTTTGAGGGGATACAGATGGAGTTAGAGGGCGACAATTAAGACAATACAGATGACCCCAATAGACTGTGGCAGTATGCAGTGGAGATGGAGGCAGGGAATCCATCCGAGTCCCTCGCGTAAATGGCCAGATGCATGCTGAGGGCTGACTATTGGCTCTCCACAATGTTAGACCTTTGCTACTGGTCCAGAATAGTGGCATTTTTTAACACCTTCTGAAAAGGATAAAAAACTCAACTACTATTGAGACATCCTTTGTAGTTGGTCGGTCGCTGCCTACATGCGCCATAGCCCATCCTCATGAAGGTCTGACCGGGGGTACCCTCCTAGCTCACGGTCCACTGCCATGACTGCTGGGGGGGGGCAGGAGCAGCACCAGCTTCATCAGCAGCAACTTAAGCCTTGAGTCTCTGATGAGTATGTTTCTTAATCTGCATACTGAAGAAACCACCCAGCAGCAGCAGGATATGGAGAAGAACCTCAACCAGCAGGTGGTGGCATACTTGGACTGCACTCTGTCATCCCAGATCCAAGATCCCCTGGACTAATGGGCAGCCAAACTTGAATTGTGGCCACAACTGGCCGAGTTTACCCTTGGCATGCTTTCCTGCACGGCCAGTAGTGTGGTATCAGAGCAGGTGCTAAGTGCAGCAGGGGGCATAGTTACCCCAAAGAGAACTCGCTTTTCAACAGGAAATGTTGAGAGATTAACCTTTCCAAAGATGAATCAGGCATGGATCAGCCAGGATTTCCAGACACCAGTGCCTGATGCAACAGACTACTGTAGATCATTCTGGCAGTAATGATGTGACTGTAGTGTGCTGTCACACTGGAACATTATGACAAATGGCCCGCTATGGCCACATGCTGCTGCCACTATTCTGATTCTGCCACCCGCCTAATGCCACACACCTGCTGCCTCCTGCTCCTACTGTTATCTGCCACCATGATGTGCTGTTACTGCCACTGCTATTGCCTCCCCCTCCCCACTCTGTTCTGGGGCCAATATTGTGACTCTTCATGCTGTTGCCCCCTCCCTTCCCACTCTGTTCCAGGACCACTATTGTGACTCTTCATGCTGTTGCCACCCTCACCACTCTGTCCCGGGGTCACTATTGTGACTCTGCATGCTGTTGACACCCTCACCCTTCTGTTCTAGGTCCACTATTGTGATTCGTTATGCTGTTGCCACCCTCACCAGTCCATTCTTCTGATCCATCAGAAACATAACATAAAAAAAGGGTCCTGTCGTTTGAGCGTCCATAAGACCTCTATTACATGGTCTGTATTTTTCCTCAGGATTTGATCATGATTTGGAAGCCAAAAGCAGGAGTGGGTCCGATTCACATACAAATATTTCCATTATATGTTATCTATGTTTTGGACCCACTCCTGTTTTTGCCTTACAAATACTGATCAAATGCTAGCCAAATGCTGATGGTTTGAAGGCGGATGTTTAAACTACAGGATTCACTTTTTGGGGCTGTTCTCCTGATGAATCAAGAGAACGGAAAAAGAAACAGTGATATGAACACTGCTGACGCCCTCTCTACTGTTAGGGGGCCACTACTTAAATCTTGGGCTACTACACAGTTCAGTCCACGCTGATAAATTAGACCTCACGCTAACATTGACCTGTAAGGCTGAGTTCACACTTCAGTTATTTGGTCAGTTATTTCCGTCAGTTGTTCCAAAGCCAAATTCAGGAGCCAAGCCTATTATCGGATTAGGTTCTGTGGGTTTGATCCCCACCTGCTTTTGGCTGACAATAAATGATGAGAATAACTGACCAAATAACTGAAATGTTAACTGAGCCTAATACTGGTGCATAGTCATTCTACAGCTAACAGAAGGGATTCTAATGCATGTGTTTGCTATGCCACAACTGATTAAAATAACAATTTTTTTCCCCTACTACTTTATTGGCGCTGCCTTCATGTCCTTGTTTTTTTGCACTAAAGAGTCATTGGGACACAGCTCCTGCAGGAACGCACAGCGTTTTATTTTTTGCTTTACTGAAGGCTGCTGTATGCTTCTCTTTTGGTTTAGCTAGGGGTTAGCTAGGACTGTTGGTGGCCTGGTTGATGATGTGCATGTACATATATGTGACCTGCCTGTCATTCTGATACAGTAACTGTTTCACTACCAGAAAGGACTAGCTATATATGTTGCTGCACCACACAGTTATGTACACCAAGATAAATTCTCCCAAACCTTACCTGTAGCCCGGGATAGACCTGATTTTAATGTGTGTCATGATGAATTAATTCAATTTTTTGGAGAAATTCGGCAAAGCGACATAATTGAATTTTTTACACTTCGCTCATCTCTACTTAAAGGGGTTCTCCGGAAATTAAGAAAATAAAAATACTTAAATATTATTTTATTATAAATATGTTCCAAAATACCTTTCATTATTTATAATAACTCGTTTGGTATGGGGAGCAATCATCGGGGAAACAAAATGACCGCTGTCCCATTAGTTCACACAAAACCTGTCCTAATCACACATGAGGACAAGTTACTGTAGAACGCTGAGGTAAAGAGCTGCCTCATCCTCCTCTCCTACTTGTCAGGGATTATGATTCTGAATACAGATGATAAGAACTTTAACTGAATCTCTATAGGAATGGAGTTCATGAGGAGACATGAAGTACAGAGAGGACGGAAAGGACAGGCTGTGGTAATGGAGATTGCATACCAGTGCTGCTGCTCATTAGCCACACCACCACCCTCCTTTCGTGTCTCCTCATCATCTCCATTCCCACAGAGATTCACCTGTATTCAGAATCATGATTCTTGACAAGCAGAGCAGAGAGGAGGATGAGGCAGCACTATGGTTCATTGTGGTGAAGTAACTCGTCCTTCTGTGTGATTAGGACATGTTTTGTGTGTACTGATAGGACGGTGGCCATTTTATTTCTTCTACTGATTGCTCCCTAGACAAAACAAGCCATTCTAAGTAATGAAAGGTATTTGAGAATATATTTATTATAAAATAACATTTAAGTATTTTCATTTTTTAATTCCTGGAGAACCCCTTTAAAGAGGACCTTTCACCACTCCTGACATGTCTACAGGGTGGACCATTTATATGGATACACCTTAATAAAATGGGAATGGTTGGTGATATTAACTTCCTGTTTGTGCCCCATTAGTATATGTGAGGGGGGAAACTTTTCAATATGGGTGGTGACCATGGCGGCCATTTTGAAGTCGGCCATTTTGAATCCAACATTTGTTTTTTTAATAGAAAGAGGGTCATGTGAGACATCAAACTTATTGGGAATTTCACAAGTAAAACAATGGTGTGCTTGGTTTTAACGTAACTTTATTCTTTCATGAGTTATTTACAAGTTTCTGACCACTTATTAAATGTGTTCAATGTGCTGCCCATTGTGTTGGATTGTCAATGCAACCCTCTTCTCCCACTCTTCATACACTGATAGCAACACCGCAGGAGAAATGCTAGCACAGGCTTCCAGTATCCATAGTTTCAGGTGCTGCACATCTCGTATCTTCACAGCATAGACAATTGCCTTCAGATGACCCCAAAGATAAAAGTCTAATGGGGTCAGATCGGGAGACCTTGGGGGCCATTCAACTGGCCCACGACGACCAATCAACTTTCCATGAAACTGTTCATCTAGGAATGCTCGGACCTGACACCCATAATGTGGTGGTGCACCATCTTGCTGGAAAAACTCAGGGAACGTGCCAGCTTCAGTGCATGAAGAGGGAAACACATCATCATGTAGCAATTTCGCATATCCAGTGGCCTTGAGGTTTCCATTGATGAAGAATGGCCCCACTATCTTTGTACCCCATATACCACACCATACCATCAATTTTTTTTTGGTTCCAACAGTCTTGGAGGGATCTATCCAATGTGGGTTAGTGTGAGACCACTAGCGGTGGTTTTGTTTGTTAACTTCACCATTCACATAAAAGTTTGCCTCATCACTGAACAAAATCTTTTGCGTAAACTGAGGGTCCTGTTCCAATTTTTGTTTTGCCCATTGTGCAAATTCAGTGCGCCGATCTGGGTCATTCTCGTTGAGATGCTGCAGTAGCTGGAGTTTATAAGGGTGCCATTTGTGAGTAGCTAATATCCGCCAAAGGGATGTTCGACTAATGCCACTCTCCAGTGACATGCGGCGAGTGCTACGCTGTGGGCTCTTGCTGAATGAAGCTAGGACAGCCACTGATGTTTCTTCATTAGAGACAGATTTCATGCGTCCACATTTTGGCAAATCCAACACTGAACCAGTTTCACGAAACTTAGCAAGCAGTTTGCTAACTGTAGCATGGGAGATGGGTGGTCTCGTAGGGTGTCTTGCATTGAAATCTGCTGCAATGACCCGGTTACTGCGTTCACCAGACATCAACACAATTTCTATCCGCTCCTCACGTGTTAACCTCAGCGACATGTCAATGGCTGTAAACAAAGAGAAACTTGTAAATAACTCATGAAAGAATAAAGTTACATTAAAACCAAGCACACCATTGTTTTTCATGTGAAATTCCCAATAAGTTTGATGTGTCACATGACCCTCTTCCTATTGAAAAAACAAAAGTTGGATTCAAAATGGCCAACTTCAAAATGGCCGCCATGGTCACCACCCATCTTGAAAAGTTTCCCCCCTCACATATACTAATGTGCCACAAACAGGAAGTTAATATCACCAACCATTCCCATTTTATTAAGGTGTATCCATATAAATGGCCCACCCTGTAGTTTAAAAGCTTCATGCATTCCCCATTTAATAACAGTTCTAGAGAATCTATTCTTATGGCTCTATGTTGTGCCATTCCTTTATATTTTCTACTAGAAGTTATGAATTCATTGCTAGTACTCTGCAGTAAGGGTACAGAGGGGTGGTAACCAGTTAGGGGTGTGTCTCTGCACAGACTCACTCTTTCCAATCAGTGCTGCCATATTCAGACTATGCAGGTACACCCCCCCAACTTGTTACCTCCCCTCTGTACCCTAACTGCAGACAGCTAGCAATTCATTCATAACTTCTAGTAGAAATAATAAAGGAATGGCACAACATACAGTCATAAGAATAGATGCTCCAGAATTGTTATTACATGGAGAATGCATGCAGCTATTAAAACAGGCATGTCAGGAGTGGTGAAAGGTCCTCTTTAAAGAGGACCTAATATATTTCAATGGAAATGAATGCCAGATCCGGCATTCTGGCAAGTGTTCAGGATTTTTGGCTGGAGAGAAAAATATAGCATGCTGTGGTATTTTTTCCGGCCAAAAAACATAAGAGGGACTGAACTGATGCATACTGAACGGAATGCTCTCCATTCAGAATGCTTTAGGATAAAACTGATCAGTTTTTTCCGGCATTGAGCCGCTGTGATGGAACTCAATACCTGAAAAGAAAAATGCTAGTGTGAAAGTACCCTAAATTAGATTTAAATACACTGGGTGTCCCCAAGCACTGACTCCATATTTGGACATAGCTATATATGGAGTCAGAGCAGGGACTCCTAAGCCAAACTAGAGTCCCAACACCCTCCTCTCTACAGAGCAGGGGGTGCCTGGTTTAATGCTCGGGTTCTCCCATTGACTTCCATTGTGCTACAGAGCACCCGAGTATCGGGAAGTGTTCTACTCGAGCACCAGCGCACACGAGCACTTTGGTGCTCGACCAACACTAGACTCTATCCAATCAGTGCTGCAATTTTCAGACTGTGCAGCTACACCCCCAACTGGTTACCTCCCCTCTGTACCCTTACTGAAGGCTAATAGCAATGCATTCATAACTTCTAGTGCAAATAATAAAGGAATGGAACAACATAGAGCCATAGGAATAGATGCTCCAGAATTGTTAGTATGTGGTGAATGCATGTAGCTATTAAAATAGGCAGGTTAGGAGTAGTGAAAGGTCCTCTTTAAGATAATTGTCTCTGTAGCGCCCAGAGAAGCTATACTCATCCAGCATGCAGAGCCTCTGACCGTGTCAGCAAAATGGAAGTGGAACCAAAGTTCAGGAGATAGCTGCGGAAAGTTGTGTGCCCTGCACAGGGGAGTAGCAAAAACAGAGTTGTCTACAGACCTAGGCGGGGAAAACTAGCCACCAAGTGTGCCCTGCTCAATTCAAAGATACATAACTGTGCCGAGTGTGAAAATTGGGTAGAAGGCTGCAAGCTCAAGTCAGATTACAGAGCCAGGTGACAATCTATGTACCAGCCCCATAACAGAGGGGTGGATTGCAAGAGGAGAGCAGTGGAATATCAATACACTGCGTGCAGAACTATTAGGCAAATGAGTATTTTGACCACATCATCCTCTTTATGCATGTTGTCTTACTCCAAGCTGTATAGGCTCGAAAGCCTACTACCAATTAAGCATATTAGGTGATGCGCATCTCTGTAATGAGAAGGGGTGTGGTCTAATGACATCAACACCCTATATTAGGTGTGCATAATTATTAGGCAACTTCCTTTCCTTTGGCAAAATGGGTCAAAAGAAGGACTTGACAGGCTCAGAAAAGTCAAAAATAGTGAGATATCTTGCAGAGGGATGCAGCACTCTTAAAATTGCAAAGCTTCTGAAGCGTGATCATCGAACAATCAAGCGTTTCATTCAAAATAGTCAACAGGGTCGCAAGAAGCGTGTGGAAAAACCAAGGCGCAAAATAACTGCCCATGAACTGAGAAAAGTCAAGCGTGCAGCTGCCAAGATGCCACTTGCCACCAGTTTGGCCATATTTCAGAGCTGCAACATCACTGGAGTGCCCAAAAGCACAAGGTGTGCAATACTCAGAGACATGGCCAAGGTAAGAAAGGCTGAAAGACGACCACCACACAAGCTGAAACGTCAAGACTGGGCCAAGAAATATCTCAAGACTGATTTTTCTAAGGTTTTATGGAATGAAGAAATGAGAGTGAGTCTTGATGGGCCAGATGGATGGGCCCGTGGCTGGATTGGTAAAGGGCAGAGAGCTCCAGTCCGACTCAGACGCCAGCAAGGTGGAGGTGGAGTACTGGTTTGTGCTGGTATCATCAAAGATGAGCTTGTGGGGCCTTTTCGGGTTGAGGATGGAGTCAAGCTCAACTCCCAGTCCTACTGCCAGTTTCTGGAAGACACCTTCTTCAAGCAGTGGTACAGGAAGAAGTCTGCATCCTTCAAGAAAAACATGATTTTCATGCAGGACAATGCTCCATCACACGCGTTTAAGTACTCCACAGCGTGGCTGGCAAGAAAGGGTATAAAAGAAGAAAATCTAATGACATGGCCTTCTTGTTCACCTGATCTGAACCCCATTGAGAACCTGTGGTCCATCATCAAATGTGAGATTTACAAGGAGGGAAAACAGTACACCTCTCTGAACAGTGTCTGGGAGGCTGTAGTTGCTGCTGCACGCAATGTTGATGGTGAACAGATCAAAACACTGACAGAATCCATGGATGGCAGGCTTTTGAGTGTCCTTGCAAAGAAAGGTGGCTATATTGGTCACTGATTTGTTTTTGTTTTTGAATGTCAGAAATGTATATTTGTGAATGTTGAGATGTTATATTGGTTTCACTGGTAAAAAAAAAAAATTGAAATGGGTATATATTTGTTTTTTGTTAAGTTGCCTAATAATTATGCACAGTAATAGTCACCTGCACGCACAGATATCCCCCTAAAATAGCTAAAACTAAAAACAAACTAAAAACTACTTCCAAAAATATTCAGCTTTGATATTAATGAGTTTTTTGGGTTCATTGAGAACATGGTTGTTGTTCAATAATAAAATTAAAGGGTTTCTATCACTTCGTATCACATATTTAGGTGTCAGACACTAGCGATCCGCTAGTGTCTGCTCTGCCCAACCATCCTAATATAATAGGTTTTGGGGCAGCCGTTTTGCTAAAATAACAACTTATATCTATATGCTAATGAGCCTCTAGGTGCTATGGGGGCGTCATTAGCACCTAGAGGCTCCGTCTACCTTCCTAAACTGTCGCCGCCCAGCGCGTCCCTCCAGCCCGCCCATCTCCTGCTGAATGCGATCCTCTCCGTGCGCGTCTCTGTTCTGCGCATGCGCAGTGAATGTCTGACCGCTTCCCTGCTCAGACATCTCCACTGCGCCTGCGCCGATGACATCATAGTGCTCTGAGGAACAGGCGCAGTGGAGCTGTCTGAGCAGGGAAGCGGTCAGGCATTCACTGCGCATGCACAGAACAGAGACGCGCACGGAGAGGATCGCAGATCATCGCATTCAGCAGGAGATGGGCGGGCTGGAGGGAGGCGCTGGGCGGCGGCAGTTTAGGAAGGTAGACGGAGCCTCTAGGTGCTAATGACGCCCCCATAGCACCTACAGGCTCATTAGCATATAGATATAAGTTGTTATTTTAGCAAAACGGCTGCCCCAAAACCTATCATATTAGGATGGTTTGTTAGAGCAGACACTAGCGGATCGCTAGTGTCTGACACCTAAATATGTGATATGAAGTGATAGAAACCCTTTAATCCTCAAAAATACAACTTGCCTAATAATTCTGCACTCCCTGTACAAACATTGAAATGAACCTCAGAGAGAATACAAGTCATGAAAGGTTTTATCCCATGATTAATCTAAAAATTGAAAATCAGACATCATATAATACATGACAACTTGTTTCTAACAAAGCTTGAACCACCCCTGTACCTCACATGGTTCCAGAGATCTCCCCATTCATTGCTCTGTTAGATTTATATGAAGCTGACAGCTTAAGGGTAATGTCTTTTCTGCAGCAGCTCTGGGGGCGTGTCCATTCTGCTGCAGCTCTCTCCCTATCACAGCTCAGGAGGCAGTTGAAAGATGAAACTGAACATGTGCGGCCATCTCAATGAGCTGGACAAATAAATAAGAAATAGATCAAAGAGCAGATGGTGCTATACATACACATGTACAAACCGGATTCCAAAAAAGTTGGGACACTATACAAATCGTGAATAAAAACTGAATGCAATGATGTGGAGGTGCCAACTTCTAATATTTTATTGAGAATAGAACATAAATCACGGAACAAAAGTTTAAACTGAGAAAATGTACCATTTTAAGGGAAAAATATGTTGAATCTGATTTTCATGGTGTCAACAAATCCCCAAAAAGTTGGGACAAGGCCATTTTCACCACTGTGTGGCATCTCCCCTTCTTCTTACAACACTCAACAGACGTCTGGGGACCGAGGAGACCAGTTTCTCAAGTTTAGAAATAGGAATGCTCTCCCATTCTTGTCTAATACAGGCCTCTAACTGTTCAATCGCCTTGGGCCTTCTTTGTTGCACCTTCCTCTTTATGATGCGCCAAATGTTCACTATAGGTGAAAGATCTGGACTGCAGACTGGCCATTTCAGTACCCGGATCCTTCTCCTATGCAGCCATGATGTTGTGATTGATGCAGAATGTGTTCTGGCATTATCTTGTTGAAAAATGCAGGGTCTTCCCTGAAAGAGATGACGTCTGGATGGGAGCATATGTTGTTCTAGAACCTGAATATATTTTTCTGCATTGATGGTGCCTTTCCAGACATGCAAGCTGCCCATGCCACACGCACTCATGCAATCCCATACCATCAGAGATGCAGGCTTCTGAACTGAGCGTTGATAACAACTTGGGTTGTCCTTGTCCTCTTTGGTCCGGATGACATGGCGTCCCAGATTTCCAAAAAGAACTTCGAATCGTGACTCGTCTGACCACGGAACAGTCTTCCATTTTGCCACACTCCATTTTAAATGATCCCTGGCCCAGTGAAAACGCCTGAGCTTGTGGATCTTGCTTAGAAATGGCTTCTTCTTTGCACTGTAGAGTTTCAGCTGGCAACGGCGGATGGCACGGTGGATTGTTTTCACTGACAATGGTTTCTGGAAGTATTCCTGAGCCCATTCTGTGATTTCCTTTAGAGTAGCATTCCTGTTTGTGGTGCAGTGTCGTTTAAGGGCCCGGAGATCACGGGCATCCAGTATGGTTTTACGGCCTTGACCCTTACGCACAGAGATTGTTCCAGATTATCTGAATCTTCGGATGATAGTATGCACAGTTGATGATGATAGATGCAAAGTCTTTTCAATTTTTCGCTGGGTAACACCTTTCTGATATTGCTCCACTATCTTTCTGTGCAACATTGTGGGAATTGGTGATCCTCTACCCATCTTGGCTTCTGAGAGACACTGCCACTCTGAGAAGCTCTTTTTATACCCAATCATGTTGCCAATTGACCTAATTAGTGTTAATTGGTCTTCCAGCTCTTCGTTATGCTCAAATTTACTTTTTCCAGCCTCTTATTGCTACTTGTCCCAACTTTTTTGGGATTTGTTGACACCGTGAAAATTGGAATCAACGTATTTTTCCTTTAAAATGATACATTTACTCGGATTAAACGTTTGATCTGTCATTTACGTTCTATTACAAATAAAATATTGACATTTGCCATCTCCACATCATTGCATTCAGTTTTTATTCACAATTTGTTTAGTGTTCCAACTTTTTTGGAATCCGGTTTGTATATTTTATTGAGTAATTCAGGGGCTATAAAACATTTTTAATTACATGAAATTACAAAAGTATTTTGATCCAGATGCTGGTTTGAAAACTAGAATTTTTTTCGTGTGACAGTCCCTTTAAGCTAAAAGGGCACTTGTGGTAAGGACTGTTGAATTGTATCCACTAGAAGAATATTTACTACATTGCATTGTTGTGGTTATCCCTGATAACTGAATATTGTTTCTAGAGACTGTTCACATGCAAATATTCAAGAGACATTAAAGTTATGTGCTGGTTACCTACCGTAATGTTGTTTATCTCAATCCACCTGCAACATTACATCCCAATACTTTTGTCCATATAGTATACTTAGGAAAGTTGTCTGTTTTAACCCCTTAGTAAAACCAACCCTAAAATGTTCTTCAATTATATAAATGTTAAAAAGTATAAATCTGAAGGTGTCGGCCCTTTAAAGAGTAATGAGGGGGGAGTCGCAGAGAGCGACGAGGAGAAAGCAAAGCTGTTAAATATTTTTTTCTCCAATGTATTCACTGAGGAAAATAAATTGTCAGATGACATGCAGAATGCAAAAATAAATTCCCCATTAAAAGTGTCCTGTCTGACCCAGGAAGAAGTACATCAGCGGCTTAAAAAGATTAAAATAGACAAATCGCCAGGACCGGATGGCATACACCCCCGTATCCTAAAGGAATTAAGTAATGTCATAGCCAGACCCTTATTTCTGATATTTGCGGACTCTATACTGACAGGGAATGTCCCACAGGATTGGCGCGTGGCATATGTGGTGCCTATATTCAAAAAGGGGCCAAAAACAGAGCCTGGAAACTATAGGCCGGTAAGTTTAACATCTGTTGTGGGTAAACTGTTTGAAGGTTTTCTGAGAGATGCTATATTAGAGCATCTCAACGGAAATAAGCAAATAACGCCATATCAGCATGGCTTCGTGAGGGATCGGTCATGTCAAACTAATTTAATCAGTTTCTATGAGGAGGTAAGTTCTAGACTTGACAGCGGCGAATCAATGGATGTCGTATATCTGGACTTCTCCAAAGCATTTGACACTGTACCGCATAAAAGGTTAGTATATAAAATGAGAATGCTCGGACTGGGAGAAAACATCTGTATGTGGGTAAGTAACTGGCTGAGTGATAGAAAACAGAGGGTGGTTATTAACGGTACACATTCAGATTGGGTCACTGTCACTAGTGGGGTACCTCAGGGGTCAGTATTGGGCCCTATTCTCTTCAATATATTTATTAATGATCTTGTAGAAGGCTTGCATAGTAAAGTATCAATTTTCGCAGATGACACTAAACTGTGTAAAGTAATTTACACTAAAGAGGACAGTATACTACTACAGAGGGATCTGGATAGATTGGAGGCTTGGGCAGATAAGTGGCAGATGAGGTTTAACACTGATAAATGTAAGGTTATGCACATGGGAAGGAAAAATGCAAGTCACCCGTACATACTAAATGGTAAAACACTCGGTAACACTGACATGGAAAAGGATCTAGGAATTTTAATAAACAGCAAACTAAACAGCAAAAACCAGTGTCAGGCAGCTGCTGCCAAGGCCAACAAGATAATGGGTTGCATCAAAAGGGGCATAGATTCCCGTGATATGAACATAGTCCTACCACTGTACAAATCGCTAGTCAGACCACACATGGAGTACTGTGTACAGTTCTGGGCTCCTGTAAACAAGGCAGACATAGCAGAGCTGGAGAGGGTTCAGAGGAGGGCAACTAAAGTAATAACTGGAATGGGGCAACTACAGTACCCTGAAAGATTATCAAAATTAGGGTTATTCACTTTAGAAAAAAGACGACTGAGGGGAGATCTAATTAATATGTATAAATATATCAGGGGTCAGTACAGAGATCTATCCCATCAGCTATTTATCCCCAGGACTGTGACTGTGACGAGGGGACATCCTCTGCGTCTGGAGGAAAGAAGGTTTGTACACAAACATAGAAGAGGATTCTTTACGGTAAGAGCAGTGAGACTATGGAACTCTCTGCCTGAGGAGGTGGTGATGGTGAGTACAATAAAGGAATTCAAGAGGGGCCTGGATGTGTTTCTAGAGCGTAATAATATTACAGGCTATAGCTACTAGAGAGGGGTCGTTGATCCAGGGAGTTATTCTGATTGGAGTCGGGAAGAAATTTTTTATTCCCCTAAAGTGGAGAAAATTGGCTTCTACCTAACAGGGTTTTTTGCCTTCCTCTGGATCAACTTGCAGGATAACAGGCCGAACTGGATGGACAAATGTCTTTTTTCGGCCTTATGTACTATGTTACTATGTTACTATGTTAGTGACAGCCTGTTTTCAGCCTTACTGACCAAGTGGTTTTCTTTGTTTTTTAATTGTCGTGTTCCAAGAGCTATAACTTTTCCATCTATATAGCTATATGAGGGATTGTTTTTTGCGTGAAAAGTTGTAGTTTGTCATGGCACTATTTTGGGGTACACATAACTTTCTGATTAACTTTTATTAACTCTTTCTGTGAGGGAGATGGGAAAAACAGCAATAATGTCACTTACTGCCGTTATAAATTTTACGGCGTTCATTTTTCTATTAAAATAACATAATATCTTTACTCTCTGGGTCAGTACAATTACAGCTATACTAAGTACGTATAGTCTTTTTCTGTTTTACTACATTTGTGCAATAAAACCCCCTTTTTTTTAAAAAGGAATAAAATCTTTTTGCATCACCGCTTCCCAAGACCTATAACTTTTTTTTATTTTTCTTTCTATGGAGCTGTGTCAGGGCTTGATGTTTGCGGGACTACTCGTAGTTTCAATTGGTATCATTTAGGAGTAAATTACACTTCTTGATTGCTTGTTAAGTTTATTCAGAGGTACTAAGTATAAATTAGCAATTCTGTCATTTTTTTTTTTTTTTTTATGTCATTCACCATAGGGGATAATTTACATGATATTTACGTAGTGCAGGTTGTTACGGATGCGGTGATATCAAATTGAAAAGCATATATTCACTGGGGGAAAAAAAGCATTTTTATTTTTACTGGAAATTTTATTTTTTACTTTTTTTACTACTTAATAGTCCCACAAGGGGACTATAACAGACAAAACTCTGATTTTAAAATACAATGCACTATCCCTAAAGGGCATTACATTTTAATGTCAGTGCTATACTGACATTGACCAATAGGCTGTGCCAGAGAGGCACAGCCTGCTGAAAACTACTCAAGGCTGGTTTTGGGCCTACATCAGACCCCAGCCAGCCTTCACACACTTTGGAACCCCGCGATCGTATTTCCGGGGTGCCGATGGGAGACAGAGGTAACACTGGTCAGACACTAATTAAATAATTTTCTCCTATCCTGTGGATAGGGGATACATTCAGAACTTGGCACAACCCCTTTAACTTCTTGATGTACTGTGACATTGCTGTATTAGCTTCTTCTGTCAGCATTTTACATGTGGTGGGTGCCATTGCCCACAACATTTGAAGCGTTATACAGCCTGGACCGGCACTCCAGCCAGTCTGGGCTGTTAGAGCAGGAGCATGGCTCCTATGTGAGAACTGAGCCCCCACTTCCTGCTGCACGGGGGACCTGTGCAGCGCTTAGACTGGGCCGCCGTAAGAAAGCGGCATCCTAGCCTAAGGCCCCTTAGTGACCACCGTAAAAAGGTGTATGGGTGTCACTAAGGGGTTAAATACATTGAGAAATATAGGTCCTAATTGATCAACAGGGGACAATTTGAAATTTTAAAAAGTGGTACACAGCACACACACAGGTACACTATCACATCCTGACTTATTTTCTCCTGTCATAGCTAAGGCAGGTCAGAGATGGAAAGTAGTTGAGACAATTTTTCGAGACAATCTCTAAAATAAGACCAAAAAAATAACCTACAAACAGGTGGATTTTTGAATTTGACTTTGGCCTGGCACACAATTGCTAAATTTGTCTTACAAGCGTGGTGTCTCACATGGTGAAGTAATTGAGGGTGTACTGTATATGTGTCTCCCTGGTTCCTAACATCTGCTGAGGAAAGCTTTTTAGGAAAGGGTTAAAACCTAAGCCTGGGCCCTGATGAGGTGTACCTGACGAGTTGCTAGATAGGCTGGCAGTACACTAGCTCTCAGTTTTTGGAGAGGGAGAAGCCACATCTCTCTGAGAGACACTGAAGGTCCTGAGCAAGGAAACCGCAAGTATCACAGGTTGCTGTTCAGACTGTGTGTTTATTTGATTGGACTGAGGATAGCTCAGCAACGTCCTAGAGAGGGACTAAATGTTTAGTTAGAGCCTGGACAAGGCTAGGTGTTGTGTTTATGATTTTGTTTTATGCAACCTGTGGAAATAAAACTGGCAGGACAACAGTTTAAATGCACTTCTGTATCCTGAGTCCTCCTTGTGTGTAATAGACTGACTATTCCCCTACCTTTCACCCCTGGAAAGGTGAGCTTGCAAGACGCATAGTCACAATTGGTGGAGGATGCGGGCAGTTTGATAACCAGCATCTTACAGCCGCAAATATGACATATTGCTGCTAACTGTCCTTTAAGCTCTGAACCCATGCAGTGTGATATGAGTACTATTCCAAATATGAAGTCTATGTTTGCCAAAGTGGTTTGTTCTGCTGGGGCCCCTGAAAATGTTGATAAACATCTGTGTCTTGTGTCCATAGAGGGGAGAGAGGTGCAGGCTCTCCTTGATACTGGCAGTATGATCACCTTAGTTAACGACAGTTTGGTAAAATCCAATAGTTTACAGTCCCAGACGGTAGGGGTCACCTGTATTCATGGTGAAACTCGCGAGTATAATACTGCACTGGTTGCCATAAGAACTATGCTCAAGCGGGTAACCTGTCAGGTAGCGATGATACCTACTCTCATGTATGATGGAATACTGGGGAGGGATTTTCCTTTTTTGGGGGGAATTGTGGGAGAAAAGGTTTAAAGAGTTTCTGGAGAAAGGGAAACCGGAGTGACAGAACCTGAGCATCTTAATGATGTTCTGTCATCTCTACGTAGTGTCACTTTCCCTTTTGACGTAATGTCAGGTGACACTGAAGCCACCAATGTAAGTGAAGAGCCTGAGGAGAGGATTGAAAATGTCTTATCAGATATAAAGGTTTCACGTGACAATTTTGCCACAGCGCAGCTCGAGAAAATGTAAAGATAATAAATGGAGTACTGGTTTACCCAGGTGTCACATTTGCTTATCCCCATATAGCGATGCAAAATAACTTGCTGACAAACAAAGTTAAGACACTGTAGAACATCTGATAGTTCCCAAGCCATTTAGGCGGATTGTCTTGGATCTAGCACATGGTCATTTGTTAGGGGGACATCTTGGGATGGAAAAGACAAAAGAACGTATTTTACTGCGTTTCTTTTGGCCTGGGCTTGTAGCAGATGTTCGGGATTACTGTGTGTCCTGTCCCGAGTGCCAGTATACAGCCCCTTCCCCTAAATTTCAAAGCCCACTGGCGCCCTTACCCATTATGGAAGTGCCTTTTGAATGAATAGCTATGGATCTGGTAGGCCCTATTATGAAATCAGCTCGGGGACATCAGTACATACTGGTGATCCTAGACTACGCCACCAGATATCCAGAAGCTATTCCATTAATAAATATGGCTGCAAAGACCATAGCCAAAGAGCTGGCCCAGGTATTTAGTAGGGTTGGGATCCCTAAAGAAACCTTAACGGATCAGGGCACCCCATTTATGTCCAGGATGACCATAGAATTATGTCGGCTTTTTAGAGTGAAGCATATGAACATCAGTCTACCACTCACCTCCCTCCTATGTCACATTCAAGTCATAACCCCCCCCCCCCCCCTTTCCCTGCTGCATCGCCTCTAAATCCTGCGCATGGCAACGCCGAACACTGCCTGTGCCTGCTCACTAGTCACTATGTGCCCAACTGAGGTCATCAGCCTCAACTCGGCAACTGACTGGGCATGCCCCAAGCCCAGTGACGTGTTCAGCCTGTGCTGGAAAAGGAGGAGAAGAAGCGCGTCACTCACATCACTGGGCACGGGATTCAAAGTATGCAGGCGCAGACAGTGTTTGGCACTGCCATGCACAAGCAGGGAAAATGGGGGACGGGGTTATGGCTTGAATGTGATGTACAAGGGAGGTGAGTGGACACATTGCAGCAAGGGGTGTCATGTCAGAGCGGAGCAGAGAGGAGAGGAGAGGAGACAGGCTTGAGTTCTGCATGAAGTTGGGCTTGGGCACTAAATAGAGGCATGCCTGGGCTCCTTTATGTGAGAATAATGCAGAAAACATCTGTCCATCCAGTCCAGCCTGTTATCCTGCAAGTTGATCCAGAGGAAAGCAAAAAAAAAAACTGTGAGGTAGAGGTCAATTTTCCAAATTTTAAAAAATGACTTCCCGACTCCAGTCAGGCAATCAGAATAACTCCCTGTTCTATTTCTTAGTGGATATACAGTATAAAAGTGGCAGTCTAACGACTGCATGATGACGTCATAGGTATTACCACACGTGAAAATGCCTGTACTATTAAAATATTAAAATATTTATCCCATATGGCAAAAAGAATAACGGAAAAAAAAAAATCAAAATGCCATTTTTTCGTTACTTCACCTCCCAAAAAAATTCAAGAAATTGTGATCTAAAATATATGGTGATGAAAAGAGAAAAAAAAAATTCCAAAGTTATAATTTTTTTAAGAAAAACAATATAAATGTGGTATCACCGTAATTGTACTGACCTGGAGAATGAAGTTCACAGGTCAGTTTTACCTCATAGGGAACCGTTTAGAAACAAAACCCATAAAACTGTGGCGGAAATTTTAAAACTTGTCCTGCAAAAAACAAACCCCCCAATTTTGAAAGGAAAAATTTAAAAGTTATGGCTATGGGAAGGCAGGGAGTGAAAAGCGAAAATGCAAAAACAGAAATTTTCTGGAGGTAGAAGGGGTTAAAGGGACAGGGATCATCAAGTTGCAGACTTTCGGACCCCTCATTTTTCTAATAAGAATTCAATTTTATTGGGGAATAGCCATTCAAACAATCACCTAATGTATTGTAGAGCAGGAAAACACTGCAAAGTGTATCATTTGTCCTAAAAACGCTGTGTGACTCCACTCTTGTGTTCTGGATGGTGAAGGCGGACAAGTTTTTAAATGGACTGTACATGGGTAACATCCCTATGTGGTCTGAGTCCTGCAGGCCAACTCACATGAATGAGTTTTGTGGAAAAATTGGACCACAATGAAACACAATTGGGGTAGATTTATCAATACTGGTGTAATGGAAAACTGGCTTAGTTGCCCATAGCAACCAATCAGAGTCCACCTTTCATTTATCAGAGCTCCTTTGGAAAATGAAAGGTGAAATCTGATTGGTTGCTATGGTCAACTAAGGCAGTTTTCCTTTGCACCAGTTTAGATAAATCTCCCCCGTTGTAGTTTTCTCTGCATGGAACAATGGTCTGTGTGGAAAAGCTCATGTGCATAGACCCATTGAATTTAGCTGGTCAATGTTCAGTCCGATTACTGTCCGTTCTACACCTGGACGGCAGCTGGACAGAAATATGGCTTGCCTTAGGGGCGTAATTGCCCTTTAAATATGAAAAAGGAACAGGAAACATTTCTGGTGAGGAGGAATGCTAAAATCCAGGCTGTGCGGCTGAGGAGTGGTGTACACACAGGAGCAATAAAGAATTTCACTGTCAGCAGAACAGCATGGAGACATATGGTCAACTCAATCATGCAGTTACATATGTGGTTATATTACAGATACTTCAGAAGAGATGACAGGAGAGAGAGAAAATACTGCAAGAATGTGAAATAAAGTGCAATGCAGAGAAAATGGGGGACTGTTGCCAGTAGCAACCAATCACATTACAGATGTCATTTCACTACTGCAGTTTACAAAATGAAAGCAGAAATCTGATTGGACAGCGAGTCCTCCAGAGGCTTATTGTCCTGCAGTTGTACAGCATGTCTATGTCTCTTGTGTACAGTAATAGCCTTCTCAATAAACAGCCTATACGAGGGGGGAGGGTATATGAGGGGCACTGGGCATCTATAATCTGTGCTACGGATCCCAGGCTGCATTCCCAAACCATGACAGAGGTAAGGGAAAGTACTATTCCCTGGACTGCAGTAAGGTTGAGGGTGGGACCCCCTTTTGATTATCTGTAGTCACTGTGTGGCCCATAGATCGATTTTTGCATTTCAATTCAACAGCGGTGTATACAGAAATAACAGGCCCCTATCGGGGCGTACAGAGATCTTAAGGGGCCCCATAGCAAAACTAAGTATGGCCACACCCTTGCGCCACCAATATTCCAGTATGTGTACATCAATCACTCTTAGGCTCCATTCACATGTCCGTGGTGTGTTGCGGACCCGCAAATTGCGGATCCGCAACACACCCGCCCGGCACCCCTATAGAAATGCCTATTCTTGTCCGCAAGCTGAAGATCGGGGCCACGCTCCGCAAATGCGGATGCTGACAGCACACTGTGTGCTGTCCGCATCCATTCCATCCCCATAGAAAATGAATGGGTCCGCACCCGTTCCGCAAAATTGCGGAACGGATGCGGACCCATTTGCGGACGTGTGAATGGAGCCTTAGGCAATGGGGAATGCAAAGCACAGTTCCCCAGATTTCTGACAAATTTACGATTCTTTTTGTTAGGCCACAGAAATTTAAATTAAAAAAAGTTGCTTTCAGCCTCCCCTATTTTATTAGACTTTTGCGTCTGAAAAGTGGAAAAGAGGCATAAAAAATATGACGGAAATTTTGAACAGCAAATTTCTGAATATACTTCACACCACATGAATTCTCTAGCTTCACTTCATGTATTACAAAGTTGCCTGCCTGCAGCTACCACTAGGGGGCGCTCAGTGCATAGGAGTTTATACAGTGCAATGGAAGCTGTAAAAATGTCTTTGCACTGAGCTCCCCCTAGTGGCAGGTCCCCTCTCCCTGGGCCCTGTAGCAGTTGTGTGGTCTGCCTTTATTAAAGATAGCCACTGGCCACTAAACTCAGAAAGGGCCCCATACCCCTCAGAACTCTTCCAAATATCTTACACCTGTCCTCAAGATGTTGTCCAGCTGGGAATGCTTTAAAAAAACAAAAAAAAAAAACATAAAAGACAAATATCCTTTGTGCTGCAATCTGTGATTTTTTTACCCGCTCACGCCAGGTCTAAAAAAGTGGGCGTGGCATGGGTGGGGAAGAGTTGGCATAGGCAAAGGTCTAAATGTGAGGACTCTTTTTTTTGCGTTCCGTATACGGACCATATACGGAACCATTGATTTTAATGGATCTGCAAAAAAATGGAAGGCACTCCGTATGCCTTCCGTTTCTGTATTTCAGTTTTTCCGTTCCGTTCAAAGATAGAACATGTCCTATTATTGTCTGCATAACGGACAAGGATAGTACTGTTCTATAAGGGGGCAGCTGTTCCGTTCCGCAAAAAACGGAATGCACACGGACATCATCCATATTTTTTGCGGATCCGTTTTTTGCGGACCGCAAAATACTGAAAAAAAACATACGGTCGTGTGCTAGAGGCCTAAGACAGCAGTGGTGGATCCGCGGAAGTTATGTAGAGGCCGACACCTCTACATAACTGCGCAGGATCCACCGCCGGTGCATGGCTTTATTAAGACTGGCGACTAAAATGTCTTAATAACTGTGCCCCAAAATACTCACCTCTTCCCTCCCCCCTGCTCCTTTTCTGATGCTGCCCGGGTCCCCTACCAGTCTCTACTTCAGGCATCCTCAAACTGTGGCCCTCCAGCTGTTGCAAAACGACAACTCCCAGCATGCCCGAACAGCCTACAGGTATCAGCCTACAGCAGGGCATTGTGGGAGTTGTCGTTTTACAACAGCTGGAGGGCCGCAGTTTGAGGGTGCCTGCTCTACTTTCTGTTTTCCCTTTGATGCTCATATTTCGTATTGCTAAAGATTGGCTGCAGTGGTCATATATATACGTGGTGAGGGGGGAGCAGAAAGTCAAGACCAGTCGGGATCCTTTTTTTAAAGAATTCTCAGCTTTGTATTAAAAAAGTCCTTTTAATGTCCAGGATTCTATTTTACAGTTTACCATTCTGTTCTTATGGATATTAATAGTTTTATATATATTTTATATCTATATTTGTTTTTCTGAGTTTTTTTTAGATAGTTCTCTTTCTTGGGAGATACATTTTTCCATATTTATTTCCCATGGAGCATTGCCAATAAGTCTGGAGAGCACCCGACAGGGTAAGGAGGGTGATGAGGGATTGTTGGTCCCCCTTCCCCCTCCCCTTATGTTTCCCCTTCCCCCTCCCCTTATGTTTCCCTGGGTAGGGGTTAAAGAATAGGCCCCGTGTTAGTGGTAGGAGAGAGGATAGTAAGGGGTTAAAAGAAGTGGTAGGTGGAGTATGGAAGGAGGGGAGAGACGGTGGGAGGAGGAGTAGGGGTAGGCATATATAGGGGAGGTCAGTGTGAAGCACTTCCTCTTGACAGGGTAAGCCGAGTTGGTAAGTACTTACCGCTGGCTTGGCTCTTCCAGGATGTCCGCAGGTGACGATGCGCTGCACGCTTCTCTCCTGGCGCGTTTTCATGCGGAGGGGGAAGGATGGCTGCGATCTTTCTTGCGCAGCTTTGATCCTTCCTCTGTCTCCGCTCCTCCTGCATCTGCCCCATTAGTGCTGCCGGAGACGCCGCTTGGTGAGTGCCCCACAGTGGTGGATCAGGGTCTGCGGTGCTCAGCGCGTAGTCGCCGCCCCCCTGCTAGGTTGCGGCATGTGTCCCCCTTCCCTGCCGGGGCGGCCGCTGCCCGGGGATGCTATGTTCCGGTGCGGGGATTGGAGCCGGAAGTAGGCCGCATCCTGGCTCCTCCCCTTCCACCTTCTTCCTCGCTGGCCATAGGTGTCTCGGCGTGGCAGGCGAGTGAATCGGCCATTATGGGGTCTAATCAATCCAGCGAGGTTGCGGCTGATGACCGCCCCATCACTCCACCGCCATCGCAAGTTGCCCCTCCCCCCCTCCCCCCTTATCTACAGCAATGCTTTCCCTAGCTCCCTCTATGATTGGTGGTGCAGCAGGGAGTTTGTCTCCTCCTACCGGGGGATCTTCTGTGGCGGTTGGTGCTGCAGTTTTGAGCCCTGGAATAGCCCCCCTTTTACAAACTCCTGCCACTCCTTTTGCAGCGGCTTCTCCGGTTGGACTAGGCAGACGCAGGGAGAGATCTTTGTCCCCCACTTCCTCCAGAGAGGACAGGAGAGGGCGAGGCGCAGCCGCAGGAGGCGGCGTTCCAGTCGGTGTTCCAGGTCCTCCCAATACAGCAGGCGGTCCAGATCTTCCAGGTGGCGTTCCCCGTCATCTTCAGAGGGATCCTCGGGAGTCTCGGAAGAGTCTGCTCGTACACCGCAATCCGGGCATGGACGACTGGCGGTTGGTGAGAATTCCAGGGCCCCTAGCCTGGCTTCGGTGGCAGTACACAGGGATGCTGTGCCTGTACCTGCAGTAGCTCCGCCGGCGATACCGGCTTCTGGTGAGTGACAATATGTGGGGGCGTGGGGAGCGGGAGGTGTTAATGCGAGTTTAGAGTCTTTATTAAAATCACTGCTAGATAGATTGCCCGTGGTTTCCCCTGACCCCCCTGCGGTTCCGGTGGTTGGAGTGGCGGAGGCGTCAGTGGTGGCTCCTTCACAGGTGACAAAGTCCTCAGTGGTATTGGCAGGGATCCATAAGGATTCATGTTTTTGTGGTGTCAGTCCTTTGGGGGCCCATTTAGAGGAGTCGGTTAGGGAGAAGATCTGGTCCCACCAATATGTGGACATATGGTCCTTGGGGTCAGTGTATCAGCATGGGGTGGATAAAGAGAAGCGTTTTGTGGATAAGCCCTTTGATAAACGGTTTAAGGTAGCCAGAACTATGAATAATTGGTTGCAGGCCTTTGCGGTTTTGGGATGTGTGATGGGTCAGAGGCATCCGGAGCGGTGCGCTGAGTTGTTTATTTACATGGACACAATTTATAGTGCGTATAAGGCGCATGGGGGTAGTGCTTGGTGGAAATATGATGAGGAATTTCGGAGTCGTCTTGCACTACAGCCTGAGATGGGATAGGGTGTGAAGGCCACGGATGTCTGGCTCCGCTTGATGACGGCGCCTCGGCCTCCTTCCTTTCCAGGGACGGCCACTGGCGTTGGGGCCTCGGCTGCCCAAGGTCCAGTGGCCGTTAGACGCCCGGGGGCATGTTGGTTGTACAACGAAGGGCACTGTAAGTACGCTGGCTTGTGTAGGTACAAGCACGAATGTTCGGCATGCGGGGGCCCCCAACCCGCGGGTAGGTGCTTTAGATTTCAAGGAAGAGGTGTCAAACCCCCTACCTCCATTGAACAAAAGGACTACAGTCAACGTGGCAAGGATGGCTCCCTGGTTAGACCGGTACCCCAATAAAGGGGCGGCTGACATTTTGCGGAAGGGTTTTTCGGAAGGTTTTTTCATACCGTTTATCCTCAATAGATACCCGTTTTTTTCGGATAATCTTAAATCAGCTAGGGAATATCCGGAGGCTCTCAGGGAGAAGCTGTAGAAGGAAGTGGCAGCGGGCAGGATTATGGGTCCCTTTGTTCAACCCCCCTTTTCCAATTTGAGGGTTTCGCCGTGGGGTGTCGTACCGAAGAAGGAACCAGGCAAATTTCGCCTGATACATCAACTGTCTCATCCGAAGGGCGCATCAGTGAACGATGCGATACTTCAGGAGGAGTCATCAGTGTCGTATGTATCGTTTGAACGGGCGGTGACGCTAGTGAGAGAAGCAGGGAAGGGAGCTCTGTTGGCAAAATCGGATGTGGAGTCAGCGTTTAGGCTCTTGCCTATTCATCCGGATTGTTTCAATTTGTTGGGGGTTGTTTTGAGGGTTTCTTCTATTACGATACCTGTTTGCCCATGGGTTGCTCCATTTCGTGCCACTATTTCGAGCTGTTTAGTTCGTTTTTGGAGTGGCTGGTGAGTTTTGAGTCTGGTTGTTCGTCGGTGATTCACTATCTCGATGACTTCTTGTTTGTAGCGCCCGGGGGTGAGGGAGTCTGTCAGGCTCTTTTGTCTTCCTTTTTGTCCCTGATGGAGCGTTTTGGGGTTCCCATATCGGCTGAGAAGACGGAAGGTCCGGTGACGCGGTTGTCTTTTTTGGGTATCGAAATAGATTCAGTGGCTATGGTCTTTCGTTTGCCACAGGACAAGTTAGTTGGGCTAAAGGCTTTGATTGAAGGGTTTCTGGTGGTACGGAAGGAGACTCTTAGGCAGCTGCACTCGCTCCTGGGTTTGTTGTGTTTTGCTTGCCGGGTTATGCCTATGGGGCATGTTTGTTCGCGGTGGTTATCTTTGGCGTCGCGGGGGGTGGTTTCCCCTCGTCATCGCATTCGGTTGACCAAGTCGCTCAAGGCTGATTTGAGGGTGTGGCGTGAATTTTTATGTTATTACAATGGCCATACGTGTTATATTTCGCAGGAAATATCTAGTTGTGAGTTGGACCTGTGGTCAGATGCGGCTGGCTCCTGTGGCTTTGGTACGGTGTTGGGTAAGGAATGGTGCGCTTCTCCTTGGCCTGATGAGTGGAGAGCTCTGGGGTTGGTGAGTAACCTAACGTTGGAATTGTTCCCTATTGTAGTGGCAGTGGAGATTTGGGGTGATAGGTTAGAAAATCGTCATGTGTGTTTTTGGTCGGATAACCTGGGTACGGTTCAGTGTATTAATAGGTTGTCCTCTTCATCATTGCCGGTCCTAGCATTGCTTCGGCATTTGGAGCTAAGGTGCTTGGAGCGCAATATTTACTTTAGGGCCCGCCATGTTCCGGGGGTGGATAACAGGATTGCTGATGCCCTCTCTCGATTCCGTTGGCAGGTTTTTCGGGACCTTCTTCCGGAGGCGGAAATGGATGGACTGGCGTGCCCGGATTTCCTGTGGCGTCTAGTGCTCAACAATTAATGACGTTGGTCAGCTCTTCGGTGACTCCGGCCTCGTGGCAGGCGCATGGTAAGGCCTGGACTGAGTGGTTGGCGGTAAAAGGTAATAGGGAAGTGTCGGCAGGGGATGATGTGTGTTTGGAGGTCACGGTGGAGTGGATGTTAAGGCTGCGTGGTCAAGGGGTTTCTGCTCCGGTTGCGCGGCGTAAATTGGCAGGGGTGGGCTTTTATTTTAAATTGCGCGGATGGCTAGATGTAACAAAAAATTTCTTGATCAGGCAGGCTATGAAGGGGTGGCAGAAGGAATATGTAGTGCGTGAGAGTAGGCGGCCGGTTTCATTTAGCTTGCTGGGAAGATTGGTGGATGTGTGTCAAGTTGTGTGTTCATCAGGGTTCGAGAGGGCTTTAGTGGCGGCGTGTTTTAGCGTTGCCTTTTTTGCGGCTTTACGGGTGGGGGAACTGGTGGCGCCTTCGAGCTCGCGACAGGGTGGTTTGTTGATGTCGGATGTGATTCTCAATAATAATGCGCTGCGAGTTCGGGTTTGTTGTTCAAAAACCGATCAGTTCGGTAAAGGGGTATGGTTACCTATCCATCCGGTTGCGAGTGGGGCTTGCCCCATAAGATTGGTCTCAGAGTACCGGGCGGTACGGTTTAGTGGGAGGAATTTTTTCGTTCATGCCGACGGGTCTCCCTTGACAAAATTTCAGTTCTCATCTGTGTTGCGTAAATGTTTGGCGCAGTTGGGGTTAGATCCGGGGGAATTCGGTACCCACTCCTTTAGAATAGGTGCCGCGACGGAAGCGGCTAGGGCAGGATTGCCGGAATCGGAAGTCATGCGGATTGGTCGTTGGAGGTCGGCCTGCTTTGCGCGGTACATAAGGCCAGATTTATTGGTGAGTTAGGTATATAAAAAAAAACAAAAAAAAAACAAGAGGAGATTGTTGGAGATAGTTATATGCGTGTCAGACATGTTGGTGTTTTTACTAATTCTTTTTTCTTTGCAGAAGTTGGTCACCCGGTGATTTGGTTGGTTGGGCACTCTTACATCAGCGCAGAGGGCGGAATGCAGGCCTGGAGGTTGCAGCCTGGGATTCAGGGAAGTAGAGCTGCAATGGAGAGGGCTTCGGGGGCTGAGATGGGCACAAGTGTTACCGGAGGTGGTGGAGATTGGACGTAGATCGGTGGGGCCAGTAATACTGGTCTTACATGCGGGTGGGAATGACCTGTGTTCTCAGAGGATGTTGGAACTAATGGCGTTGATGAGGTCTGATTTGGAGCGCTTCCCTGCGTTCTTCCCGGAGCTAGTTATAGTGTGGTCAGAAGTAGTGCCAAGAGTAGTTTGGCATGGCGCCAAGGACGGGGAGGCTATGGAGAAATGCAGGAGGACATTGAATGCCCGAATGTCCCGCTTTGTGCGTTCGAAGGGAGGGGTGGTTGTCCGGCATTGGCAGTTAGAGGGCGATAATAGATCTTTGATGAGGCCAGACGGGGTGCACCTCACAGAGATCGGTCTGGATATTTTTTTGTCCGGTTTGCAGGATGGCATCGAACAGGCTTTTAGTTTGCTGGGTGGTGGTCGGAGCCCCGTTTGAGATACGGTCCTCCTCCATGGCAGCATTTGAAAATGAAAGTTCGTGGTAAAGAGTTATTGGCGTACGTACGCCCTGGGGACCCAGGGCGGTATACCGCATCGGAGGAATGGTTCGTGGAGGAGGTGGGGTTTTGATACCGTTTTGTTAAAAGGAAACAATTTGCTGTGGCCGATCATCACCCAGTAAAGGATTGGTTCATAAAACTAAGTTGTCTGAGTTTTATTTGGTTGAAGTTAAGGGGGCCGGTGGGGTACCCCCCCCCCCCCCCTTTTCCCTCTCCTTGCCCCATCCCCATTTTAGTACCAGCAGTCTGGAGAGCACCCGACAGGGTAAGGAGGGTGATGAGGGACTGTTGGTCCCCCTTCCCCCTCCCCTGGGTAGGGGTTAAAGAATAGGCCCCGGGTTAGTGGTAGGAGAGAGGATAGTAAGGTGTTAAAAGAAGTGGTAGGTGGAGTATGGAAGGAGGGGAGAGACGGTGGGAGGAGGAGTAGGGGTAGGCACTTCCTCTTGACAGGGTAAGCCGAGTTGCCCTCCCTCCCGCCCGTAAAGAGTTATTGGTGTACGTACGCCCTGGGGACCCAGGGTGGTATACCGCATCGGAGGAATGGTTCGTGGAAGAGGTGGGGTTTTGATACTGTTTTGTTAAAAGGAAACAATTTGCTGTGGCTGATCATCACCCAGTAAAGGATTTGTTCATAAAACTAAGTTGTCTGAGTTTTATTTGGTTGAAGTTAAGGGGGCCGGTGGGGTCCCCCCCCCCTTTTTCCCTCTCCTTGCCCCATGCCCATTTTAGTACCAGCAGTCTCCATACCATAGAGTACTTCCAGTGAGTCTCCATACAGGACTGGTCTCTTTAAGAAGATTCAGCTGCATTCAAGGCATGGCATCCAGCCAGCCAGAGTCCTTCACTGTACTAATGAGGAGCAAAAACCCTAATATAGCTGTTAAGCAGATGGATATCTGACTTGGTTATATGCCCTTGTCAAATCCCAGGGCTTGTTGGAAAGTTGGATTTTGATTCATAGGGAGCCACTTCCAAGAGGTGGTGCTAGTGAGATGGTTCTTTCCCTTGGGAGATATCTCTGCATATTTTATTCTCGTAGAGCATAGCTAATAAGTCTCCATACAGGACTGGTCTTTAAGTAGAATCAACACCCTGCCTAAGCTACAGCAAGTAGTAGACATGAATGGGAGCTATATAGAACTATATACAGTGAGCTCCACCTAGTGGAAAAGCAGCTTGTCACTATGGCTTGAATAGGTATAAGAAAGGCTCCCTCCCATCACGGCCTCTTCTCTGTAATATAACATGTGTTGGTGCATGCCATGGTAGATGAGAAAAAAAATCTCCTTGTTTCAGTACAAAACTGGTGAAAAAAAAGACAGTATTGGCCCATAGCATAAAAAGGCCATGTGCATGGATGCTTTAAACAAAAAACAAAATCTATTCTTGCATAATATTTCTTAAAGGGGTTATCCGACACTAACAAATACCCCCCATATGCTCGGTCTCCTCACACTGATTCTACTTACCTGGCTCCTCGCTCCCTGTGCCGCACATGGTCCCCGCACTGCCGCAGCTGCTTTTCCCCGTGCGCGGATGAAAACATCCGGTGTTGGGGGGGGAGCAGCCAATGGCCAACAGTGATGGGAACGAGCCTCCCTAGTGTCAACCACGATGCTAGGGATGCTCGTCCCCGTCACCGCCTGCCATTGGCCTGCTGCCCCTGACACCAGGAGCGGGGTAAATAGAATCAGTGTGAAGAGCCGGGCATATGGGAGGGCCATTTGTTAGCGTTGGATAACCCCTTTAACTATTTGTCTCTTTAACATATGTCACTATTCCCCAAAGATTTCAAACAACAAAGGTAAGATTATTCTTTTTTTAATTGAACACTTTTATTACAAAAAAATGAACTGCATTGTTTTTGCGGCTGCTCACATAATATGCCCAGCTGTACAAACAATTAGAAATAAATAATTATCCACACAAAGACAGTAAAATGGATTCCAATATGTGATAGAAACAATCAAACAAATCAAAATACATGTAATAAAAAAATCACATGAATATACAGAAGCAAATATTACCAGGCTGGGGTTTCACAAACGGCTGCAGAACCGTGGTTACTTGAAAACACAGGTGAAGCAAATACAAACTGTGAGCTTTAGGCCTCATAGACACGACCGCATGTATTTTGCTGATCCACAAAATCCGCATACCGGTCGTGTGCATACTGCATTTTCCTAATAGTTCTATCATTTTCGGAATGGTCACAGGGATGCGGACAGCACACGGAAAAAAATCTGTGTGCAGTCTGCATTTATTACATTCTGCCTATAGAAAAGAGTGCGATTGGGAGTGATCCACACAAAGACGCGGATTAGACGAGGACCCAAAAATGGTCGCGTGCATGAGGCCTTAGGCTACTTTCACACTAGCGTTTTTTGCGGATCAGTCAGGGATCTGCAAAAACGCTTCCGTTACCATAATACGACCGCATGCCTCCGTCATGAACGGATCCGGTTGTATTGTGTCTTCTACAGCCATGACGGATCAGTCATAAACACCACTGAAAGTCAATGCGGATCTGTTTTCTATTGTGTCAGAGAAAACGGTTCCGTCTCCATTGACTTACATTGTGTGCCAGGGCGGATCCGTCTTGCTCTGCACCACATCGCGGACAGAAAAACGCTGCAGGCAGTGTTTTGCTGTCCGCCCCCAGAGCAGAATGGTGACTGAACGGAGGCAAACTGATGCATTCTGAGCGGATCCTTTTCCATTCAGAATGCATTAGGGCAAAACTGATCCGTTTTGGAGCGCTTGTGAGAGCCCTGAACGGATCTCAGAAACAGAAAGCCAAAACGCCAGTGTGAAAGTAGCCTAACCTGTACTTGATAAGAAACTGTGGTAATTCATGGTAAACCACTGTGGTTTTGCCATACGGCAAGGCACACTATTGTCCCACAGTTGCTATGTGAGAATCCAGCTTTAAGAGGGTTTCTGATTTAACGAGTCTTCAAATTCAATGTCTACAATGCACCAGCAGCAGAAATCTGTCTTGTCCTGACAGTTTGCTACAGTGTATCAGTGGAGGTAAACTATCATCCTGGGGTCCCCTAAACTGGATACAACTATAGCAAACTCCCAGCCGTAGGAAAAGTCACATTGGTATAAGGTCCCCTGCACATGAACGTGTGCTTCCAGGTGCCGTATTGCGGACCCGCAATACACGGGTGCCTTTCCGTGGGCATTCCGCATCACGGATGCGGACCCATTCACTTGAATGGGTCCGCAAATCCGGAGATGCGGAATGGCGCGGAACGGAACCCTACGGAAGCACTACATAGTGCTTCCATGGGGTTTCGTCCCGTACTTCCGTTCCACAAAAAGATAGAACATGTTCTATCTTTTTGCGGAACAGCCGAATTGCGGACCCATTAAAGTGAATGGGTCCATTCTGTAAAATGGAGTACTCCTATTCATGATCTGCAGGCTCCCCGTCCATCTGCCACTGTGGGGTAGGGATACTTTCACAACTGCGGTTTGGCTGGATCCAGCAGGAATCAACAAAAATGCTTCCATTATTTTAATATAACCGGTTGCATCCGTCATGAACTAATCCGGTTGTATTATCTCTAAAATGACCAAAGCTGATCCGGCACTAAAACCATTGTAAGTCAACGGGCGCCGGATCCGTTTTCTTTCCTGTCTGAAAAAAAACCCGGATTCAGCACCATTGACTTACATTGTCTTTATCAGTATCCCATGACACACACAAAAACGCTGCTTGCGGCAGTTTTGTGTCCGGCATGGGAACGCAACGGAATGCATTCTGGTGCACTCCGTTCCGTTCTGTCCCCATAGACAATGAATGGAGACAGAACTGAAGCGTTTTCCTCCGTTACTGAGATCCTATGTTGAATCTCAGTACCATAAGGAAAACGCAGATGTGAAAGTGGCCTAACATAGCACAGTATGGGGGAAAAAGCGGCCAAGCAGCAGTGGGAGTGCAGGGGGAACCTCAGCTTATAAATGTATGTGAGAAAGCAAGAATCCAGAGTACGTGAAGTCCTATCTGTCCTGCATCAGGGTACAGCCACACGTGTGGGGGTTTCTTATGCCATTTGTGAAGCCAAATTAGGATGAGAGAAAATATTACTTCAACTCTTCTATTGGATCCACTCCTGGTTTTGTATCCCAAAACTGCATCAAAACACCTGAACGTGTGGCCATAAGTATTACACAGAGCATGGCGTCTGTCACTGCTCCATTCTGCCCTCAGACTGAGCAGCATAAACTCAGTAACAGATTCCCTTCAATCCCTTTTGCCGTCTCATTTCAGCAAATGGCATTTTTTATGTAGAGAAAGTTAATACAAGGCACTCACTAATGTATTGTGATTGTCCATATTGCCTCCTTTGCTGGCTTGATACACTGCTCTTATCCAGGGGTTACGACCACCCTGCAATCCAGCAGCGGTGGTCGTGCCTGCACATTGTAGTAAAAAGTGCCGGCCTCTCTGGTGGTCGGGACTGTGAGACGCATGCGCAGCAGCTCCTATCCTGGCCACCTCGTATCTGCATTGTACCGGTGGCCGTAACCCCTGGAAACGAGCAGTGTATAATGTGATGGAAAAATGAATAAAGCCAACATAGGAGGCAATATGGATAATCACTATACATTAGTAAGTGCCTTGTATTAACCCTGTCTTCATGATAAATGTCATTTGCTGAAGTGAGACAACCCCTTTAAGTGAAGTGTCTTATGACTAGTGTAATTGGAGCCACAGATCAAATTTCTCTTCGCCCCTACCCCTTAGCACCCAGTACCCCTAGAGGCACCCTTGATGGTGGTTGGTTAAGAGCAGATGGAGAGACACAGGTCACTTTCAGCAGGCTCTGGTGTGAAACCAATGTTATATTTAGTACATTTCGAGCAAAACTGTAAAATGTCCATGATTAGTAAATCAGACGTTAGAAAGAAATCGTCTTCTAGAGATGTTTTTTATAGGGTCATTAAATAAGAATCAACCAGACCCCCCTCCATCATACTGGTTGACCGGACCACCTCAATCAGCAGCTGCCATTTTATTATTAATAGTACTTGCTGAGAAGGTAATAGCTCGTCATCAGTTACTAAGAAAATATAGCAAATTATGGCCGTACATCTAGCTGTCACTTAACAATGGCTGCCGTCAAGTGGTACAATAACGCACTTTGGGTACAAATCCTTTATCCCCGCCAGACAAGCACCTCCTCACCTGCTCTGTCAGTGATTCTGAAAAACAGCACTGCTAAGATCAAGGAAACTGCTGTTCCATGGTACGTTGGTATAGGTGGACTTAAAATGACACTCTGGTTCAAGAAAATAAAAATCACATTAACTGGGGAACGAACCAAACACTTACCGAGTGTCCTGCTTTTCATCGTTTCAGCTGCAGATCTGCCAATTTTCCATCCAAGATGGCGGCACCGCTTCTCAGACTACCTGATGCATACTGTGCATTCGGTAATCCAAGACACTTCCTGCTGCCCTTAGATTGGTCACCACTGCTTACGGAAGCAATGCTGACCAATACAAGAGTAGATTATCGATGCCCAGTGTGATTGAGGTAGCCTAAGTAGTGGCACAGCCATCTTGGATGACAGAAGAGGATCCTGGAAATTTTTCAGGTGGACACCATAAGTGTTCTATTTTCCAGTTAATATGATTTCTTTCCTGGAACCGTATGGTCGCTTCAAAGGGGTTGTCTCACTTCAGCAAATGGCATTTATCATGTAGATAAAGTTAATACAAGGCACTTACTAATGTACTCTGATTGTCCATATTGTCTCCTTTGCTGGCTGGATTCATTTTTCCATCACATTATACACCGCTCGTATCCAGGGGTTACAGCGGTGGCCGTGAAAGTGCACATAGGCCGGAGCGTTTTCCTATAGTGAGCAATCACGGCCACCGCTGTTTGATTGCAGGGTGGTCATAACCCCTGATAGAGCAGTGTACAATGTGGTGGGAATATGAATCAAGCCAGCAAAGGAGACAATATGGACAATCTCGATACATTAGTAAGTGCCTTGTATTTACTGTCTCTACATGATAAATGCCACTTGCAGAACTGAGACAACCTCTTTAAGGTAAATCTTAACTGTAATAGAACTTTTGTGATAGAACATCTACTACCACAATTACATTCCCCCCACCTCCCAGTTAAAGATGGCCACTGTATACATGTGTCTCCAGTGTGAAGTCATAGTCACATACTGTATGCAGTCTTAGTACTCTGTGTTGCGTAGTTTAGTCCTGGACATACCTTGGATATATGTTGGATTTTTACCACTAAAGCCGCCATTGGGGTTCCATCATTATTTTCTTGAGTACTACATTCTTGTCATTGTTTTTATAGTTATAATCCAGATCATGCTGGTATATGTAGTGTCTTCTCCTCCTGTGACACAACATTACCAGCAAGACAATTAACATAGATAATATTCCAGAGCAGATACCCCACATTATAGTGGGCTGAAGACTGTAGACATCTTCTGGTCTGCTGGTAGGTGGTGATATGTCTGAAGGTGCTTCTGTCGGGCGAATACATACACCATTGTATATAGCATGTCCCTGGGGGCAGGTACATTTGAATGAACCAAATGTATTGATACATAATAAACTATCACAAGGAGATGTATCACACTCGTCCACATCAGTACATACATCTGCACCATCTTCGGTTTCTAGTATGTAGCCTTCAGGACACCTGCATGATCTGCTCGTACAGTCAGCCAGGCACTTTGATGTGTTGCAGAATGGTTTGCATTTGTTCCTATTATTTTCATCAATGACAAATCCTTTACGACAAACACATCTGTATCCCCCTGGAAAATTCTCACAGTTATGTTCACACATACTAGTGTCGCACTCATCAACGTCCTGACAATCTGTCGCACAGCCATCCTGAGCATCACATACTTGTTTCTTAAAACCAGGTTTGCAGCCGCAGTCAAAGCCTCCAATTGTATTAGTGCAGTGGTGCTCACAGATATTGGGGTTGGCAGCACAGTCATCAATATCTTCACAGGTTCTTCCATCACCCCTTAGCGTAAAGCCTTCAGAACACATACAGAGAACCCCTGGTGGGTCAGAAACCAGGACACATTGTTGGCTGCAGGGACTGGGGTCACAAGGATTGGTGCAGCTCCTGTGGTCAGCTTTTAGCTCTGATCCTGAAGGACACTTGCACTGTGCAGTGTCAGATTCTTCTACACACTCATGTTCACAGCCCCCATTCAATATCAGACAGCTCCAGGCACCTGGGCTATCACTGCTCCAAGCCATGGTCCCATCAGCTTTCTCTTCACAAAATAGTTGGATATTGTCTGGGGATGTGTAGATATTTGCTTTGGTACCAGGTGGGAACACAGTACCCCCAGTGGAGGCAAATCCAAGGTCAAGATGGTAATAAGTGGCACTGTAGGAGAACGGTAACTGAAGAGAAGGACAGGGTGAAGAATAACTTATCTCACACAAGTAGCCATCAGCCTTGGAGTTGCAAGGAATCTCTTCCCAGGTGCCATCTTTGCGCACAGTGACGCAGTGGGCACCACACTTCTGCTCCTCCTTCTGCCAGTTGGTGTAATCTGTGTGGCTGTCACCTGTCACCCAGGTATAGCCCCTCAGGGGCAGCTGCAGGTCAGTGCACCCATCTTTTAGCTCCAGCCCTATCCACACCCTGGTGTCATTCTTCTGCCCCTGGGCCATAAGCTCATGGATGGCCTCAGCCTGCCAGGAGCTCTGCACGGTCATCAGGTCCCCGTGCCCCTTCTTCTCAGTGCAGGCTCCTCTTGACTTAGCAAAGCGCTTCTTGTCCCAGAGAACAGAATAGCACTTGTTGTCTGAGCAGAGGAACTCCGGGACAAGTTCTTCTTGGAGCGCCACCTGCGCCACCTGCGCCAGTAGGAGCGCCCTCCAGGTAAAGTGGTACAGCTGCATGGCACAGGTCGCGGGGAGCAGGCTGGCAGAGGGGGCAGCAGCCTGTGAGATCCGAGTGGTACACACACGTCTGTAGCGAGCTTTATAGGCTAGAGCGGTGAATAAGGAAGGAAGTGCCTGGAAGGAAGGGCTGGAGCCACTTGGGACATGTTTGTGCTGTTAATGATTGCAGTGCATGAAAACGTCGGGGACATCGTTTATGCATCACTGATTCCACCCAGTAACCACCAGCTCCCTGTGCCACAGCCTCTTCTCATTTCTTAGGAACCTGCAGAAACCTGGTGCCAAGAACCTGGCAGGGTGAATGAAGACAGCAGCAGGCATCAGGGTAGGAAGGATCAGAAGATGACCTATATCTGATGCCCTGCTACTTATACAATTCTTCTGGACCAGCACCAATGCTGTCCTCCATAGCTCCAGCCCTACTCTTTTTAACCCTTTCAGCGCCGGGCAAATATCAGTTTTTGCAATTTTGCATTTGCATTTTATCATTCCCTGCCGTAACTTTTTTTTTTTGTTTTGCGAGCCAAGTTGCATTGTCTTTTGGCATCATTTAATAGTGCATATGATGTAGTGGGAAGCTGGAAAAAATTCCAAATGATGAGGAATTGGAAAAAAAAAACTAGCAGGAAAAAATGTCCTGTTACCTTCATTCTGTGGGTCATTAGGATCATGGCAATATCACTTTGTATAGTCCTATGTATAAATGCAAAAAAAAAAAAAAAAGAACATTGGAAAAAATGCATCATCATATTCTGACCCCCATAGCTTTTGAATGGTTACGTTTACGGCGCTTTATTAGAGCTCATTTTTTGCAGGACAATCTGCATCTTCTGAAGTGATATTTCAAAGTGCATATGATTTTTTGATCACTTTTTATTGAATTGTTTTGGGAGGTTAAACAATGAAAAAGCAGCGAATCGGACATTTTTCTTTTTCTTTAGGGCATTTACCATACGGGATACACACTTTTATATTTTCGGGTTCTGGAGCGGACATCATGTAATATGTAATATGTTTATTTTTTATTGTTTATATATTTTATATGTAAAATTGGGAAAGGGGCGATTTAAACTTTTAGTATTTTTTTTTAAAATATTTTATTTTTACTTTTTATTTACTATTAGCACCCTTAAAGAGGACCTTTCACTAGTGTACAAACTAAAAACTAACTATATCAGTGGGCAGAGCGGCGCCCAGGGGTCCCCCTGCACTTACTAGTATGTCTGGGCGCCGCTCCGTTCGCCCGGTATAGGCTCCGGTGTCTGCGCTCCCTCTGTTGTACGGGGCAGAGTTTTTGTATGAGGCGTGTCCCTTGCTGCCGCTCTGCCCACTGATATAGTTAGTTTTTAGACTAGTGAAAGGTCCTCTTGTCCTATTCACCCTGATAGAGCTCTATTAGGATGAATAGGACCTCACACTCTTCCTGCTGCCCTGTTCATAGTACACACAGCAGCAGGGAGATCACCATGGCAGCCAGGTCTTCAGTAGCGTCCTGGCTGCCATGGTAACCGATCGGAGCCCTGCGATTACACTGCTGTGGCTCTGATTGGAAGCTGCCACTGCCACCAATGAGATCGAGATGGGATCGCATGCCCTGTTATGGAGGCCGGGTGCCGGGTATATGATACCGCTGCCGGCACCCGCTGCATGCACTTAAATTAATGTGTTAATTACATTCATTGGTGGCGCAGTGGCCACAGTCCCTTCTCTCCTCCTCAGTACTAAGCTCTCACCGGTGGCAGCAGCAGCGTCACAGTGGGGAGGGAGGGGGGACTCCTTCTCTACTGCTGCTGAGGAGAACATGGAGTGCGCTGAGAGAGGAGCGCGCCATGTTCTCTAACAGATACTAGGCTGCGCAGCAGCGCTGCCTAGTATCGTTAAATAGTAAAACCCGGTATTGCATCGATCCGGGTCTTAATCCCTTAAGGACAAGAACATTTTGATGGGTTTTTCCGGGAGTTGGATCCTTAGGCCTCCTGCACACGACCGTTTTCCCCCCCCGTTTACTGGACGTTTCTTGCGTTCCATATATGGTCCGTATACGGAACCATTCATTTCAATGGTTCCAAAAAAAAAAACGGAATGTACTCCGTATGCATTCCGTTTCCGTATTTCCGTTTTTCCGTTCCGTTTAAATATAGAACATGTCCTATTATTGCCCGCAAATCACGTTCTGTGGCTCCATTCAAGTCAATGGGTCCGCAAAAAAACAAAACACATACGGAAATGCATCCGTATGTCTTCCTTTTCCGTTCCGTTTTTTGCGGAACCATCTATTGAAAATGTTATGCCCAGCCCAATTTTATCTATATAATTACTGTATACTGTATATGCCATACGGAAAAACGGAACAGAAAAGGAGACACAACGGAAACAAAAAACGGAACAACGGATCTGTGAAAAACGGACCGCAAAACACTGAAAAAGCCATACGGTCGTGTGCAGGAGGCCTTAGGATAGTTCATCAATATCAGATTGGTTGAGGTTATACTCCTAACACCCCTGCTAATCAGCTGTTTGAGGAGACTGTGACACTCCTGTGAGTGCTGCGACCTCCTCGCAGTTTACTGTCCATTGGATAGTGGAGATGCTTGCAATTGCAGCTCAGCCCCTTTCACTTAAGTGGGTCTGAGCTGCACCTAGGCCATGTGATCAACGAAAGCAACATCACTGGCCTAGGAAGAAGCCACAGCGCCATGGAGTCTTCAAACAGCTGATCGGGTGAGAGCGGGGGCAGGAGTCGGCAGTCAGACTCCCACCGATTTGATATTGATGAACTATCTTTAGAATAGGCCAACTATTTCAAAATCCTGAAAAACCCCTTTAAGGACCACTGAGATCTTTGTTTTTTTTTGCCTCCCAGTATTCAATCGGCCTTACCCTTTTTTTATGTTTACATGTACATAGCTTTAGGACACTTTTATTTTGCGGGACAAGTTGTAGATGTTTAGAAACAAGGTCCATATAATTCAGCTTCCTCTTTTCATCCAACATAATTTTCACAGTATTTAATGTACATAAAAAAGCAGAATCACCTGCCTGCGGTCCCACCGCTGCTCTGTTCCCAGTCACTTTGGTCCCTACGGGACCAGGAAATGGCTGGGTCCTGTGACCTCTGTGGCCAGTCACAGGCCTCAGCAGTCACAGCTGTGAGGTACTGTTCAATCCAATGTGACCACTAAGGTCTGTGATTGTCCACAGTGGACACAGGACTCTGCTGCTTCCTGGTCCCTGCTAATTTATGTTCAGGGACACAGGTCCAGACTATATATTGACTATAAGGTCAGACAATCCCTTTAATATGGCTTTGCCCCCCACCCCATCCCTTTGCAACAAAAACCGCTTCCACTCTTCTGGAAAGACTTTGGAGAGTGTCTGTGGAACCTTTTGCCCATTCATCCAGAAGAGCATTTGTGTGGCCAGACAATGATGTTGAAGGGGAGAGCTTGGCTCACAATCTCCATTATAGTTCATCCCAAAGGTGTTCGATGGGGTTGAGGTCAGGACTCTGTGTAGGCCACTCAAGTTCACCCAAGGGACTTCCCTAAATGTTCCCACATGTACTTCATAATTGAATTTTGAAAAATATAATTTCTATACTGGTGTGCCCCAGTGTTGACCTGTCTCAGTCAGTGAGCAGTCCAAGCCTATTCCTTTGTGTTGAGTGTCAGTGTCAGAATGGCAGTGGTGGGGGATTGGTGTGTAACTATTATTTATTATTTTGAGCCGATTTTGCCCATTTTTGTTTTTCTAAATATTCCTCTGAAAACTCTCTTCAAACTTTTTTTTTTAAGTATAGGGTATGCCCTCTGACAAGATTTTTCTGGACAGCTCTGGAGACCCTTGTTAGTTCCCAGGCTGACTGTAAAAAAAAAAAAAAAAGCATCATCCCTAACAATCACAATATTGGGGCTGGAAGGGAGGTGACATTGCTATGCAAAAAGGGAAAACTAGTGGTCAGTCGCAGCTGTGCTCCAGGGGATGATCACATGGGCACAGCTTCTGTGCCCCACTTGATCACCATCACATACATGTATGTCAAAATGTGGGACTGTTCTCATGACATATAATTGTGATAATGAGGAAAGTGGTTAAGGATGTGGGTTGTACAGATGCATAATATGACCGCCTAGCTGATATAGGCTCATATTTTGTATCCACCTCACTTTATACTTATTTTATACATATTTATACACAGATTCCTTCAGATTTATATACTAGAAGCAATAGTATACTGTGTCTTCCAGTCCTAGGCACTCCCTATGACCAAGTTCATCTAATAACCTTGGCAATGTGTATGAGATCTAGGGCAAATAGGGGTTTACACAAAAAAAATCTGGCACTTCATGAAATAAATGATCACTCCTGTTGTAATTTTCTTTTAACTCCTTAGGTGCTCCAATCAATTCTAATACCAATACTAGTCATACATTATATGACACTGTTAATGGAGCGGGGGCCCTCAGAAATTTATTTTGTGCCTGGGCCTCTCCACCAAAATTGATAATGCCTCATCTAGTGCAGTGAGATGTTGTGTGACGTATTACACCAGCAGCAATGGACATGTAGAATTGTGAAGCCACATACACGTCCCCGGTGTAGTCGCTGAGCCGGACTGTTGGGAATCTTTAGCGCTTCATTGTTTGCTTGCCAGTTTCCATTCCAGAAAGAACAAAAGAAATGGAAAAAAAGTGCTACAAGAGATCTTTTGCTTTTAGGCCAAATCATTTCTGTGCTATGGAAAATTCCAAGGCTGATTTGTTTATAGACATTAGGCCCAATTCTTATCACAAAGCATGATAACCCTGCTGGCTGCTGAGTGTTTTGTAGTTTTGTAGTACTGACCACCCCTTCTTTTCCAGAAGCTTTCAACATTTTATTTTCTTCTACTTGATATTTATGAATTATCACTTAATATATAATTGTATGTTATAGGGAGGGAGGTTTTTCAAACCTGTACAAAGGAAAAATAGAGGCATTACCCATGGAAGCAAATGATATTGCTCCTCAAAGAAGACTCAGAAAATTAGAGCTATTTGGGTTCTAACTTCTATGAGCAACTGTTCCCTTATTGTAGAGCACCAGTTTGGATAAATCTTCAATAATGTTTTTTGTGCACTTGGTCATTCCACATTTATTAGTGACCCTGGAACTCCAGTTACCACTAAAAGACTGAAAGAAATGGCTGGGATACTGTGCAGAGGATCTTTCATCTCTCTGGACCCTTTGAATTCTGTCAAATAAAGACAGACATTTATCAATATTACAACTTCAAAGGCAATTTTTTTTAATGATTACATTTTACTCATTTTGGGCTAAAAATAATTTTTCCAGTTTTTTTAATTAAAAATATTGAGCCGTTCTGTCACAAAAAGTTAACTGTTTGTCTAGCTATGTGAATCATTCTTTTTATTCTTACTTCATGACGGTCATCTAATAACCCTTATCTCTAATTTACTAATAGGCCATAAACATTTTATTTAAGCCACATTCTTATCAGTAAGATACGAACTGAGCTATACTGAGGGTTTATAATGTCATAGAGCAGAGATAAGGAGCCTGTCAGATTAGCTGGCAGACAGAGCAGAGAGAAAGCTCAGATCCCTCTATTAGAGAATCTCAGCCTTGTACACAAAAAAGGGCACCATATTTGTAATAAAGACCAATTTATAAAATGATTTTTAGCTCAAAATGAGTACAATGCAATCATAAAAAAATTGCCCCAACGGTGTACATAGCCTTTAAAGGGTCTCTGAGTTTTCAGGAAACTTTGGATAGAACATATAGACATCAGACGTTTTGATTTATGCGGGTCTGAGTGCTGAGACCCCTGCTAATTGCTAAATTCAGAAAAACGCTTGCATATCACACTCTCTCTCTTCACTGAAGGGGACAGAGTCAAGACAGGTCTAAAGACTTTCTATTAAGCCCATCTCGCACATGTGTGAGAAGAGAGCGCGTGAAATGCGAACGTATCTCTCCTCATTATGGACATTGGTGGGGGTCTCAGCGTTTAGACACCAATCAAAACTTTTGATATACCTGTATGACTTATCGAAAGTTTGCTGAGATTCCCCCATAACAGTGCCCTCCACAGATCCCCCCATAACAGTGCCCTTCACAGATCCCACCATAACAGTGCCCTCCACAGATCCCCCCACAACAGTGCCCTCCATAGATATCCCCATAAGTGCCTTCTAGTAATGTATCCGTGGGGAGGGAGGAGGTGGGGACACTTGCTGCGGGGCCGGTGCAGTGCCCGGTGCTGTGCACACACCGGGGGCAGCTCCTACCTTCTGGGAGTTCTGCTGCAGGACATTTTGCTCCACGGTCATGCCCCAGCTCCTCCCCGCGCTTCTGCTGCTGCTGCTGAGATGCAGAGCACGGGGCTGCGGCTGTGGAGTGAGGGGCTGTCAGGGCAGTGGGAAGGGCACATGGGCCATGCACTGCGGGGGGTCTACGAGCCGGGAAGACGAGCCCCAACCGCACCGCAACTGCTGCTACACAAGTCTCCTGAGCGGCGGCCGCTTCACCACTCCCACTCCTCACATGGCCGGCAGTGGGCAGCCGAACTAGAGCGCTGCTCCCTGCCCTGCTGCTGCTGTGCTGCCGATGCGTGGCATGCAGACTCGCCGCCGCGTCTGCAGCTTGAGCTTAACATCTCTCCCTCCGTCATGCGTCTCCTGCCCCGCCTGCCTGCTTCATTCATAAAGTGGGAGGAGCAGGCTATCGGGGCAGGAGGTGCATGATGTTTTTTGACACTCACTGCACTGACTGCTGGGCGCTGGCATTTTGCCAGCAGCTTGAGCGGCACGATATGGCTGCGCGGCCACCCACCCGCGCGGCTTAGTTAGAGGAAAGGAAACACTGACTGCAGGGGCCAGGGGGGTCCACAGGCGGCTGGGCCCCTGGAGTGCTGGGCACGGTCGCAACTGCGACCCCTGTATGTACGCCACTGCATCTAGGCACTACCTTATACATAGGTCATCTCTACCTCACCTATAGAGCGCAGTACACACACAGGGTACGATCCGGGTTTCACATATTCCAGCAGCCTCCTGGCTGTGACCACACTGGTCCGCAAATCCGGAGATGCAGAACGGAAGCACGGAATGGAACCTTACGGAAGCACTACTGAGTGCTTTCTGAGGTTCTGTTCCGTGCTTCCGCACCGCAAAAAGATAGAGCTTGCTCTATCTTTTTGCGGAACGGAGGGATCGCGGACCCATTCAAGTGAATGGGGCCGCGATCCCTATACGGCTGCCACACGCGGATGCCTGTGCTTAGCGGACCGCAATTTGCGGTCCGCAATACGTGCACGGGCTTAACACGGTCGTGTGAATGCTCCCATAGTGTACTGTATTACACTGTGCTACATATTGTAAGGGCTTGTGATCAAAGGAGCATAACTGTGCATGTCCTCAAGTTATAATGCTGCTGTGACTGAATAACTTGGTGTGCTCCGTCAGAAGTAGAGCTATTGCTATGTGATTCTTAGGCTGGAGTGTCTGGTGCTACAGCCATGTGTTTTGAGGGAGCTGAGTAAAGCTGGCTTCATTGAGCAAAGGTGATGCTGCAAGAGCATTAGGAGGGCATATTACAGATGTTGTAGAGTTAACACACATGCTTTCTGAGACGTGTTATCTAAACTAAATGTGTTAAGCAAATACCTTCAATTGCTTTTCAATGGCTTTTGTTTCAAGATAACGCAATGAGTTAAGAAATTTGAGTTAAGAGTTTGTGTGTTAACCCTGTTACATCTGTACATGTTTGAGAGTGCAGTGAGGAAAACCACCCCAGCACCAATCCATGTGATATATCACTGGGTAAAATGGAAAGTTGTAGATTAGTAGATAACACCTAGACTCTTATACACTCTATCGCTGTAAGGTTAATACCCCGAAACAGTAAAATAAAATATAACTTTTATAGATTACTATAAACTTTTTAAACTGAATCAATCATGTTACATTGTATTCTATTTCTGTGGAGAAAGTTGTGTGCTCCACCCTCCATTTTACGTTGGCAGCCGAAAATCCCTGCATCCACCAGGCTTGCAATGCTACATAGCATTTTTCTGTACAGTGCAGGCAGGTCCCAGGCTTTTTTTGGTACCCAAACCAATTCAGTAGCTGTAGTGGCGACCACAGTGGAAGGACACAGCTTTAGTTGCCCGAGCAGGCACTCTTTCAAACACTGGGAACACTGGCATAAGCACTGCAGCTTTAATACCTGCAAAGCACCTACTGTATTAATGTATGAAGGAGGGGTCCTGGTTTGGGTAATTGTTTCTGTGTTGCAGCTGTCATTGAGGGAAAAAGTTAAAGAACTAAAGGACCTAGAAAGTTAAATGCCCATAGTAGGTTGATTTTGTGAATTCCTATTTTTTCCTCTATAGACAAGGAGCATTAATCAGGTAGAAGCTTCACAGTAAAAGCCTTCTTCCACCTACACAGTATGTTTTTCATACAGAGTACATGAACACATTGCCATTACAAGTTATTGACGTAAGAATGTCATAAAGAATAATCCAGTACATGTTCATGGTTTAGTCATTGCACTTGCAAGTAATGCCCATCCTGTCAGAAGAGATAATATGCCTTGTCTGGGCCTGTGGTTAGAATGCACTTGGTGACTGAATCACAACAGAAGAACAACACTATACTGACATGGTAGAGACGGAATGGGAAAAGGTACTTAAAGGGGTTTTCTAACTTTTGTATACTGATGATCTATCCTCAGGATAGGTCATCAGTACCTGATCAGTGGGGGTCCGACACTCGGGACCCCCGCCGATCTGCTGTTTCAGGAGGCCGAAGCTCTCCAGTGAGCACCGTTGCCTCGTCACAGCTTACCAACCCCACTGTACATTGTATAGTGGCTGTGCTTGGTATCGCGGCTCAGTACCATTTAGTTGAATGGGACTGAGCTGCACCTAATACAAATGACCAATGAACGTGACATCACTGGACTAGGGTAAGCTGCGAGAAGGCAGCCTTCTCAAACAGCTGATCGGCGGGGTCCCAGGTGTCAGACCACCACCGATCAGATACTGATGACCTATCCAGAAGATCGGTCATTACATCATCAGTATAAAAAAGTTAGAAAACCCCTTAAAGTGCTTTTCAAATGTACATACATCACTATAGTGTTGTTCTTCTGTTGTGATTCAGTCACCAAGTTCATTCTAACCAGAAGCCCAGACAAAGCATATTATCTCTTCTGACAGGATGGGCATTACTTGCAAGTACAATGACTAAACCAGGAAAATGTATTGCATTATTCTTTATGTCATTCTTATGTCACCAACTTGTAATGGTAATGTGTTCATGTATTCTGTATGAAAAAAGTGGAAGATGTTGTGTAGGTGGAAGAAAGCTTTTACTGTGAAGCTTGTACCTGATTAAGGCTCACTGTCTATAGAAGAAAAAAATAAGAATGAAAAAAAATGACCAACTATGGGCATTTAGCATTCTAGGTCCTTTAGTTCTTTAACTATGTCACACAGTTGGAAAACCCCTTTAAATAATAAAATATCTAAAAATGTTATAAAAAATAAAAAATTAATCTAATTTCAATCAATAAATGACCAACCCAGTGATATATTCTTCACTTCTATAAGTATCTCGATCAGCTCAAGATGTCCAAGATGGATTGCCAGTCCTGAATTGATAGGCCTACTGTCCATTTGATGAAAATTGGGTCAAGTCAGAGGGACCACATGATGATTGGTCCAGCTTCTTCAGTGCCAGGATGTGCTCTATGATGCCTGCATTCCTACTTCAGAAGCCATTTTCTCTAGTGTGGAGTTTTAACATTCAGGAAGGAAGAAGCAAACATGCATATCCAATGGCACAGACAGTATGTAAAAGACTGTGGTTGTTTTCAGAAAATTGTTGGAGATATATTATTAGTGTTGAGCAAATCAAAGCATCTGAAGTGGACTTCCATGCGAATTTCAGGAAAAATTTGATTTGCTGTGAAGTCCAATTTCTTCATGCTTCATGGTAACGAATCAATTTTCCCTGAAATGGGGGTAAAAAAAAATACATACTCACATCATCCATTTGCGTGTGAAGAGCCTGCTGCGGCCAGCTTGATTGAGGATACCACCTGAAATCTCACGTGTGCTGATGTATGACGTCATCATGTCACCGAATAATATTTTGTGTGGTTTCTTCAAGCAAGGTGGCCATGGCGGGCTCTTCATGATCAAATGAATAAGAATTTTTTAACTGATTAACCCCTGGAAGCCCTCATTTTTAATCTCAGATGCCGTGATCAGCAATGAATGCAGCATCTGAGGGGTTCAGTGACGGGGGCGGCGTTGCGCCAGCTACATACAAAGAAATGCGCTTCAAGACAAAGTAATTTGTCAAAATAATTTGAAGCGAGTTTCTTAGTGAAATTCAGCAATGCAGGTGAATAAAATTTTCCTTAACGTGGCTAATCTCTGTTTATTATTACTTCCCTATATTATGAACGGTGGTCCAATCTCTTTCCCAGGGCAGTGGCTTTGGGAGAAAGAAATGAATGAAGATAGCCACAGGTGTGGCTACCTCTTCATTTATTCTGCTCTAGGATGTGGCAGCAAGAGGCCACCTCACAAGACAGAATGGTGTTGGGGTTCCCTGTTCTCCACATATGTGCATTTAGGGAAAGTTTTTCTTATTAAATCTCTCCCTATATGTAATATAGTATATTATGTCACAAATATTACTTCTGTAAAAAAAAATTGTTGTGTACAGGAAGTTCAACCATTTTAAAATGTTGGCAATGCAAATTTTCCCAAACTTTGTCATCTCTAGTGGTACTAATATTGTCATAAAGACTTGTACTGCTCTAGATACCCATGAATTCCAGTAACAGTAAAATGATGCTTCCATTTTTGTTCTCATCTGCACATTAAAAAATCACAGAAAATGACTTGATTCCAAGAGACTTGCAACTTTTTTTTTTTTGGGACTCTTATCAACAATATCGTAATCTCTATAGTAGAAAATGAGACTGTTTAAAGGAAGTTAACCTCTTCCGGACACATGACGTACCGGTACGGCATGTTGTCCCGGTACTTAAGGACACATAAAGTACCGGTACGTCATGTGTATTTCCGATCACCGCTGCTCGGCGGGCGGCGATCGGAACCCGGTGCCTGCTCAAATCGTTGAGCAGGCACCTTGGCTAAATGCACAGGGGGGGGGAAGGGGATTCCATAACCCCCCCTCCCGTGTCGGCGATCGTCGCAAACCGCAGGTCAATTCAGACCTGCGGTTTGCTGCTCTTCAATATTGCGGCGGTGCCATCAGGTCCCCATGGGGCTGTAGGGGGACCCGATGGCATGGAAGGCAGCGCGATGCCTTCCTGAGGCATCGGCGCTGCCTTCCTGTGATGAACCTGTGAGATCCAGCCCCCTGGATCTCACAGGCCAGAAGCTGTATGAGTAATACACACAGTATTACTCATACAGCCAATGTATTCCAATACAGAAGTATTGGAATGCATTGTAAAAGGGATTAGACCCCCAAAAGTTGAAGTCCCAAAGTGGGACAAAAAATAAAGTAAAAAAAAAGTTGAAAAAAAAAGTTTTCCCCCCAAAAAATTCAATGTTTCAAGTAAAAATAAACAAAAACGTCATTTTCCCCAAATAAAGTTACAAAAAATTGGTAAAAAAAAAAAAAAGTAGACACATTTGATATCGCCACGTCCGTATCGACCGGCCGTCTCTAAACATATCACATGACCTATCCCCTCAGGAGAACACCGTAAAAAAAAAAAAAAAGTTGTAAAAAAAAAGCCATTGTTTGTCACCTTACATCACAAAAAGTGTAATAGCAAGCGATCAAAAGGTCGTACGCAACCCAAAACAGTGCCAATCAAACCGTCATCTCATCCTGCAAAAATCATGCCCTACCCAAGATAATCGCCCAAAAACTTAAAAAAACTATGGCTCTCAGACTATGGAGACACTAAAACATGATTTTTTTGGTTTCAAAGATGAAATCATTGTGTAAAACTTACATAAATAAAATAAAGTATACATATTAGGTATCGCTGCTTCTGTATCGACCGGCTCTATAAAAATATCACATGACCTAACCCCTCAGGTGAACACTGTAAAAAAATATTAGTAAAAACGATGTCAAAAAAGCAATTTTATGTCATCTTACATCACATAAAGTGTAATAGCAAGCGATCAAAAAGTCATATGCACCCCAAAATAGTGCAAATCAAACCGTCATCTCATCCCGCAAAAAATGAGACCCTACTTAAGATAATCGCCCAAAAACTGAAAAAACTATGGCTCTCAGACTATGGAGACACTAAAACATGATTTTTTTTGTTTCAAAAATGAAATCATTGTGTAAAACTTACATAAATAAAAAAAAAGTATACATATTAGGTATCGCCGCGTCCGGATCGACCGGCTCTATAAAAATATCACATGACCTAACCCCTCAGGTGAACACCGTAAAAAAATAAAAATAGAAACTGTGTAAAAAAAGCCATCCTTTGTCATCTTACATCACAAAAAGTGGAATAGCTAGCGATCAAAAAGTCATATGCACCCCAAAATAGTGCTAATCAAACCGTCAACTTATCCCGCAAAAAATTAGACCCTACCTAAGATAATCGCGCAAAAACTGAAAAAAAATATGGCTCTCAGACTATGGAGACACTAAAGCATGATTTTTTTTGTTTTTTTTTCCAGAAATTTCATATCTATTTTTCATTAATTCTTGTAGAACACCTAAAGGGTTAACGACGTTTGTAAAATCAGTTTTGAATACCTTGAGGGGTGTAGTTTCTTAGATGAGGTCACTTTTATGGAGTTTCTACTCTAGGGGTGCATCAGGGGGGCTTCAAATGGGACATGGTGTCAAAAAAAACAGTCCAGCAAAGTCTGCCTTCCAAAAACCGTATAGCATTCCTTTCCTTCTGCGCCCTACCGTGTGCCCGTACAGCAGTTTACGACCACATATGGGGTGTTTCTTTAAACTACAGAATCAGGGCCATAAATATTGAGTTTTGTTTGGCTGTTAACCCTTGCTTTGTAACTGGAAAAAAAATATTAAAATGAAAAATCTGCCGAAAAAGTGAAAATTTGAAATTGTATCTCTATTTTCTATTAATTCTTGTGGAACACCTAAAGGGTTAACGACATTTCTAAAATCAGTTTTGAATACCTTGAGGGGTGTAGTTTCTTAGATGGGGTCACTTTTATGGAGTTTCTACTCTAGGGGTGCATCATGGGGGCTTCAAATGGGACATGGTTTAAAAAAAAACAGTCCAGCAAAATCTGCCTTCCAAAAACTGTATGGCATTCCATTCCTTCTGCGCCCTGCCGTGTGCCCGTACAGCTGTTTACGACCACATATGGGGTGTTTCTGTAAACTACAGAATCAGGGCCATAAATATTGAGTTTTGTTTGGCTGTTAAAGGGAGTCTGTCACCACATTTGAGCATATTAGACTGATCAAATAGCGTTATATGTGCCACCCAGAACTTAAAAACGGTACCTTTGTTGTATCTAATGGAGTTTTCTTTCAGCCAAAAATGAACTTTTAAGATTCTGTAAATGCGCCCTCTCAAGTCCCTAGGGCGGCATCTCAAATCGTCCGAGCCCCAGGCAGCACCTCCTCAACGACTCATAACCCTGCCCTCCATGTGCCTCTGCCCGCCCGTTTACTCTCCTCCTCTCTCCTTTTCCACTGCGCTACGAATTTGACAGCGCAGCCGCAGTGGAAAAAGAGGGAGGAGGAGAGTAAGGTAGCAGGTGTGAGCTTGCTAGAAGCAGATCTACAAGAATGACTTGAATAGTAAAAAAGTAGTGGACAAGCAGAGTCAGAACCAGGAGAGATGGATAAGCCCAAACACCAGACAAGGGGTTAGGCCAGAAACTAGCCACTGTCAGAATACCAGGAGAATCACAAGAAGGCAGTTCAGCAGATGATAGGTTATTATAGACTGTGCAGGGACACACCCCCAACTGGTAACTCCCATCTGTACCTTTATCCATAAACTTCGAGCGATAATAGCAAAAGAATGGCACAACATAGAGTCATAAGAAAACATGCTTGAGAATTGTCATGGAATTACATGGAAAATGCACATAGCTACTAAAACAGTCATGTCAGGAGCGGTGACAGGTTCTCTTTAGGTAAATAATCACTTCTGTAATTTTCCCTTAACCCAATAGTTGCTTCAATCAATTCTAATACCAATACTACTGTAGCCTCACATTTTATGACACTGTTTCTGGAACAGGGGCATTTTAGAAATCTGTTTTCGCCCAGGCCCTTCCATCAAACCTGATTCAACCAGATATAGTGCAGTGAGATGTTGTATAACCATATACACCAGCAGTTGTGGAAATGTAGAATTGTACAGATGCATGCACATCCCCTGGTGTAATTACTGAGAGCGACTGTGGGAATCTTTAGTTATTCCTAGTTTATTTGCTAGTTTTCATGCCAGAAATAAAAAGAGATTGAAAAAAAGTGCAAAGTTCTACAAGAGATCTTCTGCTTGCTGGCCAAATCATTTCTGTGCTATGGAAACTTTCAAGGCTGATTTCTTTATAGAAATTATGACAATTCTTGTCTATATCACAAAGCATGATAACCTTGCTGGCCACTGACTATTGTGTAGTACTGATTATCCGTCAATATATATATATATATATATATATATATATATATACACTGCTCAAAAAAATAAAGGGAACACTTAAACAACACAATGTAACTCCAAGTCAATCACACTTCTGTGAAATCAAACTGTCCACTTAGGAAGCAACACTGAGTGACAATCAATTTCACATGCTGTTGTGCAAATGGGATAGACAACAGGTGGAAATTATAGGCAATTAGCAAGACACCCCCAATAAAGGAGTGGTTCTGCAGGTGGTGACCACAGACCACTTCTCAGTTCCTATGCTTCCTGGCTGATTTTTTGGTCACTTTTGAATGCTGGCGGTGCTTTCACTCTAGTGGTAGCATGAGACGGAGTCTACAACCCACACAAGTGGCTCAGGTAGTGCAGCTTATCCAGGATGGCACATCAATACGAGCTGTGGCAAGAAGGTTTGCTGTGTCTGTCAGCGTAGTGTCCAGAGCATGGAGGCGCTACCAGGAGACAGGCCAGTACATCAGGAGACATGGAGGAGGCCATAGGAGGGCAACAACCCAGCAGCAGGACCGCTACCTCCACCTTTGTGCAAGGAGGAACAGGAGGAGCACTGCCAGAGCCCTACAAAATGACCTCCAGCAGGCCACAAATGTACATGTGTCTGCTCAAACGGTCATAAACAGACTCCATGAGGGTGATATGAGGGCCCGTCGTCCACAGGTGGGGGTTGTGTTTACAGCCCAACACCGTTAACTGATTAACCCCTTGAAGCCCTCATTTTTAATCTCAGATGCCGTGATCAGCAATGAATGCAGCATCTGAGGGGTTCAGTGATGGCGGCGGCGTTGCGCCAGCTACATACAAAGAAATGCGCTTCAAGACAAAGTAATTTGTCAAAATAATTTGAAGCGAGTTTCTTAGTGAAATTCAGCAATGCAGGTGAATAAAATTTTCCTTAACGTGGCTAATCTCTGTTTATTATTACTTCCCTATATTATGAACGGTGGTCCAATCTCTTTCCCAGGGCAGTGGCTTTGGGAGAAAGAAATGAATGAAGATAGCCACAGGTGTGGCTACCTCTTCATTTATTCTGCTCTAGGATGTGGCAGCAAGAGGCCACCTCACAAGACAGAATGGTGTTGGGGTTCCCTGTTCTCCACATATGTGCATTTAGGGAAAGTTTTTCTTATTAAATCTCTCCCTATATGTAATATAGTATATTATGTCACAAATATAACTTCTGTAAAAAAAAAATTGTTGTGTACAGGAAGTTCAACCATTTTAAAATGTTGGCAATGCAAATTTTCCCAAACTTTGTCATCTCTAGTGGTACTAATATTGTCATAAAGACTTGTACTGCTCTAGATACCCATGAATTCCAGTAACAGGAAAATGATGCTTCCATTTTTGTTCTCATCTGCACATTAAAAAATCACAGAAAATGACTTGATTCCAAGAGATTGCAACTTTTTTTTTTTTGGGACTCTTATCAACAATATCGTAATCTCTATAGTAGAAAATGAGACTGTTTGAAGGAAGTTAACCTCTTCCGGACACATGACGTACCGGTACGGCATGTTGTCCCGGTACTTAAGCACACATGACGTACCGGTACGTCATGTGTATTTCCGATCACCGCTGCTTGGCGGGCGGCGATCGGAACCCGGTGCCTGCTCAAATCGTTGAGCAGGCACCTTGGCTAAATGCACAGGGGGGGGGGAGGGGGTTCCGTGACCCCCCCTCGCGTGTCGGCGATCGTCGCAAACCGCAGGTCAATTCAGACCTGCGGTTTGCTGCTCTTCAATATTGCGGCGGTGCCATCAGGTACCATCAGGTCCCCATGGGGCTGTAGGGGGACCCGATGGCATGAAAGGCAGCGCGATGCCTTCCTGAGGCATCGGCGCTGCCTTCCTGTGACGAGCCGGAAGCTGTATGAGTAATACACACAGTATTACTCATACAGCCAATGTATTCCAATACAGAAGTATTGGAATGCATTGTAAAAGGGATTAGACCCCCAAAAGTTGAAGTCCCAAAGTGGGACAAAAAATAAAGTAAAAAAAAGTTGAAAAAATAAAGTTTTCCCCCCAAAAAATTTAATGTTTCAAGTAAAAATAAACAAAAACATCATTTTCCCCAAATAAAGTTACAAAAAATTGGTAAAAAATAAAAAAAGTAGACACATTTGATATCGCCACGTCCGTATCGACCGTCTCTATAAACATATCACATGACCTAACCCCTCAGGAGAACACCGTAAAAAAAAAAAGTTGTAAAAAAAGCCATTGTTTGTCACCTTACATCACAAAAAGTGTAATAGCAAGCGATCAAAAGGTCATACGCAACCCAAAATAGTGCCAATCAAACCGTCATCTCATCCCGCAAAAATCATGCCCTACCCAAGATAATTGCCCAAAAACTTAAAAAAAACTATGGGCCAGATTTATCATGAGCTCAGGTCAGAATAATGGAGTGAAAAAGTCCCAAACGCTAAAACTGCGCACAAATTTGAGACTTTTTTCTGCTCTGCACTATGCTTGCCAGTTTTCTGAAAGTGGGCGTGTTTTCTTATGTAAATGAATCTCTAGACAGATTGAGGGCTGTTTCACACGAGCGGATGCCGTGCGTGGCATCCGCTCCGTGAAAGAGTGCCAAGACCCGATGAAGACTGCAGAAGCACGGAGCATTAACGTGACTGATAATGCTCCGTGCCTCTCTGTGATCTCTTTACTACGAAATCGAAGTGAGATAAAGTTGTCACTGTGATTTCGTAGTAAAGAGATCACAGAGAGGCACGGAGCATTATCAGTCATGTTAATGCTCCGTGCTTCTGCAGTCTGCATCGGGTCTTGGCACTCTTTCACGGAGCGGATGCCACGCACGGCATCCGCTCGTGTGAAACAGCCCTTACTATTGGGATTATTAAAAAAAGTCGCAAAAAAGTCGCAATTTCACTCCAGTGAGGACCATGCTTATCTTATGAGACTTTTTAATAGAACATGCGACTTTTTCATAAAAACGTGCGACTTTTTCGTAAAGATGTGCGACTTTTGTAAAGCTGCTTACTGACGGATAAACTGCTACCGTCAAACCACATTTATTACAGTCTTAAAGGGCCGATCATAAATCTGACTTGGCTAAAACTGACTTTAGCCATATGTGAAAGTGGAGTGAGCTGTCAGAGTCATGATAAATCTGGCCCTATGGCTCTCAGACTATGGAGACACTAAAACATGATTTTTTTTGTTTCAAAAATGAAATCATTGTGTAAAACTTACATAAATAAAAAAAAGTATACATATTAGGTATCGATGCTTCCGTATCGACCGGCTCTATAAAAATATCACATGACCTAACCCCTCAGGTGAACACTGTAAAAAAATATTAGTAAAAACGATGTAAAAAAAGCAATTTTTTGTCATCTTACATCACATAAAGTGTAATAGCAAGCGATCAAAAAATCATATGCACCCCAAAATAGTGAAAATCAAACCTTCATCTCATCCCGCAAAAATGAGACCCTACTTAAGATAATCGCCCAAAAACTGAAAAAACTATGGCTCTCAGACTATGGAGACACTAAAACATGATTTTTTTTGTTTCAAAAATGAAATCATTGTGTAAAACTTACATAAATAAAAAAAAAGTATACATATTAGGTATCGTCGCGTCCGGATCGACCGCCTCTATAAAAATATCACATGACCTAACCCCTCAGGTGAACACCGTAAAAAAATAAAAATAAAAACTGTGTAAAAAAAGCCATCTTTTGTCATCTTACATCACAAAAAGTGGAATAGCAAGCGATCAAAAAGTCATATGCACCCCAAAATAGTGCTAATCAAACCGTCATCTTATCCCACAAAAAATGAGACCCTACCTAAGATAATCGCCCAAAAACTGAAAAAAACTATGGCTCTCAGACTATGGAGACACTAAAGCATGATTTTTTTTTGTTTTTTTTCCTGAAATTTCATATCTATTTTTCATTAATTCTTGTGGAACACCTAAAGGGTTAACGACGTTTGTAAAATCAGTTTTGAATACCTTGAGGGGTGTAGTTTCTTAGATGAGGTCACTTTTATGGAGTTTCTACTCTAGGGGTGCATCAGGGGGGCTTCAAATGGGACATGGTGTCAAAAAAAAACAGTCCAGCAAAGTCTGCCTTCCAAAAACCGTATAGCATTCCTTTCCTTCTGCGCCCTACCGTGTGCCCGTACAGCAGTTTACGACCACATATAGGGGTGTTTCTGTAAACTACAGAATCAGGGCCATAAATATTGAGTTTTGTTTGGCTGTTAAAGGGAGTCTGTCACCACATTTGAGCATATTAGACTGATCAAATAGCGTTATATGTGCCACCCAGAACTTAAAAACGGTACCTTTGTTGTATCTAATGGAGTTTTCTTTCAGCCAAAAATGAACTTTTAAGATTCTGTAAATGCGCCCTCTCAAGTGCCCAGGGCGGCATCTCAAATCGTCCGAGCCCCAGGCAGCACCTCCTCAACGACTCATAACCCCGCCCTCCGTGTGCCTCTGCCCGCCCGTTTACTCTCCTCCTCTCTCCTTTTCCACTGCGCTACGAATTTGACAGCGCAGCCGCAGTGGAAAAAGAGGGAGGAGGAGAGTAAGGTAGCAGGTGTGAGCTTGCTAGAAGCAGATCTACAAGAATTACTTGAATAGTAAAAAAGTAGTGGACAAGCAGAGTCAGAACCAGGAGAGATGGATAAGCCCAAACACCAGACAAGGGGTTAGGCCAGAAACTAGCCACTGTCAGAATACCAGGAGAATCACAAGAAGGCAGTTCAGCAGATGATAGGTTATTATAGACTGTGCAGGGACACACCCCCAACTGGTAACTCCCATCTGTACCTTTATCCATAAACTTCGAGCGATAATAGCAAAAGAATGGCACAACATAGAGTCATAAGAAAACATGCTTGAGAATTGTCATGGAATTACATGGAAAATGCACATAGCTACTAAAACAGTCATGTCAGGAGCGGTGACAGGTTCTCTTTAGGTAAATAATCACTTCTGTAATTTTCCCTTAACCCAATAGTTGCTTCAATCAATTCTAATACCAATACTACTGTAGCCTCACATTTTATGACACTGTTTCTGGAACAGGGGCATTTTAGAAATCTGTTTTCGCCCAGGCCCTTCCATCAAACCTGATTCAACCAGATATAGTGCAGTGAGATGTTGTATAACCATATACACCAGCAGTTGTGGAAATGTAGAATTGTACAGATGCATGCACATCCCCTGGTGTAATTACTGAGAGCGACTGTGGGAATCTTTAGTTATTCCTAGTTTGTTTGCTAGTTTTCATGCCAGAAATAAATTGCTGGCCAAATCATTTCTGTGCTATGGAAACTTTCAAGGCTGATTTCTTTATAGAAATTATGACAATTCTCGTTTATATCACAAAGCATGATAACCTTGCTGGCCACTGACTATTGTGTAGTACTGAGTATCCGTCAATATATATATATATATATATATATATATATATATATATACACTGCTCAAAAAAATAAAGGGAACCCTTTAAACAACACAATGTAACTCCAAGTCAATCACTCTTCTGTGAAATCAAACTGTCCACTTAGGAAGCAACACTGAGTGACAATCAATTTCACATGCTGTTGTGCAAATGGGATAGACAACAGGTGGAAATTATAGGCAATTAGCAAGACACCCCCAATAAAGGAGTGGTTCTGCAGGTGGTGACCACAGACCACTTCTCAGTTCCTATGCTTCCTGGCTGATGTTTTGGTCACTTTTGAATGCTGGCGGTGCTTTCACTCTAGTGGTAGCATGAGACGGAGTCTACAACCCACACAAGTGGCTCAGGTAGTGCAGCTTATCCAGGATGGCACATCAATGCGAGCTGTGGCAAGAAGGTTTGCTGTGTCTGTCAGCGTAGTGTCCAGAGCATTGAGGCGCTACCAGGAGACAGGCCAGTACATCAGGAGATGTGGAGGAGGCCATAGGAGGGCAACAACCCAGCAGCAGGACCGCTACCTCTGCCTTTGTGCAAGGAGGAGCACTGCCAGAGCCCTGCAAAATGACCTCCAGCAGGCCACAAATGTGCATGTGTCTGCTCAAACGGTCAGAAACAGACTCCATGAGGGTGATATGAGGGCCCGACGTCCACAGGTGGGGGTTGTGTTTACAGCCCAAAACCATGCAGGACGTTTGGCATTTGCCAGAGAACACCAAGATTGGCAAATTCGCCACTGGCACCCTGTGCTCTTCACAGATGAAAGCAGGTTCACACTGAGCACATGTGACAGACGTGACAAAGTCTGGAGACGCCGTGGAGAACGTTCTGCTGCCTGCAACATCCTCCAGCATGTCCGGTTTGGCATTGGGTCAGTAATGGTGTGGGGTGGCATTTCTTTGGAGGGCCGCACAGCCCTCCATGTGCTCGCCAGAGGTAGCCTGACTGCCATTAGGTACTGAGATGAGATCCTCAGACCCCTTGTGAGACCATATGCTGGTGCGGTTGGCCCTAGGTTCCTCCTAATGCAAGACAATGCTAGACCTCATGTGGCTGGAGTGTGTCAGCAGTTCCTGCAAGACGAAGGCATTGATGCTATGGACTGGACGCCCGTTCCCCAGACCTGAATCCAATTGAGCACATCTGGGACATCATGTCTCGCTCTATCCACCAACGTCACGTTGCACCACAGACTGTCCAGGAGTTGGCAGATGCTTTAGTCCAGGTCTGGGAGGAGATCCCTCAGGAGACCGTCTGCCACCTCATCAGGAGCATGCACAGGCGTTGTAGGGAGGTCATACAGGCACGTGGAGGCCACACACACTACTGAGCCTCATTTTGACTTGTTTTAAGGACATTACATCAAAGTTGGATCAGCCTGTAGTGTTTTTTTCCACTTTAATTTTGAGTGTGACTCCAAATACAGACCTCCATGGGTTGAAAAATTTGATTTCCATTTTTTTTATTTTTGTGTGATTTTGTTGTCAGCACATTCAACTATGTAAAGAACAAAGTATTTCAGAAGAATATTTAATTAATTCAGATCTAGGATGTGTTATTTTTGTGTTCCCTTTATTTTTTTGAGCAGTGTATATATACACTCACCTAAAGAATTATTAGGAGCACCATACTAATACGGTGTTGGACCCCCTTTTGCCTTTAGAACTGCCTTAATTCTACGTGGCATTGATTCAACAAGGTGCTGATAGCATTCTTTAGAAATGTTGGCCCATATTGATAGGATAGCATCTTGCAGTTGATGGAGATTTGAGGGATACACATCCAGGGCACAAAGCTCCCGTTCCACCACATCCCAAAGATGCTCTATTGGGTTGAGATCTGGTGACTGTGGGGGCCATTTTAGTACAGTGAACTCATTGTCATGTTCAAGAAACCAATTTGAAATGATTCGAGCTTTGTGACATGGTGCATTATCCTGCTGGAAGTAGCCATCAGAGGATGGATACATGTTCTCATTCTGTTTACGCCAAATTCGGACTCTACCATTTGAATGTCTCAACAGAAATCGAGACTCATCAGACCAGGCAACATTTTTCCATTCTTCAACAGTCCAATTTTGGTGAGCTCGTGCAAATTGTAGCCTCTTTTTCCTATTTGTAGTGGAGATAAGTGGTACCCGGTGGGGTCTTCTGCTGTTGTAGCCCATCCGCCTCAAGGTTGTGCGTGTTGTGGCTTCACAAATACTTTGCTGCATACCTCGGTTGTAACGAGTGGTTATTTCAGTCAACATTGCTCTTCTATCAGCTTGAATCAGTCGGCCCATTCTCCTCTGACCTCTAGCATCCACAAGGCATTTTTGTCCACAGGACTGCCGCATACTGGATGTTTTTCCCTTTTCCCACCATTCTTTGTAAACCCTAGAAATGGTTGTGCGTGAAAATCCCAGTAACTGAGCAGATTGTGAAATACTCAGACCGGCCCGTCTGGCACCAACAACCATGCCACGCTCAAAATTGCTTAAATCACCTTTCTTTCCCATTCTGACATTGAGTTTGGAGTTCAGGAGATTGTCTTGACCAGGACCACACCCCTAAATGCATTGAAGCAACTGCCATGTGATTGGTTGACTAGATAATTGCATTAATGAGAAATAGAACAGGTGTTCCTAATAATTCTTTAGGTGGGTGTATATTCGTATATATATATATATATATATATATATATTGTTTTTGTACATTTGGTTATTCAACATTTATTAGTGACTAGAGAAAGTTTTAGGTTCGATTCTACCACATCAGTTCGAAGATTTGGTTACAAATAAACAACCTGAATCTAAAGTGTTCCATCGGGCCTAAAAATGTAAACAAGGGATTCAAGAATTATACCTTAACAGAGGAAGATGCTTTCTTGTGTTTATATGTACACAGTAGTATCAGAAAAAGCAGTGGTCCAAAAATTACACTTAATGGGGGCAGGTGCCTGGCAGTGTTTATTCACATGCAGTAGTATCAGAAAAAATATTGGCCTGTTTTGAACAAGCAGCCCAAAAATGTGTCCTTTTTAGGGAGCAGCAGCAGTACTCTATGGAACCTAACGGACAAGGCAGGAGATGTGTGGCTGTGTAAGGGTAGTTGTAGAGGTAGTATTAACGTCAGCAGTAGCAGCACATTATAGAACCTTACAGACTTTAAATAGCAGGGTTATTGGTAGTCATAGTGGCAGGAGGGGGAGAAGCAGCTGTGGCAGAAGCAATACAGTACAGAACATGGTGGACAGATGGACAGCAACAGTGGAATAATTTGGCTTGTGATAAATAGCCGCTGTCAGCAATGGCAGATCTATTCATTGGCTTCAGCTCCAGGTGTGTGAAAATCCTGATGGACCCATGCCGGATTAATTTTTACAAATGTAAGGTCTTCTACCCTTGCAGAGCACATAACATAGTAACATAGTTTATAAGGCAGAAAAAGGACATCTGTCCATCCATCCAGTTCAGCCTGTTATTCAAGCCTGTCAGACAATCTTGTCTGCTTTGGTGTGGGGACGCCACCTGTCATGCTCAATACACTGGAGGTTGGACAAGACAGTACACTGATAGCAAACTGAGCCGGTTTGCCTCTCCCACAGTCCATGGAGTCTGAGAACAGGGTATATGCCAGAGAAAGGGCACAGTCAGTGCAGGTGCAACTGAACTAGTGTTGAGCGCAAATATTCGAATAGCGAATTTTTCTCGCGAATATCGGCACTTCGATAATTTGCGAATATTTTGAATATATTGATATATATTCAAGAGTAATAGCGGCTCTCCCAGATTACTCCCTGGAGTGGTGCTCTTGTCTGGAGTGGCTCACCCAACCACTGATAGTATAGAAATGGTAGAAGTAAAGAAAATCGACAGGCACTCTATATCTGGTTTTTATAGGATATTTATTGTTGGTTATCTTACAAAAGTTTTTATTAAAAATATTTTTATTATTAAAATATTATGTTATAAAAAAATTATTGGTTGGTTGTTTTCTTGTTGGTTTATAATGAGAGTTAGGGTGTTATAGTGTGAACTGAAAATACTTTAAAAGTATTAAAAGTAAGGGCTCAGTGATTGTGTGTAGTGCTGGGATTATCATATATCACTATATCCTGTGTAATCTTCATTGAACATTTATGCTCATCGATTATATCATATTTTTCTCATCAATTATATATTTTTCTCATCGATTATTATTTTCCTATTTATCGAATATACTCCCATCGATTAAGTATCGATTAGATATTTGCATTTCCAACAAACTTATACTTCACCATCCCCCCCCACCATCCGGGTGATAATCCCAGCACTACACAATCACTGAGCCCTTACTTTTAATACTTTTAAAGTATTTTCAGTTCACACTATAACACCCTAACTCTCATTATAAACCAACAAGAAAACAACCAACCAATAATTTTTTAATAACATAATATTTTAATAATAAAATTATTTTTAATAAAAACTTTTGTAAAATAACCAACAATAGATATCCTATAAAAACCAGATATAGAGTGCCTGTCGATTTCTTTACTTCTACCATTGATATATATTCGTTAAAACGAATATTATTATATATTTTTTTCATTTGAACCCATTAGTGATAGTAAATGTAGTGGGTTCAGATGAAAAAAAATATGAATATTCGTATTACGAATATAGCGCTATATTCTACATATTCGACAATTCTACCATGCCAACCCAATAGGAAAGCTACTTAACACCCTTACGCGATTTGATTAATGTGCATATTTAATTGCCAATTTTTCACAATAGAATAGCATTTGCACGAATATAATGAATTAGCCAATATATCACGAATATTTAGCGAAATATTTGTGAAATATCGCAAATTCGAATATGGCACCTGCCGCTCATCACTAAATTAAACCCACAATTCCCTCATTATTGGTAGCACATCCGTAATTACACAGGGAGATGTGCACTGCTGACGATTACCGTACATCTCACCATCCTGACAAAATGTGCAAATCGCCCAACAAACAAGTGATTGCTCTTTTATTAGCTGATCAGCGGCACGATTATACAGGCCAGTTCTCAGGAATGAGCGCTCCTATGGACACTTGATCCCAGTAATTGGCCCAAATCTCCTGCAGTATAACAGGGACAAAGGGATTTCCCTGTAAAAATTATTTTTTAATAAGGTCCTGTAGCATGGCCCCTGAAACAAAAGATTTATACTTACCTGTTCCATGCCGCTCTGGTCCTCCACACTGCTCTACTGTCTCCATTTTCCTGTCCCTGCCCTATTAACATCTAGCTGGCTGTGGGCATGGTTAAATGCACAGCTCCAGCCAATGACTGGCTTCAGCAGTGATGTGGCCACAAGCATGTCACAACTGAAGCCAGTCATTTGCTGGAGGGTGCATGTGGCCATGTCCATGCACTGCCAGTGTAAACAGTTCATGGACCGTAAGATGGAGACAGTGAGGGTGGTGTGGAGCAGGTAAGTATGAATGTTCTGTTTCGGGGCCATGCTACAGGAACTCATTAAAAATCATATTTGCTGGAAAAACCATTTAAGTGGTGACATTTCCTTCCATACTGTCTCCTATTCATAAATGAGCGCACTAGCGTAGGTATAGGGGTCGCAGTGGTCGCAATTGCGACCGGGCCCCTAAGTCAGGGGGACCCACGGGGCCCCCTCAAGCCAGGAGTGTCCACAGTGAATCTGAGTGGCTGTACGATATAGGTGGTGGCCTCCCCCCATCATGGTGGCATATGTTATTTCACCTTCTTGTGTTACAGACCCCTGTACAATTTAACAATCTTCTTTAAGGGTCCATTCACACGTCCTCAACGTGTTTTGCGGATCCGCGGATCCGCAAAACAAGGACAGCGGCAATGGGCGTTCCGCATTTTGCGGACCACACATTGCAGCACTTATAGAATATGCCTATTCTTGTCCGCAATTGCGGACAAGAATGGGACATGTTCTATTTTTTTCGGGAACGGAATTGCAGACCCGGAAGTGCGGGTCCGCAATTCCGTGTCCAGGAAGCACATCGTGCTGCCCCATAGAAATAAATAGGTCCGCAATTCCGTTCCGCAAAATGCGGAATGAAATTGCAGACGTGTGAACAGACCCTTATACACAGACATTTAGATTCATACATTTCCTACACTGGCACAAATGCGTTGCTAGTGACCAACTGCCTGTGCTCAATCCTACGCGTAACCGTCGCAAGTAATTTTTTTACTTATTTTTTATATATTTCTACTGCATAATATTTCCCCAGGAGGTCATAAAAAGACCATTGGGGGGGCACTGACACTTTTTTTAATTTTTTTATTTTGCACTTTTTCATTTTTATTTCTTTTGTTGGTATTTTATGAATTTGTTTATTTTATAATTTAAATATTTAATTAATATTTATAAGTGCTTTATTAAATTTTTTAAGATATATTTTTGCCACATGCGTCCCACAAGAGGTCATAAAAAGACATTTGGGGGAAAGTGAACATTTTTATTTTGCATTTTTTCCTTTTATTTTTTTATTATTTTCTTTTTATTTTAAATATATTTATTCCACATAATATGTCCCCCAAGAGGTCTTTAACCGCCTCCGGACCGCCTAACGCAGGATCGCGCTCCGGAGGCGGCAGCCCTGCGCACAGTCACGCATATATGCGTCATCTCGCGAGACGCGAGATTTCGCTCAAAGCCGGCCCGCGCATGCGCATCGCGGGCCGGCAAAAGTTAAAGAAGTATTTCGTCATCAGCCTGCCAGCCAATGATCGTGGCTGGCAGGCTGGCGATTTTCAAAAAATCAAATCAAAAGCCAGATAACACATTATATTTGTAAATATGATGTGTTAAATGGCTTGTCTGCTCCTCTGCTGGTCCTTTTCGTCGGTTGGTTCCAGCAGAGGAGCAGACATCACAGTGAGTAGCACCAAACACTTAACCTTAGCCCCAGATCACCCCCATCACCCGAATTAACCCCTTGATCACCCCTTGATCGCCCCTGTCAATCACCTAATGAAAGGAAAAAAGTGATCAGTGTAAACTGTCACATTTTTTTTTCACTGGTATTGACTGTTAGGTTTTAGGATAGTTTAGGCCCCTTGGTTAGGTAGTTTAGCGTCAGTTAGCGCCCAGCCCACCGCACCGCAGTCACTGATTCGCTGATTAGCGTATCGCTAATCAGCATTTGTACTTTTATAGTATCTGTAAGTGATCAAAACTGATCACAGTCAGATCTATAATTGTATTAGTGTCACCTTAGCTCGCCCTCCACCCAAAACGCAGTGTTTGCCCGATCACCCACACCCGCCCCGCCGCAGTGACAAAAAATATATATTTTTTTGATCACTGCACAATCACTTTCCAAGCGCTGCGGCGATAAAAAAATCAGTTTTGATATTTTTTATCAACCGCAGCGGCCTCCGGTACTTCGCTAGCCTCCCCTTTGTAAGACAGGCTTGCTTTTTTTCTTGGGTAGTCTCAGGGAATACCCCTAAATTTAGTAGTCCAAATGTCAAACAGGGGGTATTCTTCTGAAGAGGCCTACAGGATTCTGACCCAGTCGGATGAGGAATGGGAACCCTCATCTGACGAATCTAGCGGGTCAGAATATGAACCTGTAGAAAGCAGTGGCAGTCTGACCCAAAGTTCGGACGAGGAGGTTGAGGTCCCTGATAGAACCAGGCGTACCCGGCCCCGTGTCGCTAGACCACAGGTTGCGCAGGATCCGCTTCAAGAGCAGCAGAGTGGGGCTGGCGCTGTGGGATCACGTGGTGAGGCATACACCTGCAGCGCAGCCCTCCCTTGACCTAGTACCAGCACTGCCGTACAACATGGTGAAGTGGCGAGCACCAGAAGGGCAGTTGAAGCTGGTACGGTGGCACGTGCAGTAGTTACCCCGCCGCAGCCAGCGCACAGACAGGCCCGTAGACCCCCTAGAGTCCCTGAGGTGCTGGCAAATCCTGATTGGCAGTCACCAACTTCAGCCGCACCATTAGTTCCCCCTTTCACCGCCCAGTCTGGAGTTCGGGTTGGGACAGCTCAGATCGGTTCGGCCCTGGGATTTTTTGAGCTGTTCTTGACTGCGGAGCTCTTGGACTTAGTCGTGGCAGAAACAAATCGGTATGCCACTCAATTTATATCCGCCAACCCGGGAAGCTTTTATGCCCAGTCTTTCCGGTGGAAACCAGTCCAATTTTACGAAATTAAAATTTTTCTGGGCCTTCTCCTCAACATGGGTCTAACCAAAAAGCATGAATTGCGGTCATATTGGTCCACGAACCCGATAGATCACATGCCCATGTTTTCTGCTGCTATGTCCAGGGCACGATTTGAGGCCATCCTGCGTTTCCTGCACTTTAGCGACAACACCACCTCCCGTCCCAGAGGCCACCCAGCTTTTGACCGGCTCCACAAAATTCGGCCCCTCATAGACCACTTCAACCAGAAATTTGCAGATTTGTATACCCCAGAGCAAAACATCTGCGTAGACGAGTCCCTAATACATTTTACCGGGCGCCTTGGCTTCAAACAATACATCCCAAGCAAGCGCACCCGGTATGGGGTCAAATTGTATAAGCTCTGTGAAAGAGCCACAGGCTATACCCACAAATTTCGGATCTATGAGGGAAAAGATCAGACCCTGGAGTCGGTCGGTTGCCCTGACTACCTGGGGAGCAGTGGGAAGACAGTCTGGGACTTGGTGTCACCCTTATTTGGCAAGGGGTACCATCTTTATGTGGACAATTTCTACACAAGTGTATCCCTCTTCAGGCATTTGTTCCTAGAACTAGTCGCGTGGGCTTCCCCCAACGGCTCGTTACCACCCGTCTTGCAAGGGGGGAGAGGGCTGACTTGTGTAACGAAGAACTGCTCGCAGTGAAATGGAGAGACAAGCGTGACGTTTACATGCTCTCCTCCATTCACGCAGACACGACAATACAAATTGAGCGAGCAACCCGTGTCATTGAAAAGTCCCTCTGTGTCCACTACTATAATTTGCTCATGGGAGGGGTGGACTTCAATGACCAGATGTTGTCTCCGTATTTAGTTTCCCGACGCACCAGACACTGGTATAAGAAGGTGTCTGTATATTTAATTCAATTGGCTGCATATAATAGTTTTGTTCTCTACAGTAAGGCCTCATGCACACGACCGCTGTGTGCATCCATGGCCGTTGTGCCATTTTCCGTTTTTTTTCGCGGACCCATTGACTTTCAATGGGTCCGTGGAAAAATCGGAAAATGCACCGTTTTGCAGCCGAGACCGTGATCCGTGTATCCTGTCCGTCAAAAAAATATGACCTGTCCTATTTTTTTGACGGACAACGGTTCACGGACCCATTCAAGTCAATGGGTCCGTGAAAGAACACGGATGCACACAAGATTGGCATCCGTGTCCGTGATCCGTGGCCGTAGGTTAGTTTTTATACAGACGGATCCGAAGATCCGTCTGCATAAAAGCTTTTTCATAGCTGAGTTTTCACTTCGTGAAAACTCAGAACCGACAGTATATTCTAACACAGAGGCGTTCCCATGGTGATGGGGACGCTTCAGGTTAGAATATACTAAAAGAACTGTGTACATGACTGCTCCCTGCTGCCTGGCAGGTGCTGCCAGGCAGCAGGGGGCAGTTCCCCCCCCTGTAGATAACACTTTGGTGGCCAGTGCGGCCGCCCCCCCCTCCCTCCCCTGTAGTTAACTCATTGGTGGCCAGTGGGCCCCCCTCCCTCCCCTGTAGTTAACTCATTGGTGGCCAGTGGGCCCCCCTCCCTCCCCTGTAGTTAACTCTTTGGTGGCCAGTGCGGCCGGCCCCCCTCCCTCCCCTGTAGTTAACTCGTTGGTGGCCAGTGGGCCCCCCTCCCTCCCCTGTAGTTAACTCGTTGGTGGCCTGTGCGGCCGGCCCCCCTCCCTCCCCTGTAGTTAACTCGTTGGTGGCCAGTGGGCCCCCCCTCCCACCCCTGTAGTTAACTCATTGGTGGCCAGTGGGCCCCCCTCCCTCCCCTGTAGTTAACTCGTTGGTGGCCAGTGGGCCCCCCCTCCCTCCCCTGTAGTTAACTCATTGGTGGCCAGTGGGCCCCCTCCCTCCCCTGTAGTTAACTCGTTGGTGGCCAGTGGGCCCCCCTCCCTCCCCTGTAGTTAACTCGTTGGTGGCCTGTGCGGCCGGCCCCCCTCCCTCCCCTGTAGTTAACTCGTTGGTGGCCAGTGGGCCCCCCTCCCTCCCCTGTAGTTAACTCATTGGTGGCCAGTGGGCCCCCCTCCCTCCCCTGTAGTTAACTCGTTGGTGGCCAGTGGGCCTTTTCCCCTCCCTCCCCCTCCTAATTAAAATCTCCCCCCTATCATTGGTGGCAGCGGAGAGTACCGATCGGAGTCCCAGTTTAATCGCTGGGGCTCCGATCGGTAACCATGGCAACCAGGACGCTACTGCAGTCCCGGTTGCCATGGTTACTTAGCAATTTGTAGAACCATTATACTTACCTGCGAGCTGCGATGTCTGCGTCCGGCCGGGAGTTCCTCCTACTGGTAAGTGACAGGTCATGTCACTTACCAGTAGGAGGAGCTCCCGGCCAGTGCAGTGCAACACTCCAGACTGATAAGCTGTGCTTCTGTCCTGCAAGAAAGGGGCCTCAAACCTTGGCTCTGCAGGCCACATGTACCGTGGTCTAGAACCCTAGTACCCCTGGTCTAGAAGCATTGCTATCCAGTAGTTATTACTTTGCTTAATGCTAGCGATACACTTGTCAGCACGTAAGCAACCATGCATGCAGTTTGCCATGCTCGACAGCATGCCCAAGGACCTAGCCGTTTCAGGCTCCACCCTGTGCAGCCTTGAGTTTATCTAGTAGCAGGATCTGAATTTTTACTCTGTTCCATCAGGCAGCTCACCTGCTGGTCTCCTTATTAGTGTTGAGCGCGAATATTCTAATCGCAAATTTTTATCGCGGACATCGCTACTTCGAGAATTCACAAAGATCTAGAATATAGTGCTGTATCTTCGTAATTGCGAATATTCTAGATTTTTTTTATCATTAAATAAACCTCTAACCTGTTTTTTCTTATTGTATAAAACTTCTCTTTAGTCTTATTATGCTATTTATCATCCATATCTTTTTTTTACTTATCATTAATAAACTTTTGTTATAAGTATTTTCCCACCTATCATTAATATTTTTTTTATAGATGCTATATTATTTTAAAAATAAATCATTACCTATAACATACAATAGACAACATATAACAGACAATCACACAAAGGCTGTATGCCAAAAGCCAGGTATGTGCAAGACAACAAACAGTCTATCGATAAGACAGATACAGACAGCATACCTTACAGTGGCAAACTTGTGTGCAATGAGACATTCAATCCCAGCTCTCATCTGACTGAGTTCTTTTAAGGACTATTGTGTGTGGTGGCAGCAATTTAAAGGGAGTCTGTCATCAGCATTTCACTTTTTTAACCCTTCCCATAGCTCCCTAGCATGCTTACAGTTAATAAAAAAAACTTTACCTCTGGCATCAATCCTGGACTTATAAAACCATCAAAAAGATTTTTATAACGTATGCAAATGAGGGCTCGCAAGTGCCCAGGGGCGGCATTACCCTCGTAGGTGCACTGCTAGCTCAGCCTTTTCCTTGCTTCCCCGCGCCCCTTCATACCCTCCGCCTGCCCATCCTTTCCCTCTGACCGCCTATCTACCAACGCAGGCGCAGTGCCGGCGATTGCCTGCGCTATGACAAGATGACTGACGGCACTGCGCTTGCGCGGGATTTGGGATGCCGGCGAGAGGACGATCGGGGTGTTTGCCGCAGAGCGCGGCGCTGAGGAGGGGGGGTGTTGAGCACTTAGCCGCGCCTCTGGGAGGCGATTTAGATGAACTTGGAGGTGTTATTAGTTTTCAAATTTAGCCGGGCACGGCACTTCAGAGGGGCGTTCCTGGGCACCGTGGAGAAAGAATAACGCCCCTCTGGGCTTCTAACAGCGTCATTTACATATCATAAGAATCGATTTTTTGAAGAAATGACAAGACTCACAATCAAAAGAACAAGACAGATGGAAAAAAGGTACTCTGTTAAACATGGATTCATGAAAAAAAAATTGGGGTAAATTGCTAGTGACAGATTCCCTTCTCAGCCCTATTGGACTTGGCCATTTTTTTGCAAATCTGACCAGTGTCACTTTAATTGCTGATTAACTTTAAAACGCTTTGACTTATCCAGGCCATTCTGAGACAGTTTTTTCGTCACATATTGTACTTCATGACACTGGTAAAATGAAGTAAAAAAAAAAATATTTTTTATTTATAAAAAAATACCAAATTTACCAAAAATTTGTAAAAAATTGCAAATTTCCAAGTTTCAATTTCTCTACTTTTATAATACATAGTAATACCTCCAAAAATAGTTATTACTTTACATTCCCCATATGTCTACTTCATGTTTGGATCAATTTGGGAATGATATTTTATTTTTGGGGGATGTTACAAGGCTTAGAAGTTTAGAAGAAAATCTTGAAATTTTTCAGAAATTTTCAAAAACCCACTTTTTAGGGACCAGTTCAGGTCTGAAGTAACTTTGTGAGGCTTACATAATAGAAACCACCCAAAAATGACCCCATTCTAGAAACTACACCCCTCAAGGTATTCAAAACTGATTTTACAAACGTCGTTAACCCTTTAGGTGTTCCACAAGAGTTATTGGCAAATGGAGATGAAATTTCAGAATTTCTATTTCTAGTAACCTTGCCTCACAAAAATGTAATATAGATAAACCAAAAATCATATGTACCCTAAAAATAGTAGTCCCGTAGTTTCCAAAATGGGGTCACTTTTATGGAGTTTCTACTCTAGGTGTGCAATAGGGGGGCTTCAAATGGGACATGGTGTAAATAAACCAGTCCAGCAAAATCTGCCTTCCAAAAACCACACGGCGCACCTTTCCGTCTACGCCCTACCATGTGCCCGTACAGTAGTTTACGGCCACATATGGGGTGTTTCTGCAAACTACACCATTCTAGAAACTACATCCCTCGAGGTATTCAAAACTGATTTTACAAACTTTGTTAACCCTTTAGGTGTTGCACAAGAGTTATTGGCAAATAGAGATTAAATTTGAGAATTTAAATTTTTGGGTAAATTTTCCATTTTAATAAATTTTTTCCAGTAACAAAGCAAGGGTTAACAGACAAACAAAATGCTATATTTATTGCCCGGATTCTGTAGTTTGCAGAAACCCCCCAATATGTGGCCGTAAACTACTGTACGGGCACACAGTAGGGCGTAGAGGGAAAGGTGCGCCGTATGGTTTTTGGAAGGCAGATTTTGCTGGACTGTTTTTTTTTACACCATGTCCCATTTGAAGCCCCCCTGATGCACCCCAGAGTAGAAACTCCATAAAAGTGACCCCATCTAAGAAACTAAACCCCTCAAGGTATTCAAAACTGATTTTACAAACTTTGTTAACCCTTTAGGTGTTGCACAAGATTTAATGGAAAATAGAGATACAATTTAAAAATTTCACTTTTTTGGCAGATTTTCCATAGTAATATTTTTTTCCCAGTTACAAAGCAAGGGTTAACAGCCAAACAAAACTCATTATTTATGGCCCTGATTCTGTAGTTTACAGAAACACCCCATATGTGGTCGCAAACTGCTGTACGGGCACACGGCAGGGCGCAGAAGGAAAGGAATGCCATACGGTTTTTGGAAGGCAGATTTTGCTAGACAGTTTTTTTGGACACCATGTCCAATTTATAGCCCCCCTGATGCACCCCTAGAGTGGAAACTCAAAAAAAGTGACCCCATTTTAGAAACTACGGGATAGGGTGGAAGTTTTGTTGGTACTAGTTTAGGGTACATATGATTTTTGGTTGCTCTATATTACACTTTTTGTGAGGCAAGGTAACAAGAAATAGCTTTTTTGGCACCGTTTTTTTTTGTTATTTGCAACATTCATCTGAAAGCTTAGATCATGTGGTATTTTTATAGAGCAGGTTGTCACGGACGCGGCGATACCTAATATGTATAATTTTTTATTTATTTATGTAAGTTTTACACAATGATTTCATTTTTTAAACAAAAAAAATCATGTTTTAGTGTCTCCATAGTCTGAGAGACATAGTTTTTTCAGTTTTTGGGCGATTATCTTAGGTAGGGTCTCCTTTTTTTGTGGGATGAGATGTCGGTTTGATTGGCACTATTTTGGGGTGCATATGACTTTTTGATCGCTTGCTATTACACTTTTTGTGACGTAAGATGACAAAAAATTGCTTTTTTTGCACCGTTTTTATTTGAATTTTTTTACGGTGTTCACCTGAGGGGTTAAGTCATGTGATATTTTTATATAGCCGGTCGATATGGACGTGGAGATACCTAATATGTATACTTTTTATTTATTTATGTAAGTTTTACACAATGATTTCATTTTTGAAACAAAAAAAATCATGTTTTAGTGTTTCCATAGTCTAAGAGCCATAGTTTTTTCACTTTTAGGGCGATTATCTTGGGTAAGGTTTGATTTTCGCGGGATGAGATGACGGTTTGAATGGTACTATTTTGGCGTACATGCGACTTTTTTGATCACTTTTATTACCTTTTTTGGGAAGTAAGGTGGGCAAAATTTCAATTTCTCATAGTTTAAATTTTTTTATTTTTATGGCGTTCACCTTGCGAGGAAAGTAACATGACCGTTTTATAGGTCAGGTCGTTAAGGACGCGGCGATACATAATATGTGTAGAGTATTTATTATTATTTTTTTTTTATTCAGTGATAAATGTCTTTTTTTTTATCTTAACTTTTTTCAATTTTTTATTTATTTTTTTGACCCAGACCCACTTTGTTCTTGAAGATCCAGTGGGTCTGATATCTGTATAATAAAGTACAGTACACTATATAGTGTATTGTACTGTATTTTACTTACACTTTGTCTGAACAGATCTATGCCTTTAGCACAGATCTGTTCAGCACCATGGACAGCAGGATGCCTGAGAAGGCGTCCTGTTGCCATGGGAACCTTCCCCGCCTGCTCAGTTGTGGCCACAACTGAGCAGACGGGGAAGGGTAAGGAGGGGGGCTCCCTCCCTCTGTCACCCCATCCTGTCGGGGGGCTGCAAAGGCACAGCAGCCCCCTGATAGGAGAGGGAGGGAGCCCCCTCTTACTGTTAACATTTTCCATACAGCGGTCCGTACGGACCGCGGTATGGAAAGGGTTAAACGGCTGACATCACAGCACAGATGTCAGCCGTTTATACCAGAGTGTCAGCAATGTGCTGACACTCTGGTATACCACTGGACACCAATGAATATTCAAGAGGAGGTGGGCGGGGGTTCACGATCCCGCCTGCATCACCGCTCGCCTCCCGCACCACCTAAAACACCCCCCTGCACCACCCGCCGCCATAAAAACATTCAGGGGTGCAGGGGGGGTGGGGCATTTTAAAGTTTGAAGAATCGGCAGAAAGCGCAGCAAACCGCAGGTCTGAATTGACCTGTGGTTTGCTGCGATCGCCGATACGGGGGGTCATATGACCCCCCCCGGCGTTGTGACAGGATGCCCGCTGAATGATTTCAGCGGGCATCCTGTTCCGATTAACCCCCGCAGCTCCGCAATCTCAATTTCAACTCATGATGTACCGGTCCTTAAGGTCCTTAAGGACTCGGGAAACATGCCTCACCGGTACGTCATGCGTCCCTAAGGGGTTAAGCACCACCATGTCTTCCACCAAGTCCAGTCTCAATAGCCAGGAATCTGGTCCACACAATCCTCATCCTGATCCTCCTACCTCCCACCATTTACAGTCTGACCAAACAAGTGATCCCACACTCGGATATTCCGAGGACCTCTTTTCATCGCCATTAATTGATTTGGCCCTCTCGCCAAGCATGCTTGAATAGGGACCTGAGATCTTGAGCCCCGATTGCCAACCTCTTGAGCATCCAGAGTCACAAGAAAATGACGCTGATGAACGGCAATTAGTGTTTAATGAGGTGGATGATGATGAGACACAGTTGCAAAGGACTCAAACGCAATTACTGTCTCAAGAGGTTGGGGAAGAGGAAGGTGGCAACAAGCTGAGCAAGGAAAGCAGTACAGAGGGGGAGGGATCTGCAGCACTTCAAGAGGCTGGAAGAGGCAGGGGAGTGGAAAAAGGTAGAAGGCCGGCACTATCGAACAGGCCCGCGACTGTTCCACGGAGCACCCCCTTGCGTAAATCTCCCTTGTCAAGGGGTAGGTGTTCCACAGTATGGCGCTTTTTTGAGGAAAGTGCAGACGACAAGACAATAGTAGTTTGCAACCTGTGCCACACCAAAATGAGACGGGGCGTGAACACTAGCAACCTCACCACCACCTGCATGATCCGCCACATGGCATCAAAGCACCCTAATAGGTGGGCTGAACGCCTGGGTCCACAATGTGTGTCTGTGGGTCACGCCACTGCCTCCTCTTATCCTGTGTTATGTGCTGGCCAATACCCTGTCCAAGATCCAGGCCCGGATGCCTCCCACCCTGCACCTGGACCTTCGCAAGCACCATCAGCGACCAGATCCATTTCCCTGTCCCAGCGCAGCGTCCAAATGTCATTACCCCATGCATTTGAACACAGGCGCAAATACCCGGCCACCCACCCACAGGGCATAGCACTTAATGCGCAGTTTTCCAAATTGCTGGCCCTGGAAATGTTGCCACTTAGGCTTGTGGACACTGAGGCCTTCTGCAGCCTGATGTCGGCGGCCGTCCCTCGTTACGCAGTCCCCAGCCGCCACTATTTTTCAAGGTGTGCCATGCCAGCCTTAAACCAACATGTGTCCCTTAACATCACACGTGCCCTGACCAACGCAGTTACTGGGAAGGTCCACTTAACCACGGACACATGGACAAGTGCTTTCGGCCAGGGACGCTACATTTCCCTGACGGCACACTGGGTGAATGTTGGGGAGGCCGGGAGCGTCTCGTACCCTGGGATGGCACAGGTGCTACCGATGCCAAGGATTGCGGGCCCTAATTCCATCAGGGTTTCCTCCACCACCTATGTTAGTGGCTCCAACCCCCACTTCTCCTCCTCCACTTCCACCTCCGAATTAGCCGCGTGCAGCACCAGTCAGTCATCAGTTGGTAGCCGGAAGCAGTGTAGCACTGTAGTGGGGAAACGGCAACAGGCCGTGCTGAAGCTGATCTGCCTAGGTGACTAGAGATGTCCCGAATAGTTCGCCGGCGAATAGTTCCCGGCGAACATAGCTTGTTCGCGTTCGCCGCGGCGGGCGAACATATGCGATGTTCGGTCCGCCCCCTATTCGTTATCATTGAGTAAACTTTGACCCTGTACCTCACAGTCAGCAGACACATTCCAGCCAATCAGCAGCAGACCCTCCCTCCCAGACCCTCCCACCTCCTGGACACCATCCATCATTCGGAAGCTGCATTCTTAGTGAGAGGAGGGACAGTGTAGCTGCTGCTGATTTAATAGGGAAATCTATAGCTAGGCTAGTGCATTCAGTGTCCACTCCAGTCCTGAAGGACTCATCTGATCTCTGCTGTAAGGACAGCACCCCAAAAAGCTCTTTTAAGGGCTAGAACATCAGTCTGCTTTTTTTTTCCTATGTAATCTAATTGCAGTTGCCTGCCTGCCTGCCTGCCTGCCAGCGTGTGTGTCAGGCTCACAGCGTATACTGTGCCCACTTGCCCAGTGCCACCACTCATATCTGGTGTCACAAAAGCTTGCATTTAAAAAAAAACAAAAAACTTTTTTGACTGTAATATAATAACAGTCAGTTGCCTGCACGCGTGTGCGTTTCAGGGCCTGCCGGGGCACAGTGTCACACCAGTGCAACTCATATCTGGTGTAACAGTGGTGTACATTTAAAAAAGAAAAAAACTTTTTTGACTGTGAAATAATATCAGTCAGTTTCCTTCACACGTGTGCGTTTCAGGGCCTGCCAGGGCACAGTGTCACACCAGTGCAACTCATATCTGGTTTAACAGTAGTGCACATTTAAAAAAAAAAAACTTTTTTGATTGTGAAATAATATCAGTCCGTTTCCTTCACACGTGTGCGTTTCAGTGCCTGCCAGGGCACAGTGTCACACCAGTGCAACCCATATCTGGTGTAACAGTGGTTTACATTTAAAAAAAAAAATAAAATTTTGACTGTGAAATAATATCAGTCAGCTTCCTTCATACGTGTGCGTTTCAGGGCCTGCCAGGGCACAGTGTCACACCAGTGCAACTCATATCTGGTGTAACAGTAGTGCACATTTAAAAATAAAATAAAATTTTGACTGTAATAGATTGAATAGCAGTTAGTTGTCTGCAAGAGTGTGTGTCAGGCCTACAGCGTCTACTCTGCCAACTTCTGCCAGTGCACAGTGCCACTCATATCTGGTGTCACAGTAGCTTGCACGCATAGTACAACTTAACTAATCTAAAAAAAAATGACAGGCAGAGGCAGGCCACCCTGCAGGGGCCGTCGTGGTCATGGTGCTGTGATTCTGTCACGGCTGAGGATGGGGAAAACCCTCAGCCGTGCGATGCCAGGAGATGGTAGGTCGCAACTTGGCCAGGACCACAGAATTAGGGAGCAGGTCACCTCCTAGCGCATCCCTAAGCTGACCCTGACTCCTAGCTGCATGAGCCGACCTTGATGGTAGGAGGGCTCATGCTCCGGAACCTCGGATCCCTACTAACCCTCCGCAGATCCCTGAGCTAGGAGCTGGGTAGACAGCCCTTTCCTCCTGGACGCGGAGAAACAGGAGTCTAAAGTGGCCAAGCTGTAAGGAGATGGGGTACATAAACAGACCTATGGATATGGCAAGAGAACAACTCTAGTTCAAACCTACCTGCCACAGCCTTGCTGACTGGATCCCGTGCTCACAAGCTGATGTCCAGACCATACATAAACGGACACAGCAAACACACATACACACACAGGAACCCAGATCCATAGCTGCATTAAACATGAAAGGAAAGCCACATCAACTTAACATCACATAAAAACATTTATGACCACAAGGGTGGCCCTCACTGGCAGATGGTATAAGGGACCAGGAAGGTGCCTCCAGCTTACAAACAAGGCTGGAGTACCCCTCAGACATCAGGTCTCAACTGAGGCTATATAGCCCAAAGTGGCCACACCCACACAGACGCACAGTGGAAAGGGAATTAACCCTTCCAACACCAAGGAGGGAAGTGAAACCACTTAAAGGGAAAGTGCATACATAACTAAACATCATACACCACAAACTGGGAAAGTGCACACATAAATATCACACCGCACCAGTTACCGCCGGCAACGGCATGCGTGGCAATCATGTCCTGGGAATCAGCCAACTGGCCGAGACACTGCCACACACGCACACAATACTACACGTTGCCACGGGCAACCACAAGTGACGGAAGGTGTAACAGTGCACACCATACAAACCAAACCAGGAGCTACCGCATGCACTTGGCAGCAAGCTGCCTAGCAACCGCTCAGGATGCTATACCGCCAAACACAATCTTGTTGCCAGCGGCAACCACACGTGAGGCAACAAACAAGTAGCCCTCACCATGTAGTTGACAACTACCAAACCGCAGGCAACCACATGCGGGTCCAGAGTCACGACCATGACCATGGTCGTGACAGATTCCCTTTGGCCCTAGAATAATGCCCAGTGTTCAGAGGCCACGTACCCTGAACTCGAAAAGTTCTGAGGACATAGTTGACTGGCTAACACAGGACACCCAATCTTCTACAGCTTCCGCTCGGAACCTTGACGCACCATTCTCCTCCAGCTTAGCTTCGGGCACCTCTCAAGTTACCACTCGCCCGCTTGCCACCAACACTAGCACCACAGCCGCTTCACTTGATCTGTCAGAGGAGTTATTTACACATCAGTTGGAAGAAATGAGTGATGCGCAACCATTATTGCCAGAGGATGTAGATAACAGGGATATGTCTCAGTCAGGCAGCATTACACACATGGACGTACGGTGTGATGATGATGATGTTGTACCCGCTGCTGCTTCCTTTGCTGAGTTGTCAGATACAAGTGAAGCGGTTGATGATGACGATGTGTCCGTGGATGTCATGTGGGTGCCCACTAGAAGAGAAGAAGAACAGGGGGAAAGTTCAGATGGGGAGACAGAGAGGAGGAGGAGACGAGTTGGAAGCAGGGGGAGGTTGTCGCAAGGAGCTAGTGGCACAGTCAGACAGCATGCATCGGCACCCGGGGTCAGCCAGACAGCACGCCAATCAACGCATGCTGTTGCCACCACCAGAATGCTGTCATTGCAGAGCTCAGCAGTGTGGCATTTTTTTTGTGTGTCTGCCTCTGACAATAGCGATGCCATTTGCATCCTGTGCCAAAAGAAACTGAGTCGTGGGAAGTCCAACACCCACCTAGGTACAACTGCTTTGCGAAGGCACATGATCGCACATCACAAATGCCTATGAGATCAACACATGAGTACAAGCAGCACACAAACTCAAAGCCGCCATCCTTCTCCTGGTCCAGCATCTTCAGCCACGTCAACCACTGCTGTCCTCCTTGCCCCCTCTTAACCATCCGCCACTCCGTCTCTCGCCTTGAGCAGTTTCTGCTCATCTGCCGACAGTCAGGTATCTGTCAAGGACATGTTTGAGCATAAGAAGCCAATGTCACAAAGTCACCCCCTTGCCCGGCGTCTGACAGCTGGCTTGTCTGAACTCTTAGCCCGCCAGCTATTACCATACAAGCTGGTAGAGTCTGAGGCGTTCCAAAAATTTGTAGCTATTGGGACACCGCAGTGGAAGGTACCCGGCCAAAATTTCTTTGCACAAAAGGCAATCCCCAGCCTGTACTCGATTGTGCAAAAGGAAGTAATGGCATGTCTGGCACACAGTGTTGGGGCAAGGGTCCATCTGACCACTGATACCTGGTCTGCAAAGCACGGTCAGGGCAGGTATATCACCTACACTGCGCATTGGGTAAACCTGCTGACGGCTGACAAGCATGGAATGCGTGGCTCTGCAGAGGAGTTGGTGACACCACCACGACTTGCAGGCAGGCCTGCTGCCACCTCCTCTACTCCTCCTACTCCATCCTCTTCCATAACCTCCTCGGCTGAGTCCTCTTCTGCTGCTGCGTCTTGCTCCACATCAACGGCACCCCCCCAGCTCCCCAGGGGCTATTCCACATCTCGGATATTGCAGTGTCACGCCGTCTTGGGGTTGACTTGCCTATAAGCAGAGAGTCACACCGGACCAGCCCTCCTGTCTGCCCTGAACGCACAGGTGGATCAGTGGCTGACTCCGCACCAACTGGAGATCGGCAAAGTGGTGTGTGACAACGGAAGCAATTTGTTGGCGGCATTAAATTTGGGCAAGTTGACACATGTGCCGTGCATGGCATATGTGTGTAATCTGATCGTACAATGCTTTGTGCATAAGTACCCAGGCTTACAGGACGTCCTGAAGCAGGCCAGGAAGGTGTGTGGCCATTTCAGGCATTCCTACACGGCCATGGCGCACTTTTCAGATATCCAGCGGCGAAACAACATGCCAGTGAGGCGCTTGATTTGCGACAGCCCGACACGTTGGAATTCAACACTCCTAATGTTCGACCGCCTGCTCCAACAAGAAAAAGCCATCAACGAGTATTTGTATGACCGGGGTGCTAGGACAGCCTCTGGGGAGCTGGGAATTTTTTTGCCACGTTACTGGACGCTCATGCGCAATGCCTGTAGGCTCATGCGTCATTTTGAGGAGGTGACAAACCTAGTCAGTCGCACTGAAGGCACCATCAGCGACATCATACCATTTGTTTTCTTCCTGCAGCGTGCCCTGCGAAGAGTGCTGGATCAGGCTGTAGATGAGCGTGAAGAGGAAGAGTTGTGGTCACCATCACCACCAGAAACAGAATTATCAGCATCGCTTGCTGGACCTGCGGCAACGCTGGAAGAGGATTGTGAGGAAGAGGAGTCAGAGGAGGAATGTGGCTTTGAGGAGGAGGAGGAAGACCAACCACAACAGGCATCCCAGGGTGCTCGTTGTCACCTATCTGGTACCCGTGGTTTTGTACGTGGCTGGGGGGAAGAACATACCTTCAGTGAGATCAGTGAGGACGAGGAACGGGACATGAGTAGCTCGGCATCCAACCTTGTGCAAATGGGGTCTTTCATGCTGTCGTGCCTGTTGAGGGACCCTCGTATAAAAAGGCTGAAGGAGAACGACCTGTACTGGGTGGCCACGCAGAAAGTGCCTGAAATGTTACTGAATTACCACAAGTCGGAAAGGATGCAGCAGTTCCAAAATAAATTAAAAAGTATGCTTTACACAGCGTATAAGGGTGATGTCACAGCACAACGGGAATCTAACAGGGGAAGAGGTGAAAGTAATCCTCCTCCTCCCACGACCACGCCGGCAAGGACAGGACGCTTTACAGACGTGTTGTTGATGGTGGACATGCAGAGCTTTTTAAGTCCTACGCATCGCCACAGCCCTTCGGGGTCCACCCTCAGAGAACGACTTGACCGACAGGTAGCAGACTACCTCGCCTTAACTGCAGATATCGACACTCTGAGGAGCGATGAACCCCTTGACTACTGGATGTGCAGGCTTGACCTGTGGCCTGAGCTATCCCAATTTGCGATAGAACTTCTGGCCTGCCCCGCTTCAAGTGTCCTGTCAGAAAGGACCTTCAGTGCAGCAGGAGGTATTGTCACTGAGAAGAGAAGTCGCCTAGGTCAAAAAAGTCTAGATTACCTCACCTTTATTAAGATGAATGAGGGATGGATCCCGAAGGGACTGACAGTGGGCCATACATTCGACTAAAAAAGGCCTGATGAGATGAGCTGCCTTGGGCTAAAAATGGTACACACGCTGCTGTATTTTATCTCTGAATGCCGGATGACTTGCTTGACTTATCCGCCACCAATTAGGGTTCAAGCCGCAATGTTTTAGGGCACTTTCTGCCTGGGAATCAAACAGCAATTTTTCTGGCCGCTGCTACAGCAGCGGCTGCAACAATACCAAATTTTTCTGGCATGTGTACATGCCTAATTTTTCTGGCCTCTGGTGCTGCACTGTGGATTCAAAAACCAAACAAAAAAAAGGCACATACATGTGTCAATTCCCCTTCGTGATCGTTACCTTGTGGTGGTGAAGGGGCTTGTGTATCACAATGAAGCGACCTCCTCTATGAGTGTGTTGGCAATGGCACTGTTGGCACACCCCAGATGATAAGGTTGTTGCTTCATTGTGAACAGACCAAAAGCGATCGGCTGGATAATTTTGCATAGAAAAAACATTAATTTTCTTTGTGATCATCTAAGTTGATCATTAAAGCCTACTAGGCCAACAATGGGCCCACACTGCAGAATCATTGTTTTCTGGGTCACTTAACTATCACTGAACTACCTCAGCACGACCATAGGCTTTGTAAAACCCCCATCGCCTGCAATCTCCCAAACGTGCGCACGAACACAGTCATAACTACCAGAGCAAAAAGGTATAGGACGGCTCACCCCTGTGATGGTGATGTATAGGTGCTCCAAACTAGTGCAACACCCTACTCACCAGGTTAAACAATTGTATAGATAGTGAATGGGCACTCTGATAAATGGAGTCACATACAGAATTAATAACAAATATAACAAATTTAATTAAATTACACGATGTTATAACACTATAAGTATAAAAATCCTGGCATGGATACCCGAATGGCATATAAAAAGAACATAAAATGTTGGCACTAAAATATAATAAGTGATGTCGATTCGGAATTAATAGCACATAGTGAAATCTGGCAAATATAAAATCTAGCAAATGGTAGCGCATACAATATCGTCACAGTTGTTATATATTCTGTTGGAAAAAGTCTCTGATATATTGAGACACCGAATGATTAATGTTCATGCAAAAAAGGATCCAAAGTTCCTCAAACGTGGATATAGAATGATATTGTTGTCACAGACAGTGATGATAATAGTAATAATTGTAATTCTTTCTTATTGCACAGTGGTATATGTTGGTGATATCGCACGAATATTTGCACACAGACGGTTTATATATAGTGATATTTGGTCTTTCCAAGCATGCTATTGGTTTTGATGGATAACAGCAGGTAGTTATTGCATAAGTTTTGCTCAGCTCTCGGTATGAGCAGCTATTACTCACAGTTAGCAGCCTCGGTTCGTGGCGTCCCACGTGCTGTCCTTGTGTAGTGAGGTTGCTTCTTGTTTAAAGATTTTTCATACGATTTGTGTACCGAATCTTTATTATTCCTGTTGGAACATGGCTGTGTGAAGCTGTAACACACGCGGTCCCGATATTTGAGCTGATTTCTGTTGGCGTTCCACGTGTCTCCAAGTCTGCGGAGCCTCAGTGTTTGTTGCAATACCTGCTGTGTGCCGGTTGTTTGCAGACTATGGATTCCGCCAGTGGATCTCTTTGGTGAAGCGCTTCACTTGTGGACCATCTAGTCGATATTGTCCAACATATGACCGGCTGTTTAAGTCTGATGACCGAAGGTTACCGCCAGACGCGTTTCGGGGACTATACTCGTCTCCTTCCTCAGTGGCTAACCGAGAGCTGAGCAAAACTTATGCAATAACTACCTGCTGTTATCCATCAAAACCAATAGCATGCTTGGAAAGACCAAATATCACTATATATAAACCGTCTGTGTGCAAATATTCGTGCGATATCACCAACATATACCACTGTGCAATAAGAAAGAATTACAATTATTACTATTATCATCACTGTCTGTGACAACAATATCATTCTATATCCACGTTTGAGGAACTTTGGATCCTTTTTTGCATGAACATTAATCATTCGGTATATAATGGAGAACCGGCACTCTACATCTATCAAGGTGCTAATAGAAGCAATATACACAGGTGATGGTAAAAAAATATATATTTATTTTTAGAAGGGTAGGTTTGAGAGTGGGGAGTAGGAGTAATGTGAGAAATGTAAAAAATATAAAATTTATAATATTTTTTATATATTTTTTACATTTCTCACATTACTTTTCCAAGATAATTTTTAACGGACTGCATAACTAATGGACATAGCTAGCAATTGAAAGGGGGTAACCACCACTAGACAATCACAGCATTGTCATACCCCCCACCCGGCACAAACATTTTTACTGTGCACCTGCATCCCTACTCCCGCATATTGCAAATCAACATTTTTTCTTGAGTACCCCATTTTTTTCAGTACCTCTACAATTTTAGAACATTTACTCCTACTCCCCACTCTCAAACCTACCCTTCTAAAAATAAATATATATTTTTTTACCATCACCTGTGTATATTGCTTCTATTAGCACCTTGATAGATGTAGAGTGCCGGTTCTCCATTATATACCTTTATTGTTATTAACTACCCTCCTGATTGGGTGAATCAGTCCAGAACCAGAGCACCTATACATTGCAGTGATCAGGTGAGCAACCAATAACCCATCTCTCATTAATCATTCGGTGTCTCAATATATCAGAGACTTTTTCCAACAGAATATATAACAACTGTGACGATATTGTATGCGCTACCATTTGCTAGATTTTATATTTGCCAGATTTCACTATGTGCTATTAATTCCGAATCGACATCACTTATTATATTTTAGTGCCAACATTTTATGTTCTTTTTATATGCCATTCGGGTATCCATGCCATGATTTTTATACTTATAGTGTTATAACATCGTGTAATTTAATTAAATTTGTTATATTTGTTATTAATTCTGTATGTGACTCCATTTATCAGAGTGCCCATTTACTATCTATACAGTCATAACTACACCAAGATTGACGCATAGAGGTATAAAATGTATGTCATGAGTGTGTCAACTATTGACAACTCTTTGCAGTTGTCTAAAATCTATTCCATACACGTCCCCTGATAGGGGACGTAACAGGGATTAAACTGATAAGAATAGAACTACTTAACACACCACTCCTATCTGGTGGCACATTAGATTGCACGCGCAGTGCCCCAAATTTGAAGTAGGAGGACCGACCAAGCATCTTTTTCCATCTCCCCGTTCCTAAAATCGATGCCATATACACGTCCCCTGATAGGGGACGTAACAGGGATTAAACTGATAAGAATAGAACAACATAACACACCACTTCTATCTGGTGGCACATTAGATTGCACGCGCAGTGCCCCAAATTTGAAGTAGGAGGACCGACCAAGCATCTATTTCCATCTCCCCGTTCCTAAAATCAATGCCATATACACGTCCCCTGATAGGGGACGTAACAGGGATTAAACTGATATGAATAGAACTACTTAACACACCACTCCTATCTGGTGGCACATTAGATTACACGCGCAGTGCCCCAAATCTGAAGTAGGAGGACCGACCAAGCATCTTTTTCCATCTCCCCATTCCTAAAATCGATGCCATATACACATCCCCTGATAGGAGACGTAACAGGGATTAAACTGATAAGAATAGAACAACATAACACACCCCTCCTATCTGGTGGCACATTATATTGCACGCGCAGTGCCCCAAATTTGAAGTAGGAGGACCGACCAAGCATCTTTTTCCATCTCCCCGTTCCTAAAATTTATGCCATATACACGCCCCCTGATAGGAGACATAACAGGGATTAAACTGATAAGAATAGAACAACATAACACACCACTCCTAGCTGGTGGCACATTAGATTGCACGCGCAGTGCCCCAAATTTGAAGTAGGAGGACCGACCAAGCATATTTTTCCATCTCCCCGTTCCTAAAATCGATGCCATATACACGTCCCCTGATAGGGGACGTAACAGGGATTAAACTGATAGGAATAGTACTACTTAACACACCTTATAATAACGCAGAGAGAGGCAACGCAGAGAGAGGAGTCTGAAGAATAGGAGTCAGAGGAGGAAGGTGGCTTTGAGGAGGTGGAAGACCAACCACAGCAGGCGTCCCAGGGGGCTTGTTGTCACCTTTCGGTGGACCCTTGGTGTTGTACGTGGCTGGGTGGAGGAAGAGACCTTCAATGACATCAGTGAGGACAAGGAACGGGACATGGCTAGCTTGGTATCCAACCTTGTGCAAATGGGGAGTTTGCGGTTGTGCAAATGGACTGTTTGCGGTTGTTTGCTCTGTGTCTTCCGCCACTCAACCTAGAACCAGGCATGATTAATACAAAAATAGGTTACAAAAGGATAGCGTAAAGAAACAATAAAGCCCCTAACTAGAGCTTAACTCAGAGAGTAAGTAGAAAACCTATAAAAGGACACTGAGAACTACTAAGCTAAAAATATAATTTTATTAAGTATGTCATTCAAAACATATACATGGAGATGACAGACAAATGAAAAAAGTACAGTACAATCCTGGGAGAGTCTATTAAGTACAACAGTATGCTAAGGTGAGTGACCTACGTGTAGGCGTCTATAGGTAAAGAACCTACTGTATAAAACATATATTGAAAAGACTATCCATTATTGATGAGAGTGCAAGTAATAGTGTCACATATAAAGTGCAAGTGCATGCTATATACTGTAAGCAAAAAAAGGACTGGCAACTCTCCAATGTGGGTCTTTAAAATATATATATTCATTAAGCCAAATGCAGCAATCAGTAAAGTGCATGTGCAAGCTGCGAAAAATAATGAACAAGAGACGTAACCAATGTTAAATCAAGAGGCAGAAGAACCGCAACAGGTTACATAAACCATGAGGTCTGGAAAGACAAGGTCACTTTACCGTATATAAAAAGTAGCGAATCCACAGGAAGACTGCACACCCCCCGACGCGCGTTTCGATTTGAAACCTTTCTCAAACGCTCACTGCCCACAAGTCTGCCCTTAAGGATGATGCTGTGCATGTGGAAGAGGTGGAAATGCTGAAGACATTACACAGGTTGATGATAGCCAGACCACCCTCAGTTCGTCGTCTCAGCGTCAATTGGAGGCTGAAGAGGAGGAGGAGTAGGAGACGTTTGCCTCAGCTACAGAGGGTAGTACCCATGGAAGTTTAATTCCATCTGTTCTGCGTGGGTGGGCATAAGAGGTAGAAAAGGATGAGGAGATTGGGAGTGATCCTCCTGATGACGACAGCGAAGTCTACTCTGGCACACATGGCTGACTTCATGTTAGGCTGTATTTCTAGCGACCCTTGCGTTATACGCATTTTAGACAACACGGATTACTGGTTGTTCACCCTTCTCGACCCCCGCTACAAAGAGAACTTCTCATCTCTCATTCCTCTGGTAGAGAGGATGAGCAAAACGGTGCAATATCAGAAGGTCCTTGTTGAAAAATTGCTCCAAAAATTTCCATCTGACAACGCTGGCGGCAGAGTCCGTACTTCCTTGGGCAACCGAGGAGAGGAGACAAGGGGAACACACAGCAGTTCCAAAAGAGGCAGGGCAACACCAAAAGAGGCAGGGCAACACTCTCCAAAGCCTGGGACAGTTTAATGACACCCCACCAGCACCCTTGCCTACTGCCACAAGGAGAGAAAAATTTTGGAAGATGGTGAAGGAGTACATACTGTAGCAGACCGTGTCAGCGTCCTCAATGATCCCTCAGTGCCTTACAACTACTGGGTGTTCAAGCTGGACACGTGGCACAAATTGGCGCTCTACGCTTTGGAGGTGCTGGCCTGCCCTGCCGCCAGCGTTTTGTCTGAGCGTGTATTTAACTGAAAATGCTGATAGGTTGACTCATATAAAAATAAACAAGGCCTGGATTGACCATGATTTCTCGACTCCACAAGAGAAATGCTGATGAACATAAAGCACTTTATATGTGTTGTTTTTAATGTAGTTAATAGACTGTATTCCTATGCACCCCTTCCACCACAAACAAGGGTATATGGTTCAATCTTCCTTTTCTCCTCCTCCTTCTCTTCCGTCATATCAACATGCATTGCTTATTCGTCACATATAATGCCCTCACATATAAGGCCTTCGAATATAATTTTCTAGAGCGTTCGCTAACCAGCAGGCCCTCACATATAATTTTTTACAGGGTCCACTCACCAGCAGGCCCTCACATTAAATTTTTTAGAGTGTCCGCTCACCTGCAGGCCCTCACATCAAATTTTTTAAAATGTCAGCTCACCTGCAGGCCCAAACCTAAATTCTTTTACAGGGTCAGATCACCTACAGGCCCGCAACTCAAATCTTTTACAGGGTCAGCTCACCTTCAGGCTCGCAACTCAAATCTTTTACAGGGTCAGCTCACCTGCAGCCCCAAACCTAAAATCTTTTACAGGGTCAGATCACCTGCAGGCCCGCAACTCAAATCTTTTACAAGGTCAGCTTACCTGCAGTCCCGCAAATTGGAGTGCCTCTTCCTTGTAATTTTTGGCAGCACTTGCTCTTTATATACAAGTAAATATACAGGAAAGAATGTTTTCAATCAATTTTTCCTATAAAATTGATTTTTTACTTTGGTCTTGTGCGTAAAACCTTAATTAGATTGTGGTCCTGGTGATCAGTTTGAGTCCTTTTAAGCAGCATCAGCAGCAGCAGCAGCATGGTGATAAAAATGAGTGGCAAGGTGACATGGTGTGGAGATGGCAGCGTGAGGAGGCCACATTGTGGCACAAAGACACAGCCACAGATTGTTGAGAAAGATGCAGATGGAAACAAATCTGTAGAACTGTATAACGGTCACTAGCAGATTAATGCAGCCATCAAAATCAAGTTGGGCTTGTCGGTTCCACCTCAGCTATCACGGTCGGCGTGGCTATCACATACGTGACACAGAGGGAGGGAACGAGGAAGGCCCTGCCCAAGTGAGAGGGAAGATGGTGACCCCTGACTCACCTGGCGGCTGGCACCTGGCTGCCCTGACGTCCCTAGACGGGTTCCTCACCCGTACGCCGATCACGTGCCTAAAGCCCTGGCTTTCCCTGAGCTGAGCCCTAGGTAGTGAACAGGGCGATGGGAACACTAGTCCGCACCACTAACTCTAAGGGAAAACACCAAGGGGAGGACAGACAACACAGACTCAACATATATTCCCAGGTGGGCGACAACAAAAGACAACAATAAGCCAAACAGGGATCCGGAGGGTAGCACACAGGAACAACAACCAGGATTAACCACTCCAGTGGGTCAGTATAGATGTCCAGGCAGGAAGCTCTATAACTGGCAACTAAAGAAGTTTGAGGGGAGAATATAAGGAGGTAGGGAGTGGCAGACAAGAAACAGCTGAGGAGGAGAAGCTATGGATCCCTGAGAGAGACAAAAAGGATAGCAAGGCAAACACAGAAAACAATAACTAATAAACACCGTGATCTTTAGATATAGAGCGTGCAGCCACCCGCTGCGACTTCCTGACCCCGGGTATAACGGAGTCAGACGTGGCTCTTGATACCCTCGTGACATCAGCTCACCAGCAGGCCTGCAACTGAAATCTTTTAAAGGGTCAGCTCAACTGCAGGCCCTCAGCTAATCATACCTAATAGGTAATTTGCACGCATGCTGCCTTGCTTGGATGTGGTAGCCTTAGCCGTTTCTCAGGCTCCCTCTCCGGAATCAAATACTGATTCCCCGTTACCTGTAGTTTACAATGGTTTCGAACTGACAATTACATCGAAAGTTGATAGGCCAGACATCCGAATGGATCGTCGCTGTCACGGGGACGTGCCATCGGCCCTAGGTTAACTAGAATCGCCAAAGCAGCAGCAGGTCACCGCCCATAATGTTTTAGATGGTCAGATCAGCAGGCCCTTGTGTAACTGGCCAGCTAAAATCTGTCCATGGTTGCTAATATAGCTTGTGTGTTTATACAACTAAACTTGCCAATAACCTTAATACAGTTCCTATGTTTATGTGTTAAAGACAAAAGCAGAGTTATATATATAGTGACTTCATGTTTGGATGTCATATAACTTATATATTGTGTTCACAGAAGCAGAAAAGATAATATTCCTTTAAGATTCATTATATTAATGTGAGGTAAGCTCAATGACACAGCAAAAAAAACAGAAAGCATAAGGTTAAACTGTTGTTACTGGGCAGGAGTCTTGACCAATCCTAGCCAGCCTCACACAGCCCAGGAGTTTTGACCAATGACAGCCAGCCTCACACACAACTTGTGTGGGAAATTCCCTAGTAGGAGCTTCTGGAATCATTATTCACCAGAGAGAGAAGCTGAACAGACATGCACTCCACAAGAGCTGTGTTTTATGGAAGCAGAGAGGCCAAAATAGGTATTTAAAACACTGTATACTGATCTGGTTATATGTATGTTTACTTACAGTTCCACTATACTGAGCCATACAATGATACAATCCATACAAATTGCAAAAGCAAACTGCAATCTGCAGTAGAACTATAAGTTAGACCTCAGATATACCACTCGGAGAAATCATAAAGTGCTTAAATAACTTAAATGAGAGTACAGATACTCAAGAGAGAAATATATCCACTATTTTATGCTGAATGACAAGATTGAACAGTTGTATAATGTCAACCCAAGAATGTAACAGAAAAATTAGAAATTTATTAACTTGTCTACTTGGTAGAGCAGGGGTCTATGATAGAAAAAAATTGTTTATTGTCACCCGAAAATGTTAAAGAAAAATTATTGAAATGTATTAAGCTGTCAACTAGGTAGAGAAGGGGTATATTACACCCAAAAATTGGTGAATTTCACCTAAAAATGTAACAGACAATTATTTTTTATTTTTAAACCTGTCTACTAGGTATAGCAGTGGTACATCACACCCAAAAATTGTGGCATTTCAACTGAAAATGTAACTGACAATTTATTTTTATTTTTTACTCGTCTACTAGGTATAGCAGGGGTACATCACACCCAAAAATAATATAATAAGATAATACACTGGCCACAGGACAGGCCAGCACCTCCAAGGCGTAAAGGGCAAGCTCAGGCCGCGTGCCCAATTTGGAGACCCAGAAGTTGAAGGGGGCAGACCCGTTATTCAGTACGTGTAGGCGTGTGCACACATATTGCTCCGCCATGTTGGTGAAATGCTGCCTCCTGCTAAGACGTTCCATATCAGCTGGTGGTGCTGGTTGTTTTGGCGTGCTGACAAAGCTTTTCCACATTTCGGCCATGCTAACCCTGCCTTCTGAGGTGGTGGTTGTGCCCCAGCTGCGTTGGCGACCTCTACCTCGTCCTCTGCCTTCGCCTTGTGCTTCCACTGTGCTCCCGCTGTCAGGTGGGAATGCCACCAGCAGCGCGTCTACCAGCGTGCGCTTGTACTCGCGCATCTTACGATCACGCTCCAGTGATGGAATTAAGGACGATATGTTGTCCTTGTAACGGGGATCCAGTACCATGGCCACCCAGTAATCAGAACAAGTTAGAATGTGGGCAACTCAGCGGTCGTTTCGGAGACACTGCAGCATGTAATCGCTCATGTGTGCCAGGCTGCCCAGAGGCAACGAAAAGCTGTCCTCTGTGGGAGGTGTATCGTCTGTGTCCTCTGTATCCCCCCAGCCATGCACCAGTGATGGCCATGAGCTGGTCTGGGTGCCACCCTGCTGTGAACATGGTTCCTCCTCTTCCTCATCTTTCACCTCCAGAACTGAGCCCTGGCTGGACAATTGTGTTCCTCTGAGCCACTTGGGAATAACTGGCCGGAAACCCTATGAAATGATCCCTCTTCCTCCTCCTCCTGTGCCACATCCTCTTCTATCATCGCCAGCAGCGTTTTTTCAAGGAGGCATAGAAGTGGGATAGTTACGCTGAGAACGGCGTTATCAGCACTGGCCATGTTGGTGGAGTACTCGAAACAGCGCAACAAGGAACACAGGTCTCGCATGGAGGCCCAGTCATTGGTGGTGAAGTGGTTCTGTTCCGCCGAGCGACTCACCCGCGCGTGCTGCAGCTGAAACTTCACTATCGCCTGCTGCTGCTCGCACAGTTTGGCCAGCATGTGCAAGGTGGAGCTCCACCTTGTGGGCACGTCGCATATGAAGTTATGCTGCAGCGCTGACAGGCGAGCAGCAGCAGGGTGAGAACGCCGAAAGCGCGCACAGACAGCCCGCACTTTATGCAGCAGCTCTGACATATCGAGGTAATTTTTAAGGAACCTCTGCACCACCTAATTCAGCACATGCGCCAGACAAGGGATGTGCGTCAAACCGGCTAGTCCCAGAGCTGCTACGAGATTTCGCCCATTATTGCACACCACCAGGCCGGACTTGAGGCTGACTGGCACAAACCACTCATCCTGCGGGGTGTGGGGTTTGTCCCCCAAACAGATAAGTTTTAAAAACTGCCTGCTGTCGTTTACCCCTGGCTGTGCTGAAGTTGGTGGTGAAGGTGTTACGCTGACCGAATCAGGAGCTGATAGATGATGAGGATGAAGAGTAGGAGGAGGAAGCAACAGGAGGCAAACTGAAGCGCCCTGCAATCCTCGGTGGTGGAAGGACATGCGCCAAACTGCTATCCGCCTCAGGCCCAGCCGCCACTGCATTTACCCAGTGTGCTGTTGTGGAGATATAATGTCCCTGACCGTGCTTACTGGTCCACGTATCCGTAGTGAGGTGCACCTTGCCACAGATGGCATTGCGCAGTGCACACCTGATTTTGTCCCCTACTTGATTATGCAGGGAAGGGATGGCTCGCCTGGAAAAGTAGTGGCAGCTGGGCACGACGTACTGTGGGACAGCCACCGCCATAAGGCCTTTAAAACTATCCGTCTCCACCAGACGGAATGACAGCATTTCAAAGGCCAGTAATTTAGAAATGCTGGCATTCAGGGCTAGTGATCGTGGGTGGGTAGGGGGGTACTTTCTCTTCCTCTCCAGTGTTTGGAAGATGGAGTGCTGAACGCTTCTGTGGGACATTGTGGAGATGCTTGGTGACCCAGGTGTTGGTGTTGCTGGAAGATCCTCTGTTTGCGGAGTTGCAGGTGGCACTGTCACTCCAGAGGTGGATGAAGAGGCTGAGACTGCAGCAGAAGAGGAAGCAGGAGGAGCCAGAGACCTTTCTTGGTTTTTGAGGTGTCTACTCCACTGCAGCTCGTGCTTTGCCCTTAAATGCCTGGTCATGCAGGTTATGCTCAGGTTGAGAACGTTTATGCCTCGCTTCAGGCTCTGATTGCACAGCGTGCAAACCACTCGTGTCTTGTGAGCACATTGTCTGAAGAACTGCCACGCCAGGGAACTCCTTGGATCTGGCTTTGGTGTGCTCGGTCCCTTGCTGCGGTGGGCAGTAGCAAGCGTACTGTCTAGAGGACGGCCGCTCCGCTTTTGCACCCTGCTCCCTCTTCTGCTGTGCTGGTGGCTCTGTCACGGAAGGTGTTACAGAAAACTAGAAGACACAAATGAAGATCCGAATGACTTGATCCAAAACTAAGGAACCAAAGAGTAACCCTGCAACAGCCCTAGCTCTCTCTTACTGCTCAGCCTATGCAAGAATCTCTATGGTAGATAATTGCATACCCTCGTTCCTCGACTGTATGAAACCTGAACACCCTATAATAGTGAGGGGACACGACCACCGGCTCCCTACACTAATACGGAGGGAGTCAGGGTCACCTATGATCAAGCAAACAGGAAAACATAGATAAATGAACAGACCTATCTGTAGAAGCATCAGTTGTAGCATCCATGCACACACTCCAGGAAGTTGTATAAACCGCAAAGTGATGCAGTATGGGAGGGGATTTAAAGGGATGCAATCAGTGCAACTAGATGACAGCTGAGAGAGGGAAACGAGATGACAAAACCAAAGCAAAACAAAAGAACCTCAAGCAGGAGGTTCTGAAGTACGTCTGTCAGAGCTTCTCAGATGTCTGGCGGTGACAGGCACTTTGCGACCACCGCCTCTTTCTCCGAACTACATAGGTCACTCGCATGACCTTGATTCCATGTGGGGTCGAGGACCTCATCGTCCTCCACATCATCTTCCACCCAGTCTTCACCCCTGCCCTCCTTGTCGGTCTGCAAACTTTCGAAAGCCCCAGCAGTTGGCACCTGTGTTTCGTCATCATCCGAGACGTGCTGCGATGGTCCTCCCATGTACTCATCTTAATAGATAAGTGGTTGGGCATTGGTGCACTCAATATTTTCCACTTCTTGGGCAGGGCTAGGGGGATGGCCCTGGTAAACCCTGCTAACAGAGTCATCAAAAAGCAGAAGAGACTGCTGCATGACTTGGGGCTCAGACTGCTTGGCTGATTTGCAAGGGGGTGAGGTGAATGACTGATGGACATCGGCTGCAAGTGCCAAATGTGGTCTTTCAGCATGAGACTGGGTGGGAGACAATGTGAAGGAACTGGAGCCACTGTCAGCAACCCAATCTACTATCTCCTGTACTTGTTCAGGCCTCACCATTCGTAGAGCCGCATTAGGCCCGACCAAATACCGCTACAGATTCTGTCGCCTACTCGCAACTGAGGAAGGGGTTTCACTTGTGCGTGTAGCTGGCACAGATCGACCATGTCCTCTCACTGCAACAGGACCTCCACCAGCAGCACCACGACCGGGGCAACGTCCCTTATTTGACGTTCTCCTCATATTTCTCGAATTTAGGATCTTGCCCTAAATGGGTGTTTCATTAATAGTAGAATAGAACGACTGTATTTTTAGGGTGTATCTCACATGCCCTGAACCAGACTAGGCCTCAATTAAATTTGTTTGCCCAAAATGGCTGTATTTCAAATACCTGAATAGAAGCCCTGTATTTAAAGGGTGTATCTCACACGGTCTGAACCAGACTAGGCCTCATTTATTATTTTTTTTACAAAAATGGCTGTATTTCAAATACCTGAATAAAACCCCTGTATTTAAAGGGAATTTCAAACGTGTTGATGATGTAAGGGCGCAACAATTGTGTATTTTGCCCCAAAAAGGGTGTTTTATTAATAGAAGAATATAAGCACTGTATATACAGGGTGTATCTCACACGGCTTGACCCACACTAGTCCGCAATTAAAGATTTGTGCACAAAATGGCGGTATTTCAAATATCTGAATAGAACCCCTGTATTTAATGGGTGCATCTCACAAAGACATATGCAGCAAAGGCTGCCAAATTTTTTTTTTTTTTGCCCAAACGGGTGTTAGTTTAATACCTGAATATGACAGCAGTTTATAACCCTTGAATTTTAAATGTCTTGATACTGCAAGGGCGCAACAATTGTGTATTTTGCTCCAAAAAGGGTGTTTTATTAATAGAAGAAAATAAGCCCTGTATATAAAGTGTGTATCTCACACGCCCTGACACACACTAGGCCGCAATTAAAGATTTGTGCACAGAATGGCTGTATTTCAAATACCTGAATAAAAGCCCTGTATTTAAAGGGTGTATCTCACACGCCCTTACCCACAATAGGCCTCAATTAAAGATTTGTGCACCAAATGGCGGTATTTCAAATATCTGAATGAACCCCTGTATTTAAAGGGTGTATCTCACAATGGCCATCTGCAGCAAAGGCTGCCCCAAAATTTATTTTTGCCCAAACGGGTGTTTGTTTAATAACTGAATATGACAGCAGTATATAACCCTGCAATGTCAAACGTCTTGATACTACAAAGGCGGCAACAACTGTGTATTTTGCCCAAAAAAAGGGTGTTTTATTAAAAGAACAATATAAACCCTGTATATAAAGGTGTATCTCACACGCCCTGACACACACTAGGCCGCAATTAAAGATTTGTGCACAAATGGCAGTATTTCAAATATCTGAATAGAACCCTGTATTTAAAGGGTGTATCTCACACGCCCTGACCCACACTAGGCCTCAATTAAAGGTTTGTGCACAAATGCGGTATTTCAAATATCTGAATATAACCCAAATATATAAAGGGTGTATCTCACAATAACATATGCAGCAAAGGCTGCCAAATAAACTTTTTTTTGCCCTAACGTGTGTTTGTTTAATAACTGAATATGACAACAGTATATAACCCTTGAATTTCACACGTGCTGATGCTGAAGGCCAGTAATTTGAAGGGCTGTAAAATTGTGTATTTTGGCCAAAAAGTGTGTTTTTAAAAACCCAAAAAATTATGGCTGTATTTCTAGCTTAAATTGCACACTGAATAATCCAGATGTTGTATATTGCCCAAAAAGGTTTTTTTTTACTAACAGAATATGAAAGCTGTATATATTAAACTTGAATTTCACACTTGCTGTAAAATAGTGGTTTTTGTAAAAAAAAAAAGTGTGTTTTTAAAAACCCAGAAAAGGATGGCTGTATTTCTAGCTTAAATTGCACGCTGACTAATCCAGATGTTGTCCATTGCCAAAAAAGTGTGTTTTTTACTAACAGAATATGAAAGCTGTATTTAACGTTTGAATTTCACACGTCCAGATGCAGCTAGGGATGTAAAATAGTGTATTTTGCACAAAAAGGGTGTTTTTAAAAAAAAACTAAAAATTATGCCTGTATTTCTAGCTAAAATTGCACACTGACTAATCCTGCATATGCAACATATGTTGTATGTTGCCAAAAAAGGGTGATTACAACCAGATTATTATTGCAGTTTTTCAAGCTTGGATTAGAATGTCACAAAAGCTCAGATGCAGTGCTGGTGCACTGAGCTTGCATAAAATTGCAGCCGCCGCCCACCTAACTAAGAGACGGATAAAAGTTATATTTTTTTGGGTCAATGGGCTCAGGGCAGGGTTAAAAGATTGTGCCCTACACCCACACAACTAATTGTATGTAAATCGCTGAGTTAGATTCTCTCCTATTCTCTCCCTGAAATCACCAGTCCAGCAGCATCCGCTCCCTACACTTGTAACAGCAGAGTTACGTGCAGCGCTACGTGACTCAAGCTTATATAGAGCCTGCATCACATGCTGCACTGGCCAATGACAGCCATGCCATTAGTAGGCATGGCTGTGATGGTTCTAAGGTCAGACAGTTTTAAAAAGCGCAGAGAAATCGCCAAACACCGAACCCAAACTTTTACTGAAATGTTCGGGTTCGGGTCCGGGGTCCAAAAATCCTAAAGTTCGGTACGAACCCGAACTTTACAGTTCGGGGTTCGCTCAACCCTACATATAAGTAAATGTGTAGTCTGTAGAAAGGCACGTAGACCTACCGAAGAGCAAAGAATGGCAGATTTATCGGCAGATCGCGTAAACCCATCACCACCATTTCTTTATAGCGGAACGGATTGTTTTGGCCCATTCATTACCAAACAGAACCGCAAGGAGTACAAGAGATATGGACTAATATTTACATATCTGAGCTCCAGAGCAATTCACCTGGAAATGTTAGAGGATATGTCAACTGACGTATTGATCAACGCCTTGAGATGTTTCATAGCCATTAGAGGTACTGTCAGAGAGCTTAGATCTGACCAAGGATCTAATTTTGTCGGAGCAAAAAATGAATTGAAGAAAGCTCTAACAAAGATTGATAAGGAAAAGGTAACTGAGTATTTGCTAGAGAAACAGTGTGATTTTCACATGAATGCTTCACATGCAAGTCATACAGGAGGAGTATGGGAAAGACAAATCAGAACTGTAAGAAATGTGTTAAGTTCAGTGTTGAAAAAGAACGCCGGAAGAATAGATGATGCTTCACCTAGGACCCTATTCTATGAAGTAATGTCTATTGTTAACAGTTGTCCACTTACAGTTGATAACATCAACGATCCAACAAGTTTGGACCCTTTAACTCCCAACCATCTACTTCATCTTAAGTCTGATTACATACAGCCACCGCCTTGCAAGTTCACCAAAGAGGATTTATATGCTAAAAGGAGATGGCGAAGAGTTCAATATCTATCAGACCAGTTTTGGAATAGATGGATGAAAGAGTACATAGCAAATCTGATGCTAAGAAGTAAATGGCAAACACCCAGAAGAAATGTCCAAGTTGGTGACATAGTATTAGCGAAAGAAGAAGATTTACATAGGAGTCAATGGAAATATGGCAAATTTCTAGAAGTTCAAATGGATGAAGACAAACTGGTAAGAAGACTGTTGTTACAAATAGGAGACTCAAAACTTGCCAAAAAAGGAAAACGTCTCAGTACTCCACTTAAGTTGGAACGTCCTATACAGAAGTTAGTTGTTTAGTTGAAAGTGATAAAAGACATTTGGAAGTTGAGAACTTGATGGAAAATTCCTCAAATTCATGTTCAAGTCCTACCATTAAGAACATAGAATTATAGGTAATTTTGGTGGGAGTGTAGCTGGCCAGCTAAGACCTGTCCTAGGTTGCTAATATAGCTTGTGTGTTTATACAGCTAAACCTGCTAATAAACTTAATACAGTTCCTATGTTTATGTTTAAAGACAAAAGCAGAGTTGTATATAGTGACTTCATGTTTGGATGTCATATAACTGGTATATATTGTGTTCACAGAAGCAGAAAACATAATATGCCTTTAAGATTCATTATATTAATGTGAGGTAAGCTCAATGACACAGCAGAAACAACAGAAAGCATAGGGTTAAACTGTTGTTGCTGGGCAGGAGTCTTGACCAATCCCAGCCAGCGTCACACAGCCCAGGAGTTTTGACCAGTTACAGCCAGCCTCACACACAGCTTGTGTGGGAAATTCCCTATCAGGAGCTGCTGGAATCATTATTCACCAGAGAGAGAAGCTGAACAGACACACACTCCACAAGAGCTGTGTTTTATAGAAGCAGAGAGGCCAAAATCAGTATTTAAAACAGTTATATAATGTTACCATACTGAGCCATACAATCATGCAATCCATACAAGATGCAAAAGCAAACTGCAATCTGCAGTAGAACTATTAGTCAGACCTCAGATATACCTCAGAGAAACCATAAAGTGCTTAAATAACTTAAAGTGAGAGTACAGATACTCAAGAGAGAAATATATCCACCAATTTATGCTGAATGACAGGATTGAACAGTTGAACCACCATCTTATGCATACCGCCATTTTATGATACTTTTTTCAACACGTGTTTTGTACATGGACTATCTGCTGCGGAGGCGGCATTGTTATATATGAAGAAAAGTTGAAGTTAATAAAGAAGTTATTTCAAGCATGTGGTGTGCTCTTTAAACCGACTGCTTCCATAGAACGGCACTAGAGGAATCACAGAGTAATAGACAGTCTGGTTAGACTAAAAGCCAGAGATATTAAAATTCTTCTAATGCCACAGCGTAAAAGGCACACCTTGCTCCTAAAGTTTTTGAGGTTCACATCAGGCCATCAATCATAATTTTTAAAGGGTGTGTATGATGCCCTCCTTTATGTATAACTAAGGGTGTATCAAAGTGCCTATTCCTTGTAATTTTTAGAGCCTGAAGTCTAGAACGCATAGACATCACCAGACGCTGGGTTTCATCCCTGGTGATGCTCTGCCAGGCCTCTACTGCAACTGTCTTCAGTTCCTGCTTGTTCTTGGAGTATTTTTCCTTCAGTTTTGTCTTCAGCAAGTGAGATGCATGCTCAATCGGATTCAGGTCAGGTGATTGACTTGGCCATTGCATAACCTTCCACTTCTTTCCCTTAAAAAAACTCTTTGGTTACTTTTTCAGTATACTTTGGGTCATTGTCCATCTGCACTGTGAAGCGCCGTCCAATGAGTTCTAAGGCATTTGGCTGAATATGAGCAGATAATATTGCCCGAAACACTTCAGAATTCATCCTGCTGCTTTTGTCAGCAGTCACATCATCAATAAATACAAGAGAACCAGTTCCATTGGCAGCCATACATGCCCACGCCATGACACTACCACCACCATGCTTCACTGATAAGGTGGTATGCTTAGGATTATGAGCAGTTCCTTTCCTTCTCCATACTCTTCTCTTCCCATCACTCTGGTACAAGTTGATCTTGGTCTCATCTGTCCATAGGATGTTGTTCCAGAACTGTGAAGGCTTTTTTAGATGTCGTTTGGCAAACTCTAATCTGGCCTTCCTGTTTTTGAGGCTCACCAATGGTTTACATCTTGTGGTGAACCCTCTGTATTCACTCTGGTGAAGTCTTCTTTTGATTATTCACTTTGACACACATACACCTACCTCCTGGAGAGTGTTCTTGATCTGGCGAACTGTTGTGAAGGGTGTTTTCTTCACCAGGGAAAGAATTCTTCGGTCATCCACCACAGCTGTTTTCCGTGGTCTTCCGGGTCTTTTGGTGTTGCTGAGCTCACCGGTGCGTCAATCACCTGACCTGAATCCAATTGAGCATGCATTTCACTTGCTGAAGACAAAACTGCAGTTAAGGCCTCATGCACACGACCGTATTTTTTTGCGGTCTGCAAAACGGGGTTCCGTTTTTCCGTGATCCGTGACCGTTTTTTCGTCCATGGGTCTTCCTTGATTTTTGGAGGATCCACGGACATGAAAAAAAAGTCGTTTTGGTGTCCGCCTGGCCGTGCGGAGCTAAACGGATCCTGAATTACAATGCAAGTCAATGGGGACGGATCCGTTTGACGTTGACACAATATGGTGCAATTTCAAACGGATCCGTCCCCCATTGACTTTCAATGTAAAGTCAGGAGTTAATATACCATCGGATCAGAGTTTTCTCCAATCCGATGGTATATTTTAACTTGAAGCGTCCCCATCACCATGGGAACGTCTCTATGTTAGAATATACCGTCGGATTTGAGTTACATCGTGAAACTCAAATCCGACAGTATATTCTTTTTTTTTTTATCTTTTTTTTTTTATATCTTTTTATTTTCAAAAATACAAAGATGTACAGTCTTCCATTTCAATATTACAAAAAGAGAAAGACATTTATGCTCATCTCATATAATAAATAATTTCCCTCTTATTTTGTAACCCCCCCCCGTCCCACCCTACAACCGCCTTTTCTTTCCGCGGAGCTACCGTCTTTACCTTTTTATTATACCCAGTATTATAACTCCCAATTGCCCCATGCCCGCAACCAAGCTACCTTTTTCCCCGCTGTTTGGGCAAGGATGTATTCTTATTGCTTAACCCTGTTCATCCGTTCCCTCCACTCCTGAAAACTAGGGTATTTCGTGGAACCCCAATATTTAACTATTATTATTTTGGCCAGGGCTATGCCCCGGAGCCAGAGTATCTGATCAATTTTGTTTTTATCTGTCTCTGGAGATGCCCAGATGACATATCAATACACATTACATATTTCATAGGGGAGCTGTCTCGTAGTTTCCGGATATTTTAATCCAGTAATCTTTTATCCCTGGCATTCCCACAGCAGATGTTATAGTCTCCTCTGTCTTTACTACATTTATAACAATTCTGTTTTCTGTCGTTGTAAATGGTGTGTAGTAATACCGGAGTGTAATAGAGACGGTGTATGATTTTCAAGAGAATCCATGCATGAGCAGGAGAGACCGTCGATCTTTTAATATTCCTGTAGACAATATTCCGCGGAATAGATTCCCCATTCGGCAAGTCCTTTTCCCATTTAACCTCACCTCTAAATGTGATTTTTTTTGTGTATTCAAGTTTAAACTTTGCGTAGATGTGCGATATAGATGTGTTAAGAGTCATATCCTGACAGAAATCTAAAAAAGTGTTCCGTACAACATTCAAATAATTATTATTCTCCGTGTAGTGTATGGCGTGTCGTAATTGTTCGTATCGGAATTTATCCATAAATCCTAGTGTAATATCTAGTAGGATTTCATTAAGGGGCTTCAACTGTCCTCTGTGAAAAACCTGTGTAATTAAATTAATCCCGTATTTTTCCCAGTAATCTACATCACCCAGTTCCGTAACTTGTGGAAGATGAGCATTCCCCCATAGTGGGGTATACTGGACTGCTTGGGAGACTCCAACCATCAATCTGATTTGTTGCCAAATGTACCCAAGCATTCTACCGAATGGGTTCTGTGTTCTTCTCTTCTCCATGATACCGGCTTCAAGGATTATAGCTTGCTGCTTTTCCAAGACTGCTTACCAAGAGCTGATTTACAAGAGTATTGAGATATTCAGGAGACCAACCTAGTCTAACTCAGAGTTTTTCCACTGTAGCAGAACTTCAGTGGTGTTTCTGGTGAATTCTCAGACACTGTGTTTCAAGAGAGCAGAACTTCAGTGGTGTTTCTGGTGAATTCTCAGACACTGTGTTTCAAGAGAGCAGAACTTCAGTGGTGTTTCTGGTGAATTCTCAGACACTGTGTTTCAAGAGAGGTAAGGAATTTGCTAGACACAGTATCTCTATTGTCTGATTGCAAATGAGCATAGGCAAGCAAGGTGTTAATTTGCTGTTGGGGGAGGAGCCTTTGTGGGAGGGTGTGTATATATACCCACACAGTATTAGCTTGCTAATTATAGCTTGCTGCTTTTCCAAGACTGCTTACCAAGAGCTGATTTACAAGAGCATTGAGATATTCAGGAGACCAACTTAGTCTAACTCAGAGTTTTTTTCACTGTAGCAGAACTTCAGTGGTGTTTCTGGTGAATTCTTAGACACTGTGTTTCAAGAGAGGTAAGGAATTTGCTAGACACAGTATCTCTATTGTCTGATTGCAAATGAGCATAGGCAAGTAAGGTGTTAATTTGCTGTTGGGGGAGGAGCCTTGTGGGAGGGTGTGTATATATACCCACACAGTATTAGCTTGCTAATTATAGCTTGCTGCTTTTCCAAGACTGCTTACCAAGAGCTGATTTACAAGAGCATTGAGATATTCAGGAGATACTCAGGAGGTAATCTGGAGGTGGATACAATCTAAACAAGTAAGATTTGTTTGTTTAAAATCTTTCCCCTCTTTACAATGGCAGACTGGTTCTGTGCAGGAATTGTTGTGCTTTTATTTCAGTTCCACTCTTCAGAGGTTTGGATACTGTCTGATCTGTAGACAGCTCTCCATAATGCAGCAGGAAATTACCTTTTTGAAATATGAGATTTTTAAATTAACCACTAAACAAACTCAGGCTGAGAACATTGCATGCCACTGCCACAGAGGCCCCTAGAATAGGGAGATGGGTTACTGTAGGTTCTGGTAGACTGAGAGTTGTGGATAGAAGGCATGTCCCACAGTCTGTGGCTCTCCATAATTCATTTGCAGCACTTTCAGAGTGCAAGAGCAACATGGAGGATGGCTCAAGCACAGTGGGTGAGAAACAATCATCTCCCATGCCTAAAGTATGCAAGACTGCAGCCAAAGACAAAAAGGAGAAGGTGAGGATTGATAGTAAGCAGCTGTTGGTGGGCGATTCCATCATAAGAGGTGTGAAGTTTGAGGAGAATGGTGTTGTGAGATGTCTCCCTGGTGCTACCGCTAGCAGGGATAGACGACGGATCCTTAATATTGTTAGGCAAGCAAAGCAGGAAACGGAAGTGGATGTTATTCTCCATCTTGGGACAAATGATCTGGCTTGCAATGAGGTTTCAAAGGTGAAAGAAGTTTTTCACACACTTGGAAAGGATATACGGGAGGTTGCAACAACTGTTTCATTCTCTGCAGTTTTGCCTGTGCATAACCTTCAGCATGACAGGAAGATGCGCATTAAGGAATTCAATGTATGGCTTGGTGAATGGTGTCTGAACCAAGGGTTTGGCTTTGTGTCTCATGTTAGCTCTTGTTGGAATGGAAAAGAACTGTACAAGAAAGATGGTTTGCATCTTTCTCTCAAAGGAACGAATGTCCTCGGTGAACAGTTCCAGGTATTTGCTAAGAAGCATTTAAACTAGGAAAGGGGGCAAAAGAGTGATAATCCAGCAGTCCGACTGCCCCCCGGAACAATGCCAGAAGAGGCCAGTAGCACAAAGTTTAAGAAATGACAAGCTCAGAGTCCTTGTCTACAAATGCTCGCAGTCTAGGGAATAAGATCAATGAACTTGAGGCTATAATTGGCATCTGAGAATATAGATGTAGTGGCTGTACTGAGACGTGGTTCCAGGGGAGTAATGACTGGATATATCAATACCAGGGTTCTCTCTATACAGGAAAAGACAGAGAAGGCAAGAAGGGGGAGGGGTGGCCCTGTATGTGAAAGATAACATAAAATCTAATTTGATACAAGTTAGCGAGAACAATTTAGAGTCAGTTTGGGTTACCGTGCAGCTTGATAATCATAAGGTAACTCATGTAGGTGTGATATATAGACCACCTAGCCAAGTCAAAGAATTAGATGATCTAATAGTTGAGGAAATAGCTAAAATGACATTGAAGGGGGAAGTTATCATTATGGGAGACTTCAATCTTCCAGATGTAAACTGGAAAACCAAAATAGCTAGTTCTGCCAGGAGTACAGATATTCTAAATTCCCTACTGGGATTATCTCTACAGCCAGTAGTGGAGGAGCCAACCCGGAAAGGAGGCCTTTTAGATTTAGTATTCACAAATGGGAATTGGTATCTGATATTACTGTAGGGGAAAGCTTGGGATCTAGTGATCACCAGTCAGTGTGGTTTACTATAAGTACAGTGACTAAGTCACACCACACAAAAACAAAAGTTTTAGATTTTCGAAAAACAGACTTTTATAAAATTAGATTAGTGGCATACAAGTCCCTATCAGACTGGAACAGTTTCATTGGAGTCCAGGAGAAATGGGACTACTTAAAAGTGGCACTATTGAAGGCAACAGAAAATTGCATTAGGCTTGTCAGTAAAAGCAAAAAAAGGAAGAGACCACTGAAAACAAAAAGATAGCATTTAGAAATTATAAAAAAAACAAAAACGAGGATGACAGACAAATTTATAAGATTAGGCAGAGAGAGGCCAAACAAGTTATAAGAGCTTCTAAAGCACAGGCAGAAGAGAAATTAGCTCAGTCAGGGAAAAAAGGCCAGAAGGCATTCTTCAGATACATAAATGAAAAAATGAAACTAAAACAAGGAATTACCAAATTAAAAACAAAAGAAGGAAGGTATATAGAAGAAGATAAAGAACTAGCTGACTCCCTCAATGAATATTTCTGTTCAGTTTTTACAAAGGAAAATGAAGGAGAAGGACCTCAGTTAGGAAAGAAGACTAATGAATCTTTTGATGCATGTGTCTTTACAGAGGAAGAGGTTCTAAGTCAGCTGTCTAAAATTAATACAAATAAGTCACAGGGGCCTGATGGGATACACCCAAAGCTATTAAAAGAGCTCAGTGTTGAACTAGCAAAACCATTAACAGATTTATTTAACCAATCGTTGGCAACAGGAGTCGTCCCAGAAGATTGGAAATGAGCAAATGTTGTGCCCATTCACAAGAAAGGTAGTAGGGAGGAATCGGGCAACTATAGGCCAGTAAGCCTGACATCAATAGTGGGGAAATTAATGGAAACCATACTTAAGGAGAGGATTGTGGAACATCTAAAATCCCATGGATTGAAGGATGAAAAACAGCATGGGTTTACTTCAGGGAGATCATGTCAAACTAATCTTATTGATTTTTTCGATTGGGTGACTAAAATAATAGATGGAGGAGGTGCAGTAGACATCGCTTATCTAGACTTTAGTAAGGCTTTTGATACTGTCCCACATAGAAAGCTTATCAATAAAGTGCAGTCTTTGGGCTTGGACTCCCATATTGTTGAATGGATTAGGCAGTGGTTGAGGGACAGGCAACAGAGGATTGTAGTCAATGGAGTATATTCAGACCAAGGTCTTGTTACCAGTGGGGTACCTCAGGGATCTGTTCTGGGACCCATATTGTTTAATATCTTTATCAGCGAAATTGCAGAAGGCCTCGTGGTAAGGTGTGTCTTTTTGCTGATGACACAAAGATTTGTAACAGGGTTGATGTTCCTGGAGGGATACACCAAATGGAAAAGGACTTAGGAAAACTAGAGGAATGGTCAAAAATATGGCAACTAAAATTTAATGTTGATAAGTGCAAGATAATGCACCTGGGACGTAAAAACCCAAGAGCAGAATATAAAATCAGTGATACAGTCCTAACCTCAGTATCTGAGGAAAGGGATTTAGGGGTCATTATTTCAGAAGACTTAAAGGTAGGCAGACAATGTCATAGAGCAGCAGGAAATGCTAGCAGAATGCTTGGGTGTATAGGGAGAGGAATTACCAGTAGAAAGAGGGAGATGCTCATGCCGCTCTACAGAGCACTAGTGAGACCTCATTTGGAGTATTGTGCTCAGTACTGGAGACCATATCTCCAGAAGGATATTGATACTTTGGAGAGAGTTCAGAGAAGAGCTATTAAACTGATACATGGATTGCAGGATAAAACTTACCAGGAAAGATTAAAGGACCTTAACATGTATAGCTTGGAAGAAAAACGAGACAGAGGGGATATGATAGAAACTTTTAAATACATAAAGGGAATCAACAAGGTAAAAGAGGAGAGAATATTTAAAAGAAGAAAAACTGCTACAAGAGGACATAGTTTTAAATTAGAGGGGCAAAGGTTTAAAAGTGATATCAGGAAGTATTACTTTACTGAGAGAGTAGTGGATGCATGGAATAGCCTTCCTGCAGAAGTGGTAGCTGCAAATACAGTGGAGGAGTTTAAGCATGCATGGGATAGGCATAAGGCCATCCTTCATATAAGATAGGGCCAGGGGCTATTCATAGTATTCAGTATATTGGGCAGACTGGATGGGCCAAATGGTTCTTATCTGCCGACACATTCTATGTTTCTATGTTTCTATATGGAAAAGATCCTCCCAAGGTCTACAGCATCGCCCCAAAATAAGCCGAATGCATTTATTCTTTCGATTCCTCACACACCATCTCAGTTGGGCAGCTATATAGTATCCTTTCAAAAAAGGGATAGAGATTCCGCCCTCATCTTTATACAAATATTGTATCTTGATTCTGACTCGTTTGCGCCCCCATATTAGTTCATTGAAGAGAGTCTCTAATTTATTAAAAAACTTATCTTCTATCGTTATTGGACTGGCATTGATTATATATAATAACATTGGAAGTAGCGACATTTTAATAAGTGCTATACAATTAATTTGTGACAAGGGGAGTTTTAGCCATATTCTAATTTTTTCTTTAACTCTATCTATTATTGGCAGTATATTTAATTCCGTATAATGTTCCAACTTGGTCCCTATCTGGATACCCAGATATGGTAGCGAGTCTCCTGGGGTCAATATACTAACCTGAAATTTATATTCAGGCGGGACCGGACGTCTCAACGGGAGAAATTTTGATTTTCCCCAGTTTATCTCATATCCAGACAGGGATCCAAATTCATCCAGGCTAACCATGACCCTAGGCAGGTTCATGTATCCTTTCCCCAAAAACAGTAGCATATCATCCGCGTAGAGACTTATTTTGTCCACCTCTCCCTCGCACCCAAAGCCTAGTATCTCCTTATCCTCTGTAATTTTACATGCCATTGCCTCCAGAAACAGCGAGAAGAGCAGGGGGGAGAGGGGACATGCTTGGCGTGTTCCTCGGGTCAAGGGGAAGGGGACTGAGTATTCACCATTGATTCGAACCCTGGATACCGGCCCTTGATACTAAATGTGGACCCATCTGGAAAAGTATTCGCCTATTTAAACCCGGGACATTACTCTCCAAAGGAAAGGCCACTCCACCCTGTCAAAGGCCTTAGCGGCGTCCAGGGACAGGATGGAGCAGTCCTCCCCCTCCCCTACCAGGACGTTCAAGAAGGCCCTCCTCACATTATCCTGTATATTCCTTTTGGGAATAAAACAAGTTTGATCTGCATGGACAACTTTGTGGATAGCTGTTTTTAATCTGTTCGCTAATAGTTTAGCAAGAATTTTGTAATCTGTGTTCAACAGAGAGATGGGGCGGTAAGATGTAACTAACAGCGGGTCATGCCCTTTTTTAGGGATCAATGTAATGATGGCTTCCATCCATGAAGGGGGTAGGGAGCCTGCTATCCATGATTGGTTCAATACCTCTAGCATTAGGGGGAGTACAGTTCCTTCGTGTTTCCGATACAGTTCAAATGGGAAATCGTCCACCCCGGGGGATGTATTACCCTTAATAGATTTTAACGTATTTTGCAACTCGATCAATTGGATAGGTCTATTTAACCAATCAATGTCTTGTTGGTCGAATTCAGGGATCTTAATATTGTCTAAATATTGATCTATTTGTCCTCCATGATTTTTAGTCCCCGCTTTGTAAAGTAATGAAAAATATCGGGTGAATTCCCTTAAAATATCACCAGAGTCCCGTAGAATATTTCCTGCCTCTGTCCTAATGCCGGCAATGTTATTACTCCCCCTTTGATTTTTAACTATCATGGATAGCAGTCTGCTTGGTTTACCGGACTCGCTAAAGGTTCTCAACCCTGAAAAGAACATTTTATTCTGTGCTTTTTTGTATAGATATTGTTTATAGTCATCTTGCACTTTTTGGAGTTGGAGTTGTTTTTCTGGGGTATTTGCATATATGATCTCATTCATTATCTGGCCAAGTAAATCTTCTATTTCATTTTGGGTTTGAGCGAAGGAATTTTTCTGTTTCCTGATTCGTTGTGAATATATACCCCGAAGGTATGCCTTGAGCGCGTCCCAAACCATATGAATGTGTGTTGAGTTAACATTGTCACTCCAAAAGAGCTTTATTTCCTCATTGATCTTATCCAGATCCCTTATTAATGTCATGCAGTGGGGATTGAGTTTAAAAATCCTGTTTTGGTTTGGTTTAGTGTGGCTATCCAGTATTACCATAACAGGGCTGTGATCGGAAACACCATGGCGTTCGTAATTCATTTTTTTAACCCTGTTCATAAGCCCGGGGCTGGCGAGGGCCAGATCAACTCGCGACATGGACCTATGTGTATTACTAAAGCATGAGTATACTTGCTTATTTCCATAAAGCGATCGCCATATATCAACCAACGCCATTTCTTTACACATTCTGGATAGCAGAGTGCTTGAACCAGGATTTAATTCGTAATTGGTTTTTGTGGAGATCCTATCTTTTTTAATGTCCATGACCGAGTTAAAATCTCCCATCACCAGCACCGGGCACTCCTCTCGTGCTGAGATGTAATCCATCAGTCTGTATAGTACCGTTGTCGTGAAGGGGGGTGGATTGTATATAAAGGCAATAATTCACCTTTGTCCTTGCCAGTAACAGTGAAGAAAAATAAACTGTCCCTCTTGATCAATTAATTGTTCTATTGGCTCATAGTCTACCTCTCTATGAACATAGACACTAACCCCCCTAGAGTATATTGAATAACATGAGTGGTAATCATGGGAGGCCCATCTCCTTCCGCCGAGCGCCGACACTTTTTCACCTGTAAGGTGTGTTTCTAGCAGGGCCACTATTGCTGGTAGATGTCTAGAGACCAAATCAAACACTACGCACCTCTTGATTTTATCCGCAAAACAACGGATATTCCAACTCATTATTCTTGACATTTTATTTATTTATTTATTTATTTATTTTTTATTGATCCCACCTAGCATTAAAGCGGCACTGGGCGGAGGGGCAGGGGCTCCCCAAACGATCACCCTCAATACCTCGACAGTCCCCCGCGGAAAGAAAACCCCCCTACCCTCTCCCCAAACCCCACTCCCATTCTGACCCATGAGTCGCAGAGTGTGACTCATAGGACTCAAACCTTAGGCTATCATCCCCCTCCCCCCCCGCCGTCGACCCCCCCAACCTCCCCTCAATGCATCGCTGACATATTATTTAATGCCCTTTGAGTCCATCCAGTCTGCTGCATCGCTTGGATTGACGAAGAATTGAACGGTTTCTTTATATATGACCCGTAATTTCGCGGGGTACATCATGGAGTACTTTAATTGCGCTTGTATCAATCTCTTTTTAACATCTTTATATTCCCTTCTTTTATCTTGCGTAACCTTAGAGAAGTCCGGGTATATCTCTATACTGGCATCATTGTACTTCACTGTTTGTATCTCTCTTTTCCATCTTAGTATAAGGTCCCGTTCTCTTGAGGAAGTCATCTTGATTAATAATGGCCTTGGTGCTGACCCTGGTGGAGGTTTCCTGGTGGGGATACGGTGTGCTCTCTCCACCATAAGGGATACCGCTGCCTCTGCCGTTGTTACATTATTTGATAGCCATTTTTGGATAAAGCCCCTGGGGTCGTCTTTTTCTGCTCCCTCCGGGAAACCCACCAATTTAAGATTATCTCTCCGGGATCTGTCCTCCAGGTCCGCCATTTTTTCTTTAAGTGCCTTATTGTCGCTTTCTACTGTTTCTATCCTTTTTTTAATCTGGCTAGATTCTTTTTGAAGCTCCGTAGTCAGGGTTGCATACTCTTTGACTCGTTGCCTCATTTTATTTAGGTCGTCTCGAATTACCGAGATGTCGGTCTGCACTGCTGCCACCGTCATTGTCAGTGTACTTAATGATTGATTCGTTGTCCTGACTGCCTCCAGTATACCCGCTAATTTGCGATCGATATTGTTCATCTGGTTGTCTGCTTCAGATGCTTGACTTTCTCCCGCCCTATTTACAGGGTTCCCATTCTCTTCATGATCTTCCATTTGTGGTATTGGCTTCTGATTGCTCCTCGTCTTAGTTAATGGGGGTGGGGATCTAAGATACTTATCTAACTGTGTCCTTACAGTGCCCCCTTTAGGAGAGGATGTTCCAATGGATTTTCTATTGGATGGTTTGGGGGCCATTTATTTTTATTTTTTTTCCCTTTTATTTTTTTTCCCCCCCTTTCCCCTTCCCCCCTCCTACTCTCCCTCTTTTGCGCAGTTACTTTCGAAGATGGTTTTATACAGATCCTTATTTTTCTAAGACGTCAGTAATAAATGTCATATAACACAAAGAGGTGGTCAGGTAGTCTTACATATCCTCGATCTCCTCGAATCTTGAGACTCTTATTTCCTGGATGCCAAGAGACTTCAGTGTTGGGGTCTCACGGTGTCTTCGGCGTAATCCGCCGGCGATCTTCAACGACCCTCCAGCACGTATATTCGAGGGTCCGGAGCTCAGAAAGATAACAGAACGATTTTCAATATTTAAACAAAACAGTGCAGTGTCCAGAAACAACAACACAGAAATGGCACTAATATGTGCTGGTATGATTCCCAGCTATCAGGGTCAGGGAGCGGCACAAAGGTAAGGCGGAGCTTCACGGCTGTATAGCAATCAAGATCCGAAAACGGACACAAGGATGGTACTAGTATATGCTAGTTTAGCACCCAGGACAAAGCTTCACGGCTATATAGCAATCAAGGTCCAGAGACGACACAGGAATGGTGCTTGTATATACTGGTATAGCTCCCAGGGCGAAGCTTCACGGCTATATAGCAATCAAAGACCAGAGGCGACACAGAGATGGTGCTTATATGTACTGGTGTAGCGCCCAGGGCAAAGCTTCTCAGATGTATAGCAATCAAAGTCCAGAAACGGCACAAAGATGGTGTTTATATATACTGATATAGCGCCCAGGGCAAAGCTTCTCAGCTGTATAGCAATCAAAGTCTAGAAACGGCACAGAGATGGTTCTTATATATGCTGGTATAGCACCCAGGGCAGAGCTTCACGGCTATATAGCAATCAAGGTCAGAAGGGGGCGCATAGATGGTACGAACAAATGCTGAAATAGCGCCCTGGGCAGAGCTTCACGGCTATAGAGCCGTCAAAAAACCGGGGACGACACTGAGATGGTACTGATATATACTAATATAGCACCCAGGGCAGAGCTTCACGGCTGTCTAGCTATCAAACAGCAGAGATGGCACAGAGATGATACTATTATGTCCTGTAGCCGATAGCCTGTTAGGCGACTTAGCGTGGGGTGTCCAAATAGACGTCAAGTAATAAATGGGGCGGCCGTGGTGCAAGCAGGTAGCGACCTATCACAGTCAAACAGCCCCCCACCTTCAGAACAGCCCAACAAGCAGGGCTGACATAATAGACAGAACCACGCACCTGCAACCGCTCCAAGCCCACAGCAAGATGAGCAGGGTACCCAAGGGCAGAGAAGCATAAAGAGCGGCCACTCACTGCACAGTCTCGCAGTACTTGTATAGAATATGGAACCTGGAACAGCCTGGAGCAGGTATGAACCCCGAACGTCCAGCTTCTTCTGACGTCCGCTCAGTTAACGAAGCAACAGTGCCCTGTGCAACAAGGGGCCGGTCCGGCGAAGCCAGGGGACATAGCGGCAGGTGCGTCGGTGGTGTCAGCGGTGTCAGCGTCCTAGCGGAGGGATGAGAAGCTCAGCTGTGACTCAGCGGCGGCATCGGCATCGAGGTTCAGAGCTGGAGCCGGCGTCGGGGGGGGGGGGGGGGGGACTGCTGCACGTACGTTGCTCACGTCATGCTGCCGCGCCTCCACCAAGGGACCTTTCAAGCCAGGCCTACACTTGTATATCCGACAGTATATTCTAACACAGAGGCGTTCCCATGGTGATGGAGACGCTTCAGGTTAGAATATACTAAAAGAACTGTGTACATGACTGCCCCCTGATGCCTGGCAGGTGCTGCCAGGCAGCAGGGGGCAGCCCCCCCTGTAGTTAACACATTGGTGGCCAGTGTGGCCGGCCCCCCCCTCCCTCCCCTGTAGTTAACTCATTGGTGGCCAGTGCGGCCGGCCCCCCCCTCCCCTATAGTTAACTCATTGGTGGCCAGTGGGCCCCCCCCTCCCCTGTAGTTAACTCATTGGTGGCCAGTGGGCCCCCCCCCCTCCCCTGTAGTTAACTCATTGGTGGCCAGTGGGCCCCCCCCCTCCCCTGTAGTTAACTCATTGGTGGCCAGTGTGGCCGGCCCCCCCTCCCTCCCCTGTAGTTAACTCGTTGGTGGCCAGTGGGCCCCCCCCTCCCTCCCCCCTCCTAATTAAAATCTCCCCCCTATCATTGGTGGCAGCGGAGTGTACCGATCGGAGTCCCCAGTTTAATCGCTGGGGCTCCGATCGGTAACCATGGCAACCAGGACGCTACTGCAGTCCCGGTTGCCATGGTTACTTAGCAATTTGTAGAACCATTATACTTACCTGCGAGCTGCGATGGTCTGCGGTCGGTCGGGAGCTCCTCCTACTGGTAAGTGACAGGTCCGGACGGGAGCTCCTCCTACTGGTAAGTGACATGACCTGTCACTTACCAGTAGGAGGAGCTCCCGGCCGGACCTGTCACTTACCAGTAGGAGGAGCTCCCGACCGGACGCAGACCATCGCAGCTCGCAGGTAAGTATAATGGTTCTACAAATTGCTAAGTAACCATGGCAACCGGGACTGCAGTAGCGTCCTGGTTGCCATGGTTACCGATCGGAGCCCCAGCGATTAAACTGGGACTCCGATCGGTACACTCCGCTGCCACCAGTGATAGGGGGGAGATTTTAATTAGGAGGGGGAGGGAGGGGAGAAGGCCCACTGGCCACCAACGAGTTAACTACAGGGGAGGGAGGGGGGGGGCCCACTGTCCACAAACGAGTTAACTACAGGGGAGGGAGGGGGGGCCCACTGGCCACCAACGAGTTAACTACAGGGGAGGGAGGGGGGCCGGCCGCACTGGCCACCAATGAGTTAACTACAGGGGAGGGGGGGCCCACTGGCCACCAATGAGTTAACTACAGGGGAGGGGGGGCCCCACTGGCCACCAATGAGTTAACTACAGGGGAGGGGGGGGGCGGCCGCACTGGCCACCAATGAGGTAACTACAGGGGGGGAGGGGGGGGGGGGGCGGCCACACTGGCCACCAATGTGTTAACTACAGGGGGGGGGCTGCCCCCTGCTGCCTGGCAGCACCTTCCAGGCAGCAGGGGGCAGTCATGTACACAGTTCTGTTAGTATATTCTAACCTGAAGCGTCCCCATCACCATGGGAACGCCTCTGTGTTAGAATATACTGTCGGTTCTGAGTTTTCACGAAGTGAAAACTCAGCTATGAAAAAGCTTTTATGCAGACGGATCTTCGGATCCGTCTGTATAAAAACTAACCTACGGCCACTGATCACGGACACGGACACCAATCTTGTGTGCATCCGTGTTCTTTCACGGACCCATTGACTTGAATGGGTCCGTGAACCGTTGGCCGTGAAAAGAATAGGACAGGTCATATTTTTTTCACGGCCAGGAAACACGGATCACGGATGCGGCTGCAAAACGGTGCATTTTCCGATTTTTCCACGGAACCGGCAACAAGGGGCCGGTCCGGCGAAGCCAGGGGACATAGCGGCAGGTGCGTCGGTGGTGTCAGCGGTGTCAGCGTCCTAGCGGAGGGATGAGAAGCTCAGCGGTGACTCAGCGGCGGCATCGGCATCGAGGTTCAGAGCTGGAGCCGGCGTTGGGGGGGGGGGGGGCGGACTGCTGCACGTACGTTGCTCACGTCATGCTGCCGCGCCTCCACCAAGGGACCTTTAGAGCCAGGCCTACACTTGTATATCCGACAGTATATTCTAACACAGAGGCGTTCCCATGGTGATGGAGACGCTTCAGGTTAGAATATACTAAAAGAACTGTGTACATGACTGCCCCCTGATGCCTGGCAGGTGCTGCCAGGCAGCAGGGGGCAGCCCCCCCCCCCTGTAGTTAACACATTGGTGGCCAGTGTGGCCGGCCCCCCCCCTCCCTCCCCTGTAGTTAACTCATTGGTGGCCAGTGCGGCCGGCCCCCCCTCCCCTATAGTTAACTCATTGGTGGTCAGTGGGCCCCCCCCTCCCCTGTAGTTAACTCATTGGTGGCCAGTGGGCCCGCCCCTCCCCTGTAGTTAACTCATTGGTGGCCAGTGGGCCCCCCCTCCCCTGTAGTTAACTCATTGGTGGCCAGTGTGGCCGGCCCCCCTCCCTCCCCTGTAGTTAACTCGTTGGTGGCCAGTGGGCCACCCCTCCCTCCCCCTCCTAATTAAAATCTCCCCCCGATCATTGGTGGCAGCGGAGTGTACCGATCGGAGTCCCAGTTTAATCGCTGGGGCTCCGATCGGTAACCATGGCAACCAGGACGCTACTGCAGTCCCGGTTGCCATGGTTACTTAGCAATTTGTAGAACCATTATACTTACATGCGAGCTGCGATGGTCTGCGTCCGGGCGGGAGCTCCTCCTACTGGTAAGTGACAGGTCCGGCCGGGAGCTCCTCCTACTGGTAAGTGACATGACTGTATATTGTTGGCTGGCACATACCTGGCTTTTGGTATATAGCCTTTATGTGATTGTTTGTTATAGGTAATAAAATTGCTTGTGCAATACGTATATATTACATTGCCGATTTTTGGCGAATATTCAGCAAAAAATTCGCGAAATATTGTGAATTTGAATATTGCCTATGCCGCTCATCACTACTTCTGAATCTGATCTCTGACCTTATAAACACACATTTAAGCTCAGTTCTTATCTTACTGATAAGATCGTGGCTTAAATAAGTGTTTATGACCTTTTAGTAATTTAGAGATAACGTTTATTAGATGACTGACACAAAGTGAAAGTGAATGGACCATTCATACAGCTAGAAAAACTGTTAACCCTTTTTGACACAAGGGCTGAATATTTTTAATAAAGACCAATTAAAAACATGATTTTTAACCCAAAATGAGTAAAACGCAATAATAATAAAAAAAAAATTGCCGCTAAAGGTGTATATAGCGTTTAATTCATTTTCATCACAGTAGAAACCTTCTTCCACCTACACAGCATCGACCACCTCTTCATACAGAATACACAAACACAGTTATTGATATAAGAATGACAAAGAATAATGCAATACATGTTCCTCGTTTAATCACTGTATTTCCAAGCAATGCCGGTGCTGTCAGAAGAGAATATGTCTTGACTGTGCTTGTAGTTATAATGAGGTCATTTTTGGTATCTATTTAATGACATGGCAGAGATAGAATGGGAAAAGTACTTAAATAGTAAAATATCAAAAAATATTACACACCCATGTGAGTTAGAGACTTCTTCACAGTATCCTGGTTTGGGAAACCTCTCAATCACCTCGATGTCCTAGAAGGGTTTGTCAGCCCCTCAATTCATAGCTTGTCCATTTTGTGAAAACATTGCCAAGTCACAGTGACTGCGCAATGATATGTCCATCTTCTACTGTGCCAGGATGTGCTCTGTGTTGTCTGCATTGCTATTGCAGGTGGCATTTTTTTCTAGGAAGGAGTTTTAACATTTAGGACGGAAGAAGCAAATATGCACAGAAAGTAGGTAAAGGTGTTTTTTAGAGAATTGTTGGAGATTATTTCTTGCCCTTATTATGAACGATGGCACAGTCTCTTTCTCATGTCAGCGGTTCTGGGAGAGAGAAATGAATGACGAGATCAAACTTTAGAGAAAAAGATATGGATCGCACATCTACATGCCATGAACTGAGCTATTTCTTTTCAGTGTAATTTATAAACTCTACATGAGGCACTTAGTATACATTTTGATCAAAATGCATAAGCCAACTCACAACATCAAGATTACCTCTTTTGAGTGGGTCCTTATTCTAATTTGGTGCAGTGCCACATGGTGATCACCGTTACTGCAACACAGCTCCTGCAGGTGGCAAGACCCAGCAGACCAACAAGACTCTTGCTATCAAGCTAAGCTCCTAAGGCACTGTTCTCAACCAGCCCACAGACACAGCATCACAGGCACAGCAGCAAGAACCACAATGTAGCACCGAACAATATGTACATATCTCAAAAGCTCACCTTACCATGTGGCCTCAGAAACCAGGCTGAGACCAAGTAGCAGCTCTTAGGTATTCTTCTGCTAATTAAAAACACCTGTGTTGAATGAAAAGATGCTGATACCATAAAAAAAAACATACCAGATAAAATACCAGACTGTAGAGAAAAATATATGGACCAACAATCCACATGAATGAAGATATGCCGTCTCATAAGACATTATAGTGTTGGGGACGCAGGTTCTTCACATTTGTGCATTTAGGCCAAGGTTTGCTTATTAAATCACCCCTTAAATATATTATGGTCCGTTATGTTCTGCTCAGGTTTTTATGCTATATTACCACTTATAGAAAGATGTCTTATATATAAATATGGTTTTGCACAGATTGAACCATAGTAAAAATTTTGGCAATAGAAATTTTCACAAATTTTATCATCTCTAATGGTACTAATATTATCATAAAGACCTGTACTGACCTAGATACCCATGAATTCTAGTAAGAGGGAAATGAAGCGTCCAATTTTTAGTACTCGTCTGGGTCATGGGGGAAGGGGTGTATAACTGAGAGGAGCATTAGAACTACAGGGGGCATTATAAATACTAAATCACTACAAGGGGAGCAACATAACAGCAGGATGGCTACTGTAAATACTAGGAGCACTATAGGGGGCATAATAACTACAGGGCATACTGCAGAGGAACATTATAATGACTGGGGACACTATAGGAGAAGTATTATAATGGCAGGGGGCATTATAAATACTAGGAGCACTACAGGGGGCATTATAACAGTAGGGGGCAAAATAAATAATGGGGACACTACAGTGGGGCATTTAAAATACTGGCACCGCATGGGGCATTATAAATACTGGAGATACTACATTTGGTCATCATAACTACTGGGGCACTACGGGGGGCAGTATAACTACTATGGGCACTACAGAGAACATTATAAATACTAGGGGTACTACAGGGGGACTTTATTTCTACTGGGGACACTATGGGGGAAGTGTTACTATTGGAACACTGTGGGGGCATTATTATTGTTAGGCACAATATGATCGGTTCTGCAGCGATACTATAACTACAAAAGAGTGACAAACGCAATTGGAAAAAAGTATTATAACTGGTGTGATAGACCAGTGGCCCCCAAAACAACATATTGAAGCGGGGTGTTATCTAAGAATATACTTTTCAAATAGTGTATTTGGTTACTGCAGAAATGTATCCGCTTTCACTGCGTTACCTCTGCTACACACAGTGAGAAATTTTAAAGGAAAACATTTTTAGAACTGGATTGGCCCCCAAAACCACATATTGAAGCGGGGTGTTATCTAAGAATATACTTCTCAAATAGTGTATTTTGGTACTGAAGGAATTTAGCCGCTTTCACTGTGTTACCTCTGCTACACACAGTGAGAAAATTTAAAGGAATTATTTTAATAACTGGTGTGATTATAGACCAATGGCCCCTAAAACGAAATATTGAAGCGGAGTGTTATCTAAGAATATACTTTTCAATTAGTGTATTTGGGTACTGCAGAAATGTATCCGCTATCACTGCGTTACCTCTGCTACACACAGTGAAAACATTTCCTGGAATTTTTTTTATAACTGGTGTGATAGACCAGTGTCTCCCCAAAACGACATATTAAAGTGGGGTGTTATATACCTTCTTCCACATACACTGCGCTTCTCTAGAGACTTTTATTCCCTATTTGACATGCCAGTTGAGACGTTGCCATGCTGTGCTGCGTCTGTTGTGCCTGGAAGCCAAGAGCTACACCATTCCTGCATTCCTTTCAGCTTTGCGTTCACAGGCAGATCAGTGGCTAACACCGCTCACTTTGACAGTTGGTAAAGTGGTGTGCGACAACAGTGCCAATCTGCTGAGCGCGCTAAAACAGGGCAAAATGACACACGTGCCGTGCATGGCACACGTCCTGAACTTAGTCGTGCAGCGATTCATTGTTAAATACCCTGGGGTCCAGGATGTCTTGCGGCAGGCCAGGAAAATCTCGGGCCATTTCAGAAGATCTTACACGGCCATGGCTCGCCTTGCTGACATTCAGCGGCGACACAACCTGCCCGTCAGACGTCTTATTTGTGACTGCCCGACGCGATGGAACTCAACCTTGTATATGCTCGATAGGCTGCTCCAGCAGAAACGTGCAGTTACGTTCAGAAACACAGATTACTGGTTGCTCACCCTTCTCGACCCCCGCTACAAAGAGAACTCCTCATCTCTCATTCCTCTGGTGGAGAGGAAGAGCAAAACGGTGCAATACCAGAAGGTCCTTGTTAAAAAATTGCTCCAAAAATTTCCATCTGACAACGCTGGCGGCAGAGTTCGTAGTTCCTTGGGCAACCGAGGAGAGGAGACAAGGGGAACAGTTTCATGACACCCCACCAGCATCCTCACCCTGATGCGCGGCCTACTGTCACAAGGAGGGAAAATTTTTGGAAGATGGTGAAGGAGTACATAGCAGACCGTGTCAGCGTCCTCAATGATCCCTCAGTGCCTTACAACTACTAGGTGTCCAAGCTGGACACGTGGCACGAACTGGTGCTCAACGCCTTGGAGATGCTGGCCTGCCCTGCCGCCAGCGTTTTGTCTGACCGGGTATTTAGTGCTGCTGGTGGCATTATAACAGATAATCGTATCCGCTTGTCAACTGAAAATGCTGACAGGTTGACTCTTATAAAAATGAACAAGGCCTGGATTGACCCTGAATTCTCGACTCCACCAGAGGAAAACTGATGAACATAAAGGCACTTTAAATGTGTTTTTTATAATTCATTTTCTCATCCTACTCCTCCTCTTCCATCATATCAACATGCTTATTCTTCGCATATAATACCCTCGCATATATGCCCTCGCATATAATGTTTTACAGGGTTAGCTCACCTGCAGGCCCTCAGCTACAATCCTTTACAGGGTCAGCTCACCTGCAGGCCCTCAGCTACAATCTTTTACAGGGTCAGCTCACCTGCAAGCCCTCGCATATAATGTTTTAGAGGGTCAGCTCACCAGCAGGTCCTCACCTACAATCTTGTACAGGGTCAGCTCACCTGCAGGGCCTTACCTACAATCTTTTACAGGGTCAGCTCACCGGCAGGCCCTCACATATGATGTTTTTACAGGGTCAGCTCACCTGCAGGCCCTCACTTACAATCTTTTACAGGGTCAGCTCACCTTCAGGCCCTCGCATATAATGTTTCACAGGGTCAGCTCACCAGCAAGCCATTAATCATAATTTTTCAAGGGTGTATGATGCCCTCCTTTATGTGTAATAAAGGGTGTATTAGAGTGCCGGTTCCTTGTAATTTTTCGTAGCCCTTTCACTTAGTGCATAGGCTTTATGACTGTAGAAGTCTCACTACCTGAACAATTGTACCACAATGTGAATGAGGCCCTCCTTTATGTCATATACAGGTTGTATCGGAGTGCCTCATCCTTGTAATTTTTGGAAGCACTTGCACTTTGTGTTTCCTAACAATTTTTCCTCTAAAACAGATTTTATTTTCGGTTTTGTGCGTATTATTGTCCGTCTGTAAAAGTGGCGTACTACTCGGACAACATGGTTCCCAGCAGTGACCTGGGAGTCCAAGATGCATCCAGACATCCTCCCAATGCTGTTCCCGAACAATTTCAGTGGTGTTTCTATCAATTTCTGACCTTTTCATGTGAACCAGACACCCTCTCCTCTTCAGAGCAGGGGGTGCCTGGTTTAATGCTCGGGTTCTCCCATTGACTTCCATTGTGCTCGGGTGCTCGGTAGAGCATCTGAGCATCCCGATGTGTTCTGCCTGAGCACCCGAGCACTTGGGTGCTCGATCAACACTACTTGGAACTTAAACTGCAGGGAGATTGCAGGGAGAGTGTATCGCTGTGTGCCGTCAGTATTACATGTGTAATTTATCACCGTCTACATCACTGTGCAGTGCACCATGATTCATAGCTAATCCCAAAAAGAAAAGCATGCACCACCCTCTAGTAAAGCAAAAAAACTGTGCACACCCCTGCACTGCAATGGCTCCTTAGTGGAACAAAATAAAGAAATGGAGGCAGCGCCAATAAAGTAGTGAGGAAAAAGAAATGTTCTTTTAATGCATGTTGTGGCAGTCCAAACACATGCTTTTTAATCCCTTCTGGGGGAGTGGGGAGGGTGGCAGCAATGGCAGTAACAGTGACAATAGTGACCCCATGACAGAGTGAGGAGGGCGGCAGCAGCAGTAGCAGTAACAATAGTGGCCCAATGACAGATTGGCAAGGGTGGCAGCAACAGCAATGGCAGTAACAGTGACAATAGTGGCCCCATGATAGAGTGGGGAGGGTGGCAGCAGCAGTGGCAGTAACAGTGACAATAGTGGCCCCATAACAGAGTGGGGTTGGGGGCCAACAGCAGTAGCAGTAAGGCTATGTTCACATCACTGATTATTTTCCGTTCTTCTGATCCGTCAGAACAACAGAAAACAAAAAAATAAAATAAAATCCTGTATTTTGTGCATCCATATAGCCTCTTTCAAACGGTCAGTATTTGATCAGTAATTGTAAGCCAAAACCAGGAGTGGGTCCAAAACAGAGATAAAATGTAATACAATTATTTGCATCTCTTTTGTATTTTGGACTCACTCCTGCTTTTAGCTTACAAATACTGATCAAATACTGATACAAAATACTGACTGTGTGAAAGAGGCTTTATGCTCAATTTGCATCCATTTTGGCCATTTACGTCTGAAAACAGTTTTTCAATATAGTGTCCTTGACCATAGTTACAACTCAATATGTCGGCCCTGGCGTAGACTCTATCATACCCCAAAAGGCCCAAGGACTGACCCACCTTCTGCTCAACATAAGTGTGCAGGGCTGGTACAGCTTTTTTGGAAAAGTAATGTCGGCTTGGGACTCTCCACCTTGGGTGGGCACAAGCAGGGCCGCTGATAGAAATCATGGGGCCCCGTACAGCATACATGACGGGGCCCCCTTCAGCTACACCCCCTGATCCCTCCTTCAGCCACACCCCTGGCCCCGCCCTTGGCCCCTCCCCAGACGCCGCCTTGAAACAACATGCAGATTTGTCTACAAGTGATATTTATGGCGCTGGGGGGTCGTCTGTGAATGGCGCTGTTATGGAGGGGATCTGTGAATGGCACTGTTATGGAGGGGATCTGTGAATGGCACTTTTATGGAGGGGATCTGTGGATGGCACTGTTATGGAGGGGATCTGTGGATGGCACTGTTATGGAGGGGATCTGTGGATGGCACTGTTATGGAGGGGATCTGTGGATGCCACTGTTATGGAGGGGATCTGTGGATTCAGATTGAGGAGGGGGGGGCAGTTTGTCACTTGCCTAAGGCCAGGGTAAGGGGGGCCTCCCACCCAGGCTGTGCACATTAATCCTGGCTGATCGATTGCTTCTGGCCTGCTGCTGTGCTGCCTGCAGTCACATCTGAGTGATGAGAGTACTGATTAGTTTTTTCCTAAAGGAGCGGGTATTGACTGGTCTGGTCTGGGGCTGCTGGGCTTAGTTATCACTGACTATGTCACCGCCACCGGCGCTTCCACCAGGCGGGTTAGGGCCCCCGGACCGGACTCACTCACTCAGGGACACTCACAGTTCACAGACACACACTTTAACTGGTCTGGACCGGACCACCAGGACCCTGGTCCAGTCGGATGGTCCAGCTAGCCACGCTCACCTCAGCACAGCAGACAGTCTGGCAGGCAGCCTCACTCGCAGGCTCAGGATAGGAGGAGCCGAGGAGGGGAGCTCTCAGCCAGGAGAGGAGGCGGAGTCAGTCAGTACCGGCGGCTGCACACAGCTTCCTCTTTCGTCTTCTGACCTCAACTGAAGCCACTCCCCATCCCTCCTCCTACTTAGCCTGCCCTGCCCTGCACAGTGCGCGTCATGCAGGGCCTCGCCTCCGCTCCGCCTCCGCCCCATGTGAATCTGATTTCACCAGCTTGGGGCCGCGTTCTCCTGGCTGAGGGGGCCCCGTGGGCCCCCCTGACTTAGGGGCCCGGTCGCAATTGCGACCGCTGCGACCCCTATAGCTACGCCACTGCCGGGCCCCCCTGCCAGCCGGGCCCGGTACAACTGGGCCAGCTGTACTGGCCTATCAGCGGCCCTGGGCACAAGCCATCAGTTCTCTGAAATGTGCAGAGTCAGCTACCTTGAAAGGGAGGCACTATAGTAACAGCAACTTGGCCAGGTGCAAGTTCAGCTTCTGTGCAGTTGGATGAGTGCACACATACTGTTGTCTTTTTATAATCGCCTCAGTGATAGATTGCTGTTGAAACGAGTGAATAGGTGGAGCATCAGGAGCAATAGACGACATTAACGTTGATGGGAAGGAATAAGTGTTGAGCGAGCATGCTCGGCCGAATACCGGTTCGGCTCGAGCATCGCGATGCTCGGCACACGAATACCGCGTGTGCTCAAGCGCGATGCTCGAGTCTCCTCCCCGCACATTTGTTGGCTGCTACGCAGCCAATAAACATACTGGTAAGTATTATAATGCCGTAGCCATGTTGGTTACTGCCATTACAGTGATTGGCTGGCCGGAACGTGTCATCTGGTGCTATAAGTCACCTATCAGCTACACTATACAGTAGATCAATCTAACCTACACTGATTATCTCCCCCTAACTATCTGAATTATATATACAGTTGCAAGAAAAAGTATGTGAACCCTTTTGAATGATATGGATTTCTGCACAAATTGGTCATTAAATGTGATCAAAACTTCATCTAAGTCAAAACAATAGACAATCACAGTCTGCTTAAACTAATAACACACAAAGAATTAAATGTTACCATGTTCTTATTGAACACACCATGTAAACATTCACAGTGCAGCTTGCAGCATGACGGCAGGACTGGATACGGCAGGCTCCCACCTCTCGGCCGGGGGGGGGGCCTGCTCGGCGGGGGAGAGCCAGCTACGGCGGGAGTCACGAGGCTGTGCACCAGGAGGTAGCGACGGTGCACAGACTTCTTTAAGATGGCGGACAGCCCTTGGCTGGTCCTGCGCATGTGTTGGTTGGAGAGGGATCTAGGTCGGAGCGGAATGCGGCAAGCGCTGAGGATGCTGGGATGCCAAGTTTGAGTGGATCACCATCCCCATCAGGTGTGGTCATGTCGGTGAGGTCTGAAGTCGAACGGCGGGAATCCGGACCAACAGCTGCGGGGTTCACAGCGCCCGGGCACCCAGGTGAGGCAGCATTATGGGGCATTTCTTGCTTTAATTCAGGGTGCTGGTTTGGGGGGTCTTGGGGGGGTCAGAATGAAGTAATTGGTGGTTTGGGGCGTTTGCTGTGTGGTTTGGCGGGAATGGGGACTGGGGCGTCGGGTGTTGCGCCCCTGCAAGCGTGGGGTGTGGGGTCGGGGGTTTGTGGGTCATCAGGCGGAGGGGTTTGCAGTGCGGTATCGGTGCAAACGCAGGCGGGGGGTGAGGAGGATAGGCCCAGGGTCAACAATGCAGCTAGGGGAGAGGTGTACGTATGTTTCGAGGGCCCTCTGGGGGCGCACTTGAAGCAGGAGGTGAGAGAGAGGATATGGAAGGATGGGGGGAAAAAAAAGGAGGAGGAGAAGAGGCGATATCGGCTGATACCCCGCACTTTTGCAAATTAGATCCAGGCCTTAGCTATCCTGGCGAGCGTGATAGGAGAAAAGGCACCAGACAGCTGTTCTGTGCTTTTTTGCTATTTGGATGCCATAGGGGAAGCCTATAGGGTGTATGGGGTTTCCGGGTGGCTACGATATGACGAGCAGTTTCGTCAGAGGAAGGAGGTCCGCCCTAGCATGCGGTGGGACCATAAAGACATTGGGCTTTGGATGCGGGTGATGCGCCGGAGCGGCAGGGGCAGTCCTTTCGGGGGGAGCAAGGAGGGGCCTTTGTTTCTTGTTCAACGAGGGGAGTTGCAAGTTTGGGCAGAAATGTAAGTTCAAGCATGAATGCTCCACATGCGGGGGTAGTCACGGGGCAAGCCGTTGTTTTCGAAGAGCAAAGCAGAGGGGTGGTGAGGCAGTTGGAAAAGGGTCGGACGCCGGTTCGGGTGGACGGGATGGTGCGGTATCTAAATAGATACCCGGACCAGGGTGTGGCTGAATTCTTGCTGAGGGGTTCCACTGAGGGTTTTAGTATCCCGTCTTTTCCTTTGGATCCGGTAGTTAGAGCCCCTAGGAATCTGCGTTTAGCGTTGGAGCACCCCGAGGTGGTGATGCAAAAATTGGCTAAGGAGGTTCTCTTGGGGAGAATGGACGGGCCTTTTGAGGAGTTGCCATTGGCTAATTTGAGTGTTTTCCCGTTGGGTGTGGTACCAAAAAAGGAGCCGAACGTGTTTCGCCTAATTCACCATTTGTCGTTCCCAAAGGGGGCGTCGGTGAACAAGGGTATTGATCCCGAGCTGAGCTCGGTGGTCTATACTTCCTTTGACACGGCAGTGGACTGGGTGCGGAACAGTGGACTGGGTGCAGAAGTTGGTTCCGGGTGCCCTGTTGGAGAAAATGGACATTGAGGGGGCATTTCGTCTCTTGCCTGTTCACCCGGATAGTTTGCATTTGTTGGGCTGTTTTTGGGACGAGGGGTATTTTGTTGATCGGTGCTTACCGATGGGGTGTTCTGTGTCTTGTGCATAGTTAGAAAAATATAGTTCATCTCTGGAATGGGTGGTGAAGGATGTGTTGGGGTGTTCTTCGCTTATTCATTATCTGGACGATTTCCTGTGTTTGGGGCCGGCAAATTCAGGGGTCTGTGCTTTGTTGTTGGCCTTGGTACAGTCGGAGTGCGAGTCGTTTGGGGTGCCGTTAGAGGCGGGGAAGACAGTTGGGCCTACGACGGAATTATGTTTCTTAGGGATAGTTTTGGACACAGTACGGATGGAGTGTAGCCTACGGAGGGCAAATTGCGGGATTTGAGGGCCGTTGTTGCAAAGGCGTTGAGCATGCCTAAAATACGCTTAAGACAGTTGCGATCCCTTTTAGGGAAGCTTAATTTCGCTTGTCGGATTATTACGATGGGTCAGATTTTTTGTAGGAGGTTGGCGTCGGCCACGGGGGGGAAGGGGGGTGGTGAAAAAAAAAGGGGGTCAGTCAGCACATCCCAAAGCGCAGGGGCACGTTGCTATGGTTGAGAACAAGACTGTTAAACAAAACAAGCAATGCAACAGCTCACTGCAAACCAGATAAATTACAAAATTGCATCATAATTGCAAATGCTGAACTAATAAGTTAGAGATACTTGGCAAATCGTTGTGTACAAAATTATTTGAGCCCGTCTGCCGAACGTCAAGGCAATCTCTAGTTAGACGGGTTCCTAACACTAAATATACCTGTTATGTGCCATAGTGGCTATCATGTAATTCAGAAAGTGCAGGTTCCACTTACATGCTGGATCCGCCTGAATTTCTGTCATTTTCGGTGCCAAAATGGCCACCATTATATCCAGGGAAAGCAGTTACCAGCATGCACGCCGGGCCCACTCCACACCACCCCTGGCGCCACATGGTCACCAAGGACTGCAATGAGAGTCCACACACTATCTCTCTCCTGGTGCCAGATAGCTTCAGTGAGTGAGGGGGAGCGGGCCAAGCTATATACTAACATTAATTAAAATCAACCTGTGGGACAGACGAGCTGGTCAGGAGTGCACGACTGGGGAGGCAGCCACACCTCCAGCACGAACTGCAGAGAAAAAAAAAAGGGAGTCAGTCAGCACATCCCAAAGCGCAGGGGCACGTTGCTATGGCTGAGAACAAGATTGTTAAACAAAACAAGCAATGCAACAGCTCACTGCAAACCAAATAAAGTACAAAATTGCATCATAATTGCAAATGCTGAACTAATAAGTTAGAGATACTTGGCAAATCGTTTTGTACAAAATTAATCAACCTGTGGGACAGACGAGCTGGTTTGCAGTGAGCTGTTGCATTGCTTGTTTTGTTTAACGGAAGGGGGGTGGTGGTTGTTTCCCGGCATCATTTTATTCGGTTAGGTAAGGAGTTGATGGGGGATCTAGTGGTTTGGGATGCAGCAGTTAAATGGTAGGGCGTTAGTCATGGGGGACATGGTTGACAGTTTTGATTTGTTTTCGGATGCAGCGGGTGGTGTAGGTTTTGGAGTCTATTGTAAAGGGCAGTGGTGTGCGGGCCAGTGGCCAGAATCCTGGGTTTTGAGGGGCTGGGCAAAAAACGTGTCATTGCTGGAGTGGTTTCCCATAGTGCTGGCTGTGGTGCTCTTTTGCTTGCCTCTTAATGCTTGGATTGTGGCGGTTCACGTGCTGGGCGTTGATAATGGTGTGGCCGATTCTCTTTCTCGTTTACAGTTGGAACGGTTTCGCCATCTGTCCCCGAATACGGAGAAGGAAGAGTTGGTGTGTCCGGAGTGGCTTTGGGATCTCTTGGAGGTACGGTAGCGGGTCTGTTTAAGGAGTCACTGTTTAAGGAGTGCTGGTACCTGTTCGGACTATGGTAAGGCGTGGCGTAGTTGGGAGCATTGGTGTGAAGATTTGGGGGTGGGTGTTGATGGAGGGGAAACCCCTTTGTTACTGTTTGAAGGGCATATTGCAGAGGAGGGTTGGTCGGTGGCGCAGGTGAATCGTTTTATGGCAGGTCTGGTTTTTGGCTTTAAATTGCGGGGCCTTCCGGATGTTACAAAAACTTTTTTAGTACGGCAGGTGTTAAAGGGCTACAGACTTGGTAGGCGAGTGGCGGACGGTAGGAGGCCGGTTTCCTTTGAGTTATTGTTGCGGATAGGGGTTGGCGTGGGTTCGGTTTGCAGGTCGGTAAGTGAGGTGCGGTTATTTCGGTTTGCTTTTTCGTTGGCCTTTTTTGGTGCGTTCTGTTTGGGTAAACTAGTGTGCATGAGTGTGCGCAGTCAGGGTGGCTTAAAGGGGAGGATGTGGATTTGTATGATGACAGGGTGGTGGTGCCTCTTCGGGCATCTAAGATGGACATGGAAGGCAGGGGTTGTAGCGTGTCATTATTTGCGGTTCCGGGTTGTTTGTTTTGCCCGGTCAGTTGTTTGAGGGATTACAGGTTGGGTGTTAATTTTGATGGGGTGGGGCCTCTTCTTCGCCACGATGATGGGTAGTTTTTGTCACGTTTCCAGTTTGTTGTGGTGTTCAAAAAGTGTTTGGGAGCATTGGGGATGGATTCTAAGAACTTTACGGATCATTCCTTTCGGATTGGTGCTGCGACAGAGGCGGCAAGGTTAGGTTTGGGTGATGAGGTTATTAAGAGGATTGGGAGGTGGGAATCGGATCGTTTTATGTTATACATACGTCTTGGGGGTGTTTAATATGAAGGTTGTTGTTAATTCAGGGCTTGTTTTTCTTTTCTTTGTGTTTCAGGTGGTGCGGCTGTTTTAGTGTGGATTCTTGGGAACTCCTTCGTTTTTTGGGGGGCCCTGCAGGCGGATGTGAGACCAAATGGGCATCAGTTGGGGTTCGGGAGTGATGTCACAATCATAAGGTGGCTCGGGCGTAGAGGTATGTTGTGGGGGAGTGTTATGGGGGAGGTGCACAGTTATGCTCGATTAGATCGTCCCCCGGACATTTTGGTGTTACATGTCGGGGGTAACAATTTGGAGGTTAGACCTTGCAGGGATTTGATCAAGGACATAAAGTTTGATTTGTTACGGTTATGGTCCTTGTTTCATGGTTTGATAACCGTTTGATCGGATATAGTGCCGAGTAGGAATTGGCGGGAGGCGCGTTCAGTGGAGCGCCTGAATAAGGCAAGGATTAAGGTGAATAGGGCGATTGGTTGCCAGGAACGGGGCTGTGGCTGTTCTGCATCCAGATTTGGATCCGGGTATTGTTTTTTTTGGGAGGGCAGATGGTGTTCATTTGAACGCGGTAGGTGTTGACATGTGGTCCTTGGGTTTGCAAGGAGGTATTCAGAGGGCGTAAAGGTTGTGGAAGAACGCGCAGGCTTGAGGTGATAAGGTCAAGCTGCACGTCGTTAGCGGTGGGAGGCCATAGAAGCTGGTGGTATTGGACGGTATTGGAAAATGAGAGGGCCTCTGTGGTGGGGGCTGGACTCTCATAGTTGAGGCATTTGGTTGGTTCGGAGAGGCGTCCATAAGTTGGTGTCTCCGAGCTGGAGTTTCATGGCTGGAGGCAAGATGGAATTGCTGTGTTTTGGTTTTAGGAATGTCTTAAAATTTGGGGCTTCTATGACCTCCCTCGTCGGGGCTATGTTACTGTTATATATATTTATGCTATATGTTAAATTATTAATAAAAGCGACTGCTGTGGCCAATTTAATCCGATCAGTGGCTGTGTGTGTTTTTTGTGGGGAAGGGGTGGGATTGGGACGTCATTAAGGGGTAGCGAGAGGCCCTGTAGAGTAACCAATAACACAATCAAGTGAGGCCGGACTAATAGGGGGAGGACGACATGAAGTGTTTTGGTGCAGGGCTGGGAGGTGGGGGGTTTAAGCGTGGACTGAAGCGGTTAGGCATGGGGGGTTTAGATAATAAAAGGGGGGTGGCCGCATGGAGGGGTGCCATTTTGTGGGTGAACTGAACTCCCTCCCACCCCCCCACTTTTGGTATTTCGTTTAGATGGGTTCTTTTTAGGAAAAGGGGAACGACGGAGTTCAGAAGGTAAAGGGAATAGGTTTGGAGCCTGGGTGCGCCTGTATGGTTGGGTGGTGGGGGCTGGTGGCAGAGAGTTTTGTGAGCAAGAGGGAGTATGATAGTGTGGCTGTCGCGGCAGTCATGGCGGTGAAAGGTCATAGAAGCTGGTGGTATTGTACAGTATTGGGAAATGGAAAGACCTCTATGGCGAGGGCTGGACTCTCATAGTTGAGGCATTTGGTTGGTTCAGAGAGGCGTCCATCAGTTGGTGTCTCCGAGTTGGAGTTTGCGGCTGGAGGCAAGATGGAATTGTCATGTTTTGGTTTTAGGAATGTCTTAAAATATGGGGCTTCTGCGACCTCCCTCTTCAGGGGCTATGTTACTGTTATATATATTTATGTTATATGTTAAATTATTAATAAAAGTGGCTGCTGTGGCCGATTTAATCCGATCAGTGGCTGTGTGTGTTTTTTGTGGGGAAGGGGCGGGATTGGGACATCATTAAGGGGTAGCGAGAGGCCCTGTAGAGTAACCAATAACACAATCAAGTGTACTTTTTCCATAGACACTGCGGACAGTGACATTACCTGCGCTACATTTCCTGTATAACGTTTGCGCATACTAAAAATATCTGTGACATCCAGTGTACTTTCCATAGACGGTGTCCGCTGCGGACTGTTACATTACCTGCACTACATCTCCTGTATAACGTTTGCGCATCATAAATATCAGCGATATTCCCTGTAATTTTTTATTAGCTGCTGTTGACAGCAACATTACCTGCGCTACATATCCTGTATAACGTTTGCGCATCGTAAATATCAGTGACATTCAGTTAAAAGATGTTGCCGCTGGTGACAGTGACATTACCTGCGCTACATCTCTTGTATAACATTTGCACATCCTAAATATCAGTGACATTCAGTTTAATTTATTTGCGCATACACTTACAAAACCTGCGCTACTGTACGTGTGACCTACTTTTAAGCATATATACCATTCAATATGCAGAAGGCGAGCAGTAAGGGACGGGGAAGTGGCCATGCTGCTGATGGTGCATGCAGAAGCCGTGGCCCTGGGCACGGTGAAACTGTGTCTGCTGCCAGAGCACAAGAAACACACTTTTCCACGATACCTAGCTTCATGTCCCAGTTTGCAGGGCGGCACAGTACACCACTCTCGAAGTCAGTGGAGTGCAACCAGGTGGTTGCTTGGATTGCAGCAGATAATGCTTCCAGTCGGTTAAGCACCACCCTGTCTTCCACAAAGTCTAGTCTCAGTAGCCAAGAGTCTGGTCAACAGAATCCTCACCCTGATCCTCCTTCCTCCCACCATGGAGAGTCTTGGCAAACAAGCGATCCCACACTCGGATATTCCGAGGAGCTCTTTTTATCGCCATTCTTTGATTTGGGCCTCTCCCCAAGCCCGCTTGAAGAGGGACAGGAGGAGATCGTGTGCACTGATGCCCAAACTCTTGAGCATCCAGTCACAAGAAGATGACGGTGGGGAACGGCAATTAGTGTTTCACGAGGTGGATGATGATGATGAGACACAGTTGCCAATAAGTCAACGGCATCCACTGAAGAACGGGGTTGTCCCCGAAACGCGTCTGGTCCCAGCTAGTGAGTTATTCCATCGATGCATACACAGAGACTGTGATAAATAATATAAATCGACAGGCCTGCTCGTGAATGTCTACAGTGAAATCCGGATATTAGGACCCTGACCACTATTAGCACTACCAGCATATTGGTAACCAACTCCCCTTCCGGGTCACGTGAGACGCCGCACTGATGCCAGTAACACCACGTGGGACGCCGCGTGAATGGTGAGGTGCACAACAGCGGAGAACGCTCCACATCGGGAGACTGGTAAGAGATGCGCTACTTGTTTCATAGGTGGGGTCCGGAGAAACAGCATACCATACGGCCGCCAGGTTGGTGAAACCCTGTGACGATTTAAATGCAGCCGTGATCCAACCAGCTGTGAAATTGAGCTGTATCACTCGCTACATTTTCCAATAGCCGGACTGTTTACTTTACTTAAGTTGATTACTGCAACAAAGTATATTCTTGTACTGTGTCACACAGAGTGTCTGGACTGAATCTGTATTGCACTTTACAATCATTGCACGTTATATCTCTACTGGAACAAACAATATTGGAATGTACACTGTGGAACTGTATTGAAATGTATGGTCTATAGGAGCGGACAGATTTATTGGACCATTCTTGAAAGGACTGCTCCCACTGCTAGTGGTTTTATTTCATTTTTTCCTTTAGTGTACATATTTTATGATAAGTGTATTTTAGAGTCATTTAGTAATACTTTGCTAATATATATTAAAACCATAGTATTATTTATCTGGGTGAATTGATATCTTCATATGTGTTCCCTTATGTAGAGAGTGCCCCTTTCAATTCCCCTTTTTTCATATTTAGCAAATTCGGAATTGCCCCACATATATAGTGTTAGTGAAACCTGTTATTCAGTTGTTTTTCCAAAATGCTTTCAATGTTATTTCATTGAGGGACAGAACGTGGATTTCATATAATTTCTCATGGAATGTCTTGTTCTCCTTTTCAGGAATGTGTACCACTGTATGTGCTGCACTAACCAAGCCGCCACACAAAGGAATACAGGAAACTGTATGGTAGTTAAGGAGGAAGGCTCGGCAGCTCTATATCTAGATATTTCCAAGTATTGTGTCCAGTGAACTGTTTGCAGCCTGGAACAAAATCCCCTAAAAAGAAGCTGTGAATGAAAATGCTGTTCAAATATACCAGCATTATACTGTATTATAGAGCGAGAGGTGCAGATTAATATACACATATACTGTATGTAAAAAGTTTCAATGTTACATGTGACTTATTGATTGAAATCCCTGCTTATTCTGTGCTTTGGAGTCCAGTGGGTGGAGTGACTTAAAGATTATCAGGCTTCCCTGTAAGAGCTTGCATACGTGGTTAGCCATCATTCAGGGATTAGAACTGCTCACTGGACTCCAGATTAATCAGATATTAAAACATATACAATATGTTATACTGAATATTTCCCCTCAGACCTAAATATCATTCCGCTCAGCTTCTTCTGCTCTATAACCTGCTGCTCACAGAAACAATAGGACTGCGTGTCCTTCATTTACTCTTGACTGGACATGTTCTGATATGTGTGCTAGCTTTCAAAACATAATCACTTCACAAGGTAGTGTTCCAAAGTGTCTATTCTATATGTGTCTGTACAGTACCCCAAATAGAGGAGTATCTGAAAGGTTTGTTATTTAATGTATTGTTATGTAATGTTTACCGAGCAAAGGCATGAATAGATGGTATAGCCGGGGTTAACTATCATGGTTCAGCCCTTGTAGGAGGTTAGGTGTGGGCTGGCCCCACCCCTAACCATAGGAGATTGGAGTTTGGAAGGAAGAGGCACAGCTTCGTGCCTTCTCCTCCTTCTCCTCAGGCCTCAAGTTCCTGAGACTAACAGATCACTGTGTGAATTACAGTAAGATTAAGAGAAAGAGTAAGAAAGAGACAAGAGAATTTAGAGTTTGCATGGCCAAGCATTGGAGTAAGTAAGGTAACCTGCTACCAAAGCTGCTAAGACTTTACTGCCTTGAGGCATACTGTTAAGACACCCTTCAAACCCGGACATGACTTGGACAGTTGTACCACTAAAACCCTGTATCCCACGATAAACACTACAGCCATTACATGAGTGTGATTGCCCCACATAAATTCTGTTGAAGGAGATTTTAGCAAGCTAGAGAGAAAAGAGGGCCATAACTACCATCCTTGCTGTAATTCATTCATCGCTATCTGGGAGGAATTGCACTGTGTACAGTTGGAAATGTGTCTGCTATAATTGGATGTACTAAAACTCCCATTTTGCACTTAAAGGGCTTCTGTCACCCCACTAAACAGTTTTTTTTTTTTTGGTTACTTTTAATCCCTATACTGCGATTTATGCATACATACTGTAATTAATCATTTTGGGTTAGCAGATTATGTTAAAAACGTACTTTTAAAATATGCAAATTACCTTGCTACCAGCAAGTAGGGCGGCTACTTGCTGGTAGCAGCCGCATCCTCCTATCCTACAGACGCCCCCTCCGCATGTTGCTTGACAGGGCCAGGGAACGGGATCTCTCTCTGCTGGCCCTGTTTGCATTCAAAATCTGGCACCTGCGCCGTACCTGTCTTCAGTCGGCGCAGGCGCACTGAGCGGCGGACGCTCACCCGGCCGCTCCATCCTCAATGCGCCTGCGCCGATGACGTCACATCTACACCCGGCACAGGCGCATTGAGGAAGGAGCGCCGAGCGAGCGTCCCTGTCACGAGGGTATCGAGAACCACGCCTGACTCCGTTATACCCGGGGTCAGGAAGTCGCAGCGGTTGGCTGCACGCTCTATTTAAGATAGGGCTTTTTTCCTTATGGTAGCTTTCTGGGTTTGCTTTGCAAACCCTTTTGGCTCACTCAGGGATCCGTAACTCCTTCTCCTCAGCTGTTCCTTGTCCAGCACTCCCAAACCTCCTTATATTCCTCTCTCACACTTCTCTGGTTGCCAGAGATAGAACTTCCTGCCTGGACATCTATTCTGACCCTCTGGAGCTGTGTTGCTGCGTTCTCTGGTAGTTGGTCCAGAACGCTACCCTCCGGATCCCTGTTGGACCTTTGTGGTCTATTGTGATCGCCCACCTGGGTGTATGTGTTTGTCTGTTTTGTCTGTCCTCTCCCTGGTGTTTCCCTCTTAGTGATAGTGGTGCGGACTAGCGATCCCACCGGCCCGTTCACTATCTAGGGCTCATTCTAGGGAAATCCAGGGTTTAGGCACGTGATCGCCGCACGGGTGAGGAACCCGTCTAGGGACGTCAGGGCAGTCAGGTGCAAGCCGCAAGGTGAATTAGGGGTCACCACATTTCCCTCTCCCTTGGGCAGGGCTTTCCCTTTTATCCTCCCTGTGCGTGACGTCGGTCATTACAGTCCCCCTTCTCAATGCGCCTGCGCCGGGTGTAGATGTGACGTCATCGGCGCGGGCGCATTGAGGATGGAGCTGCCGAGCGAGCGTCCGCCTCTCAGTGCGCCTGCGCCGACTGAAGACAGGTATGGGGCAGGCGCCAGATTTTGAATGCAAACAGGGCCAGCAGAGAGAGATCCCGTCCGCTGGCCCTGTCAATCAACATGCAGAGGGGGCGTCTTTAGGATAGGGGGATGCGGCTGCTACCAGCAAGTAGCCGCCCTACTTGCTGGTAGCAAGGTAATTTGCATATTTTAAAAGTACGTTTTTAACATAATCTGCTGAACCAAAATGATTAATTAAAGTATGTATGCATAAATCGCAGTATAGGGATTATAAGTAACCAAAAAATAATAATAAATGTTTAGTGGGGTGACAGAAGCCCTTTAAGTAAATGAGACATTTGTTCTGCTATGTCTGGCCTGGTTATTGACTCCATATAACGGCATTGCAATGTAGACCTCCAGCCTTGCACTCATACAAGCATTTAACATCAAGGGCACCCCAGTTATCATCAAGCAGAAGTCCTAGAATCAGAGTGTGCCCTGAGGAAAGAAAGGGTGCCCCTTTCTTTTGGTGCACTGTCCCTTGGGAGCAATGGTCTGAGGAAAGCCACTGTGATAAATTGTAATAGTCAGAACCACTCTCACTCCCATCCTCCACTTCAACTCCTCAGGGGCTTGCTGCATCTGTATCGGGCCACAGCACGCTTGCTCGGTTGTTTTTAGAAGTCCCATAGCAGTAAGTGGAGAAGATGCCACACATGTGTGGTGTGCTCTCTTTCACTTTCCCTGTTCTGGATATAGGTTCCAAAGGCTCAAAAACCTCAAACGCAATGCAAAAAATGCAAGGAAATAAACTTTTTGTCTGTAGTTCATATTAATTTTTACTGTAGAGTTTTAGCCACTTTAAAACATGCCAAGAAAAGCCACAAAGAATGCAAAATGGTGAAAGAAAAACTATGTAACAATGGAAACATGAGTGGGTTTGAAACTCATGACTGGAAAATTTTGTAACTCAATGGCTTGCTAACTACAGGAATGTTTATGAAAAAAGGAACTAAAAGCAATTTTGAAGAGAATTAAGAATAAAAATATTTCTTAATAAGTCTTTGGTACCATTGTAAATGAAGTGACAGATGAAAGAATAAATGGTGTCATACATTTACAGTGTTTTTATTGTAATATTATCATCTTTTATTTTATGTTATCACTAACGCCTGGATTTCCATTCACCAAATTGAAACATATGTTATTCATAAGAACATCTGAATCTGAACAACCTGTATAGTTCTAGGGGCCATTAGCGATGGTTACTTTGGTTTCTTCCCTCAGCATGTTCCAAAAGCAATGTCTGAATAGGATCTTTAATAGAAAATTCCACTTTAAAATGTAAGAATGTCATTGGTGAATATCGGGTTGTTGCGATACCAAAATTTTTATTCGATTTCGATACCATAAAAAAGTATTGCGATACTCGATACCATTCGATACCACACAAAAAAAATAGAACAGCAAAAAAGCCACATGCTTTCCACATTAAAAAAGAATGGCAAATCGCTCATTTATTTATTTTTCTGTTCCTGCGTTCACCGCATAGGAGATTTTTTTAATATTTTAATAGTTTGGACTTTTCGGACGTGGCGATATGTGATTTATTTATTTATTGTTTATATATTTTATATGTAAAACTGGGAAAGGGGGTGAATTATACTTAATATTTTGGTGTGTTTTTTTTCAAATCTTTTTTTTTTTACTTTGTATTTGATCACTATTAGCCCACTTAGGTCTAATTCATGCTCTATTAGGGTGAATAGGATCTCACACTCTCCCTGCTGCCCTGTGCATAGTACACACAGCAGCAGGGAGGTTACCATGGCAGCCAGGGCTTCAGTAGAGTCCTGGCTGCCATGGTAACCGATCGGAGCCCCAGGATTACACTGCTGTGGCTCCGATTAGAAGCTGCCACTGCCACCAATAAAGAGGAGAAGAGGAGACCCTGTTGCCACTGCCACCTATGATTTTAATACTGGGGGGATTGAGGGGAGGAGGCACACTGCGCCACCAATGATTTTAATACTGGACCAATGAAAGGTCCTTTACTATCATTGGTGGTGCAGTGCGCCCACCCCTCCCCCGCCCTTCTCTTTTCTTATTGGCAGCAGCGACGGCACAGGGTGGAGGGAGAGAGTTACTCATTCTCCTCTGTGCTGCTGAGGGAACATGAGCGCACTGACAGCAGCGCACTCCATGTTCTCTGATGCTAGGCTGCGCAGTAGGGCAGCCTAGTATCGATAAATGTCAAATTCCAGTATCGTATCGATACCGGGACAAAGGTATTGATTAGGTATCGATAGTTCGATACCCGCAACAACCCTAGGTGAATATGTGAAAATATGAGACATTTGGGGATTTGCTAAATTCTAATACAAAATTATAGATGTGCATTGAAATCCCTGCATAGTTTTAGTGTGAACTACTTTATTAACTTTTTAGAATTCTGCTTGTTCTCTTGGGGGGTATGACCACACTTCACCCATAACAGAAAAGCCTCTCCTTGTCTCCATGGCATGGCTGCTTAGAAGGATCTGAAAATGCCCTTTTTTTTTATGAATAGCTTAATATACAGGATGGCCCACAAAAAAGAAGCCGGCCTCAAACGATAGTATGACAAAATGAATGAGCAAGCAAATTGTTCTTTTTAAATTACCCACAAATCACAAAAAGATGGTGAAAGTGGTCCCTGTTCAGGTCTCTGCATCTTTGGGCATGTCGGATTATGATGGGTGATACTGCTTGCAGCTCTTCAACAGTGATGCTGCGGATAGTTCATCCAGGGAATGTGGATTGTGAGCGGACACTTTCTTTTTTTTCCCACAGACAGAAATGGCATGTGGACAAGTCTGGGGAACTAAGTTGCCATAACCCCTCGCTCACAGTTCGCTGCTCCGTAAACAGTTCATGAACCCATGAGGTGTGGCATGTTGTCCCATCTTGTTGGAAAAAGCAGGACATTTTTTCTTCTGCAACATCGCTGGTGAAGAGCTGCAAGCTGTATCAGCCAACATAATCCAATGTGCCCGAAGAGGCATAAACATGAACTGCGACCATTTTTAGCATCTTTTCTGACTTGTGGGTAATTGAAAAAAAACAATCCACTTGCTCGTTCATATTGTCATACTATCACTGGAGGTGGGCTACTTTTTCATGGGCCACCCTGTATTACCCTTGTAACTGCTATGGAACCTATGAAGAAAAAGCCCTCAAGGTCATGTTGCCTCCATCACCTGTCCAATAGGTAATTTGGAACAGGAAAGGGATTCCTGTGTTGACAAGCCTAAGCAATGGGTGGAGGAACTATCCTGAGTATCAACAAGGGTGAAACATTATAGTTCAGGCAAGGTAGGTGGTGTTGTCAAGTATTGGGGGACTTATTTTTAGCATGTAGGCGCTAAATAATAGGAATTCTTTTTCTTGAGTTTGGATACCCGCAGATGACATGACCATGAGGCTGATGAGGCAGCAGAAATACAAGGGGAACTCCATGCCAAATAACAGAGTGTGCATATAACCTATGTGCCTACTGTATGTGGTGACTGACCAATAAATATGTTCCTACAAAATACTGTACATTACAATATATGCATGTTAACCCCTTCTACCCCGGGCCGGTTTTCGCCCTTCTGCCCAGGCCATTTTTGACATGTCACTTTATGTAGTAATAGCTTTGGAACACTTATTTATCCAAGCCATTCTGATATTGTTTTCTCGTGACACGTATTTCATAATAGTTATAAATTTGAGTCAATATTTTTCATCTTTATTTATAAAAAATAACAAATTTACCAAAAATGTAAAAAAATTAGCAATTTTCTAAATCTCAATTTCTCTGCTTTTAAAACAGAAAGTGATACCTCATAAAATATTTATTACTTAACATTCCCCACATGTCTACTTTGTGTTGGCATCATTTTGTAAATGTCATTTTATAAAAATTTCCAAAACTCACTTTTTAAGGACCAGTTCAGGTCTGAAGTCACTTTGTGGGTCTTACACAGTGGACCCCTGCCCCCCATAAATGACCCCATTGTAAAAACTACACCCCTCAAAAAAACTGATTTTACAAACTTTGTTAACACTTTAGGTGTTTCACAAGAATTAAGGGAACACGGCAGGGCGCAGAAGAAAAGTCCATGTCGTGTTTGGAAGGCAGGTTTCGCTGGACTGGTTTTTAGATGCCATGTCCCATTTGAAGCCCCCCTGATGCACCCTTACAGTAGAAACCCCCAAAAAGTGACCCCATTTTGAAAACTAGGAGATAAGGTGGCAGTTTTATTAGTACTATTTTAGGGTACATCTGATTTTTAATTGCTCTATATAAATTTTTTTGTTTTGGCACAGTTTTTATTTTTTAAAACATTTATCTGAATGGTATTGGTACCATTTTTGGTTACATATGATTTTTAGATAATTCATTATTACACTTTATGGGGCAAGGTGACCACACACAGTTTTTATTTATTTATTTTTACAGCGTTCATCTGAGGGGTTAGGTTATGTGACATTTTTATAGAGCAGATGGTTACGGATGTGGCAATACCTAATATGTATACTTTTTCTTATTTAAGTTTTACACAATAATAGCATTTTTGAAACCAAAACAATGATGTTATAGTGTCTCCATAGTCTGAGAGCCATAGCTTTTTTTTTTTTTTGACCAATTGTCTTAGGTAGGATCTCATTTGTTGCAGGATGAGGTGACGTTTTGATTGGTACTATTTTGGGGGGCATATGCCTTTTTAGATCGCCTTTTTTTTTTAACGGTGTTCACCTTAGGCAATACCTAATATGTATACTTTTTTTATTTATTTCACTTTAACACAATAATAGCAGTTTTGAAGCAAAAAAAATCATATTTTAGTGTCTCTATTGTCTGAGAGTCATAGTTTTTTTATTTCTTGACCGATTGTCTTCTCATTTTTAGCGAGATGAGGTGACGGTTTGAATTGTACTATTTTGGAGGGCATACGCCTTTTTGATCGCTTTGTGACGCAATTTTTGTAATGCAAAGTGACAAAAAATTGCTTTTTTTGGCAGTTTTTATTTATTGAACGGTGTTCATCTGACGGGTTAAGTCGTGTGATATTTTTATAGAGCTGGTTGTTATGGACACAGCGATACCTAATATGTATACTTTTTATTTATTTATTTCACTTTAACACAATAATAGCATATTTGAAACAAAAAAATGATGTTTTAATATCTCCATGTTCTGAGAGCTATAGTTTTTTTTTTTTTAACGATTTTCTTATGTAGGGGCCCATTTTTTGCAGGATGAGGTGACTGTTTTATCGGTACCATTTTGATCGCTTGGTGTTGCACTTTTAGTGATGTAAAGCGACAAAAATGGCTTTTTTTGACAGTTTTTTTTAATATGTGTGTTTTTTCCTTTATTTTCAATTTTTTATTATAAAAAAGGGGTGTTTTTTTCTTCTTTTACTTGAAACTTAATTTTTTTTAATAAAAACACTTTTTTTTGCTTTTTTTTTTCAACTTTATTTCTGTCCCACTCTGGGACATCAACTTTTGAGGGTCTGATTCCCTGTGCAATGCATTACAATACATCTGTATTGTAATGCATTGCCTGTTAGTGTATTACACTGAGGCTGGATCTCCTCGGCCCCCGTAGAAGGCAGGTCCCGATGCCGTGCAAGCCATTGGGAAGCATGTGCATGGCATCGGGCTGCCTTGTCACCCATTGGGTCCCCACCACAGCAGCAGTCAGAATACATCAGGGACTGCCGGGCCCCTGCGGTTATTAGGCGTGCACCACTCCGGTGCCCGCACGATCACCATGACGTAATAGTACGTCAAAATGTGGCAAGTCAGTTGCCGCCATGACGTACTATTACATCATATGTCGGGAAGGGGTTAAATGGCTAATTGGTGGAAATATAGACCCAGCGTAAGGCCTTTTTCAAACAGTCAGTGTTTAGTCAGTGTTTTGATCAATGATTGCCATCAGTGATCATAAGCCAAAAGCAGGTCAAAAACACAGAACAGGTGCACATCTTTTCCTTAAGGCTACATGCACACGACCGTTGTGTGTTTTGCGGTCCGCAAATCGCAGATCCGCAAAACACGGATGGCGTCTGTGTGCATTGCGAAATTTGCAGAACGGCATGGACAGCCTTTAATATAACTGCCTATTCTTGTCCGCAAAGCGCGAACAAGAATAGCACAGGTTATTTTTTTTGCGGACCACGGAATGGAGCAACGGATGTGGACAGCACACGGAGTGCTGTCCACATCTTTTGCGGCCCCATTGAACTGAATGGGTCCTCATCCAAGCCGCCAAAACGGCGGCTCGGATGCGGACCAAATCAACGGCCGTATGCATGTAGCCTTGTACCTTATGTTTGGCAGAGATTTATCAAATCTGGTGCCCATAGCAATCAGGTTCCATTTCATTTTCAGAGCTGCTTTGGAAAGAGAATGTCGGAATATGATTGGTTTCTATGGACAACTAAGCCAGTTTCCCTATTTGTATTCCTGGTTTTTGGCTTGCAATCACTGATGGAAATCACTGACCAAACACTGACGTGTGAAAGAAGCCTAAGGACCGATCCCAAACATTGGCAGTCGTTGTGTGGCACACTTGCTCTTGCTTCTAGCAGAATAAAGAGAAAATAGATTTACCACTCCCCCGATATCATCCAGGTCGTAGTTGGGGTGAGCGAACTGCTGGTCAGACATACACAGCCCATGTGGAATTAGGTTTTCAGAATTTTTGAGGTAATTGGCAAAAATAGGTACAATTTGTATGTGACATGCTCCAGGTTCAAAAAGTTGCTGTATTGACCTTTGTGAATGTGGTTTTCCCTTTCACAGTGCATGTCTAGATGCTTACATATCGCATGTGCCATTTCCAAAAAAATATCAACTCCAAAAATGTCTGTAACAGTTTTTGTTATAGATATGCCATTTAGGCTTGAGATGCTGAGTCAGGCTAGAAAAGGAAACTGGAAATGTGATAACATTTTCACACTATAGCTTGATGCAATGTGGTGTTTCCCTTAGGCCTCATGCACACGACAGTTGTTTTTCTCGGCCTCCGTTCTGGTTTTTTTGCGGATAAGATGGGGACCCATTCATTTCAATGGGTCAGCAAAAAAATGCTGATAGTTCATCCGTTTGTGTTCCGCGTCCGTTGTCCGTGTTCCCCTTCAGCAAAAAAAAAAAGCATTTCCTACTTTTTCACATTTGCGGACAAGAATAGGCATTTGATGCAAGGGATCTGTGGAAAAAAAACGGATCCTCCAAAAAAAACAGATGCCGCATCCGTTTTTTTGGCGGATGCACAATTTGCGGATGCAAAAAACAACTGTCGTGTGCATGAGGCCTAATTGAAAGATGCACAAGTTCCTTTATTGTGATGAGGAACTCACAGATCAGTTATGAAAGACGTCTTGATTCTGCCTCTAACAAGAGGTCACAAGCCTAGGGGGGGCTGTATACAATGTGGTGTTTCCCTAATTGAAAAATGCACAAGTTCCTTTATTGTAATGAGGAACTCACAGATCAGTTATAAAAGACGTCTTGAGGGTGGGTTCACACTAGCGTTAGGGATTCCGTTATGGCTTTCTGTTATAACGGAAAATAACAGAATCCATAAGACGGAAGGACGGATCCGTTCTTCTGGCCATAGACTTGTATTATGACGGAATGCAAAATGCTCTCCGTCCTAATAGAAGTCTATGGAAATCAAAACGGTTCCATCTGGGTCCCGTTATACAAGACGGGACCCAGTCCTGTCAGGACATTGTTTTCCATCTTGCATAACGAGACCCAGATGTATCCGTTATGCTTTCCCATAGACTTCTATTACGACGGAAAGAAAACGGAATGCCTTTTAAAGCCTTCCGTTTTGCATTCTGTCTGGGCATTCCGTTATTTTCCATTATAACCATGTTATAACGGAAAGCCATAACGGAATCCCTAACGCTAGTGTGAACCCACCCTGATTTTGCCTCTAACCAGAGGTCACAAGCCTTGGGGGGGCCTGGATATGGTTTCAGTTATACACAGCTCTTTTGCTGCCCTTTTTTAGTATTTTTTTGGTTAAAGGGATTCTACAGTTTGTTTTAACTGATGATCTATTCTCTGGATAGATCATCAGCATCTGATCAGCGTGGGTCCGACACCCAGGACCCCCGCCGATAAGCTGTTTGAGAATACAGCGGCGCGGCCTTCTCACTGTTTACCGCTGGCCCAGTGACGTCACGACTAGTATAAACTGGCCTGGGCGCGGCTAAGCTCTGTTCACTTGAATGGAGCTTAGCCCCGCCCAAGCCAGTTGATACTAGTCATGACGTCACTGGGCCAGTGGTAAACAGTGAGAAGGCTGCGGCGCTCCTGGAGCGCCGCTGTCTTCTCAAACAGCTGATTGGCGGGGGTCCCGGGTGTCTGACCTCCGCTGATCAGATGCTGATGATTTATCCAGAGGATAGATCATCAGTTAAAACAAACTGTAGAACCCCTTTAACCAAAAAAACACTAAAAAAGACAGCAAAAGAGCTGTGTATAACTGAAACCATATACAGGCCTCTCAAGGCTTGTGATCTCTGGTTAGAGGCAGAATCAGGGTGGGTTCACACTAGCGTTAGGGATTCCGTTATGGCTGATAAACGGCTACGGCTACTACTTTAAAGCAAGGCACCATGAGTTGCGGGCCTGCAGGTGAGCTGACCCTGTAAAAGATTTGAGTTGCGGGCCTGCAGGTGAGCTGACCCTATAAAAGAGTTTAGGTTCGGGCCTGCTGGTGAGCTGACCCTGTAAAAGATTATATGCTAGTGCCTGCGGGTGAGCTGACCCTGTAAAAGATTTGAGTTGCAGGCCTGCAGGTGAGCTGACCCTGTAAAAGAGTTTAGGTTCGGGCCTGCTGGTGAGCTGACCCTGTAAAAGATTATATGCTAGTGCCTGCGGGTGAGCTGACCCTGTAAGACATTATATGCGAGGACCTGCAGCTGAGCTGACCCTCTAAAAAGTTCTATGCGAGGGCCTGCATGTGAGCTGACCCAGTAAAAGATTTTAGGTGCGGGCCTGCTGGTGAGCTGAGGTGGAACCGATAAACCAAACTTGATTTTGATGGCTGCATTAATTTGCAGGTGACCGTGATACAGCTCCACAGATGGTTTCCATCTGCATCTTTCTAAACAATCTATGGCCTCAGTCTTTTATCCAGACTTAGTCATTGTGCCACTCTGTGGCCTCCTCATGCTGCCATCTCCACACCATGTCACCTTGCCACTCATTTTTATCACCATGCTGCTGCTAATGCTGCTTCAAAGGCCTTAAACTGATCACCAGGCCCACAATTTAATTAAGGTTTTACACACAAAACCAAAGTAAAAAAAAATCGATTTTATAGGAAAAATGTATTGAAAACATTCTTTCCTGTATCACCACATTAAGTGACACATGTCAGATTTGCAAAAAATGGCCTGGTCCTTAAAGGGGTTGTCTCGCTTCAGCAAATAGCATTCACTATGTAGTGGAAGTTAATACAAGCCAATTACTAATGTATTGTTATTATACATATTGCTTCCTTTGCTGGCTGGATACATTTTCCCATCACATTATACACATCTAGTTTCCATGGTTACGACCACCCTGCAATCCATCATTAGTGGATGTGCTTGCACACTATAGAAGAAAGCATCGGCCTCTCCTATGGCCGGGACCGTGGTACGGCAAATAAGCTAGTGCTTTACATTAGTAAGTGCCTTGTATTAACTTTCTGTACATAATAAATGCTATTTGCTGAAGTGAGACAACCCCTTTAAGGTGAAATATGGCAGGGTTCTTAAGGGGTTAAGAGGCATTCCGTTTGTCACAGTAGCTTGCATTTAAAAAAACAACAACTTTTTTGACTGTAATATAATAGCAGTCAGTTGCCGGCACGCGCGTGTGTTTCATGCCCTGCAAGTTCACAGTGTCACCAGCGCAACTCATATCTCTGGTGTCAAATTCGATTCCATTTAAAGAAAAACAACAATTTTGACTGAATAAATAGCAGTCAGTTGCACACACGTGTTTGTGTGTTTAACCACCTCAGCTCCCCTACCAGACCACTTTTTACAACTCTGCACTACACTACTTTCACGGTTTATTGCGCGGTCATACAACTTACCACCCAAATGAATTTTACCTCCTTTTCTTCTCACTAATAGAGCTTTCATTTGGTGGTACTTCATTGCTGCTGACACTTTTTTTTGTTATTAATCGAAATTGACCGAAATTTTTGCAAAAAAATGAAATTTTTCACTTTCAATTGTAAAATTTTTCAAATAAAACTACATTTCTATATAAAATTTTTGCTAAATTTATTGTTCTACATGTCTTTGATAAAAAAAAATGCAATAAGTGCATATTTATTGGTTTGCGCAAAAGTTATAGCGTTTACAAACTATGGTAAAAAAATTAGAATTTCTGCATTTTGAAGCAGCTCTGACTTTCTGAGCACCTGTCATGTTTCCTGAGGTTCTACAATGCCCAGACAGTAAAAACACCCCACAAATGACCCCATTTCGGAAAGTAGACACCCTAAGGTATTCGCTGATGGGCATAGTGAGTTCATGGAATTTTTTTTTTTTTTTAATTTTTTTTTTTTTTACAAAGTCTAATATTCCACTAACTTGTGACAAAAAATACAATTTTCCATGAACTCACCATACCCCTCACGGAATACCTTGGGGTGTTTTCTTTCCAAAATGGGGTCACTTGTGGGGTATTTATACTGCCCTTGCATTTTAGGGGCCCTAAAGCGTGAAAAGAAGTCTGGAATCCAAATGCGTAAAAAATGCCCTGTGAAATCCTAAAGGTGCTCTTTAGAATTTGGGCCCCTTTGCGCACCTAGGCTGCAAAAAAGTGTCACATATGTGGTATCGCCGTACTCAGAAGAAGTAGGGCAATGTGTTTTGGGGTATATTTTTACATATACCCATACTGGGTGAGAGAAATATCTCTGTAAAAGACAACTTTTCCCATTTTTTTATACAAAGTTGTCATTTTACTGAGATATTTCCCTCACCCAGCATGGGTATATGTAAAAAGACACCCCAAAACACATTGCCCAACTTCTCCTGAGTACGGCGATACCACATGTGTGACACTTTTTTGCAGCCTAGGTGCGCAAAGGGGCCCAAATTCCAATGAGTATCTTTTAGGAGGGCATTTTTGGACATTTGGATTCCAGACTTCTTTTCACGCTTTAGGGCCCCTAAAATGCCAGGGCAGTATAAATACCACACATGTGACCCCACTTTGGAAAGAAGACACCCCAAGGTATTCCATGAGGGGCATGGCGAGTTCATAGAAGATTTTTTTTTTTTGGCACAAGTTAGCGGAAATTGATTTTTTGGGTTTTTTTCTCACAAAGTCTCCCTTTCCGCTAACTTGGGACAAAAAGTTAAATCTTTCATGGAATCAATATGCCCCTCAGCAAATACCTTGGGGTGTCTTCTTTCCAAAATGGGGTCATTTGTGGGGTGTTTGTACTGCCCTGGCATTTGAGGGTCTCCGCAATCATTACATGTATGGCCAGCATTAGGAGTTTCTGCTATTCTCCTTGAATTGAGCATACGGGTAATGAGATTTTTTTTTCCGTTCAGCCTCTGGGCTGAAAGAAAAAATGAACGGCACAGATTTCTTCATTCGCATCAATCAATGTTGATGAAAAAATCACTGCCAGGACATAGGAACTCCGCCCAACATCCAAACTCACTCAGCTCGTATGCCCTGGCAAACCAGATTTCTCCATTCACATCAATCGATGTGGATGAATAAATCATTGCCGGGATTTTTTTTATTTTTTTATATACAAAGTGTTTGCCAAAGCATATGAACACCGCCCCTCAGCTCATATGCCTCAGCAAACGTATCTTTTTTACTGCAGAGGAGAAATCTCGTCTTGCAGCGCCGCATACACCGACTTTTGTGTAATCTGACAGCAGCGCAATGCTTCTGTCAGAATGCACATCAGTGCTGCAGCTGGTTCATCGGTTGGTCCACCTAGAAGGTAAAAAAACAAAACAAAACAAAAAAAACAGGCCACAACGCAATCAATTTATTAACATTAACTTTATATAACATTTGAAACAGAACATTAACTTTTATAAACTTTGTTGAACTTTTGGAACATTAACTTTTTTGCTTACCTGTGATTTTTTTTTTTTTTTTTTACCATTATAGGACAAACCTCTCCTTCCCCATGGGACAATGTGCAAAGCGCAAATCGCCCAGAGATGTGGCGAAGTACATTATGCACTTTGTCCCAGGTGAAAGGAGAGGTTTGCAGCAGCTGTGAGTGAAAGGACCCTGTCCTGTGTCACACAATCCCTATGCTAATAGTGTACCTGTGTGTGGTACTTCCGGAAACACTCCCCTAAGCATAGGGCAAGGTGGTCAGGGCAGTCAGGACAGAAATAGCGGGTGTCACGCCTTATTCCACTCCTGCTACAGACACAACATCTTTTTCGGGGTGGCGCTTGGGTTGAGGTACCAACAACGACATTGGGGAAATGTCGCTCGTGTAGACGGCTCACTACACTGGTGGATGGGGCCACGGAACCTCCTGGATACAGGAGGTTCTCGATGATCTCTTCCTGAAATTTGAGGAAGGATCCTGTTCTCCCAGCCTTACTGTAGAGAACAAAACTATTGTACATAGACAATTGAATTAAATATACAGACACCTTCTTATACCAGCATCTGGTGCGGCGGGACACTAAATAAGGAGCCAACATCTGGTCATTGAAGTCCACCCCTCCCATGAGCAAATTATATTTGTGGACCGAGAGCGGCTTTTCAATGACACTGGTTGCTCGTTCTATTTGGATTGTCGTGTCTGCGTAAATGGAGGAGAGCATGTAAACGTCACGCTTGTCTCTCCATTTCACCGCGAGCAGTTCTTCGTTACACAAGGCTGCCCTCTCCCCCCTTGCAAGATGGGTGGTAACGAGCCGTTGGGGGAAGCCCACGCTAGGTCGCGCGGTGCCCCAGCAGCCAATCTGTTCTATAAACAAATGCCTGAAGAGGGGCACACTTGTGTAGAAATTGTCCACATAAAGATGGTACCCCTTGCCAAATAAGGGTGACACCAAGTCCCAGACTGTCTTCCCACTGCTCCCCAGGTAGTCAGGGCAACCTACCGGCTCCAGGGTCTGATCTCTACCCTCATAGACTCTAAATTTGTGCGTATAGCCTGTGGCCCTTTCACAGAGCTTATACAATTTGACCCCATACGGGCGCGCTTGCTTGGGATGTATTGTTTGAAGCTAAGGCGCCCGGTAAAATGTATCAGGGACTCGTCTATGCAGATGTTTTGCTCAGGGGTATACAAATCTGCAAATTTGGTGTTAAGGTGGTTTATGAGGGGCCGAATTTTGTGGAGCCGGTCAAAAGCTGGGTGGCCTCTGGGACGAGAGGTGCTTTTGTCACTAAAGTGCAGGAAACGCAGGATGGTCTCAAATTGTGTCCTGGACATGGCAGCAGAGAACATGGGAATGTGATGAATTGGGTGGACCAATATGACCGCAATTCATGCTTTTTTGTCAGGCCCATGTTGAGGAGAAGGCCCAGAAAAGTTTTAAATTCGGAAACTTGGACGGGTTTCCACTGGAAAGACTGGGCATAAAAGCTTCCCGGGTTGGCGGCTATAAATTGAGTGGCATACCGATTTTTTTCTGCCACGACTAAGTCCAAGAGCTCCGCAGTCAAGAACAGCTCAAAAAACTCCAGTGCCGATCCGATCTGAGCTGTCTCAACCCGAACTCCAGACAGGGTGGTGAAAGGGGGAACTACTGGTGTGGCTGAAGTTGGGGGCTGCCAATCAGGGTTTGCCAGCACCTCAGGGACTCTAGGGGCTCTACGGGCATACACCAGCAGCGCAGCCCATCCTGGACCTAGTACCAGCACTGCCATAGAACATGGTGAAGTGGCGAGCACCAGAAGGGCAGTTAAAGCTGGTACGGTGGCACGTGCATTAGTTCCCCCGTCGCAGCCACCGTACCAGCTTCAACTGCCCTTCTGGTGCTCGCCACTTCACCATGTTCTACGGCAGTGCTGGTACTAGGTCCAGGATGGGCTGCTGGTGTATGCCTCACCACGTAATCCGACAGCGCCAGCCCCACTCTGCTGCCCTTGAAGCGGTTCCTGCGCAACCTGTGGTCTAGCAACACGGGGCCAGGTACGCCTGGTGGTATCAGGGACCTCAACCTCATCGTCCGAACTTTGGGTCAGACTGCCACTGCTTTCTACAGGTTCGTATTCTGACCCGCTGGATTCGTAAGATGAGGGTTCCCATTCCTCATCTGACTGGGTGAGAAGCCTGTAGGCCTCTTCAGAAGAATACCCCTTATTTGCCATTTGGTCAACAAAATTTAGGGGGTATTCCCTGAGACTACCCAAGAAAAAAAGCTGTCTTACAAATGGGAGGCTAGCGAAGTACAGGAAGCCGCTGCGATTGACAAAAAATATCAAAACTGATTTTTTTTTTATCGCCACAGCGCTTGTGAAGTGATTGTGCAGTGATAAAAAAAATTATAATATTTTGTCACTGCGGTGGGGCGGGCGTGGGTGAACACACGTGTGGGCGACCGATCAGGCGTGATCGGGCAAACACTGCGTTTTGGGTGGAGGGCGAGCTAAGGTGACACTAATACTATTATAGATCTGACTGTGATCAGTTCTGATCACTTACAGATACTATAAAAGTACCAATGCTGATTAGCGATACGCTAATCAGCGAATCAGTGACTGCGGTGCGGTGGGCTGGGCGCTAACTGACACTAACTACCTACCAAAGGGGCCTAAACTAATCTAAACCTAACAGTCAATACTAGTGGGGGAAAAAAGTGACAGTTTACACTGATCACTTTTTTCCCTTTCACTAGTGATTGACAGGGGTGATCAAGGGGTTAATTGGGGTGATGGGGGGGTGATCTGGGGCTAAATGTCTTGTGTTTTGTGTACTTACAGTGATGTGTGCTCTCTGCTGGATCCAACCGATGAAAAGGAACCAGCATAGAGCACAGAAGCCATTTAACACATTATATTTATAAATATAATGTGTTATATGGCTTCTGATTCGATTTTTTGAAAATCACCAGCCTGTCAGCGATGATCATTGGCTGGCAGGCTGGTGACGAACTCCTCCTTTAACTTTTGCCGGCCCGCATTGCGCATGCGCGGGCCGGCTATGCGCCTAATCTCGCGTCTCGCGAGATGACGCATCGGCGCGTCAAGGAGGAATGAATCGAATGCCTCCGGAACGCAATCCTGCGTTAGGCGGTCCGGAGGCGGTTAAGGCCCAGCTGCAAGTGCATAGTGTCACTTCAGCGCCATTCATATCTGGTGTCACATTCGATTCCATTTAAAGAAAAACAACAATTTTGACTGTGAATAAATAGCAGTCAGTTGCACACACGTTTTTGTGTGTTTAAGGCCCAGCTGCAAGAACATAGTGTCACTTCAGCGCAACTCATATCTGGGTCACATTCGATTCCATTTAAAGAAAAACAACAATTTTGACTGTGAATAAATAGCAGTCAGTTGCACACACGTTTTTGTGTGTTTAAGGCCCAGCTGCAAGAACATAGTGTCACTTAAGCGCAACTCATATCTGGTGTTACATTCGATTACATTTAAAGAAAAACAACAATTTTGACTGTGAATAAATAGCAGTCAGTTGCACACACGTGTTTGTGTGTTTAAGGCCCAGCTGCAAGTCCATAGTGTCACTTCAGCGCAACTCATATCTGGTGTTACATTCGATTCCATTTAAAGAAAAACAACAATTTTGACTGTGAATAAATAGCAGTCAGTTGCACACACGTGTTTGTGTGTTTAAGGCCCAGCTGCAAGCGTATAGTGTCACTTCAGCGCAACTCATATCTGGTGTCACATTCGATTCCATTTAATGAAAAACAACAATTTTGACTGTGAATAAATAGCAGTCAGTTGCACACACGTGTTTGTGTGTTTAAGGCCCAGCTGCAAGTCCATAGTGTCACTTCAGCGCTACTCATATCTCGTGTCACAGTAGCTTGCACGCATAGTACAACTTAACTAATCTAAAAAAATGACAGGCAGAGGCAGGCCACCCCGCAGGGGCCGTCGTGGTCGTGGTGCTGTGATTCCCTTTGGCCCTAGAATAATGCCCAGTGTTCAGAGGCCACGTACCCTGAACTCGAAAAGTTCTGAGGACATAGTTGACTGGCTAACACAGGACACCCAATCTTCTACAGCTTCCGCTCGGAACCTTGACGCACCATCCTCCTCCAGCTCAGCTTTGGGCACCTTTCAAGTTACCACTCTCCCGCCTGCCGCCACCACCAACACTAGCACCACAGCCGCTTCACTTGATCTGTCAGAGGAGTTATTTACACATCAGTTGGAAGAAATGAGTGATGCGCAACCATTATTGCCAGAGGATGTAGATAACAGGGATATGTCTCAGTCAGGCAGCATTACACACATGACGCACAGTGTGATGATGATGATGATGTTGTACCCGCTGCTGCTTCCTTTGCTGAGTTGTCAGATACAAGTGAAGCGGTTGATGATGGCGATGTGTCGTGGATGTCACCTGGGTGCCCACTCGAAGAGAAGAAGAACAGGGGGAAAGTTCAGATGGGGAGACAGAGAGGAGGAGGAGATGAGTTGGAAGCAGGGGGAGGTCATCGCAAGGAGCTAGTGGCACAGTCAGACAGCATGCATCGGCACCCGGTTTCAGCCAGACAGCACGCCAATCAACGCATGCTGTTGCCACCACCAGAATGCCGTCATTGCAGAGCTCAGCAGTGTGGCATTTTTTTGGTGTGTCTGCCTCTGACAACAGCGATGCCATTTGCAACCTGTGCCAAAAAAAACGGAGTCCAACACCCACCTAGGTACAACTGCTTTGCGAAGGCACATGATCGCACATCACAAACGCCTATGGGATCAACACATGAGTACAAGCAGCACACAAACTCAAAGCCGCTATCCTCCTCTTGGTCCAGCATCTTCAGCCACATCAACCACTGCTGTCCTCCTTGCCCCCTCTCAACCATCCGCCACTCCGTCTCTTGCCTTGAGCAGTTCCTGCTCATCTGCCCACAGTCAGGTGTCTGTCAAGGACATGTTTGAGCGTAAAAAGCCAATGTCACAAAGTCACCCCCTTGCCTGGAGTCTGACAGCTGGCTTGTCTGAACTCTTAGCCCGCCAGCTTTTACCATACAAGCTGGTGGAGTCTGAGGCCTTCAAAAAATTTGTAGCTATTGGGACACAAAAGGCAATCCCCAACCTGTACTCGATTGTGCAAAAGGAAGTAATGGCATGTCTGGCACACAGTGTTGGGGCAAGGGTCCATCTGACCACTAATACCTGGTCTGCAAAGCATGGTCAGGGCAGGTATATCACCTACACTGCGCATTGGGTAAACCTGCTGACAGCTGCCAAGAATGGAATGCGTGGCTCTGCAGAGGAGTTGGTGACACCGCCACGACTTGCAGGCAGGCCTGCTGCCACCTCCTCTACTCCTCCTACTCCATCCTCTTCCATAACCTCCTCGGCTGAGTCCTCTTCTGTTGCTGTGTCTTGCTCCACATCAACGGCACCCCCCCAGCTCCCCAGGGGCTATTCCACATCCCGGATACAACAGTGTCACGCCGTCTTGGGGTTGACTTGCCTGAAAGCAGAGAGTCACACCGGACCAGCACTCCGGTCCGCCCTGAACGCACAGGTGGATCAGTGGCTGACTCCGCACCAACTGGAGATCGGCAAAGTGGTGTGTGACAACGGAAGCAATTTGTTGGCGGCATTGAATTTGGGCAAGTTGACACATGTGCCGTGCATGGCACATGTGTGTAATCTGATCGTACCACGCTTTGTGCATAACTACCCAGTCTTACAGGACGTCCTCAAGCAGGTCAGGAAGGTGTGTGGCCATTTCAGGCGTTCCTACACGGCCATGGCGCACTTTTCAGATATCCAGTGGCAAAACAACATGCCAGTGAGGCGTTTGATTTGCGACAGCCCGACACGTTGGAATTCAACACTCCTAATGTTCGACCGCCTGCTCCAACAAGAATAAGCCGTCAACGAATATTTGTATGACCGGGGTGCTAGGACAGCCTCTGCGGAGCTGGGAATTTTTTTGCCACGTTACTGGACGCTCATGCGCAATGCCTGTAGGCTCATGCGTCCTTTTGAGGAGGTGACAAACCTAGTCAGTCGCACCAAAGGCACCATCAGCAACATCATCCCATTTGTTTTCTTCCTGGAGCGTGCCCTGCGAAGAGTGATGGATCAGGCCGTAGATAAGCGTGAAGAGGAAGAGGAAGAGTTGTGGTCACCATCACCACCAGAAACAGCCTTATCAGCATCGCTTGCTGGACCTGCGGCAACGCTGGAAGAGGGGTGTGAGGAAGAGGAGTCAGAGGAGGAATGTGGCTTTGAGGAGGAGGAGGAGGAAGACCAACCACAACAGGCATCCCAGGGTGCTCGTTGTCACCTATCTGGTACCCGTGGTGTTGTACGTGGCTGGGGGGAAGAACATACCTTCAGTGAGATCACTGAGGACGAGGAACGGGACATGAGTAGCTCGACCTTGTGCTCCAACCTTGTGCAAATGGGGTCTTTCATGCTGTCATGCCTGTTGAGGGACCCTCGTATAAAAAGGCTGAAGGAGAACGACCTGTACTGGGTGGCCACGCTACTAGACCCCCAGTATAAGCAGAAAGTGCCTGAAATCTTACCGAATTACAGGACACGTCTGCTACAGCAGCGGCTGCAACAATACCTAATTTTTCAGGCATGTGTACATGCCTAATTTTTCTGGCCTCTGGTGCTGCACTGTGGCTGCAAAAACAAAACAAAAAAAAGGCACATACATGTGTAAATTCCCCTTCGTGATCGTTACCTTGTTGTGGTGAAGGGACTTGCGTATCACAATGAAGCGACCTCCTCTATGAGTGTGTTGGCAATGGCAATGTTGGCACACCCCAAATGATAAGGTCGTTGCTTCATTGTGAACAGACCAAAAGCGATCGGCTGGATAATTTTGCATAGAAAAAACATTAATTTTCTTTGTGATAATCTAAGGTGATCATTAAAGCCTACTAGGCCAACAATGGGCCCACACTGCAGAATCATTGTTTTCTGGGTCACTTAACTGCCACTGAACTACCTCAGCACTACCATAGGCTTTGAAAAACCGCCATCGCCTGCAATCTGTCCGCCTGTATCATCAAGAAATTGTTTATGGCCTTTGTCTGTTCATATTGTCGGTCCAACATAAGAAGCGTGTAGTACCAATCCGTGGAAAAGTTGCATATGAGCCGATGTTGGGGAACGCCATTCCACCTTTGCAGCTCAAGGAGGATGTGATTTTCAGTGCCTGAAGTGCATGCACAGTTTTCTGGTCATTTTCAGGATGTCTTGCAGATTGGTGGAAGACTTAAGGAACCTCTTTACAATCAGACCTCCTTGATGCAGCGCCGACACCATGGTTCCAATGTTGAGTTGTTAAGTAGAAAGCCAGGATTCGATTTCTTAATAAAAGACGTGGAGCAGTTCCTTCCTTGTGTGACTCCATTTACCCAGGCAAACTAGGTGCAGAACAGCGTGACACCGCCGTGCCCTGCACATGTGGTATGCTGGAGGAGCACTGTAAATTGTCCCTGCAGTGGAGGCTGAGGACATGGTGGAGGATGAGGAGGCAGAGGCAAACATTGTCGCAGGATCAACGTATTGAGAACCTGGAGGTGGTTGCAGCGTCACCTGACCAAGTTGCTGGTGTGGCTGGACAGGAACCACATTTACCCAGTGGGCCGTAAAGGACATATATTGTCCTTGACCATAGTTACAGCTCCACACGTCGGCGCTGCTGTGCACTTTGGCGGACACTGACAGGTTCAAGGACTGGCCCACTTTCTGTTCAACATAGATGTGCAGGGCTGGTACTGCCTTTTTTGCTAAGAAATTACGGCTTGGGACTCTCCACCTTGGCTCGGCACAAGCCATCAGTTCTATGAAAGGTGCAGAGTCCACCACTTGGAAAGGGAGGGACTGCAGCTCCAGCAACTTGGCCAGAAGCACATTCAGCTTCTGTGCCATTGGATGAGTGGACAGATACTGTTGTCTCTTGGAAATCGCTTCAGTGATCGATTGCTGATGAAATGAGTGATGAGGAGTAAGAGAACGAGGAGCAAGAGCATCAGGACCAGTACCTCTGCACAGCTACTTTCCAGGCAGGTAGGCTCCTTCGAAGGGGGCGTTCTACCACAGGCATGTTTGGCTACCGACCTCCCACTGCTGCCACCCTGCTGACTCACGGCCATGCTACCACTTTGCTCGCTCAGCTGCTGCCTCACTCGCAAGCTGCCACACTCTTCTCCTGATGAAGCCCCTCCTTCACCTGGCTCCCAAGTGCAATCGGCTATATCATCATCATCCGCTGCTGTCTGGACGTCACTCATGTCCCCCTCAACATTCTCAGTGCCAGGAGCCTGACCGCTCGCAACACCAGCTCTCACTTGACTCTAATCATCACTACTTGCCCGCCTATCAGAGGAAGTGGCCAATGTCTCCTCCAGATCTTGGGTGGGCAGTAGCTGCTGACTGTCCTCTAGTAGCTCTTTCTCGCTGAAAAGTAGAGCCAAACCTACGGCATATAATACTTCTCGCACTGAGGGAACAGAAAACTACAGAGGCAGGTTGAGGACAGTTGGGAGCACAGGGCCTGCTCCTGAGCCATACCAACTAAGCGTCGTGTCAGGGGAACCCACCGACTCTTGGCTAGGGGTGTGTGATGTCACTTGTGACAAAGTCGACGACTGAGTCAACCATTCAAGTAATGCTGGGTTGCTGGTCAAGACATGACCACTATATGACACTGGGAGCTCAGGCCTCTTGCTGCGACTCCTGCTGCCACCCTGCCTTCTTTTGCTGCTACTTGTGCCTTCGCCAGAAACATTTTGGCCACTGCCTGTTCCCTTTGAAGGGCCTGCAACTTGTCTGTCTGAAATACTGTAAAATAAAAGAATTTAATTAAAAGCAAATTAATACACCCCAAAAATGTCTATAAAACAATGTACGTTCATCACTGAATGGCTAATAACACGCACTTATTTTTCTTATCAATACACCACAAAAATGTCTATGAAACAATGTACGTTCCCCACAAAACCGGTAACACACACTTTTTTTCTTATTAATACACCACAAAAATGTCTATAAACAATGTACGTTCACAGCTGAACGGCTAATAAGACGTACTATTTTTTCTTATTAATATACCACAAAAATGTCTATAAAACAATGTACGTTCACCACTGAACAGCTAATTAGATGTACTTTTTTTTCTTATTAATACACCACAAAAATGTTTATAAAGAAATGCACATTCATCGCAAAACAGTTAATAAAACATACATATAGTTACAACATGTAAATTGCTGTATCACACAGCACTTGCTCCCCAATAACAAGCAAGGTTTGCTGGAATTACTGAGCTATAATATAGTGCAAACCTAAAAACAGCAGTATAACAGCAATTTGGATCCCCAATTAGTGCAGCAAGGTGTAATAGAATCGCTCCTATTACCTAGGCTGTACACTCCCCTATTGGACCCTGTTCTCCTTTTATAGTATAGATAATGCCTCCCTATCCTTTTCCTACACCTTGAATTATCTTTCCCTGAACTTGTAAATCTTTTTTCAGCACAATAAAGTCTTTCCTAGCACTGTCCCTAGCGCCTGCCACATCTCTCCCTGCACTAACTACACTGGAAAATGGCGGAATCTAAGATGGCAGAGGCTATTTATAGGGCTGTGACATCACAGGGGCTGGCTGTCTGCTGACTGGCTGCATGCATGGCATTTTGGGTGATCCCGCCTTCCTAGAGTTCTTTGTGCCATGTCCTAACATGTGCCGCAACCATTTTAGCAAAAAATGTGATTTGTTACCGCGAAGCTTGAGGAAATTTGACTTCGGTGGGAATCGAACTTTTCCTGAAATTCGGATTAAATTCCAACTCGAGTCAACTTCGATTCGTTCATCTCTAATGATGACGTCATTGCGTGATCCTAGCATGATCGCGTCTTTGTCACCACATGATTACGCTGGGAGAGCGCGGTGATATAATTACTCTCAGCAAAGATCTTTCGACAGGTCTTTTTCAATCAAGAGAGGAGCAGACTACCTCTGCGCGAGCAAGTGAATGAGGTGAGTGAGGTTTTTTTTTAACCCAAAAGGCCATATTGCACTAGTGTATTAGTGGTTTTTTTTTACAGCAGTTAGACGAGTGCACTTCTATCTAAGCGGCTGTTAAAAACAGTCCCATTGATTTTGACAAATTCATTGGTAACTAATCAAATTTCTTGTCAAACTTCGGCATAGCTGCCAAATTGAATTTTTCAAAACATCGCTCATCTGTTATAACAACCATTAAAAGCAAGTCATTTCTTTATGGCTTTATGGAATATCTAGCATAGACTAATTATAGTGAAAGCCTTAGGCTGGGTTCACACGAGCGTGTCCGGATTAGTTCCGGATGCGTCCCGGTGTGTTGCGGCAAACCCGCGCGAGTAGGAATGCAATTGCAGTCAGTTTTGACTGCGATTGCGTTCCGATGTTCAGTTTTTATCGTGCGTGTGCAATGTGTTTTGCACGCGCGTGATAAAAAACCGACTGTGGTACCCAGACCCGAACTTCTTCACAGAAGTTCAGGTTTGGGTTCGGTGTTCTGTAGATGTTATTATTTTCCCTTATAACATGGTTATAAGGGAAAATAATAGCATTCTGAAAACAGAATGCATAGTAAGTGATCAGTTGAGGGTTAAAAAAAATTAAAAAAATTAACTCACCTTCTCCGTTTGTTCGCGTAAGTCCCGGTCTCTTCTTTACTTCTCAAAAGATGAACTATGGGCTAAAGGACCTTTGGTGACGTCAGATCACATGCTCCAATTACATGGTCCATCACCGCGGTGATGGACCCTGTGATTGGAGCATGTGATCTGACGTCACCAAAGGTCCTTTAGCCCATAGTTCATCTTTTTAAAGAACTAAAGACCGGGAGAACTACGCGAACAAGAGGACAAGGTGAGTTATTTTTTTAAATTTTTTAACCCTCAATTGATCACCTACTAAGCATTCTGTATTCAGAATGCTATTATTTTCCCTTATAACCATGTTATAAGGGAAAATATTACAGTGTATAGACAGTCACCTAGCAACCGTGCGTGAAAATCGCACCGCATCCGCACTTGCTTGCGGATGCATGCGATTTTCACGCAACCCCATTCACTTCTATGGGGCCTGCGTTGCGTGAAAAACGCAGAATATAGAGCATGCTGCGATTTTCACGCAACGCATAAGTGATGCGTGAAAATCATCGCTCATCTGAACAGCCCCATTGAAATGAATGGGTCCAGATTTCCGCGCGGGTGCAATGCGGTAGGTGAACGCATTGCACCCGCACTGAATCTGGACCCATTCATTTCAATGGGGCTGTTCAGATGAGCGATGATTTTCACGCATCACCTATGCGTTGCGTGAAAATCGCAGCATGCTCTATATTCTGCGTTTTTCACGCAACGCAGGCCCCATAGAAGTGAATGGGGTTGCGTGAAAATCGCATGCATCCGCAAGCAAGTGCGGATGCGGTGCGATTTTCACGCACGGTTGCTAGGTGACTGTCTATACACTGTAATATTTTCCCTTATAACATGGTTATAAGGGAAAATAATAGCATTCTGAATACAGAATGCTTAGTAGGTGATCAATTGAGGGTTAAAAAATAAAAAAAATTAACTCACCTTGTCCTCTTGTTCGCGTAGTTCTCCCGGTCTTTAGTTCTTTAAAAAGATGAACTATGGGCTAAAGGACCTTTGGTGACGTCAGATCACATGCTCCAATCACAGGGTCCATCACCGCGGTGATGGACCATGTAATTGGAGCATGTGATCTGACGTCACCAAAGGTCCTTTAGCCCATAGTTCATCTTTTGAGAAGTAAAGAAGAGACCGGGACTTACGCGAACAAACGGAGAAGGTGAGTTAATTTTTTTTATTTTTTTTAACCCTCAACTGATCACTTACTATGCATTCTGTTTTCAGAATGCTATTATTTTCCCTTATAACCATGTTATAAGGGAAAATAATAACATCTACAGAACACCGAACCCAAACCTGAACTTCTGTGAAGAAGTTCGGGTCTGGGTACCACAGTCGGTTTTTTATCACGCGCGTGCAAAACACATTGCACACGCACGATAAAAACTGAACATCGGAACGCAATCGCAGTCAAAACTGACTGCAATTGCATTCCTACTCGCGCGGGTTTGCCGCAACACACCGGGACGCATCCGGAACTAATCCGGACACGCTCGTGTGAACCCAGCCTTACACTTCCTTCCAAGAATCCCTATTAGAATGACTGCTCTGGACCCTATGTGGATTCTCCAGGATATCTACTTTCGGTGACCACAACAGAGCCCTACACATAATGTAATGAGCAGACAGTATTTACACTATGTACTGTATATTGATTATACACTGAGACATATTTATTAAACTGTCTAAAAGAAAAGCGGTCTGTGTTGCTGTTATTAACCAATCACAGCACCACTTCCACTGATTAAAAGCAGAGTTTGAAATTAAAGATGTGCTTTTATTGGTTGTTATGGGCAACAACGTTTTTATTAGGCAGTTTCATTATGTCTAGTACAGGGTATGAAGGTGGCAGTGCATGACTTCTATCTTCAGTGTTCTTTGAATCTCTGAATCATCCACCACCGGACTTTGAGGCTACACTTTGGGAAGTGGTGACATATAGCCATACATATGACCGCTGCATGGTATGGTTGATCACTTCTTTGCTTTTCTCCATGGCAACATAATTTTTTTATTAGCATTTACAGTCTTTTGTTTATTTATGTGTGTTTATTTATTTATTTATTTGTTTAATTACGTATTTGAGTTTTTATTTATTTGTGTGTTTTATTTATTTGTGCAATTACGTATTTAAATTTTTATTTATTTGTTTTGCGTTTATTTATTTTTTCGTTTGGTTTGTGATGCTTTAGTTATTTATATGATATAACTGTTCTGGATTTCGGTATATATTGGCTTGTGCTCAAAAGTACTTTATTATGAGTTACAGTAGAACTGATGCTAATCTGCATCATTTGAGGGAGAGAAGAATTTTTTATTAGAGGTATTTATATCATGTTACTAGCGGAAGGACCCGGCTTCAGATGGGTATATTTCATTTAATGTTTGTGTATGTCATTAAAAGATATCTACAGTATCTACTATAACAGTGACCTCCACAGCGGCCTGCCCCCTTAACAGTAACATCCACAGTGCACTCCCCTTTAACAGTGACCTCCACAGCAGCCACCCCTTTATTAGTGACCTCCACAGTACCATGTCTCGTTAACTGATTTCCACAATAACCCGCCCCCTTAACAGTGACCTCTACAGAGCTCTGTTCCCTTAAAATGTTACCTCCACAACACCCCGCCCCCTTAACAGTGACCTCTACAGCACCCAGTCCATTAACACTGACCTCCATAGCGGACTGTCCCCTTAACTGTGACCTCCACAGTTCCTTTTCCCATTAACAGAGACCTCCACAGTACCTGCCCCTTTAACAGTGACCTCCACAGCATCCTACCCCCTTATAAGTGACCTCCACAACATCCTGCCCCCTTAACAGTGACCTCCACAGCGGCTGCCCCTTCATTATTGACCTCCACAGTACCCCATCTCCTTAACATTGATTTCCACAACAGACCGTCCCCTTAATAGTGGCCTCTACAGCAATATGCCCCTTAACACTGACCTCCATAGCGGACTGTCCCCTTAAATCTGATCTCCACAGCAGCCTGCTCCTAGGGTGGCCAGAGGTCCGGTTTTAGGCCAGACACTCTGGCTTTCGGACTCCCTGTCCTCCGTCCGGTGCAGGGCCTGGACGGACACAGGGATGCTCTTTTGAACAGCTCACTCTCAGACAGCAGCACTGTGCTGTCTGAGCATGAGCTGCAGGGAGAAAGTCACCCTCCCTCGATCCCCTGCAGCTGACAGAAGTTGATTTTTACCTTCATTGTTTCAATCCCCGTCGGCTGCGGAGTGGGAGGAGGCATGGCTTAGTAGGACCTTGGGGGCGTGGTTTTAAGTCCGTCTTTTGAGGGTGGCCTGAATGGCCACCCTACCTGCCACTGAACTGTGAACTCCACAGCACTCCGCTCCCTTAACAGTATCATCCACAGCGCCCTGCCCCTTTAAAGCTGACCTACAGCAGTGAAGAAAAATGCCTGGGTTGTTATGGAAACCTGGTGTAAAACTGTGTGTATGTGTAGACTAAGGGCCTGTGAGCTTCTATCGGCTGATAAGGGTCATGTGACCAGGCTTCTATTGGCTAATGCATTTTTTGGAAATATCTCACTCAGGAATGTCCTTTTGAACAGCTCACTCTCAGACAGCAACATTGTGCAGCTGACAGAAGTTGATTTTTACCTTCATTTTTTCAATCCCTGACGGCTGCGGAGTGGGAGGGGGCTGGCTTAGCGGGACCTGGGGGCGTGGTCCTCCAAGCTTCTATTGGCTGATAAGGGACATGTGACCGTGTATATGGCAGTTGGGATATAAAGAGAAAGACCTGCAGGCTTCTATTGGCTAATGTAGGTCATGTGATGTGCCATATTTGCAGTTTTTGGGAATATCTCAGGAACGGTAAGTGCTAGAGCTGTGACCCCACAAGATTTCTTTCCGGGTAGCAAGGGATGTGTCTACCAAGTTTAGTTGAAATCGATGGTTGCGTTTTTGAGTGATCGCGGAACATACACACATACATACATATATACATCCTTCTTTATACAGTATATATAGATTGATATTTTTATCTGTTGCATTGTAAGTTCTTATGCATGCTATTCATTGTGAGGCATTTTCCTGTCATAAATATTGGGGTGTACACTCATATTATTGGACTGATGAACCTTTATAATGGATAGGTCTAAGTTACCTTGTTTTTAAACATTTTTATTTTGTTGTCAGTCCCTTTCTTGTGCATTAATGAAGGAATTTAGATACTTTTTCTCATTTTTAATTAATTTAGACATGATCAATAAATGTGATTTTTATGTACAACACTGGAAAGTTGAATACCATCTTTGGTACCATAGTTGCATGTTGAGTAGAAGTATACGGTACATATGTGTTAAATAATCTTAGGGCTGTAGACTGTCTGCATTACATCTGTGTGTAAGTGAGAAATATTTTCATTCCAGCCTGTACATTTTATGTATCTTGCAAATTAAAAACATCTATTGCAGTAACATTTAGCACACATCAAAGAGATTCCAGATCCATAACATAATTATGAATGTGATATTGCTATTTTGGCAATGACACACATTTCTGCCAGATGGCGCTATCAGGCCTCTTCGGTTTGTCACCAATTATTTGTTTTTAGGTGGCAGTTTTGCTATTCTTTAGGATAAAACAATAATAATCATCTGGAAACTTCATGTAACCATCTGATTCTAATTCATGTGTTTACTCGTCTTCACTATTCTGCTACTTGTCTTTAGGTTTAATTCCTGTCTTCTCACTTTTCTCACATTTTGCAGAACTTTCTTCCTTCCTTGCTAGGAAGTTTATGATAGATTTCAGTAATTAAGAGCAATTTGCCTAAAATACAGTAATTGCCAAATGTACACAATTATACAGGCAATTTCCAGAATTTCATACTGAAATATTTGACATTTATGATTCATGTTTGTTTCATATTTCAGAAATAAAAGAACGCGGCCACTTTTTTCGGTTTAACTGGGTCAGGTCGGGCCGTTTTGGGCCTTCGGAACTAGTTCTGAAATTCCTGTAGGCTATTTTAACTGCATTATTTTTCTATCTTCCATTTTTTTTTGTACACTGAAGATGAATATGTAAAATACCTTCGTAAAAGGAAAATGGAAGAAAGAAAAATAATAATATGGCCACTTGATCTTTTCCACTAGTCAAGTAATATGGATATAGTGCTGTATATCAATATAATGAGCTTTTGAGACATAAGTGAGTCTATCTGTTTGTTTCAATTTTCTTTAACTCACAAATTGACTTATCTTTTTGGCATTTGGATACATAGGGAAAATGAATCGGACATGAATTTAATTTTCATTGACTCTATAGAGAGTAACTGGTAAAATGACGAGTCCGTGTTATATGAGTAGATTGGACAATCTGGATCAATGCACTCTTAGTTCAATCTATATTATTGTCCATGAAACCTATCAATCTTGTTTTGGCTTGTTTGCCTCCAAGATTCATATGTATATGTAGACAAGCAGAATATTTCATTTAATTGTCAGTGATCTGACAATGACAGTAAGAAATCCCAGAGAGTGAACCCAGAGTTGATGCAATGTATCATTTTCTATCAAACCACAAATTATTAAAAACTATATGAGGTCATTATTAGGCCACAGCATGCTTGATGAATTTCTGTTTCCTGTACGCCATGAGAAACCTCAAGAGTGTGTCAAGTTTCTCTTTTCTAAGAGAGATTAAGTACTTTGTGGTTTTCTTGCTCTTTCTAACTCATTGGGGAATCCTGAAATTATCCAGTACAAGGGCGAGGAAGTGACATAGAGATTGCGCACTGTGAAGAAAGATGTATTGCATTATGGATTAAAAAGAAAAAGATATTTCCATGTTAACGGTTAAAGGGGTTATCTCATTTCAGCAAGTGGCATTTATCACTTAGAGGAAGTTAATAAAATGCACTTACTAATGTATTGTTATTAGGGATGAGCGAACCCGTGGAAGTTCGGGTTCACCGGGTTCGGCCGAACTTCAGGTCAAAGTTCGGGTTCGGGACACGAACTTGACCCCGAAACCCATTAAAGTCATAACTTTACTTTATTATTTTCCATTATAACATGGTTATAATGGAAAATAATAGCATTCTTAAGACAGAATGTTAAATAAAATGGCCATTGAGGGGTTAAAAATAATAAAAAAAAACTCACCTCATCCACTTGATCGCGCAGCCGGTATCCTCTACTTTCTTGTTTCTGCAGGACCTTCAAAAGGACCTGCGATGACGTCACCGCGCTCACCACATGGTGAGCACTGTGACGTTAATGCAGGTCCTGCTGAATGAAGATAGAAGGACCGTCTATCTTCATTCAGCATCACCTGCGATGACGTCACCGAGCTCACCATGTGTCATCAAAGTTCCATTTGCAGGTCCTGAAGAAAGAAAAAGGATACCGGCTGCGCAATCAAGTGGATGAGGTGAGTTTTTTTTATTATTTTTAACCCCTCAATGGCCATATTATTTGCTATTATTTTCCGTTATAACCGTGTTATAATGGAAAATAATAAAATCACTTGAACATCGAACCCGAACTTAGTGGAAAAGTCCGGGTTCGGGTCCGGGTACCCAAACTCGCAAAGTTCGGTACGAACCCGAACTTTGCAATTCGGGTTCGCTCAACCCTAGTTATTATCCATATTGCCTCCTTTGCTGGCTGGATTCATTTTTCCATTGCATTATACACTGCTTGTTTCCATGTTTGGGACCACTCTGCAATCCAGCAGCGGTGGTAGTGTTTACACACCATAAGAAAAAGTTCCGGCCTCTCTGGTGGCCAGGACCATGGGAGCACACATAGGCTGGTACTTTTTCCTATAGTGTGCAAGTATGGCCACCACTAATAGATTGCAGGGTGGTCGTGACCATGGAAATAAGCAGTGTAGAATGCAATGGAAAAATGAATCCAACCAGCAAAGGAAGCAATATGGACAATCACAATACATAAGTGCCTTGTATTAACTTTCTCTACATAATAAATGCTATTTGCTGAAGTGACACAGCCCCTTTAACTATTTTATAACCAACATGCCTATGTTTAACTCCTTAAAGGGAACCTGTCACCGGTATTTTGTGTATACAGCTGAGGAAGTGGGTTGCTAGATGGCCGCTAGCACATCCGCAATACCCAGTCCCCATCGCTCTGTGTGCTTTTATTGTTTAAAAAACCTGATTTGATCCATATGCAAATTAACCTGAGATGTGTCCTGTACTTGAGATGAGTCCAGCGTTAAGGAGCCCAGCACCGCCCCGCATGAGCTAGCGCATGCGCAGTGTCGTCATAGTGTTCCTTTCCTGTGCTGGCATCAGCCTCAGGGAAGGAACTGCGCATGCGCTAGCTCGCGCATCGCAAGATTACGGCGCTCTGGCTTTGTGACTTCAGGGAGCAAAGAGGAGATTCTGAGGACTCGGGGCGGTACTGGGCTCCATCACGCTGGACTCATCTCAGCATGTCCTTAGCTCTATACATAAAATCCCGGTGACAGGTTCCCTTTAAGGACCCAGGACGAGAATGCTCGTCCTAAATGGCAGGTACTTTGCGCACCAGGATGATCATTCTCGTCCTGCGATCCTTACTTCCCTCCATGTGCGGTGCCGCGATCAGCAGTACGGTTACAGCTGTTATGGAAGCCCAGGAGATCCCGCCTGAGGGTTGGGTCTCCTAGGCAACTGTCAAAGTCTTAGGCCCCTTTCACACAGGCGAGTATTCCGCACGGATGTGATGCGTGAGTTGAACGCATTGCACCCACACTGAATCCTGACCCATTCATTTCTATGGGGCTGTGCACACGAGCAGTGATTTTCACGCATCACTTGTGTGTTGCGTGAAAGTTGCAGCATGCTCCTCTTTGTGCGTTTTTCACGTAACGCAGGCCCCATAGAAATGAATGGAGTTGCGTGAAAATCGCAAGCATCCGCAATCAAGTGAGATTTTCACGCACGGTTGCTAGGTGACGATCGGGATGGGGACCCGATCATTATTATTTTCCCTTATAACATGGTTATAAGGGAAAATAATAGCATTCTGAATACAGAATGCATAGTAAAATAGGGCTGGAGGGGTTAAAAAATAAAATAAAATAATTTAACTCACCTTAATCCACTTGTTTGCGCAGACGGCATCTCTTCTGTCTTTATCTGTGAGCAATAGGACCTTTGATGACGTCACTACGCTCATCACATGATCCATCACCATGGTGATGGATCATGTGATGGACCATGTGATGAACGCAGTGACGTCATCAAAGGTCCTATTGCTCACAGATGAAGACAGAAGAGATGCCGTCTGCGCAAACAAGTGGATTAAGGTGAGTTAAATTATTATTATTTTTTTTTTTAAACCCTCCAGCCCTATTGTACTATGCATTCTGTATTCAGAATTCTATTATTTCCCGTTAACCATGTTATAAGGGGAAATAATACAATCTACAATTCAAATAACCAAAACCTGAACTTCTGTAAAGAAGTTCGGGTCTGGGTACCACAGTCGGTTTTTTATCACGCGCGTGCAAAACACATTGCACTCGCGCGATAAAAACTGAACATCGGAACGCAATCGCAGTCAAAACTGACTGCAATTGCGTTCCTACTCACGCGGGTTTGCCGCAATGCACCGGGACGCATCCGGACCTAATCCGGACACGCCCGTGTGAAAGAGGCCTTACTGTGTAAGATGCTGACAGTTCAATTCAGTACAATACAGAATGTATTGTACTGAATTTAAACAGGGATCAAACCCTGAAAAGATGAAGTCCCACATTGAGACAAATATAAAAAGTTTAAAAAAGTGAAAAAAGTGTTTTTTTTTTAATAAAAAAAATAAAAAGTTTCAAGTAAAAAAAAGTGTCCTTTTCCCAAAATAAAGTAAAAAAAATAGTAAAAAATAAAATAAAAAAATAAAAAGTAGACATTAGGTATCACCGCGTCCATATCGACCGGTTCTATAAAAAAAAAGTCAAAAAATAAAATAAAAACTGTGCTAAAAAAACATTTTTTGGTCACCATACATTAGTAAAAGTGCAACAACAAGCGTATACCCACCAAAATAGTACCAATCTAACTGTCATCTCATCCCGCAAAAAATGTGCCCCTACCTAAGACAATATCCCAAAAAAACAAAAACTATGGCTCTCAGACTATAAAGATACTAAAACATGTTTTTTTTGTTTAAAAAATGCTTTTATTGTGTTAAATGTAAAAAAATAAAAAAAGTTGACATATTCAGTATCGCCACGTCCGTAACAACCTGCTCTATAAAAATACCACATGACCTAACCCCTCAGATGAACACCGTAAAAAAATACAAATAAAAACGGTGTTAAAAAAGCCATTTTTTGTCACCTTACATCACAAAAAGTGTAACAGCAAACGATCAAAAAGTCATTCGCACCCTAAAATAGTACCAATCAAACCGTCATCTCATCCCATAAAAATGATACCCTGCCTAAGAGAATCGCATAAAAAAAAACTATGGCTTTCAGAATATGGAGACACTGAAACATGATTATTTTTTTTTATTCAAAAATAATGTTATCTTGTAAAACATAAATAAATAAAAAAAAGTATGCATATTAGGTATTGCCGCGTCTGTAAGAACCTGCTGTATAAAAAAATCACATGAACTAACCCCTCAGATGAACACCGAAAAATAATAAAAAATAAAAATGGTGTAAAAAAGCAATTTTTTGTCACCTTACATCACAAAAAGTTAATAGCAAGCAATCAAAAAATCATAAGCACCCTAAAATTGTACCAATCAAACCGTCATCTCATCTCACAAAAAATGAGAACCTACCTAAAACAATCGCATAAAAAATAAAAAACTATTGCTCTCAGAATAAGGCCTCATGCACACGACCGTGGTGTGTTTTGCGGTCCGCAAATCGCGGATCCGCAAAATACGGATGGTGTCAGTGCGCGTTCCGCAATTTGCGGAACGGCACTGACAGCCTTTAATATAAATGCCTATTCTTGTCCGCAAAGCCACGGAACGGAGCAACAGATGCGGACAGCACACGGAGTGCTGTCCGCATCTTTTGCGGCCCCATTGAAGTGAATTGGTCTGCATCCGAGCCGCCAAAATGGCGGCTCGGATGCGGACCAAAACAATGGCCGTGTCCATGAGGCCTTAGGAGACACTAAAACTCGATTTTTTCTTTATTCAAAAATGCTGTTATTGTGTAAAACTTAAATAAATAAAATAAAGTATACATATTAGGTATTGCCACGTCTGTAAGAACCTGCTCTATAAAAATACCACATGACCTAACCCCTCAGATGAACACTGTAAAAAAATACAAATAAAAACGGTGTTAAAAAAGCAATTTTTTGTCACCTTACATCACAAAAAGTGTAATAGCAAGCGATCAAAAAGTCATTTGCACCCTAAAATAGTACCAATCAAACCGTCATCTCATCCCATAAAAATGATACCCTAAACCCTCAGATGAACACTGTAAGAAAATAGTGTGTCAAAAAAGCAATTTTTATCTCCTTGCATTACAAAGTGTAATACCAAGAGATCAAAAAGTCATATGCACCCCAAAATAGTACCAATCAAACCGTCATCTTATACCAAAAAAAATTAGACCCTACATAAGACAGTCGCCCAAAAAATAAAAAAAAATATGGCTTTCAGAATATGGAGACTGAAATGCTGTATTATGTAAAACTGAAACAAATACCCCCAAAAAGTAGTCATATTTGGTATTGTCGCGTCCGTAATAACCTGCTCTATAAAAATACCACATGATCTAACCTGTCAGATGAAAATTGTAAATAACAATGGTAAATAACAAAGTTTGTAAAACAGTTTTGAATACCTTGAGGGGTGTAGTTTCTAAAATGGGGTCATTTTTGGGTGGTTTGGGTGGTTTCTATTATGTAAGCCTCACAAAGTGACTTCAGACCTGAACTGGTCCTTAAAAAGTGGCTTTTGGAAATTTTCTGAAAAAATTCACGATTTGCTTCTAAACTTCCAAGCCTTCTAACGTCCCCAAAAAATAAAATGCCATTCACAAAATGATCCAAACATGAAGTAGACATATGGCGAATGTAAAGTAACTATTTTTGGAGTTATTACTAATATGGGGACTCGCTCTGGAAGACAGGATTAGACAAGATTAGCTGGGCCAGGACCAACACATTCACCCCCAGTCTTGCCAAAATCTCGCACTTTACTTTTTGGTAGTCGGCTGCTTGATCATCCGGCAAGTCGAAATACACCCGCTGGGAATCAGATGCCAGGAACGGAGCGACGACCTCAGCCCACTGGTCACAGGGTAGGTTTTCCCTGATGGCCACTTTCTTGCACATCACAAGGTAGGTTTCAATGTCGTCTGCAGGAGTCATCTTAGCAATCGCGGCACGGACTGCTTTCCGAGCATCGTGGATGCTCGGGGTTGCTCCTGCTGTCTGCAAAGCCATCATGTGTTGTATCAGCAACTGGTTAGTCTCCTGCTGCTGCTTATTATGCTCGCGTTGCTGCATTTTAGCTTCCATGAGGGACTTCACAACAGCCTACATTTTGTAGTGGGGCAATGGTTGTAATACAGCTGGTTTAATGTACGACATACAACCGTGCCTGGAAAATGCAGAAACCAAAAATATTGGCGTTCACGCCAGCCTCACTGCTCTTGCCAGCATCCTCCATCAATTGTGGGGACTCACTCTGGTAAACAGGATTAGCGGATGCAGTATAGAGGCAAAAACAAGTTCTTTGGATCAAACAGTTCAGTATTTTATTCACACTTTAGGCAAGTGACAAAACAAGCAGTTATATTCAAGCAAAAAGTCACCTTGCGGTGTTGGTGGTAATTCACACCATGTGGCAATTTTGCCTCAAAGAGTCCTTGCTGATAGCAGCACCAACCTGTTTTCGCGCCAAACAGGTAGCAAGCCTTCATCCAGACACAAGGCTTCCAGATCCCAACACAGAGACATGGCTTCTGAGCCCAACTGCTTATTTAAGGACAGCCAGGTGCTACCAAAACCCGGACCAGCATTTAAAATCCGGTCCGTTATTTGAACTCATCTGGCTGTACATCAGCCCAGCAGCACATGCTGGGAGGAAAATACCTGTTTTCCCAGACCAAACCTCTCACTGTGTCACACTATGTATCATAAAAGTAGAGAAATAGAAATTTGCGAATCTTTCCAAATTTTTGGTAAATTTTGTATTTTTTATAAATAAAAATGAAATTTTTAGATTACATTTTACCACTGTCATAAAGTACAATAAGTGATGAAAAAACAATCTCATAATGGCCTGGATATTAAGTAAAAGCGTTTTAAAGTTATTACCACATAAAGTGACACATGTTAGATTTGCTAAAAATGGCCTGGTCCTTAAGGTGAAAAATGGCTGGGTCCTTAAAGGGCTTCTGTCAGCCCACTAAACCATTTTTTTTTTTTTGTTTAATAATAATCCCTACACTGCGATCTCTGCATACATAAGTTAAATAATCATTTTGGTTCAGTAGAATTTGATAAAAAGCTATTTTTAAAATATGCAAATTACCTTGCTACCAGCAAGTAGGGCGGCTACTTGCTGGTAGCAGCCGCATCCTCCGATCCTAATGACGCCCCCTCCGCATTGTGATTGACAGGGCCAAGGAACGGAATCGTTCTCTGCTGGCCCTGCCTGTTTTCATTCAATATCTGGCGCCTGCGCCGCGGCCGTACCTATCTTCAATCTGCGCAGGCGCACTGAGAGGCGGCCACTCACTCGGCCGCTCGCTCCTCAATGCGCCTGCGCCGGGTGTAGATGTGACGTCATCGGCGCAGGCGCATTGAGGATGGAGCGGCTGAGTGAGTGGCCGCCTTTCAGTGCGCCTGCGCAGATTGAAGATAGGTACGGCCGCGGCGCAGGCGCCAGATATTGAATGAAAACAGGCAGGGCCAGCAGAGAACGATTCCGTTCCCTGGCCCTGTCAATCACAATGCGGAGGGGGCGTCATTAGGATCAGAGGATGCGGCTGCTACCAGCAAGTAGCCGCCCTACTTGCTGGTAGCAAGGTAATTTACATATTATAAAAATAGCGTTTTATCAAATTCTACTAAGCGAAAATTATTATTTTACTTATGTATGCAGAGATCGCAGTGTAGGGAATATTATTAAATAAAAAAAAAAAAACAGTTTAGTGGGCTGACAGAAGCCCTTTAAAGGGTTAAAGTGTTAATCTAGGATTTTATTATTGATGGCCTGTTCTCAGGATAGGCCATCAGTATGGATCGACGGGGGTTTAGCACCTTGTACCCCCACTGTCAGCTGTTTCAGAGTAGCTTCCAGCTCTGGAACTACACAGCTCCATCAATTGTGTAGCGGATGGAGCTGGTAACTGTAGCTTTTACTCCCATTCACTTCAATAGGAGCAGCACTGCAGTAACCAGCTCAGTTCATTATACAATGGATGGAGCTGTGTCGTTGCGGCATTGAAGCTACTGCAGAACAGCTGATTGGTGCGGGGGTGCAGGGTGTTGGACTCCCAACAATCAAATATTGATTAATCAATAATAAAATCCTGGATTACCCCTTTAAAACAGTGCTTTCCAACTTTGTGGAAGAGATATCTGAAAACTACTGCAAATGGATGCAACCAATCACACTACAGTAGTGATGAGGGAAGTTGATGTTTTGAAGTTCGAGTTCAGTGAGTTCGGAGTCCTCTCCTGCATAACGGAAACCAGACGGATCCATTATGCGGCTCACAGACTTCTATTATGACGGAATGCAAAACGGAATGCCTTTTAAAGGCATTCTGTTATGCATTCCATCATAGAATTCCGTTATTGCTCATGGTAACGGAATCCATAACGGAATTGCCAGAAAACCCGAACGCCAAACTCGAACTTCAAAACTTGAAGTTCACTCATCACTACACTACATCTATCACGTTTGTAAGACAGAGAAAGGCAGGGAAAGGCACTGTCGAGACTACTAGGTAGGGACACAGTTGTATTAACTATTTCTCTTACATTAGGTGTTCTGTTTAAAGCACCTCAAAGAAACTCATCCTTTCATGAAGCAACAATTGTAGAAAAAAATGACCTAGACCGCACATCCACATGTTATATATACATGGATCTACTGCTGCTAAGTAGAATTTATACACATGAACAGGAGGTTCTTTGCATCTCTTTTTTTCTTCTTAATCAATTAATTCATTTTTATAGAAGCAAGTCTGTTAATACAACATTTCCGTACTATATGTATGTGAACAGACAGACAATGCCGTAAGTTAACACTGAACTTTTTTGAGTGGGTCTCCACACTAATTTGGTGCAGTACTACATGGTGACCACCACAAAAAATACGATAACAAAGGAAAAACACTACACATATTTGGTATCGCTTCATCTGTAACGACCTGATCTATAAAAAGATCATGTTACTTTTACCACATGGTGTATAACATAAAATATTTTATAAAAAGTGATCAGAAAAGTCATATGTATCGAAAATTAATACCAATCAAACCATCGCCTCTACATGAGACAATAGCCCAAAAAAGAAAAAATATGGCTTTCATAAAATGAAGACACAAAAACATGATTTTTTTTCCAAAAATGTTTTTGATGTGGAAAACCAAAATTAAATAAAAAAAAGTATACATTAGGTATTGCCGCGTCTGTAAAAACCTGCTGTATAAAAATATCACATGACAATTACGAACTTTCCTAACATCAATGATTTTAGAAATAACAAATTCATTTTGACCATTCACCAGTACCAGGGAAGGAACTCCCTGAGACGGAACTATGGGTGAAATATATTTTTTAAGCAAAGATTTATGAAATATGTTGCGGATAAGAAATGAGTCTGGCAGCTTCAAACTAAAAGATACAGGATTAATGATGTCAAGAATTTCATATGATCCAATAAATCGTGGCGCAAATTTCCAAGAAGACACTTTTAAGGACAAAGTCAACCAGACTTTCTCCCCAACCTTAAAATCTACCCCTTTGGAACTTAGAATTAATTTTCTGAACCTCCTGAGCTTTTTCCAGGTTCAACTGAACCGGAGTCCAAACTGTGCACAGTTCTGAAGTTACACTATCAGCTTCTGGGTTAGGTGGGGAATTGGTGAACAAGAATTAAAACGAGGATGGAAACCAAAATTACAGAAGAACGGCGAGACTCCAGTGGAAGAGTTCACATGGTTAATGATGGCGAACTCTGCCAAAGGAAGATAATTCACCCATAATTGCTGATTATCAGAGATGTAAGATCTTAAAAATTGTTCCACAGCCTGATTCAATCGTTCAGTCTGTCAATTAGTCTTGGGATGAAAAGCTGATGAAAAGGACAATGATATCTCACACCTCTGACAAAAGGCTCTCCAAAACTTGGAAACAAACTGAACACCCCTGTCAGATACAATGTTCTCCGGAACTCCATGCAATCGTACCACTTGCTCAATAAAGCTCAATGAAGCTAGAGTCTTGGCATTTGAGAGCTTGGCCAGAGGAACAAAATGTACCATCTTACTAAACCTATCGACCACTACCCAAACCACAGATTTACCCTCAGAGGGTGGCAAGTCAGTAATGAAATCCATAGAAATGTGTGACCAGGGTTTATTAGGAATGGGTAATGGTTGTAATTCACTAGCAGGGGTGTTCTAGGAGTCTTGAATCTGGCACATACCTCACAAGCAGAGACAAAAGAACTGACATCCCTAGATAACGTGGGCCACCAATAAGACCTGTACACCAGTTCTCTGGTAGCCTCAATACCAGGATGATCACATAAAACAGAATCATGGTACTCACCCAGCAGCCGGAGATGGAAATGACAAGGAACAAATAACTTATCTGTGGGTGTTTGCTCCAGAGCTAAGTATTGTGCTGCCTCAATATCAGAAGCAAGATCCGCGGATAAAGATGCCACAATGATGTAAGGGTACTTTCACACTAGCGACGGGGGCGGAGCTCCAGCGCAGCACAGCAGTGCGCGGTGAAAGGCCGCTGGACTAAAATGTCGGACATGCAGTACTTTTAGTCCAGCGGCCTCTGGCCGTGCACTGCCATGCTGTGCCGGAGCTCCGCCCCCTGTCCCCATTATTGTCAATGTGGACGGAGCGGCAGTCCGGCGGCATGGCGAAATAGCGGCAGGACGGATCCGACAGGGTGAACAGCCTGTCGGATCCATCCTGCCGCTAGTGTAAGGCCTCCTGCACACGACCATTGTGTGCACCCGTGGCCGTTGTGCCGTTTTCCGTTTTTTTTCGCGGACCCATTGACTTTCAATGGGTCCGTGGAAAAAACGGAAAATGCACCGTTTTGCAGCCGCATCCGTGATCCGTGTTTCATGGCCGTGAAAAAAATATGACCTGTCCTATTTTTTTCACGGCCAACGGTTCACGGACCCATTCAAGTCAATGGGTCCGTGAAAGAACACGGATGCACACAAGATTGGCATCCGTGTCCGTGATCCGTGGCCGTAGGTTAGTTTTTATACAGACGGATCCGAAGATCCGTCTGCATAAAGCTTTTTCAAAGCTGAGTTTTCACTTCGTGAAAACTCAGAACCGACAGTATATTCTAACACAGAAGCGTTCCCATGGTGATGGGGACGCTTCTAGTTAGAATACACTACAAACTGTGTACAAGACTGCCCCCTGCTGCCTGGCAGCACCCGATCTCTTACAGGGGGCCGTGATCAGCACAATTAACCCCTTCAGGTGCGGCACCTGAAAGGGTTAATTGTACTATCATATCCCCCTGTAAGAGATCAGGGCTGCCAGGCAGCAGGGGGCCGCCCCCCCCCCCCCCTCCCCAGTTTGAATATCATTGATGGCCAGTGCGGCCCCCCCCCCCCTCTATTGTAATTATTCGTTGGTGGCACAGTGTGCGCCCCCCCTCCCTCCCTCTATTGTAATAATTCGTTGGTGGCACAGTGTGCGCCCCCCATCGGCCCCCCCTCCCTCTATAGCATTAACAACATTGGTGGCCAGTGTGCGGCCTCCCATCTCCCCCCCCCCCCCCGATCATTGGAGGCAGCGGAGTTCCGATCGAAAGTCCCAGTTTAATCGCTGGGGCTCCGATCGGTAACCATGGCAACCAGGACGCTACTACAGTCCTGGTTGCCATGGTTACATAGCAATAGTACAATAGTAGAAGATTCATACTTACCGGCTGCTGCGATGTTCGTGTCCGGCCGGGAGCTCCACCTACTGGTAAGTGACAGCCTCAGGTCTGTGCGGCGCATTGCTAAATGAACTGTCACTTACCAGTAGGAGGAGCTCCTGGCCGGACACGAACATCGCAACTCCCAGGTAAGTATGAATCTTTTACTATTGTACTATTGCTAGTAACCCGCTGCCACCAATGATCGGGGAGGGGGGGGGGGGAGATGGGAGGCCGCACACTGGCCACCAATGTTGTTAATGCTATAGAGGGAGGGGGGGGCCGATGGGGGGCGCACACTGTGCCACCAACGATTTATTACAATAGAGGGAGGAAGGGGGGGGGGGCGGGGGGGCGCACACTGTGCCACCAACGATTTATTACAATAGAGGGAGGAAGGGGGGGGGAGCGGGGGGGCACACACTGTGCCACCAACGATTTATTACAATAGAGGGAGGAAGGGGGGGGGCGCACACTGCCACCAACGAATTATTACAATAGAGGGAGGAAGGGGGGGGGGCGCACACTGGCCACCAATGATATTCAAACTGGGGAGGGGGGGGGTCTGCCCCCTGCTGCCTGGCAGCCCTGATCTCTTACAGGGGGATATGATAGTACAATTAACCCCTTCAGGTGCGGCACTTGAGGGGTTAATTGTGCTGATCACGGCCCCCTGTAAGAGATCGGATGCTGCTAGGCAGCAGGGGGCCATCATGTACAAAGTTTGTAGTATATTCTAACTAGAAGCATCCCCATCACCATGGGAACGCCTCTGTGTTAGAATATACTGTCGGAAATGAGGTTTCACGATCTAACTCATATCCGACAGTATATTCTAACATAGGGGCGTTCCCATGGTGATGGGGACGCTTCAAGTTAAAATATACCATCGGATTGGAGAAAATTCCGATCCGATGGTATAAAAGGGACTCCAGACTTTACATTGAAAGTCAATAGGGATGGATCCGTTTGAAATGGCACCATATTGTGTCAACGTCAAACGGATCCGTCCCCATTGACTTGCATTGTAATTCAGGACGGATCCGTTTGGCTCCGCACGGCCAGGCGGACACCAAAACGACTTTTTTTTCATGTCCGTGGATCCTCCAAAAATCAAGGAAGACCCACGGATGAAAAAACGGTCACGGATCACGGAAAAACGGGACCCGTTTTTGCGGACCGCAAAAAAATACGTTCGTGTGCAGGAGGCCTAAAAGTACTTTAGCAGGTAAAATAGGTTCAGGAGGAGTGTCAGGAGGTTGAAACACACAAATGCTTCGAGACAAAGCATCAGCTTTCACACAGGGCCGATCCTACACGGGGTGCAGTGGGTGCCCCGCACCCCAGCGCTGTCACCCGAAAGGCGCCGAGCGCAGGGCCGGACTGGCCTGCCGGGATAGCGGGAAATTTCCCGGTGGGCCGGCAAGCCTGAGTGCCGCAAGGCCGCGGCCCTGGTGACAAGTGGGGGCGGCCGCGGCCGGCGGCAGGGCAGAGCAGGAGATGAGCGCCTCCATTGCGGAAGCGCTCATCTCCATAGTCATCTGTATTGCCGTCCTCAGGACGGCAATACAGATGCCTGTGCTGCGGCAGAGGAGGGAGAGGTGTGTCCCCTCCTGTTCCTCTGATAGGCTGCCGGCTTAGTGCTGGCAGCCTATCAGAGGCCGGTGCAGGCGGCGCTATGACGCCATCGCGTCGCCTGAGCCGTATAGCGAGGGACACAGACGGAAGAGGCGGCCTGCATCGCATCGCATTGCTGGAGGTAAGTATAAGTGTATTATTTTTTTTTATTTTTTTATATAGGTACAATACTGGGCTGGCACATGATAAGGGGGGCTACTGGGCTTGCACATAAGGGGGGCTACTGGGCTGGCACATAAGGGGGGCTACTGGGCTGGCACATAAGGGGGGACTACTGGGCTGGGCTGGCACATGATAAGGGGGGCTACTGGGCTGGCACATGATAAGGGGGGACTACTGGGCTGGCACATGATAAGGGGGGACTACTGGGCTGGCACATGATAAGGGGGGCTACTGGCACATGATATGGGGGGCTACTGGCACATGATATGGGGGCACTCTGGCTACTGGCACATGATATGGGGGCACTCTGGCTACTGGCACATGATAATGGGGGGGATCTGGCTACTGGCACATGATATGGGGGGGGGGGCTCTGGCTACTGGCACATGATAAGGGGGGGGGCTCTGGCTACTGGCACATGATATGGGGGGCTACTGGCACATGATAAGGGGGGCTACTGGCACATGATAAGGGGGCTACTGGCACATGATAAGGGGGTCTACTGGCACATGATAAGGGGGGCTACTGGCACATAGGGGGGCTACTGGCACATAAGGGGGGCTACTGGCACATGATATGGGGGGCTCTGGCTACTGGCACATGATATGGGGGGGCTCTGGCTACTGGCACATGATGGTGGGGGGGCTCTTATTTCTGGCACATTATTGGGGGCACTCTGGCTACTGGCACATGATATGGGGGGCTCTGGCTACTGACACATGATATGGGGGGGCTCTGGCTACTGACACATGATATGGGGGGGCTCTGGCTACTGGCACATGATGGTGGGGGGGGGCTCTGGCTACTGGCACATGATATGGGGGGGGGGCTCTGGCTACTGGCACATGATATGGGGGGCTACTGGCACATGATAAGGGGGGCTACTGGCACATGATAAGGGGGCTACTGGCACATGATAAGGGGGGCTACTGGCACATGATAAGGGGGCTACTGGCACATAAGGGGGGCTACTGGCACATGATATGGGGGGGCTCTGGCTACTGGCATATGATATGGGGGGCTCTGGCTACTGGCACATGACGGTGGGGGGGCTCTTATTTCTGGCACATGATTGGGGGCACTCTGGCTACTGGCACATGATATGGGGGGCTCTGGCTACTGACACATGATATGGGGGGGCTCTGGCTACTGACATGATATGGGGGGGCTCTGGCTACTGGCACATGATGGTGGGGGGGCTCTTATTACTGGCACATGATTGGGGGCATCTATGGGGGCACATCTTACTGCAGATTATTGGGGGGCACTATAGGGGCATCTACTGAGGCTAAAAAAGAAGATATTTTATATGGGGGCTCTGTATAGGGGCATTTTATACTGGGACACATTATGGTGGGTACTATGGGGAAGGGGGGGGCACTATGGGGGTCATCTACGGGGGCACTGAGAAGGGGTATTTTATATTGGCACATTATGGGAACATTAGCTCAACTGGGGGCATTACAAATGTTTTGCATATTATAAGGAGAATTATTACTACTGGGGGGGCATTATGGTGGGCTTTATTACTCCCCCATGGTATGACCCCCTAGTAGCAGCACCAGCCTCTCCCTGCTCTGCTATCCCTCTGCCCTTTCTCCAAATCCTTATTATGAAATCTTTCTCATTAGGTTAAAGCACAACATCAGCTCCGCCGAGCCCCCGGCCAAAGTGTTGAAGTGGCGTCCGAGATCCCCAAGGGCCAAGTCAAGTAACTGTAAGTTTTTATGGGGGTTCTACAAAAGAGCTATCGTGGGGCAAAGTTCATATTCGTGTTTACACACGTGTTTTAAAATGAATGCTTTCTCCTAATATAAACAAGTAAATAATGACGCAATGCTGTGGGGCTGGTGTGCAACTTTTTCCAGGGCTGGTTTTTATCCCCAGTTCGGCCCTGGCCGAGCGAGCCGCCGGGACTTTTTTTTTTTTGACTTTTTTTTTTTTTTTAGCCGAGCAGCCGAGCCGCCGATTCGTGGGGCTGAAGTTGGGGGCTGAAGTTGTTGCCATAGAAACATTGTAAAGGGGAGGAGTTAGTAAGATAACCACGCCCATGTGGGGGCGCCAGAAATATTTCTGCACCCAGGCGCCTGTGACCCTAGGATCGGCCCTGCTTTCACATTCTTACTTCCTGGCCTGAAAGTAATAAAGAAGTTAAAATGTGTGAAGAACAATGCCCATCTGACCTGACGAGGATTCAGGCGTTTAGCGGATTTGAGAAATAATACATTTTTATGATCAGTAAGAACAGTGATGCAATGTTTGGCACCCTCCAAAAAATATCTCCACTCCTCAAATGCCCATTTAATGGCTAACAATTCACAATTGCCAATATCGTAATTCCTCTCAGTAGGATAGAACTTTCGTGAAATAAAAAAGCACAAGGTCTTAGATTAGTGAGGTTAGAGGGTCCCTGAGACAGAATAGCCCCACCCCATCCTCAGAAGCATTGACCTCCACCATAAAAGGTTTCTCTAAATCCATCACCATGGTAAAAGATCATGTGATGGATCATGTGATGAAAGGAGTGACGTCACCACAGGTCCTGTTCCTACAATCAGCAAAGAAGGAGACAGAAGGAGATGCCGGCAGCGTGATCAAGTGGACTAAGGTGAGTTAAATTCTTTTTTATTTTTTTTTAACCCCTCCTGCGCTATTTTACTATGCATTCTGTATTCAGAATGCTATTATTTTCCCTTATAACCATGTTATAAGGGGAAATAATAATGATCGGGTCTCCATCCCAATGGTCTCCTAGCAACCGTGCGTGAAAATCGCACCGCATCCGCACTTGCTTGCGGATGCTTGCGATTTTCACGCAACCCCATTCACTTCTATGGGGCCTGCATTGCGTGAAAAACGCAGAATATAGAACATGCTGTGATTTTCATGCAACGCACAAGTGATGCGTGAAAATCACTGCTCATGTGAACAGCACCATAGAAATGAATGGGTCGGTATTCAGTGCGGGTGCAATGCGTTCAACTCACGCATCGCATCCGCGCGGAATACTCGCCCGTGTGAAAGGGGCATTAGGGAACTTGGAATCCATCACTAAATCAATAGCACAGTCATAAGATCTATGGGGGCAGACTCCCCGGGTCAGATGAGGAGAACACATTAGCAATTTTCTTTATATAAGAAGGTAACGTCTTAGATTCAGCAGAGATACCCGCCTGTATAATAGGTAAACAAGAGTTACATTTGGGACCCCATTTTTCAACCTCACCTCTGGTCCAATTAATGACAGGGTTGTGTAATTGGAGCCAGGGCATACCTAAAACCATTTCAGCGGGCAAAGGTTCTAAGATCAACAAGGAGCAATTCTCAGTGTGGGTTACCTCTACAGTCAGGGTTATTTCAGGTGTACAATACTTAACAGTGCCCCCCAGCAAGGAGGTAGAGTCAATGGCTACGATGTAAATAGGATTGGGAAGGGCTAACATAGGTACAGCCACCTGAAGAGCTAATTTAAGATCAATAAAGTTAGAGGCCGATCCAGAATCAATAAAGGCACTACCTGACCCCTTGTTTAATTCAAATGAAATAGTAAAAGGTACCAATAACTTCTGCTTTACCACCCCAGGGAGTACCTTATCTTTAGATCCCTCTGGTTTGGGTCATCTTCCGGAAGGAGGGACCTTGGGACATTGCCGGATCCAATGATCAGAGTCGCCACAGTAAAAACATGTACCACGACGATGACGTGGTCTCTTCTGGTCAAACCTAGCTGCATAGGTTCATCAGTACAAGGCTCGGACTTGATCCCTACAGGACTGGTCTCTAGTTTGGACATAACCTGTGGAAAAAGCAAATGCTCCCGTTGTCTCTCCCTAATGCGTCTGTCCAGTCTCACAGCAAGTCATGGTCCCAGGACAGGGATAACCTACAAGCATGTCTTTGAGAGTGTCAGATAGGCCAGACCTAAACTAACCTTTAAGAGCAGGTTCATTCCAACCAGAGGGAACGTACCATTTACGAAATTGAGTACAATAGTCTTCTACCGGTCGGTCACCCTGCACAAGAGATTTTAACTGACTTTTCGCTACAGACGCTCTGTCAGGTTCATCATACAAAACCCAGAGGGCTTGAAAAAACGCGTCAACAGATCTAAGCCACTGAGAGTCGGGGGCGGTAACGAAAATGCCCAGTCTTGGGGGTCGCCTTGTAATAAGGACATAATAATTCCCACTCTTTGTTGAGCTGAACCAGAAGAGTGAGGGCCATAACATGTGGTTCCGCCTTTAGTGCGAACGACTGTGCTTGAAACCTCTCCCCTAACTCCTGGACAATCTGAGTTAGGTTTTGGACATGATCCGTGAGAGTTTGCAACAAATCCATGATATGGTAGTACGGCCTGTGATTCTGTCACGAGAAGAGAAATAGGGAAGGTGCAAACTGACTCCACCCACTCCTCTGTCCCTGCCTACTTGAACTTACCCGTCCTGCCAACGAAATGTACACAAGGAATAGGACCTTAATCACAGGCAAACTGTGGCCAGCAGGCTGTTTGTTATATAGGAGAGAGAGGGAGTCCTGTGACGTGGCCAGCATCACATGACTCATCCACCTGCACCCTGCTAAATGCCAAGTGCCCAGTTTGGCTTTCAGACTTTTCGCCGAAACTACGGGAGCGGAGGACACCAACCACGCGAAGGAGGCGTGTGCGACCGGGTCCTCGCCGCCCCGTTGCCCTGGAGACGAGGACGCAGCGCATGTCCTTGCTCCGATCGCAGTTATCACAGGTCGCCAGCAGCACCGAAGGGAAGGAGCGCGAAGACGGCACCCTGTGACACTTACATTACAAAAAGTGTAATACCAAGCGATCAAAAAGTCATACGCACCCCAAAATAGTACCAATCAAACCGTACCAATCTCATACTGAAAAAAATTAGGCCCAAAATAATAAAAATAAATATGGCTTTCAGAATATGGAGACATGCTATTATTATGTAAAACTGAAACAAAAACCAAGCATTAAAATGCTTTGAACTTGCGCTGAAAAATCACGCATTTTCCCGCGACGCACCCGCATCCTATCCGGCCCTCACACTCGCCGCCGGTGTGAAAGAGATTTAGAAGTTTGGAAGCAAATCTTGACATTTTTCGGAAAATTTCCAAAACCCACTTTTTAAGGACCAGTTCAGGTCTGAAGTCACTTTGTGAGGCCTACATAATAGAAACCACCCAAAAATGACCCCATTTTAGAATCTACACCCTCAAGGTATACAAAACTTATTTTACAAACTTTGTTCACCCTTTAGGTGTTCCACAAGAATTAATAGAAAAGGTAGATGAAATGTAAGAATTTCACTTTTTTGCCAGTATTTCCATTTTAATCAATTTTTTCCAGTAGCAAAGCAAGAGTTAACAGCCAGACAAAACTCAATATTTATTACCCTGATTCTGCGGTTTACAGAAACACCCCACATGTGATTGTAAACTGCTGCACACGGCAGGGCGCAGTAGGAAAGGAACGCCATATGGTTTTTGGAAGGCAGATTTAGCTGAACTGGTTTTTAGATGCCATGTCCCATTTGAAGCCCCCGTGATGCACCCCTACGGTAGAAACTCAAAAAAGTGACCACATTTTGGAAACTACGGGATAAGGTACCAGTTTTATTGGTACTATTTTGGGGTACATATGATTTTTAATTGCTCTATATTATGTTTTTTGTGAGGCAAGGTAACCAAAAAATTTATGTTTTGGCACCGTTTTTATTTTTAACAACATTGATCTGACAGGTTAGATCGTGTGCTATTTTTATAGAGCAGGTTGGTACGGACGAAATGATATCAAATATGTCTACTTTCTATGATGTTTGTTTCAGTTTTACATAATAAAGCATTTTTGAAAACAAAAATTAGGCTTTTGTATCTCCATTTTCTGAACGCCCTATTTTTTTATTTTTCTGCTGATCATCTTGTGCAGGGGCTCGTTTTTTGCAGGAAGATTTGACGTTTTTATTGGTACCATTTTTGGGTACATATGATTTTTTCATCATTCATTATTACACTTTATGGGGCAAGGGGACCAAAAAATTGGTTGTTTTGGCGCAGTTTTTATTTCTTTATTTTTACAGCGTTTACCTGAGGGATTAGGTCATTTGATTTTTTATAGAGAAGATTGTCACGGATGTTGCAATACCTAACATATCTAATTTTTCTTATTTATTTAAGTTTTACACAATAATAGCATTTTTTAAACCAAAATAATGATATTTTGTGACACATTGTAGTTCACAATAGTGGTAAATCCTAAATTTCCTGAAAATTTTGAAAAATTCCAATATTTATTACTTAACATTCCCCATATGTCTAATTTATGTTGGCATCATTTTGCAAATGTCATTTTATTTTTTAGGACGTTTGGAAGGCTTAGAATTTTAGAAGCAATTCTTAAAATTTTTAAGAAAATTTCCAAAACCCACTTTTTAAGGACCAGTTCAGTTCTAAAGTCACTTTGTGGGGCTTACATACTGTAGTAGAACCAACCCATAAATTGCCCAATTTTAGAAATGACACCCTCAAACTATTAAAAACTGGTTTTAGAAATGTTGTTAACCCTTTAGGTATTCCACTGAATTTAAAACAAAATAGAGGTGAAATGTCAAATGTCACTTTTTTTTGCAGATTTTCCATTTTAATCATTTTTTTTCCTGGAACACATCAAGGGTTAACAACAAAATAAACCTTAATATTTATTACCTTGATTCTGCAGTTTGCAGAAACACCCCATATGTAGTCGTATACCGCTGTTTGGGCACACGACAGGGCACAGAAGGCAAGGAGCGCCATATAGTTTTTGGAGGGCAGATTTTGCTGGAATGGTCTTTGGGCACCATGTTGCATTTGAAGAGGCCCTGAGGTAATCCCACAGTGAAAACTCCCAAAAAGTGACCATATTTTGTAAACTACAACACCTAAGGATTATTTAAGGGGTGTAGTGAGCACTTCACTCAACAGATGTTTCATAGAATTTTTAATACTTGGGTGTGAAAATTAAATTTTTTTATTTTTTTTTTACAAGAAAATGATGCCTTAGGCCCAAACTTCGCAAAAGATAACAGGAGAATATCCTCCCCAATTAGCTTTCTCCTGAATACAGTAACACCCCAATTGTGGTCATAAACTGTTATTTGGGGATACGCCAGGGCTCAGAAGGGAAGGAGCGGTATCTGAATTTTCTAACATGGAATTTTCTGTCATGGTTTTTAAGAGCAATACGTTTTTTTATTTTTTGTTTAATGAGCTGTGTGAGGGCTTATTTTGTGCGAGACAAGCTGTAGTTTTAATTGGCACCATTTTGGGGTACATTTGGCTTTCTAGTTGCTTTTTATCTAATCTTTTAGGAGGTGAAGTCACAAAAAAGCTGTTTGGTGTCATTTTTCTATTTTAAATTTTTTTACACCGTTCACTTGATCATGTGATATTTTTATAGATCCAGTCAATATGGATGCAACAATAGCAAAAAAATATATATATATATATTTTTTTTTTACGTTTTACACAACAAAAACTTTTTTTTAAAAAAAAAATCATGTTTTTGTGTTGCCATTTTCTTTTTTTTGCGGGACGAGGTAACGTTTTTATTGCTACCATTTTGGGGTACATCCGACTTTTTGATTGATTGATATTATGTTTTTTGAGGTGAGGTGACTAAAAAAAACTGTTTTGAAATAATTTGTATTTGTTTTTTGTTACGGCCACGGTGATACCAAATATGTCTATTTTTTATTTATTTTTTACATTTTACTCAATAAGAGCATTTTTTGGATAAAAATAAATCATGTTTATTTTTCTCACTATGGTCTTGTGTGGGGATGAGGTGACGTTTTTATTGCTACCATTTTGGGGCACATACGACGTTTTGATTGATTAACATTATGTTTTTTGGGAGGTGAGCTCACTAAAAAGTCTATTTTGGCGCAATGTTAATTTGTCTTTTTTCTTTTTTTTTACGGCATTCACCTGATGGGGTAGATCATATGATATTATTATAGAGCCGGTCGTTGCGGATGTGGTAATACCAAATATATTTTTTTTCTTCTATTTTTTAACATTTTTTAAATAACAGATTTGGGGGGAATTTTTTTTTTTATGTGAAACATTTTTATTTTATTTTTTTCAAAACAGTTTATTTAGTAATTTTTTTAATGCTTTATTTTACACTTTGTGTCCCCCATAAGGTCATACAAGACCTCTGGGGGACATTTAACTTCATAATTTTTTTTTTTTTTCACTATTGATTTCTCCTGTAACTGGGGCTGACATAGTAGCCACAGTTACAGTGGAAATTCACCCCCCAGAGAGGCTGTACAGTGGTATACTGCGCTGTGCAGCCTCAGTGCAGGGCTGATCGTGATCTGGTGGCCACCCGACGGCTTAGGGAGGGTGGGCAGGGACTGGTGGCCCCCCCCCCCCTGTTTTCCTACCCCTGTTAATATATATTTCCTCTGATGCCTGTTCTGGTGGGGCATGCAGGGGTTAATGAAGGGATCCGGTTAGGAGAGTGGGCGGTCAGCCAGGAGGGCATATATGCCTCTGTCCCGCTTTCCCTCTTCCTCTTTGAGCGGAAGCGCTTTGTGGGTAAGGAAGCAGCGCTCTGTCCGCATGAAGATGTCCGCCTCAGATGCCCCCCTGCTGGAGGCTTTGAGGGCGAGAATGGTGGAGGGGGGTGAGGGATGGCTGCGCTCATTTTTGAGCAGCCTCGGTTCCCCTCAGCCTTCCTCCTCCCCTGGCTTGGCGTGCACCCCTGGGGAGGTAATGTTATCTGATCCCAGTACTGCAGTGGGGGGCCGGCGGTCCGCTCGGTTCATCCGCCCCCCCGCTAGGTTTGGGCACAGTCCCCCCCCTTCATTTCCCCGTACCTTAGGTGCTGCTATCGGCGCTGATGCAGCTCTGGCTGGCCGGCAGGTCCCCTGTGCTGCCGAGTCAGCGGTGGCTCCGCCCCTTCCTGTTTCCTCCTCCCTTGTGTCCCGTCCTGCTGCCGCTTGTGTGACTGCAGCTTGGGGCAGAAGTATTATCATGGGAGCGCAGGCAAGCAGCTCCTCCTCCCAGGGTCTCCCCCTCACCCCTCCAGCTTCTCAGCCCTTGGCCCCTCATGAGCCCCAGGGGCAGTTACAAGTAGATGGGGCTTTGCCACCAGCAGCAGTTATAGAGGTGGCTGCCCCCCATTCTCACAATGATGATGTGGTGCAGGTGGCCTCCCTTTCCACCCCTGCATTTAATTCTTGCCCGCTGCCACCCCCCTCTCCCCTCCCCCATGGGTCACGCCAGCGCAGGGTCCGGTCCAGTTCGTCATCCTCCTCTCCGGAGAGCAGGAGACGCGGTCGGCGGGGTTCACGCAGGCGTCACTCCCGCCGCAGGTCTGGAGGCTCGGCGTGGAGCAGGCGCTCCAGATCCTCCAGATGGCGCTCGCCGTCCTCCTCTGAAGGGTCGTTGGCGGCATCGGTGGAGTCTGGTAGAGCAGCACGTTCGCGTCGCAGTGGGCGGTCGCGTCATCAGTCATCCAGGGTCCGTAGCCTGGCTCCTGCGACGGCTGTTCAGCCTGAGGTTTCAGTTCCCGTTCCTGCGGTGGTTCCAGTCGCTTCTTCTGGTGAGTACCAACCTACTGAAGTTTTGGGGGCGGGGGATATGAACACAGCCGAGTTAATGAAGATGTTGTTAGAGCGTTTGCAACAGCCTGCCCAGGTTCAGGGACCCCCTCCTCCCAGTGTTAAACAGGCCCCGGTACTTGCAGGGGTTCACAAGGATTCATGCTATTGCGGGGTCAGCCTCCTTGGTTCCCACCTGGAGGAAGCGGTTAGGGAGAAGGTGTGGGCTAACCAGTACGTGGATGTTTGGTCCCTCATATCGGTGGACCAACACACGGTGGACAAGGAGAGGCGCTTCTCGGATAAACCTTCTGAGCGTAGACCTCGGGTGGCCAAGACCATGAACAATTGGTTGCAGGCCTTTTCTGTTTTGGGTTGTGTTATGGGACAGCGTCATCCTGAGCGATGTTCCGAGCTGTTCGTTTATCAGGATATTATTTATAGTGCCTACAAATCGCATGGGGGCAGCGCCTGGTGGCGATACGATGAGGAGTTTCGTCGTCGCTTGGCGTTACATCCAGAGATGGGGTGGGGGGTGAAGGCGACGGACGTGTGGTTGAGATTAATGGTGGCACAGAGGCCCCCTCCCTTTCCAGCGGCGGCCGCTGGTTCAGGGGGATCACCTTCCCATGGACCGGTGGCCGTCCGCCGTCCCGGGTCTTGCTGGTTGTTTAACGAAGGGAGCTGCAGGTTTGCTGGGTTGTGTAGATTCAAGCATGAGTGCTCCGCCTGTGGAGGCCCTCACCCAGCTAGTAAGTGCACCCGCCCCGCAGTTAGGTCTGCCAAACAGTTTGAACAAGGGGGATATAAGGACCCCGGTGAGCGTGGCAGAGATGGGCCCCTGGTTAGACAGGTACCCCAATAAACAGGCTGCGTCTCAACTCCGGTTTGGTTTTTCCTTTGGGTTTTTTATCCCCTTTGTTCTTAACCGTTCTCCGGTTTTTTCGGATAACTTGAAGTCGGCTCGGGAGTTACCAGAGGTTCTCAGGGACAAGGTCTATAAGGAGGTTTCATTGGGCAGGATTAAGGGTCCGTTTGATGAGGTACCTTTCCCTAATTTACGGGTCTCCCCGCTTGGCGTGGTCCCTAAGAAAGAACCGGGTAAGTTCAGGTTGATTCATCATTTGTCCCACCCCAAGGGTTCGTCAGTGAACGATGCCATTAGTCCGGAGGACGCTTCTGTGTCTTACGTCTCCTTTGACCGAGCGGTTGCGTTGGTCAGGGAGGCGGGCAAGGGGGCCCTCCTGGCCAAGTCGGATATTGAATCAGCTTTCCGTCTGCTCCCTGTTCACCCTGATTGTTTTCATTTACTAGGTTGCTGTGTAGACGGTAAGTATTACTATGATACGTGTCTCCCTATGGGTTGCTCCATTTCATGTCATTATTTTGAGTTGTTTGGTTCTTTTCTGGAATGGGTCGTCCGTTATGAGTCGGGCTCTACATCGGTTTTACATTATTTGGATGACTTTCTTTTTGTTTCTCCAGGATCTGGGGATGGTTGCTTGTTATTGCTGAATTTGTTTTTAGAGAGGATGGCGCAGTTTGGGGTTCCGATTTCCATGGAGAAAACAGAAGGCCCTGTCACGTGTTTGTCGTTTCTGGGTATTGAGATTGACACGGTTGATATGGTTTTTCGGTTGCCAGGTGATAAGCTTCAGAAGCTTTTAGATTTAATTGATGGGTTTTTGGCAGTTAAGAAGGTTACCCTCCTACAGATGCAGTCTCTTTTGGGCCTCTTGTGCTTTGCTTGTAGGGTGATGCCCATGGGCCGTGTTTTTGCCCGCCGTTTATCTTTAGCTACCAGGGGTGTGCAGTCCCCCCGCCATCGCATTCGGGTCACTGCGTCACTGAAGGAGGACTTGCGGGTCTGGAGGGCTTTTCTACAATCTTTCAATGGTCATACCTGTTACATGTCGGTGGTTACCCCTAACTCTGAACTGTCCCTGTTTTCAGATGCTTCCGGGTCATGTGGTTTTGGTACGATTTTGGGGGTGGAATGGTGTGCCGGGGAGTGGCCTGACGCCTGGCGATCTGCTGGTTTGTGCAAGAACCTCACGTTATTGTAGTTGTTCCCGATTGTGGTGTCGGTGGAATTGTGGAAGGACCGGCTAGCCAATAAGCATGTTTCTTTTTGGACGGACAATTTGAGTGTGGTTTATGCTGTCAATACCTTGTCTTCCTCTTCTCTCCCGGTTCTGGCGTTGCTCCGGCATCTCGTACTTCGGTGCCTCGAATGTAATATCTGTTTTAGGGCTCGTCATGTTCCAGGTGTTGATAATAAAATTGCTGATGCTCTTTCCCGTTTTCGTTGGCAGGATTTCAGGTCTTTTCTTCCGGGAGCGGATTTGGAGGGCAGGGAATGCCCGTCGTACCTGTGGGACCTGGTGGACAGGAGCTGATGTCGCTGGTTCGTTCATCTGTTTCCCCGGCGACTTGGCAGGCGCATGGTAAGGCGTGGGCTCAGTGGTGGGAAATGGTGAATGGCAGAGACGTGGTTTCCCGGGATGACCTACGATTGGATGTCACAATTGATTGGTTATTGCGCTTGCAGGCTACGCGAGTTTCTGCAGCGGTCGCGCAACGACGCCTGGCTGGTGTCGCCTTTCATTTCAAATTGCGCGGGTGGGTTGATGTGACTAAGCAGTTCATTATCCGTCAGGCCATGAAGGGTTGGAGAAAGGAGTTTGTCTCTCGGGAGAGCCGAAGACCGATCTCGTTTAACTTGCTGGGTAGGCTTCTGTCCAGGCTTCCTGAAGTTTGCACATCGCCTTTTGAAGTAGCGTTGTTTTCGTGTAGTTTTAGCGTAGCCTTCTTTGCGGCCCTGAGGTTAGGAGAATTGGTGGCCCCTTCTGGTAGCAAGCCAGGAGGTCTTTCTTGTCAGGACGTGGTGTTAGGTAATGATTCTTTGAGGATTCGGGTCCGACGGTCTAAGACGGACCAGTTTGGCAGGGGTGCCTGGATTCCGCTATATCCGGTGGCTGGTATTTCTTGCCCTGTTAGGTTAGTGGGTAGCTATAGCTTAGTTCGCCCGGAGTGCTGTAATTTCTTGGCGCATGCGGACGGTTCTCCCTTGACCAAATTCCAGTTCACCCGGGTTTTGAGGTCTTGTTTGGAGTTAGTTGGGGTAAATCCCAGGGAGTTCGGTACTCATTCATTCCGTATTGGGGCGGCTACGGAAGCGGCCAGGGCAGGTTTACCCGAATCGGAGGTTATGAGAATTGGCAGGTGGAAGTCAGCCTGCTTTGCAAGGTATATTAGACCGGACCTTCTGTTATATAAAAAAAAAAAAAAAGATATGGGAAGAATGTGATTATAATTTATTTATGTACATGTTACTTGTATGAGTTGGTCAATAAGATTGTTTTATTTGCAGGTCTCTTGGTTTTGTATGGCGTTTGCTTGGCGCTAACTCTTTTTTCTTGCAGGTCCGGGGCGTCCGGCCGTGTGGATCGTGGGCCATTCGTATGTTTTCTGGGCGGCTCAGAGAGCTGATTGCCGACCTGGGGGGAGGTCCCTCGGCTTCCGTGAAGTGGACGTAGCCTGGAGAGGAATCCGGGGTTTGCGATGGGCTCAGCTCCTGTCGCAAGTGGTCGAAATCGGTTCGCAGGCCAGGGGCCCGGTTATTTTAGTTTTACATGCTGGGGGGAACGATATGTGTTCTGTTCCCCTGGTGGAATTGTTGACCCTCATCAGGTCCGATTTGGAGCGCTTCCCTTCATTTTTTCGTGAGGTGGTCCTGGTTTGGTCTGAGGTTGTTCCTCGGGTGGTATGGCAGGGTGGGGAGGCGGTTGAGAGGTGTAAGAACGATTAATGCCCGTATTTCCCGTTTCGTCAGGTCCCGTGGTGGTGTGGTTGTCAGACACCGGCAGCTTGAGGGCGATAACCGTTCATTGATGAGGCCCGATGGGGTACACCTGAATGATATAGGTTTAGATATTTTTCTTTCAGGTATCCAGGATGGGGTAGAGCAAGCCATGTTTTTGTTGGGTGGTGGTCGGAGCCCCGTTTGAGGGCGGTGCTCCTCCTTGGCGGCTAGTTATTGCAGCGTAAAGGTGTTGGAGGAAAAATGGGCGTATCCGCCCGCTGGGAGACCAGCGGCTGGCGGAGAGCACGGTTCTAGGTTATGGTTTTGCCGTTTGAATAAAGCTGTGGCCGATTACCACCCAACAAAATAAAAGGTTAAAAGTGGAACGGTGTCAGTGTCGTTATTAAAGGGGTTAGTTGGGGTTGGTATGTTGGGGCTAGAGGAAGGTTCGGTGTTCCCCTTCCCATTCCTTATGGTGCCAACAGTCTGGTGGCCACCCGACGGCTTAGGGAGGGTGGGCAGGGACTGGTGGCCCCCCCCCCCCCCTGTTTTCCTACCCCTGTTAATATATATTTCCTCTGATGCCTGTTCTGGTGGGGCATGCAGGGGTTAATGAAGGGATCCGGTTAGGAGAGTGGGCGGTCAGCCAGGAGGGCATATATGCCTCTGTCCCGCTTTCCCTCTTCCTCTTTGAGCGGAAGCGCTTTGTCCCTCCCTCCCTCCCCTGTGAGTTGATAGTGTGGTGTTTCGTTCGGATGGTGTGATCAGAAGTGATTCGGGGGAATGGTTATATAGGCAAAGTGCCTCCTTGGAATGTTTAAAGTCACAGCTGGCGGCTAGTTATTGCAGCGTAAAGGTGTTGGAGGAAAAATGGGCGTATCCGCCCGCTGGGAGACCAGCGGCTGGCGGAGAGCACGGTTCTAGGTTATGGTTTTGCCGTTTGAATAAAGCTGTGGCCGATTACCACCCAACAAAATAAAAGGTTAAAAGTGGAACGGTGTCAGTGTCGTTATTAAAGGGGTTAGTTGGGGTTGGTATGTTGGGGCTAGAGGAAGGTTCGGTGTTCCCCTTCCCATTCCTTATGGTGCCAACAGTCTATGGAAGACCCAACAGCTCCTGCACTCTCCCAGCCCCAGAGGTCACATGACCACCGAGTCGGGACAGGAAGCACTGTGTATACAGCGATCTAGAAGGCAGGGACACCCAGGAACGGTCCCTGCCTTCTCCCTGGGGTGCACTGCTGTCACTGACCGCCCGCCCAAGGACGTTTATAGTCAATCGGTGGTCGGGAAGTGGTTAAGGTGAAAAAGGGCTTGATACTGAAGGGGTTATTATATTATATATATATATATATATATATTTTTTTTTTATATTTGAATTTTATTTAATATGGAACTACAGTAGGTACACCTGGGCCTTCTGCTATTTTCTGTCCTGTTTACCCAGTTCTCCTTCTTATCTGAAGACAGTAGGATATACATTGGTATGATCAGGTGCATGGTAAAGCCTTCAGTTGCAAAAATAGAAATAGACTGATACCTTTCCTTAGAAATCTGTTTTGACATTTTAATCCAAATTTAAGCTTTAGAAATGCCGGTGCATTACTCACCTTGCAATCAAAGAAAAGACAACATTCTTGTTTTATTAAACAGGCAAAACCAAAGAGGTGAAAGGTAAGTGCAGCTCTGCAGATTACATAACTGGTTGTATCACTGAAGCTTACTAGTCAGTATTAGGCCTCATGCACATGACCGTATGTATTTTGCGGTCCGCAAAAAACAGATCCATGAAAAATGCGGATGACATCCGTGTGTATTCCGTATTTTGCAGAACGGAACAGCTGCCCCTTCATAGAACAGTACTATCCTTCTCCGTAATGTGGACAATAATAGGACATGTTCTTTTTTTTGTGGAAAGGAAATATGGAAATACGGAAATGGAATGCACACAGAGTAACTTCCGTTTTTTTTGCGGACCTATTGAAGTGAATAGTTCAGCATACAGTCTGCAAAAAAAACGGAAACAGAAAATACGCTTGTGTGCATGAGCCCTAAGGCTACATTCACACAAACGTATGAACAAGTCCGCATCCGTTCCACAATTAATTTCTAAGGGGCCGCAAAAGATGCGGACAGCACATAGTGCCGCAGCCCCGTGAAAAAAATAGAACATGTCCTATTCTTGTCTGCAATTGCAGACAAGAATAGGCATTTTCTATGATAGCGGTGGCATGTGCAGTCTGCAAATTGCGGAACGCACATGGGCTGGTACCCATGTTTTGTGGATCCAGAATGTAGCCTCAAGCACATATACTGTAGCTAATGAAATGTCCTTGTTTAAACGTGCTACATGGGTTTAGCAAAAGCAGACTGTTCTCTCAGGAACACTTAACTAATGCTGTCAACAACTTTTAACTTTTGAAGTGTTTAACCCCATAAGGACCCGCGACATACATGTACGGCGCGCTGATCGGGCTGGTGCAGGAGCTGCGCCTGCCCGATCAGCGGCAAGGGTCCGGCAGTGAAAACACTGATGCCGGTGCATTAACCCTCACACTGCCACGGTTAATGCTGACCGTGACACGGTACACATGCAACAGGTTAGTCACATACTGTAGGTACAAATCTGCTGATGCCCTTTAAAGGGTTTTTCATACCGTTAAATATTACATGCATGGTATAGGTCATAAAAAATGAAGAATGAGGAGTTATGACATTTTCTTACATAGTATAGCGCCACCTGGAGTCTAAAGTGTACAGCAATGTGCACATCTGACTACTGACCTGACGGCTGCTGGTCAAATATGTTCAGTTCCTCTCCCCACAACCAGTTCTCTGGGTAGTGATCCTCTGTTCACTGTAAAGAAGTCAAAATAAATACATGGCTTCCTTACCTGCTAGGCCTCTAAGGGAGTGAGGTATACTGCGCTACATACTGTGGTCCTCACACAGCATATATTGGTGCTGGATTGGATCTAAAAAGCAGTCATGACACACAGCCCCATCTCTACCACCATCAACCCACATACAATATCAACCCCGTACCTATCACTGAAAATGGACCTGTGCAACATGTGCTGCAGGAAATGTTGGTTTGCTTGGTCATGATCCTAACTATTCCGACCTCTGAAAAGACCCCCTTAAAAAACTCTGACTGCATACAAAATATGAAATCCCAAAGCCCTCTATTTACTACTCACGCACCTCACAAATAGACACTGCGTGCACTGCCCATTACTAACACACTACATTCATAAACGTTTCTGCACTGACACATTACTTACAAAGCACCATTAGAAAGCATCTCACAGCTCCTCATGTGCCAGACTGCTCCTCCTGTCCCCTTTTTCCTGACAGACTTCTCCCCATGCCCTGTCCCACAAACTTCTCCCCATACCCCCATTTGCCACCCTGCAATCTCCAGTCATGTACTCCGTATTCGCCAGAAGCACTGCTGAAAGACTTTAGGGCCAGTCGTGAGTACATCTACACTGCCTGACCCTATCAATCAAAGCGATGATGGTGCGGCTAGCAAAGACAATATGAGGAGCCTCAGGTGCTAGAAGGTACAACGGCAACACCTTCTAGAGAGGCCGGAATAGAACGGAGGGTAAGGGGAGGCCGACATGATAGGTTTTGGTAGGAAGGGCCTGGGTAGGAGTTAGTTAACTGTGGTGGGGAGGAGTGGCTAGGGTGATTAGGAAGGAGGAGTTTAGGGGTTAAATGGAGGTGACCGGCAGTTAGCCGGCGCCATTTTGTTTGGAGACGAACTGAGGAGCAACTTACCATGTCACAGGTGGAGGAGATGCTGCAGCAGCTGAGAGCGGCGGCGGAGGCCAGAGGTCCCGAATGGCTGCAGGAACAGGTAGCCAGCCTGTTGCAGGGGGGGGCAGCGGGTACAGCGAGCCCGCCGCCGAGCGCAACACGGTCGCGGCGGGTCCGGCCGCCGGCGCGCCTGAGCCCAGATGATACCCCCCGGGTCCGGCGCCGGGTCAGGAGCCCCTCGGGGACCCTCCGCGCCGGGGGGCCAGTGTATGGACTCTCTCCAGGTCCTCCCGGCGTGGGAGGAATCCAGGTGTTCGGCAGGGCCCAGTGAGGGGCGGGGCGGCAAGTGCTCCATCTGCAGCAGCATGCGATGTGGAGGCTGGAGCTGGTACTGCAGGCTCCCCTCTCCAGGCTGGGGGGGGGGAGGGCTGTTCGGCGTGGGAGAGGCAGCAGCAGCAGCAGGGGACACGAGGCTGTGCACCAGGAGCGTGGTGGGGTGCACAGGCCTCAGCAATATGATGGATTCTGCTGGTCCTGCCCGTGGGGAAGATGAAGAGGAGGAGTCGTTTTCTGCGCATAGCGCATCCAGCGTGGAGGATGCTGGGATGCCTGGGTCGAGTGGGAGAGTGACGTCTGGAGTGGTCGTTCCAGTGACATCGGTGTCACTCCGTCAGGATTCGGGAACTCCAGCTGCGGGGTTCACAGCGCCCCGGCAGCCAGGTGAGGCGGCATTGGGAGCTTTTCTTGCGCTGGCGCAGGGTTCGGGGTTGAGTGGTTTAGGCGGGGGCAGAAAGATATGATTGGGGGCTTGGGGAGGCTATTGTGTGGGTTAGCTGGTGTGGATTCTGGGAGTGGTGTATCAGGCGGGGGGCCTCTGCAGGCGTGGGGGATTGGGCCTGTTGGGGGCGTGGAGGCAAGGGGCTCGGGCGTCGCGGTGGCGGCTTCCGTGTCGGTGCAGATGTAGGCGGGTGGTGAGGACGACAGGCCGCGGGTGGATGATGCGGCTAGGCGGAGGTATATGTGTGCTTTGAGGGCCCGCTGGGTGCGCACTTGAAGCAGGAGGTCAGGGATAGGATTTGGCAAGGGGAGTATGTGGATATTTTTTCGCTGCTTCTCTTGGAGCGTTTCAATCTCGACTTGGCGAAGAGGGATGGGTCAAAGAGGGAGGAGGAGGAGAAGCGGCGTTATAGACTGATAACGCGCACATTTGCGCATTGGCTACAGGCGTTTGCCATTTTAGTTAGCATGATTGGGGAGAGGGCGCCGGACAGCTTTTCTGTTATCTGGACGCGATTGGGGAGGCGTATAGGGTTTATGGGGGTTCTGGGTGGTTGAGATATGATGAACAGTTTCGTCAGAAAAAAGCGGTCCGCCGGAGTATGCGGTGGGACCATAAGGATATAGGGTTATGGATGAAGGTGATGGCGCCGGTACGGTCTGGGCAGCCCTTTCGGGGGGAGCAAGGGGGGTCAGGTCAGTCGGGATTTGCAACGGCAGCGGCCAAGGGATTGTGCTTTCTCTTTAATGAGGGGAGTTGCAAGTTTGGGCCCAAGTGCAAATTTAAGCACGAATGTTCTTCCTGTGGGGGAGGTCATGGGGCCAGCGGTTGTTTCAGGGGTGCTAAGCAGAGGGGGAGTGAGGCTGGTGCAAAAGGGCCTGATGCCGGTGCGGGTGGGCGTGATGGCGGGGTACCTAGATAGATACCCGGACAGGGGAGCGGCGGAATTTTTGCGGAAGGGGTTTACGGAGGGTTTCAGTATTCCGTCTCGCCCGGTGGAACAGGTGTTTGGAGTTAGGAAGAATTTGCGGTCGGCTTTGGATCATAGGGAGGTGGTATCGGAGAAGCTTGTTAAGGAGGTGGCGTTGGGTAGGATGGATGGGCCGTTTGTTGATTTGCCGTGGGAGGATTTGCGGGTTTCCCCTTTGGGGGTGGTGCCCAAGAAGGAGCCGAACAAGTTCCGGCTCATTCATCACTTGTCTTTCCCAAAGGGGGCGTCGGTCAACGAAGGTATTGATCCTGAGCTTTGTTCGGTGGTCTATACCTCCTTTGATGCGGCGGTAGGATGGGTGCGTAAGTTGGGCCCGGGGGCCTTGTTGGCTAAAACGGACATTGAGGCGGCGTTCCGGTTATTGCCCGTTAACCCAGATAGTTTACACTTGTTAGGTTGTTTCTGGGATGGTGGGTATTTTGTGGATAGGTGTCTGCCAATGGGGTGCTCGGTGTCCTGTGCATACTTTGAAACATTCAGTTCATTCTTGGAATGGGTGGTTAAGGATGTGTCAGGGTGTGTGTTGCTTATCCATTACCTTGACGATTTTTTATGCTTGGGTCCGGCTGATTCGCGAGTTTGTTCATTGTTATTGTCCACGTTACAATATGTTTTTGAGTTGTTTGGTGTGCCGTTGGCGGCAGAGAAGACGGTGGGGCCCACGACGGAGTTGAGTTTTTTGGGCATTGTTATTGACACGCTTAGGATGGAGTGTCGGTTGCCGGAGGAGAAGGTCCAGGATCTGAGGGGGGCGGTTGGGAGTGCAATGAGGGCGCACAAGATTCGTTTGCGGGACTTGCAGTCATTGTTGGGTAAATTGAATTTTGCCTGTCAGATTATGCCGATGGGGCGAATTTTTTGTAGGAGGTTGGCGGCTGCTACTAGGGGGGTGGTTGCCCCGCATCATTTTATTCGTTTAGGGCGGTAGTTGAAAGAGGATTTGGTGGTTTGGGAAAGGTTTTTGAAGGATTTTAATGGCAGGGCATTGGTGTTGGGGAAGGTGGTGGATAGTTTTGATTTTGATTTGTATTCGGATGCTGCGGGGGGGGGGGGGGGGGGGGTAGGTTTCAGGGTATTCTGTAATGACCAGTGGTGTGCGGGTCAGTGGCCCGAGTCTTGGGTGTTGAGGGGTTGGGTTCGAAATGTTGCGTTGCTTGAATTGTTTCCGATTGTATTGGCGGTTGTGCTCTGGAGGGATAAGTTTCGTAATAGGAAGGTTTGTTTTCACTGCGACAACTTGGAGGTGGTGCAGGCGATTAATGGATTGACGGCCTCGTCTCCCCTTGTGGTTAAGTTATTGCAGAATTTGGTGTTGTGTTGTTTGGAAATTAATGCTTGGATTGTGGCTGTGCGTGTGCCAGGGGTTGATAATGGTGTGGCTGACTCTCTTTCTCGTTTGCAGTGGGAGCGTTTTCGGAGGCGGTCGGGTTGGTGTGTCCAGAGTTCCTGTGGGAGCTCTTGGAGGTACAGTAGCGGGGCTGTTGAGGGAGTCTTTGAGCGCTGGCACTTGGGTGGCTTACGGTAAGGCTTGGATTGAGTGGGAGCGGTGGTGTGCTGAGTTGGGTGTGGGCGTAGATGAGGGTGAGGTTCCGTTGGTGTTGTTCTTGGGGAATTTAGCTGAGCTGGGGAGGTCAATAGCACAGGTGAATCAGGTTATGGCGGGTTTGGCATTTGGTTTTAAGCTTAGGGGCTTACCTGATGTTACAAAGACCTTTTTGGTGAGGCAGGTATTGAAGGGGTGTAAGAGGGGGAAACGAATTGCGGATCAGAGACGGCCGGTTTCATTTGCTCTACTGTTGAAGATTGGGGAGCGGGTGGGTGTGATTTGTAGGTCAGTGGGTGAGGTACGGTTGTTTAGATTGGCCTTTTCGTTAGCGTTAGAAGTTATGGAGAGGCCCTGAGTAAGTAACCAATAACCTATCATGCACCAATGGGCTAATCTGCAATGCATTACAATATGCTGACTAGCACACATCTGAACATGCAGACGGTTTTACTTACAATTCCCTTTGAAGCTACCATTCATAATTAAAGGGGTTGTCCCATTATAACTAAGTTTTACACAAAACTAAATTGGTGTGGCTAAACTGCTCCAGCAGGCTGTTCCGGTAATGGAACAGCCTGCCAGAGTTCATTGCATCTAGCACTGCCAGGTCCCACTGACTATGTTGGGATCCGGCCTGTTTCTGGCATCCAACCTGTTTCTGCAAGCAGCATTTTTTGTCCAGCCTAATCCCGCCACTAATGCTGGCTCTGCCGGATACGATGAACTCTGTCAGGCTGTTCCTCTACCGGAAGAGCCTTATGGAGCAGTTTAGCCTTAGTGTGAAACTAACTTTATCCACAGGAGCTGCCTCGGCTTGTACTCAGCTATCTTAGAAAGCCCCATAGAGTTTAATGAAGAGGTGGACATGCATGCGTGTCTGCCACTCCATTCAAATAAGGAACAAAGACAACCCCTTTAAAGACCTGTGAGCACTGGCAAGGTGGGGACAGGTGAGTCTAATTTCCAATTAATCAAAAGATAAAGGGGTTGTCCGGGTTCAGAGCTAAATCGCGCAGGGCAAAGGCATTTTTAGGAGTTCCGGTGATGAACCGGGCTCTCCATGAGGCTGACAGGAAGCCTGGAGACGTCACCGGCATTGATGGGCGGGCTTTAGCGCTGCACTAGCCAGTAAAACGGCTAGGGCAGTGCTAAAGCCTGACCATCAGAGCCGGTGACGTCACCGAACACACTGTCGGGCGGAAGCTTCCGCCCAGCAGTGTGTTATGATAAACAAAAGAGCCCATGCCCCGCATCCCCCTTCCTCAAACACTAGCACTGAAGACATTTTACTGTACTTTCTATACAGCAGCACATACCTGTCACATCCAGAGCCTCCCAGGTGACGTCTCCTCAGATATAGATCTTCTCTGTCATCATCTTCTCCATTCGGTCCGGACACTTCTCTCAGTCGCCTCGTCTCTGCAGAGTGTGACGCATCTTAGCTTCCTTACTTTTCTGTACCCCCAAATACTATCCTGAATAAAAATGAGTGCCCCCCATAGTAACAGTACTCCTCATAGTCCCACCAATAGTAATTCCCTTCTAGAATGCTCTCATTAGTAATACTGCCCCCTACTGGACCCAACAGTGATAATGCTCCACAATACAAGAGTCCCTCCATTAGTAGAAGAGTCCACCAGTATTAATAATACCCTCACAGAGTCCCAGTAGAAATAAGGCCCCCTATTATTCCCCCAGTGGTAATAAAGCTCTCTATAGACCCCTCAGTAGTAATAAGGCCCCCATAGTGCTCTTAGAAATGATGCGGATCCCTCCTATAGAGCCCCCAGTAGTAATAAGAACGCCTAATGTCCCCTTGATTTAAAATGCCCCCACAGTGCCCCCAGTATTTATACTGCCCTCTACTGTTATAATGCTCGCCCTGAAGCGCCCCAAGTATTTATAATGCCACCTGCAGTCCCCCCTGTAGTTATATCGCCCACTAATTTTATAATGCTCGCCCTGAAGTGCCCCCAATATTTATAATGCAGCCTGCAGTGCCCCCTGTAGTTATATTCCTCCATCTAGTGTCCTCAGAAATGATAATTCCTCAGCACCTCCGCCATACAGTCCCATGTAAATAAAACTATTTCCCTCCCTCCGCCATAGAGTCCCATATAAATGCCATCACACCATCTCTCCAGCCCCCTCCAGTATACAGTCCCATGTAAATAACATTCCTCTCTATCTATAGCCCCCTCCAATATACAGTCCCATGTAAATAACATCACACCATCTCTCCTGCCCCTTCCAAGATACAGTCCCATGTAAATAACATCATCCCCCTCCCCAGCAGCCTTCAACATACAGTCCCATGTAAAGAACATCACCTCCTCAATATTCAGTCCCATATAAATAACATTACCCCTCAACATACAGTCCCATATAAATAACATCACCCTACCCCAGCCACTTCTAAATTTCAGTCCCATGTAAATAACATTACTCCACCTCACTGTCCCATGTAAATAACATCACTCCCTTCAGCCATAACATACAGTCCCAGTTAAATAACTACAACTCCCAACATTGCACTGCCTCTCACACTGAGTAATCTTCACTTACCTCTCCTCATGTAGCAGATCTCACCTCAGCCTCTCCACAGGGCTTCTTTTCACTGCTGAGCCGTCCTCTCCTGCACTGGTCACATGATGGTGACATCATCCCAGGTCCTTTTCAGCTACTGCATTCAGAACTGATCACATGACATGTGAGGTTATCACAGGTCCTTCAGCTCTTGCAGTGCATTAGATTCAATTGTATTAACAATACAGTTGTATCTATCTGGCAGGCAGGACATTCGGGCCTGGGACAAAACATCAGGGGCCCCCCTTCTTGAAGTCCCTGTAGGGACCCCTATAATTAATCACCTTGTAACATCTTGCTGCTGTCTGCTTCTATGTAAACAGGTAATACATGTATCAGTATAGTGGGCCCCCTGAATGAATTTTACAGGTGGGCCCTAGGCAGCCCAGTCCGACACTGCTTCAGGATACCATTCCTGTTAATATAATTTACAAATTCAATGATAGTTTTGTTAGCAAATAATTTTATATTTCAAACATTGTATTTTCACATAATAAGGGCTTGTTCACACGACCGTATGTCTTTTTCAGTGTTTTGCGGGCCGTTTTTCCCGGAATTGTTTTTCTGTATTTTATTTCAGTAGTGTTTCCGGTTCTGTTCCATTTCTCCGTTCCGTTTTTCAGTATGGCAGATACAGTATACAGTAAACACAGTATACTGTACAGTATACATAGAAAAAATTGGGCTGGGCATAAAATTTTCAAAAGATGGTTCCGTAAAAACGGAACGGATACGGAAGACATACTGAGTACATTCCGTATGTGTTCTGTTTTTTTTGCAGACCCATTGACTTGAATGGAGCCACGGAACGTGATTTGCGGGTAATAATAGGACATGTTTTATCTTTTAACGGAACGGAAAAATGGAAATACGGAAACAGAATAAATACTTAGTACATTCCGTTTTTTTCACGGAACCATTGAAATAAATGTTTCCGTATACGGACCGTATACGGAACGCAAAAAACGTTCATGTGAACGAGCCCTAACACTGGGTTTTCTGCCCACCACAGCCACAATGTCACTTGTCATTTATCTTACTCTAAGCAATCAGAATTCATAAACATTCCATTAGATTCTCTTTGTAAAGAGCAGTGACATGACCCCCTCACTGGAACACGTCTTCCCTCACATGTACTGCCTTAATGACCATACTATGTCACAGTCACCACACATACTGCAGCAGTGCCCAATTTCCTGCTTTTTTCAGAAGGCTAAATTGGAGCTGTCATAACCACGTAAAAAACATTCTGATATCTGTACACACTACATATAATTAATTAAAAAAACTAAAGGATTTATGTTAATTACTAGAGATGAGCGAATTTCTCGAAAATTCTATTAGGTCGGTTCAACAAATTTTCCAAAAAGATTCTATTCGATCCGAATTTATTTGTGGCGAATAGCATAAAAAAACAGCTATTTCCTGGCTACAGAGAGCCTTTATAGTGGTGTAGAACACTGTGCCTTGCAGTAACACGCATAGGGAGTCTGTTGTGGTAGTGAAATAATACTGTGAGTCCATATGACACGCAGATGATAGGTGTCTCTCTTAGAATCACTGCACTCTTCTCTTATTTGGGCAGGTATGGAGCCTAAACTGACCAAATAACGCCTTACAGGTCGATGTTAGCGTCAAGATGAAGCGCACTCCTTTTACACCGTCATCAGCTGATTCCGCATACATGTCTACAGAACCTGTTCTAGTAAACACTTATACAAATAGAGCCTCCCGACAGAGTGGAGAGTTTCTACCACCACATTTTGACCTAATTAGCTGTCAGACATTAGCGATCTGCTAGTGTCTGCTGTACCTAACCATGCTATTGTAATTCCTTTCTGTGCAGCGGTTACCCTAAAAAACATAGTTTTATTGGTATGCAAATGAGCCTCTAGGTGCTATGGGGGCTTCTTTTCAGCACCTAGAGGCTCCGTCCACTCACCATTTCTGCCGCCCAGCGCGCTCCAGCCCACCCCTCTCCTCTAGATTGACAGCCTACTCGCGCCTGCGCCGTGTGCTTCTGTGTTGGGGGTCTGATGGGGGGGTATGATCTGAGGTCTAATAAAGGATGAGGGTCTGATCTGAGGTCTGATAAAGTTTGGGGGTCTGATTTTTTCTTTTAATAGAGATCTGGGGGTCTGATCTGAGGTCTGATAAAGATTGGGGGTCTGATTGGGGGGTCTGATCTAAAGTCTGATACGACTTCCCCTGGTGGGGATCAGGGAAGCCGGATAGTGTGTGCAGATAGTTTCTTAAGAGGACACTGCCTGTATCATGGCAACTGTGATATTTCCACGGCAACAGCAACATTTGTGTGACATTTCGTGATCCTTGCCACTTTTCACATTGGTCTATGTTTAAGAACTAAATGTGAGATTAGACTTTGTCAGATTGTGGCTCATTTACTATGTGTTACTTTTGCAAAAGTCCCAAAAAAGTCACATCCAAAGGCAGGCAATCCCCTGGTCTACCTTTACACCTAAAGAATAAACCACAGTACACTCACACCAGATATATTATTAAGGTGCACCATATTGTTAATTTGGTGGAAGCACACAAAGCAAAGCCAGATTTAAAACTGACATAAAAACAACCTTAAATGATAAATGACCCCCTATGATTTTGTTGTAAAAATTCTATTATGATTTTTTCAGCTTTTCTACCTAGTTTTATATATATTAGGTACAGTGCCAAATACAGTGTAAACTGTAGAGAGGAGAAGTAAGGATCAAAAAGGGATTCTATGAAGTATACAGTTGCAAGAAAAAGTATGTGAACCCTTTGAAATGATATGGATTTCTGCACAAATTGGTCATAAAATGTGATCTGATCTTCATCTAAGGCCTCATACACACGACCGTTGTGTGCATCCGTGGCCGTTGTTCAGTTTTCCGTGATTTTCTGCGGACCCATTGACTTTCAATGGGTCCATTGAAAACTCGGAAAATGCACCGTTGTTCATCCGCGGCCGTGATCCGTGTTTCCTGTCCTATTTTTTTGACGGACAACGGTTCACGGACCCATTGAAGTCAATGGGTCCGTGAAAGAACACGGATGCACACAAGATTGGCATCCGCGTCCGTGATCCGTGGCCGTAGGTTACTTTCATACAGAGGGATCCTAGGATCCGTCTGCATAAAAGCTTTTTTAGAGCTGAGTTTTCACAATGGGGACGGATCCATTTGACGTTGACACAATATGGTGCAATTGCAAACGGATCCGTCCCCCATTGACTTTCAATGTAAAGAGTCCCTTTTATACCATCGGATCTGAGTTTTCTCCAATCCGATGGTATATTTTAACTTGAAGTGTCCTCATCACCATGGGAACGCCTCTATGTTAGAATATACCATCGGATTTGAGTTAGATCGTGAAACTCAGATCCGACAGTATATTCTAACACTGAGGCGTTCCCATGGTGATAGGGACGCTTCTAGTTAGAATATACTACGAACTGTGTACATGACTGCCCCCTGCTGCCTGGCAGCACCCGATCTCTTACAGGGGGCTGTGATCCGCACAATTAACCCCTCAGGTGCTGCACCTAAAGGGTTAATTGTGCATATCATAGCTCCCTATAAGAGATCAGGGGCTGCCAGGCAGCAGGGGGCAGACCCCCCTCCCTCCCCAGTTTTAATTTCATTGGTGGCCAGTGCGGCCCCCCCTCCCTCCCTCTATTGTATTATTTTCATTGGTGGCACAGTGTGCGGCCCCCCCGGCCCCCCCTCCCTCCCTCTTTTGTATTATTTTCATTGGTGGCACAGTGTGCGGCCTCCCCTCTCCCCCCCCCTCCCTCTATTGTATTATTTTCATTGGTGGCACAGTGTGCGGCCCCCCCTCCCTCCCTCTATTGTATTATTTTCATTGGTGGCACAGTGTGCGGCCTCCCCCCCCCCGATCATTGGTGGCAGCGAAGAGTTCTGATCAGAGTCCCAGTTTAATCGCTGGGGCTCCGATCGGTAACCATGGCAACCAGGACGCTACTGCAGTCCTGGTTGCCATGGTTACTTAGCAATATTAGAAGCATCATACTTACCTGCTGCGCTGTCTGTGACCGGCCGGGAGCTCCTCCTACTGGTAAGTGAGAGATCATTAACTTGCCACCAATGAAATTAATACAATAGAGGGAGGGAGGGGGGCCGAGGGGGGTCTGCCCCCTGCTGCCTGGCAGCCCCTGATCTCTTACAGGGGACTATGATACGCAGAATTAACCCCCCTCAGGTGCCGCACCTGACTGGTTATTTGTGCGGATCACAACTCCCTGTAAGAGATCAGGGGCTGCCAGGCAGCAGGGGGCAGTCATGTACACAGTTCTTAGAATATTCTAACTTGAAGCGTCCCCATCACCATGGGAACGCCTCTGTGTTAGAATATACTGTCGGATCTGAGTTTCACGATCTAACTCATATCTAACAGTATATTCTAACATAGAGGCGTTACCATGGTGATGGGGACGCTTCAAGTTAAAATATACCATCGGATTGGAGAAAACTCCGATCCGATGGTATAATAGGGACTCCTGACTTTACATTGAAAGTCAATGGGGGGCGGATCCGTTTGCAATTGCACCATATTGTGTCAATGTCAAACGGATCCATCCCCATTGACTTGCATTGTAAGTCAGGACGGATCCGTTTGGGTCCGCACGGCCAGGCGGACACCAAAATGAAATTTTTTTCATGTCCGTGGATCCTCCAAAAATCAAGGAAGACCCACGGATGAAAAAACAGTCCCGTATCACGGACCTACGGACCCCGTTTTTGCGGACCTTAAAAAAAAAACGGTTGTGTGCATGAGGCCTAAGTCACAATAATAGACAATCACAGTCTTCTTATACTAATAACACACAAAGAATTAAATGTTACCATGTTTTTATTGAACACACCATGTAAACATTCACAGTGCAGGTGGAAAAAGTATGTGAACCCCTAGACTAATGACATCTCCAAGAGCTAATTGAAGTGATGTGTCAACCAACTGGAGTCCAATCAATAAGATGAGATTGGAGGTGTTGGTTACAGCTGCCCTGCACTATAAAAAACACACACCAGTTCTGGGTTTGCTTTTCACAAGAAACATTGCCTGATGTGAATGATGCCTCGCACAAAAGAGCTCTCAGAAGAACTACGATTAATAATTGTTGACTTGCATAAAGCTGGAAAGGGTTCTCCAAAAGCCACTCCACGGTAAGACAAATTGTCTATAAATGGAAAAAGTTCAGCACTGCTTCTACTCTCCCTAGGAGTGGCCGTCCTGTAAAGATGACTGCAAGAGCACAGCGCAGACTGCTCAATGAGGTGAAGAAGAATCCTAGAGTGTCAGCTAAAGACTTACAAAAGTCTCTGACATATGTTAACATCCCTGTTAGCGAATCTACGATATGTAAAACACTAAACAAGAATGGATTTCATGGGAGGATACCACAGAGGAAGCCACTGCTGTCCAAAAAAAACCATTGCTGCATGTTTACAGTTTGCACAAGAGCACCTGGATGTTCCACAGCAGTACTGGCAAAATATTCTGTGGACAGATGAAACCAAAGTTGAGTTGTTTGGAAGAAACACACAACACTATGTGTGGAGAAAAAGAGGCACAGCACACGAACATCAAAACCTCATCCCAACTGTGAAGTATGGTGGTCGAGGCATCATGGTTTGGGGCTGTTTTGCTGCGTCAGGGCCTGGACGGATTGCTATCATCGAAGGAAAAATGAATTCTCAAGTTTATCAAGACATTTTGCAGGAGAACTTAAGGCCATCTGTCCACCAGCTGAAGCTCAACAGAAGATGGGTGTTGCAACAGGACAACGACCCAAAGCATAGAAGTAAATCAACATCAGAATGGCTTAAACAGAAGAAAATACGCCTTCTGGAGTGGCCCAGTCAGAGTCCTGACCTCAACCAGATTGAGATCCTGTGGCATGACCTCAAGAAAGCGATTCACACCAGACATCCCAAGAATATTGCTGAACTGAAACAGTTCTGTAAAGAGGAATGGTCAAGAATTACTCCTGACCGTTGTGCACGTCTGATCTGCAAATACAGGAAACGTTTGGTTGAAGTTATTGCTGCCAAAGGAGGTTCAACCAGTTATTAACTCCAAGGGTTCACATACTTTTTCCATCTGCACTGTGAATATTTACATGGTGTGTTCAATAAAAACATGGTAACATTTAATTATTTGTGTGTTATTAGTTTAAGCAGACTGTGATTGTCTATTGTTGTGACTTAGATGAAGATCAGATCACATTTTATGACCAATTTGTGCAGAAATCCATATCATTCCAAAGGGTTCACATACTTTTTCTTGCAACTGTAAGTGACTGTAGCTAAACAATACCTTCATTGAGGCCATTACAGGGGAAATTCATGTTTGCAAATGCTGCTGAAGCTAACATCTCAGTGAAGCTAGACCTGCAGATATCTGCTGATCACTTGGATGGATAAAAAAAAATCTAAAATATGCATCTTAGGCCTCATGCACATGGCCGTTGTGTGGCCGTTCTGTGCATTGGGGACCACAATTTGCGGCCCCCAATGCATAGGCAACATCCATGTGGCGGCCAGGACGATTGAGACCCATTCAACTTGAATGGGTCAGTGATCCGTCCACACCGTAAAAAAATAGAACATGTTCTATTTTTTTGCGATGCAGGGGCACGGACAGAAACATTACGAAAGCACTCCATAGAGCTTCTGTGGGGTTCCATGCCTCCGTTCCGTACCGCAGCTCCGGATTACAGACCCATTCAAGCGAGTGGGTCCGCATCTGTGATACGGGGAGTACACGGGCGGTGCCCGCATATTACGGACCCGCAATACGGCCACGGCTGGGCAACGGTCATATGCATGAGGCCTTACACTGACACTCCTTTTTTAGTATGCTTGTGTTGGTTAAAGAAAAGACTGCACTTTGTAAACATGGTCTTAGGGATAATGCATACATAACATTCTTTGGTAAAGGCTCTTCTAATCTTAGAGGACAATATCAGATCCTGTCCTTGACTCTAAATATATAGCTATCCCTCAGCCAAAAATTAAAAGATCATCAAGAGATTAGCCCCGGTAGGATTTCTACACAACATTTTTTTGTTGTTTTAGTAACATCCCAAAAATTGTGAAAACCAACAAACAGTGAGGGTTAGATGGTCTCTTGTTTAGTTTTATCATGCTTTTCTTGATTTCGTTAAGGTGTAGAACAATTAAAGTAATGCTTAAGAAATTTAAACTCTGCAATATGGGCCAGTTATTTCCCAACAGCATTTTTTCCTAAAAGGGTTTTGAAATAACAGACTCACATATGGGTTTAGCTGTGACATTTTACACATAGCAACAGTCACAAATAAAGAGAATAACAAGTGATGGGTTACAGTTACTTAAGCAGCACATTGCTTATTCATAGACCGTCAGAGGAGGACAGACTTACTGAAGCTAATATGCAACAACTGAATAACAAACTACAGACGGGAGATGCACTCAGTGCCCTTTGCCCATTGACAAGGTGCTAGCAAAAGTTTCTATTCATAGGAAGACATTAAAGATGTTGTCTCACTTCAGTAAGTGGCATTTATCATGTAGAGAAAGTTAATACAAGCCACTTCCTAATATATTGTTATTATCCATATTGCTTCCTTTGCCGGCTGGATTCATTTTTCTATCACATTTTACACTGCTCCATGGTTGCAGACCACCCTGCAATCCATCACTGGTGGTCGTGCTTGCACAGTATAGGAAAAAGCACTAGCCTATGTGTGCTCCCATGGTCCCGGCCACCAGATGAAACTTTTTCCTATAGTGTGCAAGCACGCTACCACTGATGGATTGCAGGGTGGTCTGTAACCATGGAAATGAGCAGTGTATAATGGGGTGAAAAAATGAATCCAGCCAGCAAAGGAGACCATATGGATAATAACAATATGTTAGGAAGTGGCTTGTATTAACTTTCTCTACATGATAGATTCAACTTACTGAAGTGAGAGAACCCCTTTAAGAGGGTCATTTATTAAGGTTCGTGTTTTAGACGCCGGTCTTAATAACCCCTGCACTGGCGATAGATCTTCTGAAGTTATGAAGAGGCGCCGGCCGCTACATAACTTCGGCGCATCCACCACAGGTCTAAATGTAAGACATCTTTCTTGCTCTCATAAATTTAAACCATTTTGTATGCTTAAAACTGGCTTAAAAATGATAAATGAGATGAGCCTAATGGCCCATTGCCTTCCCCTCCCACACCATGACCCCTTTTTTAGACCTGGCGTGAACGGGAAAAAGTCACAGATTGTGGCGCAAAGGTTGCGGCGCAATCTGCAACATATATACACCAGAAAACTGACCCCCTGATTGCCGTTACTTATTTGTAACCACTATTAGGATAACTATGATAACGATTATCTGTGGCACGTAGGTTTAGATGCCTCACTTAGCAGTCGCTGCAAACACTAGCACACCTAACTTTACAGAACTGGAATTCACTCCTGTATTGATATTTTAACTAGGCACATGGTTTTAAGTAACTGTACTCCGCCATGAGGTCCCTTAATGATCACCCAGCCCCTGCCTCTGCTTACATCACAGGCAAAATGAATTTTGGGTAAACAGTTGTGAATATAGTAGAACTCTAACCGGAGATGCTGGATTTGCTTATTACATGTGAGGCAGGGGTGCACCTAGCCTTTCTTCTCTCTGAGGCAAATACTGAAACACCCAGCTCAGGCAGAGTGATAATGATGACAGCGGCCTCTGATAGGCTACAGGAACTAGGACTAGAGGAAACGGTGGGCCAGGGAGACATTGCTCCCATGCCCCTGTATTGCTGTCCTGAGTACAAGGGACAATGCCCTGGCACATTAATACAGACCACCAAGGGCACCTCAAACCACCATCTGGCCTGTGTCCCTTATACCAGAGCGTGCCCCAGAGAATCCTTGTGCCATTCTCCTTTTCACTTATGCGAGCCTGCCCAGGGACGACATAACCTATGTAGTGTTCCACTAGGTAAATGTGGGCACTACACAAGGGTCAATTGGGCCACGTTGTTCTCCACCTCCTGTGGGACAGTGGCAGGGTATTTCACAGTACATTTTAATGCATTTTAATATGTATTTTATGTGTATTTTCCTGTGGCATGTGTAGCAGGCCTATTAGGGTGTAGTTCAGCATCCTAGGCACTGGAGGGAGCTAGGGAACCCCTAGTATATATATTTAGACCCAGACAGGGAGGAGTTAGTCTGTGTAGTCAGGAGTCTGTGTAGAGACAGAAGGGAGTGTGCACTTTAGCCAGAGAGAAGCTGAGGGCCACATCCTGACATGCAGCTAGACAGCCCAGGCTTCTAGTTGACACCAGGAGGCTAGTAAGTGTGGATTAGTCTGCCTGAGGATATTGAGCCAGAGTTAGCTCAGAAGATTGTAACCAGGGGAAGAGTTGCCTCCTGAGAAACCAAGTTCCCATAACCAAGCAGAGCAGAGCCAGTATTCCAGCTAGACAAGTAAGCTGAAGGGCAGAAGTATTATACCTAAAGCAAGGATATATACCTGAGGAAGTTTGCTACCAAGGATAAAGCCAGCATTAGGGCATACGGGCCTTGGGATATAAACAGCCAGGAGTTCTGAGGAATAGTGCAGCCTGGTCTGTGAGTGTTGATTTTACCCTCTGAGTATTGTCACGGGGTTCCGAAGGTGCACTCGGTCCCCCATCGCCCGCAGACCTGTTGCTTAGCTTTGGGAATGAGGATCTGTGTTTGACCTCATTCCCAGGGCGGCTTTACTAGCTGGGTGGCTCCCTGCTCCTAAGTCTGCCTTGAGCGCCAAGCTGATCACTCGGTGCTCGACTGGTTGGTCTGTCGGTCATGTGATGCTGGCCACGTCACATGACCCTCACTCCCCACTATAAATACAGGCAGCCTGCTGGCTACAGGTTGCCTGTTAATTTCTAGGTTCCTGGCTATTTGTTGGACTGCTGTATACTTACCTGATCCTGTTCCTTGACCATCCTTTTGCCTGATCCTCCTGTACTGCGCATCCGTCCTGGTATTGTGACCTCGGCTCCCACCTGACTACTCTCTTAAGACTCCTCTTGTACTTCTCTGCTCTCCTGGTATTTGACCCCGGCTTCTCCTGACCATTCTTTGCTTAATCCTTTGTACTTTGTAGCTTTCCTGGTATTGACTCGGTCCGTTCACGTCCTGTTGTTTGTCTGTCTGTCTTCCCTGCACATATCCTAAGTTAGGGACTGCCGTCCAGTTGTCCCCTGTCATCAGGACTCGTGAGGCAAGTAGGCAGGGCCAGGGGTGAGGGTGGAGCGCAGTGGTCACTACCCTTCCCCCTGTGTGTGTGTGGACGTGACCGTTACAGATTAACAGGCCCAATAACCACTGTATCATGAATCCTCTTACTACCCTGACTGACCATGTCTCTAACTTGACACAGAGGGTGCAGGAGCTAGGAGAGAAACTCTGTTCTAGTGAGTTAGGGCAAGGTTCTTCCACTCCTCTGTCCTCCAGTCCATATTTTGAACCCCAGATCAAGCTCCCAGAACCCTTTTCTGGAGACCGGAAGAGGTTTCTCTCCTTTAAGGAGAATTGCAAGCTCTACTTCCGTTTGCGCCCCGTGTCCTCTGGTCCCGCAAACGGTCCCCTGTGTGTGTGTGGACGTGACCGTTACAAGTATCTTGCAAAGAATATTGTACCTGCCATTGATGTGAAAGCCTGCTTTATATTGCTGCATTACCTGGAACTTTACAAAAGACTGTATAAAGTTAACTGTTTCCAGTAAAGGAAGTTTTGGTTCACCATAACAACGTGTTCCTCACTTATTACCACTATCATCAATCGGTGTGCCACTGTTACAGGCACTGGCGTCACGAACCTTAAAGGGACCTTGCCCTAGGCACATTAAACATCTGCAACATCCAGGGCACAGTGCCATCTTAAGAGCATTATAGGCACCCGGGCAATACAGTGCACTGGGGCCCTGTCTACACAATCACACACTAGAATAGTATACACCCTATAGTATACAGCACCACACAGTATGCAGTATAGCACCCTATAGTATACAGCACCACACAGTATGCAGTATAGCACCCTATAGTATACAGCACCACACAGTATGCAGTATAGCACCCTATAGTATACCGCACCACACAGTATGCAGTATAGCACCCTATAGTATACAGCACCACACAGTATGCAGTATAGCACCCTATAGTATACAGCACCACACAGTATGCAGTATAGCACCCTATAGTATACAGCACCACACAGTATGCAGTATAGCACCCTATAGTATACAGCACCACACAGTATGCAGTATAGCACCCTATAGTATACAGCACCACACAGTATGCAGTATAGCACCCTATAGTATACAGCACCACACAGTATGCAGTATAGCACCCTATAGTATACAGCACCACACAGTATGCAGTATAGCACCCTATAGTATACAGCACCACACAGTATGCAGTATAGCACCCTATAGTATACAGCACCACACAGTATGCAGTATAGCACCCTATAGTATACAGCACCACACAGTATGCAGTTTAGCACCCCACACTATACAGTACCCCACAGTATATAGTAGAGCAGTATAGACCCCCACACTATACAGCACCTCACTGTATACAGCACCCCAAACTATACACGATACAGCCCCCCACACTATACAGTACAGCACTCTACACTATACCGCACCCACAGTATACAGCCCCCCACACTATACAGTACAGCAGTATAGCACTCCCCCCACTATACAGCCCCCCCCCCCCCACTATACAGGCCCCCCACACTATACAGGCCCCCCACACTATACAGCCCACCACACAGTATACAGGCCACCCCCCCCCACACACAGTATACAGCCCACCACACAATATACAGCCCATTACACAATATATAGCCCACCACACAATATACAGCCCACCACACAGTATACAGGCCCCCACACAGTATACAGCCCCCCACACAGTACACAGCACCCCACTATACAGTAGTTTACAGTATATTAAAATAACAACCCCATGTCACCTTTTTCTGATGTAATCTTTACACAGAAAAGCTCCACAGTTAACTTCTGCAACACTCCTGATAGGACCTGTGATGACTTCATAGCCATGTGACCAGTAATTGCTAGGTTACTGGTCACATGGTAATGATGTCATTAAGGTCCTAGATCAAAACTCATTAAGGTCCTAGAATTAAGATCATTAACACAGTACGATCATGATGCCTGTGTAGCCGACAGCCTGACACCCGGGGCAGTAGCTAGCAGGGCTCAAGAGGCAGCTGCCTTGGGCCCCCCCAGGAGCAACTGGGCCCAGGGCAGCTGCCCCTTTTGCCCCTTGGTAAAGACGGCCCTGGCGGCAACGCTGCTAAATGACGGTTGGGAAGTTGGCTGGTGGGTTCACTGGGCAGGCGGGCCCCCAGGCAAGTGGGGCCCCCGGGCAACTTCCCAGCGTGCCCATTCGAAAAGACGGCCCTGCCAGGGCACCTCAACCACCATCAGGCCTGGTCCCTATATACAGAGAGTGCCCCAGAGGACTTCTGTGCCAGCCTCTTCATCACTCCTGTACGCTGCCCAGGGTCTCCCTACAAACTGTGAGTAACCCTCGTATGCCTATGTAACCGTGACCTCACATCGCAATACCCTGCAGGGCTGCGTACTGTACCATGAGTAGCCAGAACTTTATTTACCTCGGCCCACCTATTGCTCACACCGTGACCTCACATATAATTCCCCTGCAAGGTCTGGCATACCGCACATGGGCTGCTAGATGGCCGCTACCACATCCGCAATATCCAGTCCCCATAGCTCTCTGTGATTTTATAGATATGTAAATTACCCTTAGATGAGTCCTGTCTCCTCCATGCTTGAGAGATGAGTCCAGCGTTCTCTGATTCTGATCCCAGCCAAGCCCACTGTGAAGGAGCCCAGCACCGCCCCGCATCCTCCGAATCTCCTCCTTGCTCCCCGACATCACAAAGCTAGAGCACCATAATCCCGCGATGCGCGAAATAGCGCATGCGCAGTTTGTTCCCTGAGGCTGATGCCAGCACAGGGAAGGAACACTATGCCGACACTGCGCATGCGCTAGCTCACGCATCGTGAGATTACGGAGCTCTAGCTTTGTGACGTCGGAGAGCAAGGAGGAGATTTGGAGTATGCGGGGCGGTGCTGGGCTCCTTCACAGTGGGCGTGGCTGGGTTCCGGAAATGTTAGTATCCTCATTTACATATATATAAAATCGTTTTTTTTTTAACAATAAAAGCACAGAGAGCTATGGGGACTGGATATTGCGGATGTGCTAGTGGCCATCTAGCAGCCCAAGTCCTCAGCTCTATACCCAAAATCCAGGTGACAGGTTCCCTTTAAGAAACACATATCAGCACTGGCAGGTATCAAATATACAGGAGTAAGGGTACTTTCACACTAGCGTTTTTCTTTTCCGGCACTGAGTTCCGTCAAAAGGGCTCAATGCCGGAAAAGAACTGATCGGGTATATCCCCTTGCATTCTGAATGGAGAGTGATCCGTTTAGGATGCATAAGAATGTCTTCAGTTCAGTCATTTTTTATGTCTACGGTTTTTATGTCCGGCCAAAAAAACTGAAGACTTGCCTGAATGCCGGATCCGGCATTTTTTTTTCATAGGAATGTATTAGTACCGGATCTGGCATTCAAAGTACCGGAATGCCGGATCCGTCCTTCTGGTCTGCGCATGCGCAAACCGAAAATAAGGTGAAAAAAATAAACACTGGATCCGTTTTGCCGGATGACACCGGAAAGACCGATCCGGCTTTTCAATGCATTTTTCTGACTGATCAGGCATTTTTAAGACTGATCTGGATCCTGATCAGTCTTGCAAATGCTATCAGTTGGCATACGTTTTGCCGGATCCGGCAGGCAGTTCCGGTGACGGAACTGCTTTCTGGATCACTCTGCCGCAAGTGTGAAAGTAGCCTTAGACACATTCAAACTACAGACTACAAGACTCAGAAACCAAACCTGAATTGAAGTAAATGCAAGAGCCAAACTACACAGACAAGAAGCCGCTAGACAATGAGTTATATGCTAGATACAAAGATTTGCTAGATACAAGTGTACAAAGCTTATGCTATCACTGTCAAAATTCACAGCAGAAACCAAAAATATTTAAAGAAAAGCTGTCCAATCAGAGACTCCTTCCTAAACAAGCTTGGCCTGCACCATTAACCAGCTGACACACTAATGGATCAACTGTGAGGCATAGCAACTGCCCCAAACAAACTAATAAAACAGGAGAACACAGTACAGCAGTGATGGACCATGTGATTGGAGCATGTGATCTGACGTCACCACAGGTCCTTTAGCCCATAGCTCACGGTGATGGAACATGTGATTGGAGCATGTGATCTGACGTCACCACAGGTCCTTTAGCCCATAGCTCATCATTAAAGAAGTAAAGAAAAGACCGGTAACTACGCGATCAAGAGGAGAAGGTGAGTTAATTATTTTATCTTTGGAGCACTCTAACTGCATATAAAGCCATTTTTAATGTTCTTCCATGCCAACCATTTTCTCCAGTCTTCAGCTTTGAAAATGTAGCAAAAGTGACCGATGCCTGTATTTTGCGCGCATTACACGAATATTACATTGCCGATTTTTCGCAATCAAGAAAATAATCTCGAATTCGCAAATATATGACGAATAGTCACCCAAATATTTGTGAAATATTGTGAATTCGAATGTAGCCCCTGCCGCTCATCACTAATTGGTATATGTAATTTTATAAGACTTTCGATTTTATGTTTTCCTGCTTCTAAAAATCTATGTACCGTATATATGATTTTTTTTAAGTAATGGAGGAATATTATTGTTATGGCCAATGATTGGGGAACCACTGTGCCAACCAAGCCATTTGACTTTGGGCTAGTCCTGAGGGCATTATCTTGGTGTTCCTCTGGTATTCACTCTTTAACCCTTATGCAGGGATCTGGCATTCGCTGCAGGGGAACCACCAGGCTGCTACCTCTTAGAATAGTCTCAGTGTGGTTGGCTGCTGACAGAGGAGCATCTGAAGCACCAGTGTGTGGCACTGAGGTCAGAGTGGACAGAATTTGTGCGAACCAGTGGAAAAATCCAAGGGTCAAGGCAGGCGGCACAGGACCAATACAGTGAACAGACACAGGTCAGGAACCAGGAACCAGACAAACAAACAGATAATAGCTCTTTTACAGGTTCTAGCTAGCTAGAGAGACCTAGCAAGATCTGTAGAGTCCAGTTGCACAGACAAGGACTGAAGGAAACAGCCAGGTATATATAGGAGCAGCTGATTAGCAATGGGACACTGACATGTAACAGCTCACAGAGCAGGAGAAGATTAACCCTAGCAGTGCTGAAGCCATAGATACAACAAATACAAGCCCTAATGCACACACAGAAAGCTGGAACCTGTGCACACACCACAGCGGCAGCCATGAACCGCCATTGTAAAAATGATCTATTATGATTAAGATTATTAGCCAGGTACACTCCCTTATTTAAGTTAGGAAATATATATATATAAATATAAATAAATTTTCTGTTTTGATGCTGGTTTTCACCTTACTTACGGCACCGATATGTTATGTTGCCGTGTCACGTGACGTTTCACTGGGTGATCACGTGTTTGACTCACAGTGACGTCACGGACATGCGCAGTTGCAGTTCCGGGACGCCGCTTCCATGCGGCGCATCACGCAACAGTTCATCCTCCCACCATCAAGCACGCCCAACTCCATGCTCGGTCCTGTTAACTTCACATATTCACAGGTGATAACGATTTACTATTAATTGTCACTTCTGTATTTTTACTGTATTATTGACCAAAATGTATACCTGGAAGCTTCTTATATGCCGATCACGGCTTTGATTTTAGCTATCTTCCGGGCCTGTCACATTTGTATTCTTCTGATATTTATTATATCTCTTGTATTTTGTATATTTTATTGATTGTCACTTGTTTATGTTAATTGACCACGACTGCATAAAATGCTCACAGTCTTCACAATGCTGTATTGCTTGAAAATGGTCCCAGTAAGCGGACCGAAACGTCGCACAGGTGAATAAAGGGTCCCACTTTCTTCACCAAACGGACGTGCTGCGGTGTCTTTCTTTATTCTATCTATCTATATATATATATATATATATATAGTAGGAAAGCGCAAGGGGCTCGGTGAGGTAATATGTGTGAATAAAACACTGCACTGTTTAAGTTAAAGACGTTGTCATTGCCTCTGTACTGCGTCCACAAGCCTGTCTACCAGAGCAATTCCCCACAATATATATACAGTACAGACCAAAAGTTTGGACACACCTTCTGATTCAAATAGTTTTCTTTATTTTCATGACTATGGAAATTGTAGATTCACACTGAAGGCATCAAAACTATGAATTAACACATGTGGAATTATATACATAACAAACAAGTGTGAAACAACTGAAAATATGTCATATTCTAGGTTCTTCGAAGTGGCCACCTTTTGCTTTGATTACTGCTTTGCACACTCTTTGCATTCTCTTGATGAGCTTCAAGAGTTAGTCCCCTGAAATGGTTTTCACTTCACAGGCGTGCCCTGTCAGGTTTAATAAGTGGGATTTCTTGCCTTATAAATGGGGTTGGGACCATCAGTGGCGTTGAGAAGAAGTCAGGTGGATACACAGCTGATAGTCCTACTGAATAGACTGTTAGAATTTGTATTATGGCAAGAAAAAAGCAGCTAAGTAAAGAAAAACGAGTGGCCATCATTACTTTAAGAAATGAAGGTCAGTCAGTCAGCCGAAAAATTGGGAAAACTTTGAAAGTAAGGGCTATTTGACCATGAAGGAGAGTGATGAAGTGCTGCGCCAGATGACCTGGCCTCCACAGTCACCGGACCTGAACCCAATCGAGATGGTTTGGGGTGAGCTGGACCGCAGAGTGAAGGCAAAAGGGCCAACAAGTGCTAAGCAGCTCTGGGAACTCCTTCAAGACTGTTGGAAGACCATTTCAGGGGACTACCTCTTGAAGCTCATCAAGAGAATGCCAAGAGTGTGCAAAGCAGTAATCAAAGCAAAAGGTGGCTACTTTGAAGAACCTAGAATATTACATATTTTCAGTTGTTTCACACTTGTTTGTTATGTATATAATTCCACATGTGTTAATTCATAGTTTTGATGCCTTCATAGTCATGAAAATAAAGAAAACTCTTTGAATGAGAAGGTGTGTCCAAACTTTTGGTCTGTACTGTATTTACTGCAATATTTTGACACAGTGACAGTGAAACTAATTCACACAGAATAGTACAAAATCTGTTTGTTGGCATGAGGCTTCAGAAGTCTATGATAAGCCATGCCAAATCATATGTAATATGTGACTGGCTGCAGCCAACGGTTGCATGGCTGTAACGAGAGAGAGAGACAGAGAAGAGAAGAGAAAATGTCTGACCTGTTACATATTCATCTTACTGATCCTTTGTTGCCTCCTTTCCAATACGCCACAGTCCTCTTCTGGTGTGCTTCATGATCCCTCTTCATCACACAGGAAATTCCTAACAATCACTGGACACAGTGGTGACCTCCCCACCAGCCAGTGATAAGCTGAGTGGCCATTTTCTCATGTCTCAAGAGGGACCTGTAGAGTAACTCAGTGGTACACTGCTACTGTAGATGGGTTAAGTAGTACTTTATGTACTTTGTATCCCAAATGCTGTATATGGGAGATACAGAGTTAATGACCAGCCCTTAGATACAGGTGCCTGGTGTGGGCTTGTCCCATCCTTCTTGTGTTGTGCCTGGAGTTAAGCGGTGTAGTGTATGTGTCTGGAGAAGAAGCAGCAGACAGGGATACACCAGCCCTGTGACCTAAGAGCAGCCAACCTCCAAGGGACAGAAGAATTAAGCCTAACAGAAGGCTAAGCATCCATACAAGGGGTGTGCTGGAATATACAAGCCAGTGAAGGTAACACATATATATTGGCTTTGGACTTTACTACATTTAGTTTGGGGACAGAAGTTTCAGGTTTCCGATCATACTTAGGAGACAGACTGGTCACCTGTGAAAGAATGACTACACCCCACAGATGAGTATTGTAAAATTGGCTGAACTAAAGAATATGGAGTGAGATGAACTGGGAATATTTTCTCAAATTAACTGGAAAGGGACTCAGAAAGAACCATCTAGCTGCCCATTTTTGCATATATTCAGCTTTGGGAAAACTGCAACCTGTGAAGACTGTGCTTATCTTTGCAGGTACCTATGTGTACCACCTGCCAAGTTGTTTCAGTAAAGCACAGTTGACTGCATTTTTGCCTACACTGTCACAGTACTGCATTACCTTTCCCTCCAAGAGACCCCAACCTTGCACCCCAAAACCCACCGACACCAAGGGCACCCTTCCTAACACCAGCTAGGAAACTGCAAAACAGGGTGCACCCCACTAACCACTTCATGGCCCAAGGAGTGCCAGAGTGAGGACCCCCACCATGAGTACTAATACCACCTTTGTTGCCAACACCACCTCTCCCCTCCCGGGGATTTTGCACCTGGAAATACAGATGATTAGAGGAACGTTAAGCATCTAGGTAGAAGCAGTAAGGTGAGTATGGCCTCTTATATTAATTTATACCATTCTGATCTCGTTTAAAAAAAAATATTATTCAGCCACGCAGTGCCTTTAAATAGGAAGGCAAACTCCTCTGTTTGTTACACGTTCTTTTTAAAACGTGTGTGTCTGCTCTTAGCAACTCAAGAGTACTTCCATTCAGTCATATCTAGTACAGGCTATAGATTGGATTTCTCTTTTTTTTCTTTTAAAAATAACCACTTACAGCACTTCTCTCACAATATCTTAAGGTCTAAGCCGTGTACTTTACTTCAACATATTCAGACTGGCATGTGGCTAGGGCTCAAGGGGCATAATTCTTATATGAAATGGAATTCTTTGTAGTAATTAATGTGACCGCAAACAATTTGCTTCAAACACTGAAATTCTTTTCCTGCTTTCCCTTTCGTCGCTAATGCAAACCACAGATCCCTGCAAATTTTGCTCTGAAGTATCATCTTAAGATGTTATGAAATGAACCAGTGCATCTTAAGCAGTAGCTGGAACTTGAAACATAGTTTCTTATTTTTCTTCTTTAGTTAATTCAGCTCCATTCTATTCCATGTTGCTGTATCCCACGCTATCCTTTCCTGTTCCAACACTTCACTATTCAGTATTGCCGCACAAGTGAACAAGCCTTGAAGGGAATGTGTCATCAGAAAATGACTCATTGTTTAAATCACGTTTTATTCTAAACATATTGTTAAAGAATTTTTGTTGATGATATTATTAACTTTTCATGTCACTGTATTAAAAAAATCCTACAATTCTGTAGGTTTTCACGCTGGCCACTAATAATAATAGGTGCCACTTCATGGTCTGTACAGATCACTTTTAAGTTTTATCATCACAGGCAAATTACAATTACAGATATCACTTATGTATAACACAGGAAAACACAGGATCCACCATACGCAATAGTTGATATCATAGCTTATCTACTCCCTCCTGACCTCCACAACTGGTCAGCCAGCATGCCTAGAAAACTGTCCCATGGAAGTCAATGAGTTCCCCTCCAGACTGTTGTGTCTGTGACTAGTGTTGAGCGATCTTGTGTTTTTAAGTTCGGAGTGCAAGGTTCGGGTTATCTAAGAATCCCCTTGTGGATTCCGTTATCATGGACCGTAGACTTCTAATATGACAGAATGCAATACGGAATGCCTCTTATAGGCTTCCTGGTGCATGCCGTCATAGAATTCCGTTATGGTCCGTGGTAGCGGAATCCATAACGGGATTCTTAGATAACCTGAACCTTGTACGCCAAACTTGAAATCACAAGTTCACTGTAAAACATAACTCTAAATGCTGTCTGGCAAGATGGCTGCCCCCATAATCATGTTCAGGAAATATAATTAAAAAAGAATACAATCAGAAAATAAAAATTGATTAGAAAAATTGCATTTGCGTCACTGGTTTTAACTTGCAGGAAAAATTATAGGTCACACATTCTCTTTAATTAAAGGTCCTTTTACACATGTCGGAAATTGGGAATGAGCAATCAGAATCAGATTGTTTATGTGAGCAGAAAAATGCTGGTTTTCTGGCGGCACATCTCCCAGTGTAAACAGGGGTGTGCTGTCAAGAATAAGCAATGGAAATGTATGGAGATGAACGATCGTGCAGTGATTGCCGCATGTAAATGCAGGTAACAAGCACTGACATGCTGTTCCCAGTGTGGTATCCTGCCCTAACTAGAGAAAGGGGTGGGGGGGTATATCCCAAGGGTGCACTAACAAACCACTCTGCCTTGGCCAGATGCAAGGTTAGGGCAGCAAATCCTGAGTAAAGGAAAGCCTAGCAGTGACGCTGCATCATGCAGTTTGGAAGCAGAAATTAATTTCCAGCTGAGCTCTTAGGCTACTTTCACACTAGCGTTTTTTGCGGATCCATGCAAAAACGCTTCCATTACAATAATACAACTGCATGCATCCGTCATTAATGGATCCGGTTGTATTATGTTTTATATAGCCATGACGGATCCATCAAGAACTCCATTAAAAGTCAATGGGGGATGGATCCTCTTTTTATTGTGTCAGAGAAAACGGATCCGTCCCCATTGACTTACATTGTGGGTCAGGACGTCTCGCTCTGCATCCCAGGACTGACAGAAAAACACTGCAGGCAGCGTTTTGGTGTCCGCCTCTAGAGCGGAATGGTGACTGAACGGAGGCAAACTGATGCATTCTGAGCGGATCCTTTTCTTTTCAGAAAGCATTAGGGCAAAACTGATCCGTTTTGGACCGCTTCTGAGAGCCCTGAACAGATCTCACAAACGGAAAGCCAAAACACCAGTGTGAAAGTAACCTTAGTTGTAAATTGGTTTTCTATCCTTATTCAGCCCTCAGCTTGTAAAATCAAATAACACCAGTAATAAATGAATATATTGTAATTGTCTTTCCCATGATTGTTGTCCCGGTCATCTAGAACAGAGTTTATTTTTTGTTTTTTGAATCACATTTTGCTTATTACATTTTCCCACAAACATTTCATAACATGCACATTGCCCATGAACATAACCCACCCGCCTTCCCCAACATTCTCGGGACAGCCATATGCAAGTCAGCAGGGCCGTCTTTAACGTGGGGCAAAAAGGGCAGCTGCCCCGGGCCCAGTTGCTCCTGGGGGGCCCAAGACAGCTGCCTCCTGAGCCCCGCTGGCCACTCATAAATTAGTACCGGAGGACCATGAAGCGGTGAAGGCTTTGTACTCAGGGCTGCGCACAGAAGTGAGGCGCTCTGTGACGTCACGCTGCGTGCAGCCTTCACAGTAAGAGGATGCAGATCGTGCTGGAGGAGTGGAGTGGCCGCGTCCAGGAGCAGGAGAGGTAAGTGGGTTTTTTATTTTATATTTATGAGGCTGATGGACACTTCTGGGAGCTGGTGAGAGGCACTGGGGGCTGATGGAGAGGCTGCTGGGGGCTGATGAGAAGCTATTGGGGGCTGCTATGAGGCTAATGGGGGCTACTATAAGGCTAAGCAGAGCTGCTATGAGGCTACTGGGTCCTGCTATGAGGCTACTGAGGGCTCCTATGAGACTACTGGGGGCTGCTATGAGGCTAAAGGGGGCTGCTATGAGGCTACTTGGGGCTGCTATGAGGCTACTGGGGGCTGATTTGAGGCTACTGGGGGCTGCTATGAGGCTAATGGGAGCTTCTATGAGGCTACTCGGGGCTGATATGAGGCTACTGGGGGCTGCTATGAGGCTACTGGGGGCTGATATGAGGCTACTGGGGACTAATATGAGGCTACTGGGGGCTGATATAAGGCTAATGGGGGCTGATGAGAGGCATGGGGCTCTTATATGAGGTCTGATTGGGGGTCATTCATATTGGGGTCTGAGCTGAGGTCTGATTGGGGGTCTGATATGAGGTCTTATTGGGGTCTTATTAACATTGGGGATCTTATTGGGGCTGTTAGCTGAAGTCTGATTAACATTGGGAGTCTGATTGGTGGTCTGACCTGAGGTATAATGAAAAATATTTTTTTCTTATTGTCCCCCTCTAAAACCTAAGTGCATCTTATGGGCCGGTGCGTCTTATATGGCAAAAAATACGGTACTTGCTTGCTCCTTCTCCATACCTCCCCTGCCCTTTGTGTATGCCGCGCGCCGTGACGTCACGTGGAGGCACTGCAATGCTAAAGTAAGCCAAGCCCCGGTCTCCTTCCTGAACTGCAGATCGGTGCCCACTTCCAGCCCTGAGCAAAGCTGCCCAGAGCCCTGATCCTGAGACTGCTGGAGTCTTCAGAACTGTAAGTATTTACAGTAATTCACTGTAAGCTATATTATATATATTACTTGTTTTATGTGAGTAAGGGTGCTGGGTGGTTGGAGAAGGGGGGGATTGATTAGCACAATGTACTATCTGTACATTGTGCGATATGCCAGACCAACAGGCGAAATTATACGTGAGGTCACGGTGTGAGCATTAGGTGGGCCGAGGTAAATACAGTTCTGGTTACTCACATAGTGGGACACTGCATACACCCGTTGTATAACATGTGTCACCCCCGACACATCCAGGACAGGAGCTGGTCACCTAAAAGACACCAAAACATACGCCATATACAATAACCTCCAAAAAAGAGCAAATATAAGTGTGGACTTTGCAATGTACAATACAAATACATTCTAGGCAAATATGTCACATATAATATATATATATCAGTAATCTGGGTGAATAATGGGCGTTGACACTTTTCGGTGCTTGACGGGGAAACATGGGTGACGATCATGAGTAAGGGCAATAAAGTCCATGGCAAGTTATAAGAGTCCCAATAAGTATTGGCATATATAAAAGTGCAAATATAATATTTTAGCATATAAAACTTTTTAAGAGATAGCTTAGTGCAATAATCACAGAAAATGTCCTTCTGGGCATATGGCTTAAAACATTATAAAATATGGTCCATAGCAAAATCCCAAATTAACCTGTAAAGGGGGTTAAAGGGAAAATATGTGCAAAAACAGGCACAAAATGTGGAAAAAGGCATAAATGTCGTCCGGCAGGGAGTCCTGAAAAAGGGCACAATGTAGCATTGGATCCAAAGTGACTTTAGAAACTGTCACTGGCCGTGGGGAACTGGCAGCAGCTAAACATTGTAGCAACAAAGGAAATCCCACACTGGAACAGTCATTGTAAATTGGCTTAGCAGGCCTTTACAGGTAGATGTCCATCCCACCCTGGTCATCATAGATGGTGAACCCAGGCTCTGCCTGTAACCTAGGCCAGTAGTTTGGATCACTCAAAGGGTTAAATCATGTGACCAAATTGGCTGGTATCATAATTGGCAAAGGACCTACCCATGGTGCTGGTGGTACAGGGTTTGGCATAGGTCTTCTTGGCAAACGGACTTTGCTGGTAGCATAGGAGAGTTTTCTCACTGGTGCAGCAATTTTGGGACCACTACAGGTAGTCGCTAGTACTACAAATGCAGCAACTGGCTCTGGTGTAGCAGAGTCCGTGGAGGCACAGCTTTCCTCAGGTGGCTGCTTCTGATTACACTCACCGCGCTGAGGCTGGGCTGTCTGAAGTGCAGCAATTTGGCGCAGACCTTCCAGGTGTATTTCCAATCTGGCGATCCGTTCCTGTACATCTTGGGTCCTGGCATCAGGCTCAGCGGCAGCGTAAGTGGTCTTCTCCTGGTGCATTTTGTCCAGGTAAGCGCTGAACCGTTCCTGGTTCGCGATGTCCTCAGGCGTTTTAAGTTTGCGCGGCAGCTCTGGGACGGATATGGGCTGATAGGTCGCTCCAGCACAGTGGGCTGCCAGAAGACGTTGGGCCCAATAAAGGTGGCTTTTTCCTGGTAGGTGGTGTGGACCGGCTTACTTGGGACCTCCGGGTTAGTTTCAGAAAGTTCATCAGGGTCCTCCCAGTTTTCCTGTTTAGGCTTCGGGCGTGTCACAGCTGTGGCGTACGGACCTCTCAGGCCCTCCGCAGGGGTAAATTCCATGTGCTCACCTTCCCGGAGGTTGTGCATATATCCCGGTAGATAGCACAGTTTCACAGATCTGCGGTTCACATATAAGTCGCAGCCAGTGATGAGGTCTTTAATAAATCCGAACCTGCTATCCTTATCAAAGGTGATGACGGTGCCCGACCTCCTTTCCAGGTGGGGCTGACAGCCTCTAGGATCCTCATGGATGGCCTTGGTGACCTCTTCAAAGTAAATTTTTGCTTTAGTAGTTTTCCGTACCGCAGCGGCACGTATCTCTTGCATCAAAGTAGGCCACAAGGGGTTCGGCCTAGGAAAGTCTCTGCTCGGACTTAGGCAGGGTCAGGGCGGCCTCTCTGGTCCCGGAGAGTAAGCAGGTGGCTCACCCATTTCAAGTGCTGCGGCTCCGGGCTGTGTATCGGCAGGGGCAGGAATCTCGGTAACTGCTCCGGTATCCGCCATTCTTGGGAGCGCAGTCCCCGGCATATTTGCAGGCAGCAGGACATGCATTAGTCCTTCCCACTGCTCAGTCAGACTCCACCCTCTCTCTGGTACACCCCCTAAGTAGTCCAGTATAGGGGAGGAGGTGCACATATTGTAATCCATGCAAATTGGGCTAGGTCTGTGGAGAAATATTTTTCCCACTTTCAGAGGGGAGTGTCTTTGCTTTTGCCGCCAAGCTGCTCAGTGATGGCACAGCAAACTATTATAAGTCCTTTAGGCGGCTATTTTAAGTGCAAAACAGTCCATTCAAATACTGCAAGCAGCGCTACTGACTCTTGAAAAATCCACAATTTTAACAATGCGGTTTTGTAGTAGAAGGATAGTGCAATACATGCAGACAGTCTCTAAGCAATCTGAACAGTCTTTTGGCCCAATAAAAGCAATAAACAGTTGGGGCTCATTCACAATAGGAAGTCTATAATGATGCAGGGGTTTGCAAGTGTTGTTCATTAAAGGCACAAAGGAATTAATCGCATCCTGTTGACACAGTTCATTAAAGGCATATAGGAATGGATCCGATCCTGTTTGTGACGCCAATTTTAAATTATGCGGTATGCCAGACCAACAGGGGAAATTATACATGAGGTCACTGTGTGAGCATTGGGTGGGTCGCGGTAAATACAGTTCTGGTTACTCACGGTTACGTCGTCCCTGGGCAGGCTCGTATAAGTGAAAAGGAGAATGGCACAAGAATTCTCTGGGGCACACTCTGGTGTAAGGGACACAGGCCAGATGGTGGTTCGAGGTGCCCTTGATGGTCTGTATTAATGTGCCTATGCACTTTGGTGCACAGCAGGTGGCAGTATGGCAGAGAGAGAATGGAACTTACAATTCTATTTTCCCCCCTTTTGGGCAGTAGTGAGCTAGTCCCACTTCCTACCAAGGGAGAAGTTGCAGGAAGCTGTAGTTAAGTTGAAGAGTAGAGGGGAGTTGGGAGTTGGTGTGAGAGAGTGAAGCAGCATAGTGTGATGAGGGAGCGTTTTCCCCTCACTGATGCAGGAACTTTGGGAAAGTAGCTCAGAGAGCAGCAAACTCCTGATATACAGTCGTGGCCAAAAGTTTTGAGAATTACATCAATATTGGAAAATGGAAAAGTTGCTGCTTAAGTTTTTATAATAGCAATTTGCATATACTCCAGAATGTTATGAAGTGTGATCAGATGAATTGCATAGTCCTTCTTTGCCATGAAAATTAACTTAATCCCCAAAAAAACTTTCCACTGCATTTCATTGTTGTCATTAAAGGACCTGCTGAGATCATTTCAGTAATCGTCTTGTTAACTCAGGTGAGAATGTTGATGAGCACAAGGCTGGAGATCATTATGTCAGGCTGATTGGGTTAAAATGGCAGACTTGACATGTTAAACGGAGGGTGATGCTTGAAATCATTGTTCTTCCATTGTTAATCATGGTGACCTGCAAAGAAACGCGTGCAGCCATCATTGCGTTGCATAAAAATGGCTTCACAGGCAAGGATATTGTGGCTACTAAGATTGCAGCTCAATCAACAATTTATAGGATCATCAAGAACTTCAAGGAAAGAGCTTCAGGGCGTCCAAGAAAGTCCAGCAAGCTCCAGGATCGTCTCCTAAAGAGGATTCAGAGTGCCACCAGTGCAGAGCTTGCTCAGGAATGGCAGCAGGCAGGTGTGAGCGCATCTGCACGCACAGTGAGGCGAAGACTTTTGGAAGATGGCCTGGTGTCAAGAAGGGCAGCAAAGAAGCCACTTCTCTCCAAAAAAAACATCAGGGACAGATTGATCTTCTGCAGAAAGTATGGTGAATGGACTGCTGAGGACTGGGGCAAAGTCATATTCTCAGATGAAGCCTCTTTCCGATTGTTTGGAGCATCTGGAAAAAGGCTTGTCCGGAGAAGAAAAGGTGAGCGCTACCATCAGTGGCGGATTAAGTGCATGATAGACCCGGGGCTGTCTATGCAACTTGGGCCCCCCCCCCATTTTAGTTTAGTTTTTTTTATGAAGAGGCTGCGGTGCTTCATGAGCGCCACAGTCTCTTCTTAGGCCATATGACATCTTCAGACAAAAAAAATATACCCCAAATTGGGTCCTAAATTTGGTCGCCAAATTTAAAATACATATAATTATAATAAAAAAAGACATGGAGGAGAATACAGCACCACATACCTCTTACATCCAGTGACATCTCCTGTCATGTAGACCTTCTCTTTCCTCTTCACCTCCATTTGACCCAGACCACCATGGCAAATTCTTTCAGCCGCATCTCGTCTCTACAGTTTGTAACACAGACACGTTAGATTTCTCAATTCCTCTTCATCCTAGTGTCCCCACAGTGTCATCCTGCTGCCACTCCCAATACTGTGCCCGTTGTGCCCCCCAATGTCCAAGGTACTATACTGCTTAAAAAATAGTGACCCTAATAGACATAATTGGAGTCATTTATCAAACTGGTGTAAAGTAGAACTGGATTTCCAAAAGAGCTGTCAAATATGAAAGGTGGAATCTGATTGGATGCTATGGGCAACTAAGCCAGTTCTACTTTACACCAGTTTGATAAATTACCCCAAATGTTCCTATAGTGTCCACAGCAGCTATAATGTCCACTAGAGTGCCCCCAGTAATAATACCACCCTCTATTGTGCTCCAGGCAATAATCCCTGTATAGTGTCCCCAAAAATAATAGAATTGCCCCTACAGTGCCTCCCCAATAGCAACACCCCCATATAATAATTTCCACCACACTGCCCCTACATAGTAATTCCCCCATAGTAATTTGCCCCCACACAGTAATTTCCCCTACATAGTAATTTGCCCCACACTGCCCCTACATAGTGATTTGCCCCCACATAGTAATTTGCCCCACATAGTAATTTCCACCACACTGCCCCCACATAGAAATTACCCCCACACAATACTTTCCCCCACACTGCCCCCACATAGTAATTTGCCCCTACATAGTAATTTGCCCCCACATAGTAATTTCCACCACACTGCCCCCACATAGAAATTACCCCACACTGCCCCCACATAGCAATTACCCCACACTGCCCCTACACAATAATTACCCCACACTGCCCCCACACAATAGTTTCCCCACATAGTAATTTGTCCCCACATAGCAATTTCCCCACACTGCCCCCCACATAGAAATAACCCCACACTGCCCCACATAGCAATTTCCCCCACACTGCCCCCACATAGTAATTTGCCCCCACACTGCCCCATATAGTAATTTTCCCCCACATAGTAGTCCGGCTCCCATAATAATTTGCCCCCACATAGTAGTCCCTCCCATAATAATTTAGCCCCACACAGCCCCCACATTCCCCCTCCCATGTACTCGAGGTCCCTTGAATATGTCCTCCTCTGTGTGTCGTCTCCCACATGTCCCCCAAAGTAGGCACATAAAATAAAAAAATAAAAATTGGAAAAAAAAATGAAAAGCTAAATACTCACCGTCCAGGGCCAGGCACTTGATCGCAGACGAAGGCGGGATGAGGCAGGCGTGCACACATCAATGTGCTGTGTCCCGACACAGGCGCGTGATGATGTCATCACGCACGCGCGCGCCGGGATTTCACTACCGCATAGGCCTCAGGCCTACTAGGCATGAAGCCTATGGCGGTGATAGGCGACGGGACAGGGAGCTATGTGCTCCCGTGCCCCGTCGCAGTATGTGGGCGTTCGGGTCGGTGCTGGGCCCGGGGCTGCCGACCCGAACGTCCCTATTGTAATCCGCCACTGGCTACCATCAGTCCTGTGTCATGCCAACCGTAAAGCATCCTGAGACCATTCATGTGTGGGGTTGCTTCTCATCCAATGGAGTGGGCTCACTCACAATTTTGCCCAAAAACACAGCCATGAATAAAGAATGGTACCAAAACACCCTCCAACAGCAACTTCTTCCAACAATCCAACAACAGTTTGGTGAAGAACAATGCATTTTCCAGCACGATGGAGCACCGTGCCATAAGGCAAAAGTGATAACTAAGTGGCTCGGGGACCAAAACGTTGACATTTTGGGTCCATGGCCTGGAAACTCCCCAGATCTTAATCCCATTGAGAACTTGTGGTCAATCCTCAAGAGGTGGGTGGACAAACAAAAACCCACTAATTCTGACAAACTCCAAGAAGTGATTATGAAAGAATGGGTTGCTATCAGTCAGGAATTGGCCCAGAAGTTGATTGAGAGCATGCCCAGTCGAATTGCAGAGGTCCTGAAAAAGAAGGGCCAACACTGCAAATACTGACTCTTTGCATAAATGTCATGTAATTGTCGATAAAAGCCTTTGAAACGTATGAAGTGCGTGTAATTATATTTCACTACATCACAGAAACAACTGAAACAAAGATCTAAAAGCAGTTTAGCAGCAAACTTTGTGAAAACTAATATTTGTGTCATTCTCAAAACTTTTGGCCACGACTGTATAAAATGACTTATTACCTCTGAGAGGGAAAACAGTGCCAAAGACACCCTAGTCAGCAAAAGAAGTCACATGATACCTCACTCTCATAAGAAACAGTATCTGAAGCTGATAGGAACCAGACTGAATCCAGAGATTAGCAGAGCAGCAGATGGATAAAGCAAAGTATTTAAGTTTACCTGCCAGTTTACCCTTAGCCTGCAGGAGCCAAGAGAAAGATCAAGTATTTTTTGGATGACACAATTTTATTGCAAGTTTTTTCAAGTAAAACCGTTGAACATTACCAAGTCTGGACTCTACTTACTCCACCAACTACAACTCCTTTGTTGCTACCGAGCCTAACCCTGGGGAGTGACAGTATCCAGGTAGGAGCAGAGCCATCCCAGCGTGTACTTTCTATAATACTGATGTCTTCTTTATGGCTCCTGGGCCCAGTAGTGACTGCTACCTCTGCACCCCCTATAGCTACACCGTTTTGTAAACCCCTTTCCAGTGTAATTATGTAGTTCATTTTTGCTATAAGTTCAGAGATACATGGGGGACTCACTAGCAACTTTTTTCCCCGCTGCAGGATACCTTCTGCTAAGTTTTCATTGTCAAGGATAACCTACAAACAAGTTTGGGGATATAATACTTATTTTCAAAAGGCACCTAGAGCTGTGCATTCCCATAATATATGTGACAGGTATGCACTCTATGTCCCTGTTATAGGGTACAGTATTAATAATTAATTTTAGTGTCTAATATTAACCATTAATATTTATAGCCTATATTAACATCCAATATTAAAGGGTTTCTGTCACCAGATTTAACCCTATTAAGGGTACTTTCACACTTGCGTTTTTCTTTTCCGGCATAGAGCTCCGTCCTAGGGGCTCTATACCGGAAAAGAACTGATCAGTTTTATCCTCATGCATTCTGAATGGAGAGCATTCCGTTGAGGATGCATCAGGAGGTCTTCAGTTCAGTCTTTTTGACTGATTAGGCAATGCTACGGTTTTATCTCCGGCCCAAAAAACTGAAGACTTGCCTGAATGCCGGATCCGGCATTTTTTTTCCATAGGAATGTATTAGTGTATTCAAAATACCGGAATGCCGGCAGCTGGCAGCCTGTGAGAGTCTTTCCCTCACCACCAAATGCTGAACGGCGCGAGATTTCACCAGAGCACACGGCTGGCAGACAGATGCGAGCGCTGCCTGACTCTCTCAATCAGGACTTGGGGGGAGGCGACAAAGGTGGGAGAACGGACCCTCTAGGGGCAGGAACAACGCCCCCTGCTCCTAGTGGCTAATTAGCATATTATCAAAGTTAGATTTCTGGTGTAATGGGGGCATAGATAAAAGTAGGAATAGGCTAGTTAGGTTTAGCTGACATTAGCACATCGCTAATGTCAGCTAGCTTAATAGGGTTAAATCTGGTGACAGAATCCCTTCAATATCTCCTTGCTGGCTCGCCAATGTTATAGGATACATGGGCAGTTACTAATATTTGTAAAATTTTCCTACTTCCTTGATTCACAACACATAGGGGGGTCATTTTCTTTCAGATATATACCAGGCATAACCTTTGCGCCGCAATCTGCGACTTTTCCCCGCTCATGCCTGGTCTAAAAAAGGGGTCGGGCTTGTTTTACGCGTAGAAAATGTTCTATATCTACGCCAGCTCCCAGCTAGACTGGTGGTGGATGCGCCGAAGTTATGTAGAGGCCAGCGCCTCTACATAACTTCAGCGGATCCAATGCCAGCACAGAGGCTATTAAGTCCGGTGTCTAAAATAGGAGAAGTACTACCTGAGCTTGTTCTAAACACTTTACAAGATGATCACAGTTGTGCAAAACTCTCAAAAATGGCATCCCAGGCTACAAAGCATTCCCACACATAGCAAGAAAGTGTGGTAAACAACAGAAACTACAGTTTCTGACTGAGGAATGCAGATCATTAAACGGTCAGACAAACCGTTATGTAGGTGTGAAAATTTATGTTAACTGTTAAACCTTCCACAAGCAGCAAAGTCTATAACCATTTACAGCAAATATCTTGCTAGCACACACAGCCTTGTGATCCTGGACAGTCTATAAATGTCTTGGAAATTTATATTTCTCCTGAAGCTAAACTAGCATATGCCCTGAATGACTATCAGAGTTAAACCTAAAAAGGCTGATTCAATTATGAGTAGAAAGCTAATTCCCTCTGCTGAGACAGGATGTAATTAACTAAACACTGCCACCTACAGACAGATTTTGGAAATACAAATAAAGCATAATACAAAGCTTGAGCAGATTAAATAACATCAAATAAAAAACTATTTGCAAGTACTCTACACAGCTCCTGTCCCCCACCTCACAACTGCAATCCCTCTTCCTTAGGGTTTCCAGTAGGAAGGTGAAAGGATACGCAGCCAAGCTGCTCTTGTCCAGGGGAGATTCAGGTGGCACATGACGCAGGTATGGGCTATCCTGCTCACTTCAGAACCTCCCCTCCCCAATTGGATTGAATTGGCCACAGCAGCCGTTTTATTAAATGCTTATTTAAAATTTCCTTGAAAAATATAATAACCAAGCCATATGCCACAGCATATGCCAACACCCCGCAACATATGTATAACATATATGAACATACTAACAACGAGGGAGGTCCTCGAAGCCCCAAATGAATTATTATTAAATAATAACGCATGTGCTTGAGCCCTTAAAGGATAACTCGTATTTTTTTTTTTGGGAGTATTGGATTGTGGTGATTAATATCACCTTGGTGGCCCTATTTAAACTTTTCACTGTGTATTCAATTACCCCTTAATTCCACATTTTTGTTCCCTGTACTGCCTACTTTTACCTGTGCTTAAAATTGGGTTGCAAGGCATGGTCCGTCTATCTGTTGATAGACGGAGCACGCAGCGTGCAGGGTCAGATTACTGACAGCCAGGGACTGTAAGTAAATGATTAAAGCCAGTTCCTCCCCAGCAGCTGATAACAGTGCCTGAGCTGTGTGCACTTCTCCCTGCGCTTGGCAGACGCTCCCTCACTCAGCAGAGCTGGAGAATGCAGAGTTGAAGCAGCGCAGACCAGGGAAGGGAGATCTGCCATCTGCTCAGTGTATAAATGAAGGCAACATGTGGTAAAAGGACCCCTTTGTGCTGCAGGAGATTAACCTTTTAGGGGGGAGAGCTCTGGTTACTGACACTTTTGGGGGGCTATTGTTACTGGCTAGTGAGGGCAGGCGGGATTATCCTCAGGGTGAGGGCAGTGGCGGCCATCTTAACTGAATAGTGAAATTGCAGTTTTATGCAGACTGGTTGCTGAATCTTATTAAATATGGGGTAATCAGTCTAATAGTAACTGATTCTGGAATATCATGTTATTAGTAACTACATATATGAAAATTTAAATTAGGGTCTAAATGTGACAGTTATTCTTTAAGCATGTGTGCCCCTCCAAATACCTAAGGCAGTGTTAGGGCAAAAACCCCATTGCCGGATGAGAAGTGGACTCCGAATTAGAAGTTATGGATATCCATAGAGAAAAACCAACACAGGCATAGGTCTGTGTATCAAGTGTTTCTAAACTTTATTGAAAGAAAGCAGAGGTTATAAGGCAAATTTCTAGATCATTTCCACCTGAAGACATAGTTAAACATTTACATCATTAACTCATTAAAAACAGAATCTGAAATGAGCATCTCTTGGCTATACGCCTAGACCGTCTTTTTAATCTTAACTGTGGGTGCTAGCCACATGGTAGTACTCCTGACGCTTGTTAAGATTCCTTTCTAATGAGCGTTGGTGGGGGCAAGGAGTGACCTTGAAGTTACAGTAACTTTCCACAAGAAGCTCACAGTTCATTAATGTAAAATGGCAGTATGAAATACAAACATGGAGGCTGAGGACACAACATGGAGTCTTAACCCTCACAATTCCCCCATTTTGAGATATTCACTCACCACAGGTGTCAGATACACATACTTCAGCCAGACATTCCCCTTGCTGCTGGTTTCCCACATTTTGCATATCTGCACCTGTGCGAGGGGTCATCTCGACATGTCTCATAGTCTTTTCTACCTTTTTTCTTGTTACACACTCTGCTCAAGCACATCAACGTGAGCTTAATTACAATGTAAATGAGTGAAACCATCAACAAAATTTGTATTATTCCCTGTACTATACCCATAAGCCACCCACCAACATTTTTAAACCAGTTTGCTGAATTCAAGAAAGAGAAGGTACCTGACTACCATTTATCTCTCATTTCTTTAATCTTTTCGATACCTGCTCTTACTTGAAGGTTACCTTGTGGATCTATATAATGACAACAAGCAGATCCTATTATTTGACACATTAGCAGTATTATAGTCTAAAACTAGAGTATGCTGTTTAGTAACTATGATTAACTGAGATTGTACACCAATAGTTTGGTTTACAAGGCCCGACACATCCCATATTTGGTCATCTAGGTAGTCAGTGGAGTTAAACTTAAAACTTTCATTTTCTGGTCTTCAGATAGATTAGGCTACTTTCACACTTGCGTTCGGAGCGGATCCGTCTGGTGTCTGCACAGACGGATCCGCTCCTATAATGCAAACGATGGAATCCGTTCAGAACGGATCCGTCTGCATTATCTTTCAGAAAAAATTATAAGTCTGAAAATTAGTCAGACGGATCCGTCCAGACTTTGCATTGAAAGTCAATGGTGGACGGGTGTCTGCCTGCTGCGTTCGGGTGTCTGCCTGCTGAGCAGAACGGAGGTCAAACGGTGCCAGACTGAGGCATTCTGAGCGGATCCGCATCCACTCAGAATGCATTGGGGCCGTACGGATCCGTTCGGGGCCGCTTGTGAGAGCCTTCAAATGGAACTCACAAGCGGAACCCCGAACGCTAGTGTGAAAGTAGCCTAAGAAGTCTCTACAATTTATGTCAGCAAGTTCTAAGCACGGTAGCGGAATCGCTAAATAAGGCATAATCTTTGAACTCACAGGACTGTGAGTACAGATCCAACAGTTTTTATATTTGTCCACATCTGTCATATTTTTTTTTTTTTAACATGACCTGATGATGCCTAATAAGGGCATTGTCCCAGTAACTTTTTAGTATCACATGTAGAGCTTGAATGCTCAGACGGAATAGTAGCAGTGCAAGGATCTCCTAAGGGTTGGGCACCTTTTTTGCAATGTGAGGCGTGAATCCAGTTAGGCTTTCCTTGCACCTTTATAGAGGTTGCAGTTTTCAACAGGACTTGAAAGGGACCATCAAATCTGGGCTCAAAGGTTTTCCTCACGTGCCTCTTTATCACCACCCAATCTCCAGGCTCAAGACTGTGTGTGTGCCTTCTACTGAGTCAGGGTCTGGAATGGAAGCAAATACTTGTTTATGAGTGTTATCTAACCTTTCAGTAAGGGTCTACCTGTCATGGCTTTCAGAATTTTCAGTTTTATTGTCCCGTTCAAGTGTTCGACACGGCCGCTGTTTTGTTGGTGGTACGCCATATGGAAGGCTTGTGTCACCCCTAAGGCTTGCATAACCTCTCTCATCACTTCACCTGTAAAGTGGGAACCTCTATCTGATAACTCAATAACTTCAGGAACACCATACCTGCATATCAGTTCACTGACCAGTTTCTTTGCGGTGTTGTTTGCATTTGCCTTAGACATGGGATAAGCTTCCGGCCACCCTGAAAAGAGAACAACACACACAAGAACAAACTCATATACTACCTTAGGCAGTTGTATATAGTCTATCTGCAGTCTCTGGAACTGGTAAAATGGCCTAGGAGTGTGCTTGCTTGGAGTCTTCACCACTTGGCCAGGGTTGTTCAATGCACAGACCATACATCCTTGTACAAATTGAGCTGCTACTGCAGAAAACCCTGGAGCAATCCACCCTTTATTTACCACACTTACCATGGCACCTTTCGACAATTGTGTAGGCCCATGGGCCTCCTGAGCCATAGCTGGGTACAGAGGGTGTGGTAGACAAATTCTGTCTTTGTTTCCCCATAGTCCTTGGTCATCTGGCCCAGTCCCTTGTTTAGTCCATAGTTCTTTTTCTTCAGGTGGGGCCTGCTCAGACAATTTGATCAGAGTGTCTTTGGATATATTCACAGGTTTTAACCCCTTAAGGACCCTGACATTTTTCACCTTAAGGACCAGGCCATTTTTAGCAAATTTGACATGTGTCACTTTATGTGGTGATAACTTTAAAACGCTTTTACTTATCCAGGCCATTCTGAGATTGTTTTCTCGTCACATATTGTACTTCATGGCAGTGGTAAAATTGAGTCCAAAAAAATTTTTTGCAAAGGCTGGTGTCAGTCAGTTCGTGTAGGCGTGTGCACACTTACTGCCCCACCATGTCGCATGTCCCCATGATGTTCACAATCCAATTTGATATCAACTTTCGATGTTCTTTTATGGGCCTACCATGGTGATTACGGGTGGCGGGGAATCAGGGTTCCAGGCCAGAGAGGGAGCGTGAGAAAGATAGACCACATCCAAGGGAGGATTCATTTTTTCAAATTTAAAATTATAGAGTTGAAATATGGGAGAAATTATTAAAGCATAAAAGTGGGACAACTTTTCAAAGTTTAAGCATTGAATGAAAGGATGTGGCGCGCATTAATTACTGAATTATTTATTAAATTTTATTCCCTGTCACCTATGCATAGCAGGCGTTTATTCATGTCTAAAATTGTATAATGTCAACCCAAGAATGTAACAGAAAAATTATTGAAATTTATTAAGCTGTCAACTAGGTAGAGGAGGGGTATATTACACCCAAAAATTGGTGAATGTCACCAAAAATCGTAACTGACAATTTTTTTTTTTAACCTGTGTACTAGGTATAGGAGTGCTACATCACACCCGAAAATTGCTGAATTTCACCGGAAAATGTAAGTGACAATTTTTTTTCTTTTTTTTTACCGGTCTACTAGGTATAGCAGTGGTACTATACACACCAAAATTGGTGAATTTCACCCGAAAAATGTAAATGACAATTATTTTTTTTTAACCGGCCTACTAGGTATAGCAGTGGTATACTATACACCCAAAAATTGGTGAATTTCACCCAAAAATGTAAATTACTTTTTTATTTATTTTTTAAACCTGTCTTACTTGGTATAGCAGTGGTACTATACACCCAAAAATTGCTAAATTTCACCAGAAAATGTAACTGACAAAGTAGTGAAATGATATAAAATGAAATACGTACAAATAAAATAAAAAATATTTGATTTATGAGGTGGAGTTCCATATGGAGTAGGAGTTTGAGGAGGCAGTGGACATAGTGGTGTAGGTGGAAGCGGCGGTTGATGAGGACGAGATAGCCAACACAGGTTTTTGGTTTAAATTTTTTTTTTTATTATTATTAGGGTACACTCTAAAAGAGTGTGAAATATCCTAAATACAAGAATGAGCAATTGAGCTGCAGTATAACAATGGCTGGTTAGTGCCGGTATACATGTATATTCTGCACAAGGTACGGACAAGTCCTGAGGGATCCATGCCTGGTTCATTTTAGTGAACGTGAGCTGGTCCACATTGGCTGTGGACAGGCGGCTGTGCTTGTCTGTGATGACGCCCCCTGCCGTGCTAAACACACGTTCAGAGAGTACACTGGCTGCTGGGCTACAAGGCGTAAAGGGCAAGCTCAGGCCATGTGCCCAATTTGGAGATCCAGAAGTTGAAGGGGGCAGACCTGTCATTCAGTACGTGTAGGCGTGTGCACACATACTGCTCCACCATGTTGGTGAAATGCTGCCTCCTGCTAAGACGTTCCATATCAGCTGGTGGTGCTGGTTGTTGTGGCGTGCTGACAAAGCTTTTCCACATTTCGGCCATGCTAACCCTGCCTTCTGAGGTGTTGGCGGTGCCCCAGCTGCGTTGGCGACCTCTTCCTTGTCCTCTGCCTTCGCCTTGTGCTTCCACTGTGCCCCCGCTGTCAGGTGGGAATGCCACCAGCAGCGCGTCTACCAGCGTGCGCTTGTACTCGCGCATCTTACGATCATGCTCCAGTGAGGGAATTAAGGACTGTACTGTCACGAGGGTGTCAAGAGCCACGTCTGACTCCGTTATACCCGGGGTCAGGAAGTCGCAGCGGGTGGCTGCGCGTTCGATGTACAAAGACAGTGCTGTTTTGTAATGGTAGCTTTCTGGGTTTGCCTTGCAATCCTTTTTGGCTCACTCAGGGATCCATAGCTTCTCCTCCTCAGCTGTTTCTTGTCCAGCAATCCCAACCTCCTTATATTCCCATCTCCCACTTCTCTGGTTGCCAGATATAGAGCTTCCTGCCTGGACTTCTATACTGACCCACTGGAGCTGTGTAGCTGTGTTCCCTGGTTGTTGTTCCAGAGCGTTACCCTCCGGATCCCTGTTGGGCCTTGGTGGTCTGCTGTTGTCGCCCACCTGGGATTATATGTTTGTCTGTATTGTCTGTCCTCTCCTTGGTGTTTTCCTCTTAGTGTCAGTGGTGCGGACTAGTGATCCCACCGCCCCGTTCACTACACAGGGCTCATCTTTGGGAAAGCCAGGGTTTAGGCACGTGATCGGTGTACGGGTGAGGAACCAGTCTAGGGACCTCAGGGCAGTCAGGTGCCAGCCGCAAGGTGAGTCAGGGGTCACCACCTTTCCCTCTCCCTTGGACAGGGCCTTCCCATTTCCCTCCCTTTGCGTGACGCCGGTCATTACAGGTGCGTTGTCCTTGTAATGGGGATCCAGCAGCATGGCCACCCAGTAATCAGCACAAGTTAGAATGTGGGCAACTCAGCGGTCGTTGCGGGGACACTGCAGCATGTAATTGCTCATGTGTGCCTGGCTGCCCAGAGGCAACGAAAAGCTGTCCTCTGTGGGAGGTGTATTGACTGTGTCCTCTGTATCCCCCCATCCACGCACCAGTAATGTCCATGAGCTGGTCTGGGTGCCACCCTGCTGTGAACATGGTTCCTCCTCCTCCATCTCCTCCAGAACTGTGCCCTGGCTGGACAATTGTGTACCTTGGGTTTGTGGGTGCAGGAACCCACCCTCGGAGACACTTGGGAATGACTGGCCGGAAACCCTACGAAATGATCCCTCTTCCTCCTCCTGTGCCATATCCTCTTCTATCATCGCCAGGAGCGTTTTTTCAGGAGGCATAGAAGTGGGATAGTAACGCTGAGAATGGCATTATCGGCATTGGCCATGTTGGTGGAGTACTCAAAACAGCGCAACAAGGAACACAGGTCTCGCATGGAGGCCCAGTCATTGGTGGTTAAGTGGTGCTGTTCCGCCGAGCGACTCACCAGTGCGTGCTGCACCTGAAACTCCACTATCGCCTGCTGCTGCTCGCACAGTCTGGCCAGCATGTGCATGGTGAAGTTTCACCTTGTGGGCACGTCGCATATGAGCGGGAAGACCGAAGTTACGCTGCAGAGCTGACAGGCGAGCAGCAGCAGGGTGAGAACGCCGAAAGAGCGCACAGACGGCCCACACTTTATGCAGCAGCTCTGACATATCGGGGTAATTTTTAAGGAATCTCTGCACCACCAAATTCAGCACATGCGCCAGGCAAGGGATGTGCGTCAAACCGGCTAGTCCCAGAGCTGCTACGAGATTTCGCCGATTATCGCACACCACCAGGCCGGGCCTGAGGCTGACTGGCACAAACTACTCATCGGTCTGTTGTTCAAGACCCATCCACAGCTCCTGCGCGGTGTGGGGTTTGTCCCCCAAACAGATAATTTTTAAAACTGCCTGCTGTCGTTTACCCCTGGCTGTGCTGAAGTTGGTGGTGAAGGTGTTACGCTGACCGGATGAGGAGCTGGAAGAGGATGAGGAATCAGAGTAGGAAAAGGAAGCAACAGGAGGCAAACTGCAAGCGCCCTGCAATCCTCGGTGGTGGAAGGACATGCGCCAAACTGCTATCCGCCTCAGGCCCAGCCGCCAATGCATTTACCCAGTGTGCTGTTATAGAGATATAACGGCCCTGACCGTGCTTACTGGTCCACGTATCCGTAGTCAGGTGCACCTTGCCACAGATGGCGTTGCGCAGTGCACACCTGATTTTGTCCCCTACTTGGTTGTGCAGGGAAGGGATGGCTCGCCTTGAAAAGTAGTGGCGGCTGGGCACGACGTACTGTGGGACAGCCACCGCCATAAAGCCTTTAAAACTATCCGTCTCCACCAGACGGAATGACAGCATTTCAAAGGCCAGTAATTTAGAAATGTGGCATTCAGGGCTAGGGATCGCGAGTGGGTAGGGGGGTACTTCCTCTTCCTCTCCAGCGTTTGGGAGATGGAGACCTGAATGCTTCCGTGGGACATTGTGGAGATGCTTGGTGACCCAGGTGTTGGTGTTGCTGGCAGATCCTCTGTTTGCGGGGTGGCAGGTGGCACTGTCACTCCAGAGGTGGATGAAGAGGCCGAGACTGCAGCAGAGGAGGAAGCAGGAGGAGCCAGAGACCTTTCTTGGTTTTTGAGGTGTCTACTATACTGCAGCTCGTGCTTTGCACTTAAATGCCTGGTCATGCAGGTTGTGCTCAGGTTGAGAACGTTTATGCCTCGCTTCAGGCTCTGATTGCACAGCGTGTAAACCACTCATGTCTGCCACGCCAGGGAACTCCTTGGAGCTGGCTTTGGTGTGCTTGGTCCCTTGCTGTCAGGAGGCATACTGTCTAGAGGACAGCCACTCCGCTTTTGCACCCTGCTCCCTCTTCTGCTGTGCTGGTGGCTCTGTGCACCACCGTCTCTTCCTCCGAACTGCATAGGTCACTCGCATGAGCTTGATTCCATGTGGGGTCGAGGACCTCATCGTCCTCCACATCATCTTCCACCCAGTATTTACCCCTGCTTTCCTTGTCGATCTGCACACTTTCGAAAGCCCCAGCAGTTGGCACCTGTGTTTCGTCATCATCCGAGACGTGCTGCGATGGTCTTTCCATGTACTCATCTTCAAAGATAAGTGGTTGGGCATCGGTGCACTCAATCTCTTCGACTTCTGGGGCAGGGCTAGGTGAATGGCCCTGGGAAACCCTGCTAACAGAGTCATCAAAAAGCAGAAGAGACTGCTGCATGACTTGGGGCTCAGACTGCTTTACTGATTTGCAAGGAGGTGAGGTGAAAGACTGATGGACATTGGCTGCAGGTGCCAACTGTGGTCTTTAAGCAGGAGACTGGGTGGGAGACAATGTGAAGGAACTGGATCCACTGTCAGCAACCCAATCTACTATTGCCTGTACTTGTTCAGGCCTCACCATTCGTATAGCAGCTTTAGGCCCGACCATATACCGCTGCAGGTTTTGTCGCCTACTCGCACCTAAGGAAGGGGTTTCACTTGTGCGTGTAGCTGGCACAGATTGACCACATCCTCTCCCTGCAACAGGAGCTCCACCAGCAGCACCACGACCTGGGCTACATTCCTTATTTGACGCTCTCCCCATATTTCTCAAATTTAGGATCTTGCCCTAAATGGGTGTTTAATTAATAGTAGAACAGAACGACAGTATGTAAAAGGTGTATCTCACACGGCCTGAACCAGACTAGGCTTCAATAAAATATTTTTTTGCCCAAAATGGCTGTATTTCAAATGCCTGAATCAAACCCCTGTCTGTAGAGGGTGTATCTCACACGGTCTGAACCAGTGTAAGCCTGAATTAAATATTTCTTTGCCCAACAAGGCTGTATTTCAAATGGCTGTATTTCAAATGCCTGAATCAAACACCTGTATGTAGAGGGTGTATCTCACGGAGCCTGAACCAGTGTAAGCCGAAATTAAATATTTCTTTCCCCAAAATGGCTGTATTTCAAAAGGCTGTATTTCAAATGCCTGAATCAAACCCCTGTATGTAGAGGGTGTATCTCACACGGTCTGAACCAGTGTAGGCCTGAATTAAATATTTCTTTGCCCAAAATGGCAGTATTTCAAATGGTTGTATTTCAAATGCCTGAATCAAACCCCTGTTTGTAGAGGGTGTATCTCACATGGTCTGAACCAGTGTAGGCCTGAATTAAATATTTCTTTGCCCAAAATGGCAGTATTTCAAATGGTTGTATTTCAAATGCCTGAATCAAACCCCTGTATGTAGAGGGTGTATCTCACACGGTCTGAACCAGTGTAGGCCTGAATTAAATATTTCTTTGCCCAAAATGGCTGTATTTCAAATGCCTGAATCAAACCCCTGTATGTAGAGGGTGTATCTCACACGGTCTGAACCAGTGTAGGCCTGAATTAAATATTTATTTGCCCAAAATGGCTGTATTTCAAATGCCTGAATCAAACCCCTGTATGTAGATGGTGTATCTCACAGGGCCTGAACCAGTGTAGGCCTGAATTAAATATTTATTTGCCCAAAATGGCTGTATTTCAAAAGGCTGTATTTCAAATGCCTGAATCAAACCCCTGTATGTAGAGGGTGTATCTCACAGGGCCTGAATCAGTGTAGGCCTGAATTAAATATTTCTTTGCCCAAAATGGCTGTATTTCAAATGGCTGTATTTCAAATCCCTGAATCAAACCCCTGTATGTAGAGGGTGTATCTCACACGGTCTGAACCAGTGTAGGCCTGAATTAAATATTTCTTTGCCCAAAATGGCAGTATTTCAAATGGTTGTATTTCAAATGCCTGAATCAAACCCCTGTTTGTAGAGGGTGTATCTCACATGGTCTGAACCAGTGTAGGCCTGAATTAAATATTTCTTTGCCCAAAATGGCTGTATTTCAAATGGCTTTATTTCAAATGCCTGAATCAAACCCCTGTATGTAGAGGGTGTATCTCACAGAGCCTGAAACAGTGTAGGCCTGAATTCAATATTCGTGCACCAAATGGCGGTATTTCAAATCTCTGAATCTAACCTAAATGTATTAAGGGTGTATCTCACAATGACATTTGCCTCAAAGGCTGCCAACTAATTTTTTTGGCCCAAACGAGTGTTTGTTTAACAACTGAATTTGACAGCAGTATATAAGCCTGTAATTTCACACGTGCTGATGCTGCAAGGCCTGAAAATTGTGTTTTTTGGCAAAAAAGTGTGTTTTTAAAACCCCAGAAAATGATGGGTGTATTTCTAGCTTAAATTGCACACTGACTAATCCAGATGTTGTAGATTGCCAAAAAAGTGTTTTTTTTGGTAACAGAATATGAAAGCTGTATATATTAAACTTGAATTTAACGCTTGCAGATCAGGAAAATACAGTTTTGTGACACAAAAGTGTGTTTTTAAAACCCCAGAAAATGATGGGTGTATTTCTAGCTTAAATTGCACACTGACTAATCCAGATGTTGTAGTTTGCCAAAAAAATGCTGATTTGCAATGTCCCAAACGCTCAGATGCAGTGCTGGTGCACTGAGCTTGCATAAAATGGCCGCCGCCGCTCACCTAACTAACAGAATTATAAAAGTTTTTTTTTTTGGTCAATGGGCTCAGGGCAGGGTAAAACGATTGTGCCCTGCACCCACACAACTATTTGTCTGTAGATCTCTGTTAGATTCTCTCCTATGCTCTCCCTGAAATCACAAGTCCAGCAGCATCCTCTCCCTACACTTGTAACAGCAGAGTGACGTGCAGCGCTACGTGACTCAAGCTTATATAGAGCCTGGGTCACATGCTGCTCTGGCCAATCACAGCCATGCCATTAGTAAGCATGGCTGTGATGGCTTCTAAGGTCAGACAGTTAACGCCTTGTTGATTGGCTGCTCTGCAGCCTTTCAAAAAGCGCCAAGAAAGCGCCGAACACCAAACCCGAACTTTTACTGAAATGTTCGGGTTCGGGTCCGGGGTCCAAAAATCCTAAAGTTCTGTACGAACCCAAACTTTACAGTTCGGGTTCGCTCAACCCTAATAATAACATGAAATAATATTGTTTAGATAGTAAAAGTATTTATTTAGTATATCATGCATTAATAAATACAACAATAGTCATTGAAACACAAATTATTAAAGAAAGTAAGTGATTTGATCAAATCCCTTAACTGTTTTAGTGAAAAGTTTAATATTTTTGATAATATAATAATAATATGAAATAATATTGTAAGAAATAGGTACTTAAGCTGATATTTTTAAAAACAAAAAAGATATTTTTAGTGAAATTTTAAACATTTTTAGTGAATTTTATTAATAAATAATTATGTTCATTCATTTTTATTAAAACACGTTGATTTGTGGCATCTCGAGTTACAAAGTACGTAACTTTTTTTACAGGCACATCTTTTTATTTTACATTGTATTTTGGATTGTTCACAAGAACACTTCTTAAATCCTTGACCTCCAAATAAGGATAATTTTCCTGCAATCTCACGCAGACTTAGGTTAGTTCGGGGAACTGTTTCGGTAAATGTTGTAGTAGCTATTTGAAGAGCGTCTCTAGGTAGCCAATCTTTTATAACTCCAACCAATTTGGTATAAATATTTTTTTTTAATGTAATATGATCCCCACAATGTTATTTCCATCTAATGGGCCTCTATCTACCTTAGGTACATATACCAATCCACTAACACGTCGTTAAATTTCTTCAAAGAAACTTCTTTAATTTTTTCAGCTGATCTTTTCAGGTGTTTTGCAGCATTTTCCCTTTGATCTTTAATGCGCTCTTCTTTTTGGCATAAATAGCATAGAATTTTCAATCCATATCCTTCTCCTACTGTATCCCCACATATTGCGTGCACCGGATTTTTACAAATGTCACATGAATGGGCTCCAGTAGATTCCATTCCACAAACAATACAACATGCTTTACTGTCGCTGATAGCTGCTTTCCCTTAGGGATTTGATCAAATCTCCATTTTTATCATTTCCCTGCAACATATACACACACACAACCAACCTACGGATAATAGCTGAAATGACTAGTAATTAAATATTAAAGGAGAGCCTGATGCCCTCGTCCACACCATGATCATAGGTGATTGTACAGGCGCAGCTATGACGTGCCTGTATGTAATAATGCAGCATAAAAGAGTGGTGCTGCTAACGGTATGGTGGGAGGTCTAGGTTGTGTGAAGAGCCTAGGGCCCATGGTACACTTAATCCTCCCTTATATTAACATTTCAGTTGTGGTTTCATAGTGCAGTATTGATTGTGAAGTCATTTACTGTATATTATCTCCGTCTGTCATGCTTTTTCCAATATCTTAGCAGTACACAATGTGAAATAATTAGATTCTGTGAAGTGTCTGTATCATTTGTGTGGGCTTATGTGTTAGTCTGTTAATAAAAATTCATCTATATGGTGTGATTTAAGAGAGCGTTGTCTTCCACCCACATGTACGGTAATTCAGATGTAAATCCCTATTCTTCATCACAGATGCATGCAACTTGCTCAATAATCTGGTGAAATATTGAAGGAGGGATATTATGTTTGCTATCTTGGTGTAAGTCTTTATTTAAATGTCATGTCCCTGTCTGTGACAAGACGGCCAGTGGTTCATCCGTGAAGATATCTGCGAAGGGTCCTTTGGTCAATGTGTCCATTTTCCACCCTCATATGTGATCCGTATTCCACCTGCACTACTACGAGGAAAAGGGATTTCCATTTCATCTCCTACAAATGGTCAGTGAAAACCAGCCGTGTTCCATCAGTGGTTTTCACAGACCCATAGACTTCAGTGGACAAGTTGGTTCCACAATGTAGCGCTAATTTCCTGATGTGTGAAGAAACACCTTAAAGTCAATGGATCCGTGTGCTGTCCATGGACAACACCGACAGCACAGATCCATGATTCTATGATGTGTGAATAAGCCCTTGAACATATATAGTATAAATGTAGTATAAAGTATACAGTACAGTAGTAACCTTGCAGTATAATTTTATATACATTTTCTACAACTGCTCAATAAACCAACACTCATCAAATCCTATTGATTCAAGATTAAAGCAATTTTATTGTACTACCTGGAGGAAGGGCTCAGGACGCAAGTGTAGCTCCTATCTATCCTGCTTAACCCGTTGGGGAAAATGTATCAATCCTGTAGATGGCTTAAAAGGTTTATCCTCTGGATAGGTCATCAATATCAGATTGGCTGGGGGTCCCATCAGCTGTTAGAAGAGACCGGACACTCCTAGACCATGTGATGTCACTGTATGTTGGTTACATGGCTTAGTTGTAGCTCACCCAAGTCAATGAAGCTGAGCTGCAATACCAAGCAAAGCTTCTATACTACAGTATGTACAACACGGTGCTCGCTCCCAAGAGGTCTCCGTACTCAACAGAGCTATGGTGAGTGTCGCAACTTTCCGAAACAACTTTGACCCCTGCCTTTATGATATTGATGATCTATCCTGCCAGAAAACTATAGAGCTACTGGGTGAGCTACAAACTCTGTTTGTTTGGACATTTACAAAGATTTTTTAAAAGTTCAGCTGAAGAAAGCGTATTGATTGTTTTATTGTCTCATAGACTTTGTTTTGCTGTTGTTTAATAAACCGCTAACGCTGACCCGATCACAAAAAAAAAAATATATATATATATATATTTTATTATATACCCACTGCTCAAAAAAATAAAGGGAACACTAAAATACCACATCCTAGATCTCAATGAATGAAATATTCCAGTTGCAAATCTTTATTTATTACATAGTCGAATGTGTTGAGAATAGTGTTGGTCGAGCACCAAAGTGCTCGGGTGCTCGAGTAGAACACCTCAGGATGCTCGGGTGCTCTACCGAGCACCCGAGCACAATGGAAGTAAAGAGGAGAACCCGAGCATTAAGCTAGGCACCCCCTGCTCTGAAGAGGGGAGGGTGTCTGGTTCATAGTAAAAAGTCAGAAATTAATGGAAACACCACTGAAATGGTTCGGGAACAGCATGGGGAGGATGTCTGGATGCCTCTTGGATCCCAGGTTGCTGCTGGGAACGATGTTGTCCGAGTAGTACGCCACTTTTTAGACTGACAATAATACGCACCAAACCGAAGATAAAATCTATTTTAGAGAAAAAATTGTTAGGAAACATTCTTTCCTGTATATTTACTTGTATATAATGTGCAAGTGCTGCCAAAAATTACAAGGAAGAGGCACTCCGATACAACCTGTATATCACATAAAGGCGGGCCTCATTCACATTGTGGTACAATTGTTCAGGTAGTGGGACTCTACACTCATAAAGCCTATGCACTAAGCTGCTGAGCTGACCATCTAAAAAAAATTGGGGACAAGGGCCTGCTGCTGAGCTGACCATCTAAAAAAAAATTTGGGCAAGGGCCTGCTGCCAAGCTGACCATCTAAAAATTTAGGGGTGAGTGTCCGCTGGTGAGCTGACCCTCTAAAACATTATGGTTGAGGGCTAGCTGGTGACCCTCAAAAACATTATGGGTGAGGGCCTTCTGGTGACCCTCTAAAACATTATGGGTAAGGGACCGCTGCTGAGCTGACCCACTAAAACATTAGGAGCAAGGGCAGCCTAATAAGTATGTTGATATGATGGAGGAGGAGGAGTATGAGAAAAAGGAGATTGAACCATATACCCTTTTTAGTGGTGGAAGGGGTGCATGGGAATACAGTGTATTCAATACACCATTAAAGCCACATTTAGAGTGCCTTTATGTTCAGCCGCTTTCCTCTGGTGGAGTAGAGAAGTCAGGGGCAATCCAGGCCTTGTTCAGTTTTATAAGAGTCAACCGGTCAGCATTTTCAGTTGACAGGCAACGCTTATCAGTTATTATGCCCCTAGCAGCACTAAATACACGATCTGACAAAACGCTGGCGGCGGGGCAGGCCAGCACCGCCAAGGCGTAGAGCGCCAGTTTGTGCCTACGTGTACAGCTTGGACACCCAATAGTTGTAAGGTCAGACATCAATGCCCACTCGTCGCTTGTGAAGAGCGGAAGCTCACTGTAAAGGCGACAACCATATTGCAGCTGGTATTCCACTACTGGACACCCAAAGCCTGGCCAACATGTGAAACGTGGAGTTCCAGCGCATGCTCACGTCGCACAACAGTCAGTTAGCTGGCTGTAGATGACTTATGGAAATGGGTACATACGCGGCGCACCTTCACCAGTAGCTCAGGTAAATTTTGGTTGGTTTTGAGGAACCGCTGAACCACTAGGTTGTGGGCTAGGCATGTTATGTGTGTGAGCTTGCCTAGCTCCAAAGCAGCCACCAAGTTACGGCCATTATCAGACACAACCATGCCTGGTTGTACGTTGAGTGGCTAGAGCCACAGCTCAGTCTGGTACCTTATCCCCTGCCACAGCTCTGCGGCAGTGTGTTGTTTGTCACCTAGGCAGATCAGCTTAAGCAAGGCCTGTTGCTGCTTCCCCACTGCAGTGCTACACTGCTTCTAGCTACTGACCGATGTCTGACTGGTGCTGCAAGATGATAATTCAGAGGCGGAAGTGGAGGAGGAGGTGGAGGAGGAGAAGGGGGGTTGCAGCCACTAACGTAGGTGGCGGCGGAAAACCAGATGGTAGTAGGGCCCGCAATCCTTGGTATCGGTAGCAACTGTGCCATTCCAGGGTACGACTTGCTCCCGGCCTCCACAATGTTCACCTAGTGTGCAGTCAGGGAAATGTAGCATCCCTGGCCAAAAGCACTTGTCCATGTGTCAGTCGTTAAGTAGACTTTCCCAATAACTACATTGGTCAGGGCATGGGTGATGTTACGGGACACATGCTGGTGTAAGGCTGGGACTGCACATAGTGAAAAATATTGGCGGCTGGGGACAAAGCCTCAGTTTCCACAAGCCTAAATGGCAACATTTCCAGGTCCAGCAATTAGGAAAGGTGCGCATTTAGTGCTATGGTCTGTGGGTGGGTGGCTGGGTATTTGCGCTTTTGTTCAAAGGCCTGGGGTATAGACGCTGTGCTGGGACACAGAAGTGGATGTGCTAGCTGATGGTGCTTGGGAAGGTCCAGGTGCATGGCGGGAGGCATCCGGGCATGTGTCTTGGACAGGGGATTGGCCAGCACGTAACACAGGGGAAGAGGAGGCAGTGGTGTGACCCGCAGACACTGGTTGTGGATCCAGGCGTTTGGCCCACCTATTAGGGTGCTTTGATGCCATGTGGCGGATCATGCTGGTGAGGTTGCTAGTGTTCACGCCCCTGCTCATTTTGGTACGGCACAGGTTGTAAATGACAATTCTTTTATCGTCCGCACTTTCCACAAAAAAGCGCCAGACTGCGGAACACCTACAGCTTGGCAAGAGAGATTGCCGCAAGGGTGTGCTTCGGGGAACAGTTGCAGGCCTGTTTGGTGTGGCCCGTCTTCTCCCCTCTGCCACCCCACTGCCTCTTCCAGGCTGTTGCGGTGCTGCGGATCCCTCCCCCTCTGTACTGCTGTCCTCGCTCAGCTTGCCACCTTCCTAGGTTGGGTCAGTGACTTCATCGTCCAGCACCTCCTCTTCCACTTCCTCACTCTGGTCATCATCCTGACTTGTTGACCTACAACCTCAGTTATTGACAACTGTGTCTCATCATCATCATCCACCTCGTGAAACACTAATCGCCATTCCCCACCGTCATCTTCTTCTGACTGTGGATGCTCCAGAGTTTTGGAATCAGGGCGCAAGATCTCCTCATGTCCCTCTTCAAGCGGTCTTGGCGAGAGGCTCAAATTAAGGAAAGGCGATGAAAACAGCTCCTCTGAACATCCGAGTGTGAGATCACTTGTCTGCCAAGACTCTCCATGGTGGGAGAAAGGAGTATCAGGGTGAGGATTCTGTTGACTGGACTCTTGGCTACTGAGACTGAACTTTGTGGAAGACAGGGTGGTGGAAGAATTATCTGCTGCAATCCAACCGACCACCTGGTCGCACTGGTCTGACTTCGAGACTGGTGTCCTGCATCTCCCTGTAAACTCGGACATGAAGCTAGGTATCGTGGATGAGTGTGTTTCTTGTGCTCTGGCAGCAGGCACAGTTTCATCGTGCCCAGGACCTCGGCTTCTGCGTGCACCATCAGCAGCACGGCCACTTCCCCATACCTTACTGCTCGCATTACGCATATTAAATGGTATATATGCTTGCAAGTATGTCACAAGTACAGTATCGCAGGTTTTTTAAGTGTATGCGCAAATAAAGTAAACAGAATGTCACAGATATTTTTAGGATGCGCACGCGTTAAACAGGAGGTATAGCGCAAGTAATGTCGCTGTCACCACCGCCAAATAAAAAATTACATTGAATTAATGTCACTGATATTTAGGATGCGCCCACGTTAAACAGGAGGTATGGCGCAAGTAATGTCGTTGTCACCACCGCCTAATAAAAAATTACACTGAATTAATGTCACTGATATTTAGGTTGCACAAACGTTATACAGGGGGTATAGCGCAAGTAATGTCACTGTCATTACCGGCTAATAAAAAATTACACTGAATAAATGTCACTGATATTTAGGTTGCACAAACGTTATACAGGAGATGTAGTGCAAGTAATGTCGCTGTCACTAGCGGCTAATAAAAAATTACACTGAATTAATGTCACTGATATTTAGGTTGCACAAACGTTATACAGGAGGTATAGCGCATGTAATGTCGCTGTCACTAGCGGCTAATAAAAAAATACACTGAATTAATGTCACTGATATTTAGGATGCGCAAACGTTATACAGGAAGTATAGCGCAAGTAATGTTGCTGTCACCAGTGGCTAATAAAAAATTACACTGAATTAATGTCACTGATATTTAGGATGCGCAAATGGATGTCACAGATATTTTTAGGCTGCGCACACGTTACACAGGAGATGTAGCGTAGATAATGTCGTTATCACCAGCAGCAACAAATTAGACTGAATGTCACTTGTATTTCGGATACACAAATGTTATACAGGAGATGTAGCGCAGGTAATGTAACTGTCCGCTTCGGCCAAACAATTGCAAGCTATTTAGCGCAGGTTGCGCTAAAAATATATATTGCTTCCAGATACAACTATAGTCCTTAAAATGACTTTTGGGTCTCTAAAAATATATATTGCTGCCACACACAATAGTCTTAAACTTACACACAATAATACCTCTATGCACTAGGTGTGCATGTGCAGAGATATAAATCACACCTCAAATTAACTTAATTCCACTTGTGGACTAGGCACAATAAAATATAACTTTTACAAATTTATCTTCTAAAAGCATAGGTGGTTGCAGTGGGACAAAACAAAATCATACATACATATATACACATATATTGCCACCGTCTGGGGCCGCGGTAAGGATAGTTATGGGTGGATCTTACCCCGTCCTGTAGACACATGACCAGCAACAGTGGGTGGCGTCAGTGCCCTGGTGTGACAATAGGGCACTGGTGACCAGTGTTTCTGTGGGTATGGCGGTATAGACACCCCTATTGTGCCCTAGTCTAAAGCCCTACCTGTGTAGGTGATTCAGGGGCTATCCACATTTACCTGCCAAACCAACACAGAGCACCCGCCCCGACAGGGGAGACCCCATACAGAACCTGTCCCTATAATGGGGCCTAGTTCCTGTAAAGCCCTTACTATAAAGCCCTACATGCCATGTTTCATTCCATAGAGTCGGAACTCATCAGGGGCTTACTGAAGTCAAAGGGTTTTACTTCAGGATAAAAGTTCCTTCCTTGTAGTTTGGAGGGTGTACGGACGGTCAGTGGTACTCGTCCCTACAGAGTATGGGAAAGTGTCCCCAGAATACCCTCGTCTCAACGCAAAGTGCAAAGAGTGCACTTTGCGGTGAGACGAGGGTATTCTGGGGACACTTTCCCATACTCTGTAGGGACGAGTACCACTGACCGTCCGTACACCCTCCAAACTACAAGGAAGACAGGGTGGTGGTAGAATTATCAAAGCAAAGCATAAAAAACATAAAAAAACATATAAAAACTTAAAAAACGCATCTGCATTGTAGATGCGTTTTCGCTGCATTTTTGATGTGTTTTCTATCAAAAACATCCAAATGGCCCCTGGAGGGTTCAGATATCTTGTCTAGAGTCAGCAAAACAATGGTAATGGTCTGCCATTACAGAATTACATGAAGATATCGGAAAGATGGGGGAGGAGAACCAGGCAGGGAGGAAGGAACAGAGTGCTGATAAACAGCCAGACTCTGATCCTACGTCACCACCCGGCTCACCCCCCACACTTCACAGAAATCCAAATAACTCTAATTCGGCATTGAGGCCCCTTGGAATGAGGGAATCAAACTCAAAGATGCGACGAGACTCTTGTCTGGACATGGAGGCTATATGATTCCCACCCCTCCAAGGTCTCTTAACCCGTTCTAATGCAATAAACATAAGGGAGGAAGGATCGCAATTATGCACTTCTTTAAAATGTTTAAAGAGTGAATGTAACATGTATCCCTTCCTAATATTGGCCACATGTTCTGCCACCCTCTTTTTCAACATTCTCTTTGTCCTCCCTATGTATTGCTTACGACAGCTGCATTGTAACAGATAAATCACATCTGTCGAATCGCAGGTCAAACACTCTTTAATGTCTATCCTAACAGCGTTTTGGGTATAAGTGGCCCTCGTTGTTTTTCTTAGGAAAATGGTGGATCTACAATTCCCACACCGGCCACATCTATGAAAACCCCCTGTTGTCAACCAATTTTGACCTTCATGTTTACCCTTTCTGTCCATTTTCAGTGTAGGTGCCACCTTTGCTGCCAAATTCATCACTTTAGTATATGTGATCTTAGGGTCTTTGGTGAGGGAGGATCCTATAGTTTAGTCATCTAGGAGAAAATGGCAATATTTTCTGATGATTCTCTCTACTATTAATGATTCTCTCTATTAAAGGATAGGATTGTGGAACATCTAAAATCCCATGGATTGCAAGATGAAAAACAACATGGGTTTACTTCAGGGAGATCATGTCAAACAAATCTTATAGATTTTTTTGACTGGGTGAATAAAATAATAGACGGTGGAGGTGCAGTAGACATCGCATATCTAGATTTTAGTAAGGCTTTTGACACTGTCCCACATAGAAGACTTATCAATAAACTGCAGTCATTGAGCATGGACTCCCATATTGTTGAGTGGATTAGGCAGTGGCTGAGTGACAGACAACAGAGGGTTGTAGTCAATGGAGAACATTCAAAACAAGGTAATGGTACCAGTGGGGTTCCACAGGGATCTGTACTGGGACCGATTTTGTTTAATATCTTCATAAGTGATATTGCAAAAGGCCTCGCTGGTAAGGTTTGTCTTTTTGCTGATGACACAAAGATATGTAACAGGGTTGATGTTCCTGGAGGGAAACGCCAAATGGAAAAGGATTTAGGAAAACTAGAAGAATGGTCAGAACTCTGGAAACTGAAATTTAATGTGGATAAGTGCAAGATAATGCACCTGGGGCGTAAAAACCCAAGGGCAGAATATAGAATATTTGACACAGTCCTGACCTCAGTATCTGAAGAAAGGGATTTAGGAGTAATTATTTCAGAAGACTTAAAGGTGGGAAGACAATGTAATAGAGCAGCACGAAATGCCAGCAGAATGCTTGGATGTACAGGGAGTGCAGAATTATTAGGCAAGTTGTATTTTTGAGGATTAATTTTATTATTGAACAACAACCATGTTCTCAATGAACCCAAAAAACTCATTAATATCAAAGCTGAATATTTTTGGAAGTAGTTTTTAGTTTGTTTTTAGTTTTAGCTATTTTAGGGGGATATCTGTGTGTGCAGGTGACTATTACTGTGCATAATTATTAGGCAACTTAACAAAAAACAAATATTTACCCATTTCAATTATTTATTTTTACCAGTGAAACCAATATAACATCTCAACATTCACAAATATACATTTCTGACATTCAAAAACAAAACAAAAACAAATCAGTGACCAATATAGCCACCTTTCTTTGCAAGGACACTCAAAAGCCTGCCATCCATGGATTCTGTCAGTGTTTTGATCTGTTCACCATCAACATTGCGTGCAGCAGCAACCACAGCCTCCCAGACACTGTTCAGAGAGGTGTACTGTTTTCCCTCCTTGTAAATCTCACATTTGATGATGGACCACAGGTTCTCAATGGGGTTCAGATCAGGTGAACAAGGAGGCCATGTCATTATATTTTCTTCTTTTATACCCTTTCTTGCCAGCCACGCTGTGGAGTACTTGGACGCGTGTGATGGAGCATTGTCCTGCATGAAAATCATGTTTTTCTTGAAGGATGCAGACTTCTTCCTGTACCACTGCTTGAAGAAGGTGTCTTCCAGAAACTGGCAGTAGGACTGGGAGTTGAGCTTGACTCCATCCTCAACCCGAAAAGGCCCCACAAGCTCATCTTTGATGATACCAGCCCAAACCAGTACTCCACCTCCACCTTGCTGGCATCTGAGTCGTACTGGAGCTCTCTGCCCTTTACCAATCCAGCCACGGGCCCATCCATCTGGCCCATCAAGACTCACTCTCATTTCATCAGTCCATAAAACCTTAAAAAAATCAGTCTTGAGATATTTCTTGGCCCAGTCTTGACGTTTCAGCTTGTGTGTCTTGTTCAGTGGTGGTCGTCTTTCAGCCTTTCTTACCTTGGCCATGTCTCTGAGTATTGCACACCTTGTGCTTTTGGGCACTCCAGTGATGTTGCAGCTCTGAAATATGGCCAAACTGGTGGCAAGTGGCATCTTGGCAGCTGCACGCTTGACTTTTCTCAGTTCATGGGCAGTTATTTTGCGCCTTGGTTTTTCCACGCGCTTCTTGCGATCCTGCTGACTATTTTGAATGAAACGCTTGATCACGCTTCAGAAGCTTTGCAATTTTAAGAGTGCTGCATCCCTCTGCAAGATATCTCACTATTTTTGACTTTTCTGAGCCTGTCAAGTCCTTCTTTTGACCCATTTTGCCAAAGGAAAGTAAGTTGCCTAATAATTATGCACACCTAATATAGGGTGTTGATGTCATTAGACCACACCCCTTCTCATTACAGAGATGCACATCACCTAATATGCTTAATTGGTAGTAGGCTTTCGAGCCTATACAGCTTGGAGTAAGACAACATGCATAAAGAGGATGATGTGGTCAAAATACTCATTTGCCTAATAATTCTGCACGCAGTGTATAGGGAGAGGTATAAGCAGTAGAAAGAGTGAAGTGCTTATGCCGCTGTACAGAACACTGGTGAGACCTCACTTGGAGTATTGTGTGCAGTACTGGAGGCCCTATCTCCAGAAGGATATAGATACTCTAGAGAGAGTTCAGAGAAGAGCTACTAAACTAGTACATGGATTGCAGGATAAAACTTACAAGGAAAGGTTAAAGGACCTTAATATGTATAGCTTGGAAGAAAGAAGAGACAGAGGGGATATGATAGAAACTTTTAAATACATAAAGGGAATCAACTCGGTAAAGGAAGAGAGCATATTTAAAAGAAGAAAAACTACCACAAGAGGACACAGTTTTAAATTAGAGGGGCAAAGGTTTAAAAGTAATATAAGGAAGTATTACTTTACTGAAAGAGTAGTGGATGCATGGAATAGCCTTCCTGCAGAAGTGGTAGCTGCAAATACAGTGAAGGGGTTTAAGCATGCATGGGATAGGCATAAGGCCATCCTTCATATAAGATAGGGCCGGGGGCTATCCATAGTATTCAGTATATTGGGCAGACTAGATGGGCCAAATGGTTCTTATCTGCCGACACATTCTATGTTTCTATGTTTCTATGTTTCTACCTGTCGATGTTGAGAGTGATAAGGTAGAATCATCCTCATTACTTCCTCTTGTTGAGATATACATCTCGGGATGAAAAAATCCTCCCTCTTCATATCTCTTACTTTCTCCAGGGCTTTTTCTATAGTCTGTGCAGGATATTCTCTGTCTAAAAATTGCTGACTCAGGGTCCTAGCCTCTTCCTCAAATTGTCGCTGATCTGTACAATTACGTTTGAGCCGCCTGAATTGGCTAACCGGTATGTTCAATTGCCATCTCGGCAAATGGCAACTCGAAAAACGTATGAAGCTATTTCTAGGTACCTCCTTCATATGTGTACTACATTTAATCCTGCATCCCTCTATTTGTATATTGATGTCCAGGAATTCAACTTTCTTATCACTAATGTTAGAGGTAAACACCAGATTTTTCTGATTGTTGTTGATCTCTAACAAAAATTCATCAAGGGTTTCCCTAGTGTCTTCCCATATAAACAGGATGTTGTCTATGTACCGGCGCCACAACACCAGACCCGCCCCCAGCCTCGGCCATATGGTCTCGGATTCCCAATGTGCAAGAAATAAATTGGCATAACTGGGGGCGAATCTGGTGCCCATGGCAGTGCTGGTAAGTTGCACATAGAAGTCCCGCTCATATGCAAAATAATTGTGCGAAAGAATGTAGTCCACTCCTTCCAAAAGAAATGAGAGTTGTTCATTCGTCAGTGTGTTACTGGTCTGAAATTGTTTCTTTAGGGCCTCTAGACCCAATTGGTGTTCAATCACCGTATAAAGCGAGCTCACATCAAGTATGTTCAACAACCAGCCCTCTTCCCACTCCAGCGATTCCAAATTTTTGATAATGTCTGTAGTATCCTTGATATAGGAAGCAGTATTCTTGACCAATGGCTGTAACCACTGGTCAATATACTGGGATAGATTAGATAAAATCGAATCTATCCCTGACACTATTGGTCTCCCTGGGGTAGAGCGGCACGAGAAGCGAGCAGACTGTCCAGCGTGTGACGAAGTGTGGTAAAGTATACCTGCCACTACCATTGATATGTGTTTATCCTGCTGGGACAGATAGATACATCCATGTATGTTGGGACATTGTATAGTGCCTACGTAGCGCTGCCGGCAATAGGCAGGAAGTGTCTGTCTTTTCATCCTGACATATCGGAGCCTACCGCTTGGCCACATATATGGGATTGTGACTCACGCATTATCATTATCCCTTGCAAACATTTGCGGTCATCATTTGCTATAGAGGCTATACCGGGACCCCAATCACTTGGTGTCCAGATGCATCTGTGATATGGTTTCATTGCTTACTTGATTTTACTGCTTATTTGATTTTACTCATAGAGTTGTTTTTATTGATTGGCCTATCGTATTAAATATCTGTCTCACTCGCCTAGTGCTGTCTATCATTTCCTGAATTCGGAGTGCCCCTCATCCTTCTTTTTTCATTCCATGAAAACAAAAATATTGCTATTTCAATCCCTACACTCTCTCTCTCCCTTCTGCTCTTCAGCTCTCCTTGACTAATAATGAGCTGAACAAATCCGAGCAAATCCGGAGATGTGGTGCGGAACAGAACGGAACCCTATGGAAGCGCTACGGAGTGCTTCCGTGGGTTCCGTTCTCTTCCTCCGCACTGCAAAAAGATAGAACTTGCTCTATCTTTTTGCAGAACAGACGGATCACGGACCCCATTCAAGTGAATGGGGTCACGATATGAATCCGGTAGCCCCATTTGCGGTCCACAGCATGGGCACGAAGGGGCAACGGTCGTGTGAACAAGCCCTAATTTTGATGAACAGTGTATATTAGATTATATATTATTATATACATTAGAGGACTTATCATGTAAACCAATGCAAGTCTAGTCCATACTTCATACCATTTACAACTAACCTACTATATTTTTAAGCGGGAATCAGATTTGTTCTGCTCACCAGAACTGTGGGCATACATCTACTTTTAATGATATTTTCATACAATTCACCATGAAAAACTAGTTATTTTTGTAACTTACTTTCTCTTAGAAAAATGCTCCAGTTGAAAGATATTGGAGGAGATATCAATGTCACTGCACCTGGACAGTGTCTTGATTTGTGACAGAATGTGTGGCACATGCTTGCTGCGCCAAATACTACGAAGTGTATGCGCAACAATTTTGTTTGATTTATGACATACTTGTTTTCTTTTGACAACTTTAGTGACAACTTTTGGTCTAGTCCGATTCTGCGTCTCATTTTGTTGCAGCCTTAGGCCTCTTGCACACAAACTTTTTTTTTCGGTTTCCATTCCGTTTTTGCGGATTCCGTTTGCGGTCCATATGCGGAACCATTCATTTCAATGGTTCCACAAAAATAACGGAATGTACTCCGTATGCATTCTGTTTCCGTATTTCCGTATATCCGTTCCGCTGAAAGATAGAACTTGTCCTATTATTGCCCGCAAATAACGATCCGTGGCTCCATTCAAGTCAATGGTTCAGCAAAAAAAAGGAATGCATATGGAATGCATCCCTATGTCTTCCGTATCCGTTCAGTTTTTGCGGAACCATCGACTGAAAATTTCATGCCCAGCCCAATTTTTTTTTTATCCAATTACTGTTTAAACATTATTGTATGCTTCAGTTTCCGTTTGCAATCCGCAAAAAACAGATCACAGACGGAAACCAAAAGGAAAAATGGAACGGAAAAACGGAACGGAAGCCAAACGGAAACACTACTGAAACAAAAAAACTGATCAGTTTAAAACGGACCTCAAAACCATACGGTTGTTTGCAAGAGGCCTTAGGCCTCTTGCACACAAACGTTTATTGTTTCAGTTCTGTTTTTGCGGATTCCGTTTGCGGTCCGTATGCGGAACCATTCATTTCAATGGTTCCGTAAAATAAAAACAGAATGTTCTCCTTATGCATTCCGTTTCTGTATTTACATATATCCGTTCCACTGAAAGATAGAACTTGTCCTATTATTGCCTGCAAATAACGATCCTTGGCTCCATTCAAGTTAATGGGTCCGCAAAAAATACAGAATGCATACGGAACACATCCATATGTCATCCGTTTTTTGCGGATCCATGCCCTTTTTGCCCATGTGTATACTGTTAAAACACATTACTGTACATTACATTAATGATTAAAAATGTTATGTTTCTGTTTGCGATCCGCAAACAACGGATCCCATACCAAAACCATACACAGATTTTTTGCGGAACTACGGAACGGAAACACAACGGAAACAAAAAACGGAACAACGGATCTGTTAAAAACGGACCGCAAAATACTGAAAAAGCCATACGGTCATGTGCAAGAGGCCTTAGACAGATTGTGACGCATATTTAGGGCAAAAACTATGCCAGCTCCAAGGTGGTATAAATGGTAGATTTCAATTCTTACACTGTAAAGCCTATTGGTGAAATGTGTCGAAAATAAGAATTTTAGTGGTGTTTCACCACTTTCTAAGTTAACATCCCAAATTTAGTCACACTTAATCCAAAAACATACTGGTCATAAGTTTGACATAAATTACAAATGACGCAGGCACAATATTCTGGAGCAAAATAAACCTTACTGCTTATCTGAATATATCTGACCCATTCTCTTTACTTCATTATAATGGCACCCTCTGGTGTTTAATCTGTATAGTAATGTGCACATCCACCTACTGATCTATAAGAGCAGGTCACACATGCTCAGTTACATCCTTCAAGTGCTACCACAGGATAGGGGAAAACTATTAGATCGGTGGGGGTCCTACCACTGGAACCCCCACTGATCACAAGAATGGGGGCCCCGTTCTATCTGCAGCCCTCTGAAATGCGTGCGACCATTCCATTCATTTCTATGGGAATTCTGGAGATAGCAGAGCACTGGACTTGGCTAGCTTCGGAAACTACATAGAAATGAATGGATCCTGATTGGCCCCTCTGTTCATTTCAGGGGACTGCAGGGGGTACGGGGCCTCTTGTGATCAGTAGTAGTCCCAATGGAAGGACCCCCACTATTCTATTATATGGATAGGGGATAACAATGTAACCGCAGGAACACCTCATTACCTTTACCAGAGCTGCGAGATGAGTCCTCTCAGCAGCATGTTGGCTGGGAAGGCTGTGGCAGATGGTAGACACTCTAAGACCCATAGAGGCACAGTAAGAACAGGCTGTGTAGCCTGCCATCACCTTTATGTAGACCGACTTGGAGGAAACTGTTGTAGTCAAGATCCCTGACTCCAGTTTAAAGGGGTTTTAAGGGAGCAACTATTGATAACTTACCTATACAGGAGATCAATATCGGATCTGCAGGGGTCTGACTCCCCCCTGCCAATGAGTTATTTTCATGAGCTGCAGCACTGGAACAAACCACCGTAACAACACAGCTCAGTATACTGTATACTGAGGAGGGTAGCACGGAAGCACTGAAAAACTATAAGGAAAAAAATAGAACATGTAAAAAACAAATAAAAGTGGCCAAACTAGAGACCGAGAGATTAATTGCCAAAGAGAGTAAAACTAACCCTAAAATGTTCTTCAATTATATAAATGTTAAAAAGTATAAATCTGAAGGTGTCGGCCCTTTAAAGAGTAATGAGGGGGGAGTCGCAGAGAGCGACGAGGAGAAAGCAAAACTGTTAAAGGGCTTCTGTCACCCCACTAAACTCATATATTTTTTTTTTTTTACTCATAATCCCTATACTGCCATATTGCCATACATTATGTTATTAATAATTTTCATTCAATAGATTTAGCAAAAAACATACTTTTATGATATGCTAATTACAGTCAGGTCCCTAAATATTGGGACATCAACACAGTTGTAACATTTTTGGCTCTATACACCACCACAATGGATTTGAAATTAAACAAACAAGATGTGCTTTAACTGCAGACTGTCAGCTTTAATTTGAGGGTATTTACATCCAAATCAGGTGAACAGTGTAGGAATTACAACAGTTTGCATATGTGACTCCCACTTGTTAAGGGACCAAAAGTAATGAGACAATTGGCTTCTCAGCTGTTCCATGGCCAGGTGTGTGTTATTCCCTCATTATCCCAATTACAATGAGCAGATAAAAGGTCCAGAGCTAATTTCCAGTGTGCTATTTGCATTTCAAATCTGTTGCTGTCAACTCTCAAGATGAGATTCACAGAGCTGTCACTATCAGTGAAGCAAGCCATCATTAGGCTGAAAAAACAAATCAGAGAGATACCAAAAACATTAGGCGTGGCCAAAACAACTGTTTGGAACATTCTTAAAAATAAGGAACGCACCGGTGAGCTCAGCAAAACCAAAAGACCCGGAAGACCACGGAAAACAACTGTGGTGGATGACCGAAGAATTCTTTCCCTGGTGAAGAAAACATCCTTCACAACAGTTGTCCAGATCAAGAACACTCTCCAGGAGGTAGGTGTATGTGTGTCAAAGTCAACAATCAAGAGAAGACTTCGCCAGAGTGAATACAGAGGGTTCACCACAAGATGTAATCCATTGGTGAGCCTCACAAACAGGAAGGCCAGTTTAGAGTTTGCCAAACGACATCTAAAAAAGCCTTCACAGTTCTGAAACAACATCCTATGGACAGATGAGACCAAGATCAACTTGTACCAGAGTGATGGTAAGAGAAGAGTATGGAGAAGGAAAGGAACTGCTCATGATCCTAAGCATACCACCTCATCAGTGAAGCATGGTGGTGGTAGTGTCATGGCGTGGGCATGTATGGCTGCCAATGGAACTGGTTCTCTTGTATTTATTGATGATGTGACTGCTGATAAAAGCAGCAGGATGAATTCTGAAGTGTTTCGGGCAATATTATCTGCTCATATTTAGCCAACAGCTTCAGAACTCATTGGACGGCGCTTCACAGTGCAGATAGACAATGACCCAAAGCATACTGCAAAAGCAACCAAAGAGTTTTTAAGGGAAAGAAGTGGAATGTTATGCAATGGCCAAGTCAATCAGCTGACCTGAATCCGATTGAGCATGCATTTCACTTGCTGAAGACAAAACTTAAGGGAAAATGCCCCAAGAACAAGCAGAAACTGAAGACAATTGCAGTAGAGGCCTGGCAGAGCATCACCAGGGATGAAACCCAGCGTCTGGTGATGTCTATGTGTTCCAGACTTCAGGCTGTAATTGACTGCAAAGGATTTGCAACCAAGTATTGAAAAGTGAAAGTTTTATTTATGATTATTATTATGTCCCATTACTTTTGGTCCCTTAACAAGTGGGAGGCACATATGCAAACTGTTGTAATTCCTACACCGTTCACCTGATTTAAAGGGATTCTGTCACCAGGTTTCACCCCCTCCAGATAAAAATATGGTTATGTTCAGGGAGCTTTAACCATTCCTAATGTGGTCTTATAAATGTAATCTGTAGGCTCATTTTGCTAAAAATATGCTATTACTAACCTGTCATTCATAAAAATAAGGTGCCCAAGGGGATGTTAGAAGCTCCAAGCTGCCGCCCGCACCTGCTGCCGTTCGTGCCCAGCGCCGTCTCATAATCTTCTGTGACGCCTCCTGCTCTCCCTCCCTCCCCCCTCCTCCTGCTGTAAGATTGCTGTGACGTCTCCTGCTCTCCCTCCCTCCCCCCTCCTCCTGCTGTAACATCGCAATGTTACAGCAGGAGGAGGGGGAGGGAGAGCAGGAGACGTCACAGCAGGAGGAGGGGGGAGGGAGGGAGAGCAGGAGACGTCACAGCAGGAGGAGGGGGGAGGGAGGGAGAGCAGGAGACGTCACAGCAATCTTACAGCAGGAGGAGGGGGGAGGGAGAGCAGGAGGCGTCACAGAAGATTATGAGGTGGCGCTGGGCACGAACGGCAGCAGGTGCGAGCGGCAGCTTGGAGCTTTTCACATCCCCTTGGGCACATTATTTTTATGAATGACAGGTTAGTAATAGTGTATTTTTAGCAAAATGAGCCTACAGATTACATTTATAAGACCACATTAGGAATGGTTAAAGCTCCCTGAACATAACCATATTTTTATCTGGAGGGGGTGAAACCTGGTGACAGAATCCCTTTAAATGTAAATACCCTCATTTCAAATCCATTGTGGTGGTGTATAGAGCCAAAAATGTTAGAATTGTGTTGATGTCCCAACATTTATGGACCTGACTGTATACCTGATGCCCCAAAAATAACTGATTAAGGGGTTTTATATACCTGCTTCCAGCAAATAATCATTAAGGGGTTCTATATACCTGCTTACACAAATACTGCTCTTCTATAGTGACTTTATCACAGGGTCATTTTGAAAATGACCGGCAGAGGAAGACGCAGGGCCATTCCGCAGGGGTGGTAGGGGTCGGGCAGGTGCACCAGGCCGGAGCCTAAGTGGGAAGTTGGAGAAGGTGCATGCGATTACGTCAGGGGACACACCAGAGTTGGTTGAGTGGCTCACTCAGCCTTCCGCTTCTGCAACCTCCTCATCCTCTGTATCAGCACCCTCCTCACTCTCTGCTGTGTGCACCCCCAAAGACACCACCACCATAGCCCCTCCACTCGAGTCAGAGGAATTATTTTCCCATCTATTCCCAAACCTTACTGATGCGCAGCCATTCTTGGCATCGTATGAGGAAGAGGAGGTAGCAACAGCTGCCACCCAGCAGTCTGACGACAGTACATAGATCAGCCCAAGGAGGGTGGTCCCCGCTGTTGCTGCCTACTCCAAGTTCTCTAATGTCAGTGGTGGTGAAGGTGAAGATGATGACGTGTCGATGGATGTCACGTGGGTGCCCTCAAGAGAGGAAGAGGAGGGGAGAGAAAGAGGGAGAGAAAGAGAAGCAGATAGGGAGGAGAAGGAGGAGAAGCAGGCAGAACTCGCAGTGCACAGGAGGCAAAAAGCAGACTGCAAATGTATCTGGAGTGAGCCATCCACTATGCACGGTCACATCTTGCGCTCCCAGGACGCCAACACATGGCTCCGCAGTGCAGGCTTTTTTTAACGTGTCAGCTGCTGACAATAGTCTTGCCATCTGCAGCCTGTGCTGTAAAAGCATAAGTCATGGTAAGCCCAACACTCACCTAAAGATGACCGCCTTAAAAAGGCACCTGGCCTCCCATCATCGAGCCCAGTGGCAGCAACGCAGTCAGAACCCACAAAGCCACACTCCCGGCGCTCCACGTCCTGCCTCTTCTCTCCTCCTCTCTCTTCCTATTTTTCCTCCACTTCACCTTCCACCGTGTCGTTGTCACGTTCATCTGGCAAAAGGCAGGCTTTCATGGCCCAAATGTTCGAACGTAAAAAGTTGATGATGCCGGATAATCCTTTTGCCCAACGGCTGACCGCTGGCTTGTCGGAACTGCTAGCCCACCAACTACTGCCATATAAACTGGCAGGGGTGTGATAGAAAATTTTGAAAATTTGTGGCCATTGGCACACCGCAATGGAAGGTCCCAGGAAGGAAATATTTCTCCCAGAAGGGCATCCCAGAGCTATATGGCCATGTTCAGTGGCAAGTAAATGTATCTCTGGCACACAGTGTCGGTGCCAAGATACATCTGACCACAGACACGTGGTCTAGCAAACACGGGCAGGGTAGGCACATAACTTTTACTGAAAATTCTGACTGCTGTCAAGCATGCAACCTGTGGCACCCGTGGGGATTTGGTGTTACCACCATGGATTGCATGCAGGCCTGCCTCTTCTTCTCCTCCTCCTACTCCATCCTTCATCTCCTCCTCGGCGGACTCCTCCTTTTCCACTGCTACCGCCTCTTCCGCTGCACCCCCCCAGCTCCCCAGAAACTATTCGACGTGCCAGGTGAGACTTTGCCATGCTGTGCTGCGGCTGTTGTGCCTGAAAGCCAAGAGCCACACCATTCCTGCACTCCTTCCAGCTCTGTGGTCACAGGCTGATCAGTGGCTAACCCCGCTCAATTTGACAGTTGGTAAAGTGGTGAGCGACAACAGTGCCAATCTGCTGAGCACGCTGAAACAGAGCAAAAGACACGTCCTGAACTTGGTTGTGCAGCGATTCGTTGCCAAATACTCCAGGGTTCAGGACTTCTTGCGGCAGGCCACGAAAGTCTCTGGCCATTTTAGAAGATCTTACACGGCCATGGCTCACCTTGTTGACGTTCAGTGGCGACAACAACTGCCCGTCAGACGTCTGATTTGTGACTACCCGACGCGCTGGAACTCCACCTTGTATATGCTTGATAGGCTGCTCCAGCAGAAACATGCCTAATGTACCTCCAGCCACATAATGACTTGATCTTTTTTGTACGTTGAATGCATAATTTTTGGGGCCTGTAATCTAACTGGCCAACAGTAAAATTGTTATACGGTGACCTCCTAATGTACCTCCAGCCACATTATCAATTGTTCTTTTCTGTACGGTGAATGAATAATATTTTGGGCCTGTAGTCCACTAGCCTGCAGTAAAATTGATATCCATTGACTATCTAATATACCTTTAGCCACATAATCACTTGTTCTTTTCTGTACGGTGAATGAATAATTTTTGGGGCCTGTAGTCCACTGGCCTGCAATAAATTTATATCCAATCACCGTCTAATATACCTTTAGCCATATAATCACTTGATGTTTTCTGTCCGGTGAATGCCTAATGTTTAGGGCCTGTACTCCCGTGGCGTAAAATAAATTTTTTCTAGGTTCCAGCAGGGCACATTTTTGAGAGTTTCCCTTTAGGACTCATACAAATGGCCCCTGATTAAAATACATATTTTTTGTGGGAATTTTTGCCACTGATCCCCCTCTGGTATGTCACTGTCAATGTTGTGGGACGATTTGTGCACTTCTAGTAAGTATTTGGTGGCTGAAAGGTTTTTCATGTTCGCCTGCCATTAAAGTGAATGGGGCACGCCGCGAACTTGCGGTTCGCGAACATTTGATCATGATCGCATTCGCAAATTGTCCCAGCTGATGTTCATCTATCACTACTAGAGAGTGCCGAACGTAACTGAAAATACCGAAACCAGGATAAATTAGAAATATTTTCTCTTTGTGTTAACTCCAACAAAGAAAGAATATGCCATTCCCAACCACCTGTGTAAGATAACAAATATTATTCTTTTGCCAATACTGATCCCCAACTAATTCGTCTAAGGCCTGTAAATAATAATTATGCCAAAGTGGATTGCAACAGAGGGATCCCTTTATTCCCAACCAATCTCTAATAGTACTCCAGGACTTGATGAGTAACTTCACAGCAACTCTGTAGTCCTGTTAGGGATTAATTAATTGACCAGATTCAAATAAAGCAGATATATTATCATGTGAAGAAGTCTTCACCAAAATTCTACAAAGTGGGCTTTTCTCCCATTTATAATATAGCCATAACTGTGATGCTATAAAATAGCCCTTGAAATAGGGAAGATTTAATCCTCCTTGTTCCATTGGCTTATAAAAATACTCTAGTTTGAGCCTTACTCACTTTCTCCCACAAAGTAAATCATTAATGATTCTCTCAATCAGTTTAAAAAACTTATCTTCAATCCATACTGGGGAGTTCCTGAGGATGTACAGTAGTTGGGGCAAAATCACCATCTTCACCAGGGATATTCTATCGGCTCTAGATAGCGGGAGTCGGAGCCATATCTTTATTTTAGATCTCAATTTAGTTATCAATGGGATCAAATTAATCTGTAGGAAATCTTCAATCTTAGGAAAAATAGTAATACACAAATATTCAAGTGAGTCAGAGATCCTCAAAGTACTGGACAACTCCTCAGTAAGAGATTCAAGTCAATCTAAAGGCATAGGAATAAGGAAATACGATCTGCTGTGCCCAATGTCCCAAACCCTTCAATCCTAGGATTCTGCCTGACCCCAACAGCAAGGAGCTTAATATAAATATCAAATAATAATGGAGAAAGTGGACATCCTTGACGAGTACCTCTCCCCTAGGAAATACACTTTGCAAGCATCTTATTAATATTCAACCTCGCCTTGTGGGATTTGTACAGAAGCTTAACCATATTTATGTACTTACTACCAAATCCCCAGAGGAATCTCCACTCCACCCTGTCAAAGGCCTTAGAGGCATCGAAAGACAGGGTGGAGCGAAATACCCCCCTGGGGGACTGAATATTGGCAAAAAGGAGATGCAAATTATAATGAGTACCCTTATTAGGAATAAACCCATTTTGATCAGGATGTATAATAGATTAAATAACTTTAGACAACCTAGTAGTAAGAATCCTTGAGAAAAGCTTAACATTTTTTTTTTTTTTTTCATGGTAATGCAAACGGATCCGTTCTGAACGGATACAGGCGTTTGCATTATAGGTGCGTATCCGTCTGTGCAGATACCATACGGATCCGCACCTAACGCAGTTGTGAAAGTAGCCTTATATGATGCCATATCTAAGGAATCTTTGTCTTTTTTCAATATTAGTACTATTACCGCCTCATTGATTCGGGAAGACTACCGTCCTCTATTGCCTCAATAAATATCTTCAGAAGACTGGGAAGAACAACCTCTCTATATTTACGATAAAATTCATATGGGAGTCCATCAGATCCTGAGAAGAGTTTCCCACACAAGCTTTTAAAGTGTTGTCTAACTCTTGCAAGGAGAGGTTCGCATCTAGGGATTCTCTTTGGAGATCTGTAAGGACTGGAAGAGAGAAAGAATCCAAATATGAATCAATCGCTTCCTCTGAAACACTATTTTCTGATTTATACAATTCCAAAAAATATTTTACGAATGCATCTTTTTTTTTTGTTTCAATCATTTTTATTGGATTTTCCAAATTTAAGGCATAGTTACAATAAAGATGCATTTCAGTAACATCTATGGTAGTTGAGTTATTTAAAACAAAAATAACATTACAATGACATAACTCTTGTCAAGAAATAACACCACTGATTCCAATGATCATTATCCACGACTGGTGCACATTTTTATGTAGATTCTTATAAGCTTACGAAAAATCAAAAGCCTTATATAGCTGGTATTTTATTAATTAGAGACCCACCCCCTCCACCTTATTTCTAACGTGCAGTTATAAAAGAGATTTTGGGGTCCAAAGCGCAAATGTGTGTATGCGAGAGAAACAACAAACATATCCCACCCATATTTCCTCATCATACCACTTTACAGTGTGGAAATGTCATCCAAACTTGCCACTGTTTCATAAACTTTAGGAAGGAACCATTACCTAGAGCTATGATTTTTTCATAAGCAAAGGTAGTGTTAATGGCGGACAATAAATCCCCTATTTGCGGCACTTCCTGAGATTTCCATCTCCGCAATAGCATCAATTTGGCCAGAACACAAAATATGCATACCAGTTTCCTACTTTCCACAGGGAAATCATCCGCCCCAACTAGAAGTAGGGCAAGTTGGGGTGTCCACCTAAACTTCTGTGGAAGTAATAGTCCCAACAATTCTCCACATGCTTTCCAATAGCTTTTAATCAATGGGCATTGCCAAAGGATGTGGAGAAGCGTCCCCCCACCTCCACAGCCTCTCCAACATTCGCCAGATACCCCAGGGTACATATATTGTAACATTTCTGGTGTGTAGTACCAATGCAAAAAATTTTTTAGAGCCGACTCTACATGAGTGGAACATTGTAGATGAGAGTGGATTACCTTGATTGTTCTCAGCCAATCTCTGTCCGATATAGAAATATTCAAAGATCTTTCCCATTTACGCATGGGATAATGTCACGGGGTTCCGAAGGTGCACTCGGTCCCCCATTGCCCGCAGACCTGTTGCTTAGCTTTGGGTATGAGGATCTGTGTTTGACCTCATTCCCAGGGCGGCTTTACTAGCTGGGTGGCTCCCTGCTCCTAGTCTGCCTTGAGCGCCGAGCTGATCACTCGGTGCTCGACTGGTTGGTCTGACGGTCATGTAACGCTGGCCACGTCACATGACCCTCACTCCCCACTATAAATACAGGAAGCCTGCTGGCTACAGGTTGCCTGTTAATTTCTAGGTTCCTGGCTATCTGTTGGACTACTGAATACTTACCTGATCCTGTTCCCTGACGATCCTCTGCCTGCTCCTCCTGTACTGCGCATCCATCCTGGTATTGTGACCTCGGCTCCCACCTGACTACTCTCTTAGGACTCCTCTTGTACTTCGCTACTCTCCTGGTATTTGACCCTGGCTTCTCCTGACCATTCTTTGCTTAATCCGTTGTACTGCGTAGCTGTCTTGGTTCTGACCCGGTCCGTTCATGTTCCGTATTTTGTCTTGTCTGTCTTCCCTGCACATATCCTAAGTTAGGGACTGCCGTCCAGTTGTCCCCTGTCATCAGGACTCGTGAGGCAAGTAGGCAGGGCCAGGGGTGAGGGTGGAGCGCAGTGGTCACTACCCTTCCCCCTGTGTGTGTGTGGACGTGACCGTTACAGATGAGACTTCTTAAATTGGGCTGGTTGGAGCAGTGCTTCAGATAGCGATTTTAGCCCTTTAGAATTGCTAGAAAGGTATATCATGCCCATTTGGTTACAATCAATTTTTGCAGGGCGTAATGTTTGTAGCAGATGCCAGATTTGTAGATATTTAAAAAATTCTGACTTAGAGAGCTTCAATTGTTCCTTCAAAGATTGAAAGGACTTCAGTATCCCACTCTCATACAACGATTCCACTGTGCACATAGATAAATCTGTGTGCGGGAATAAAGCTCTGATAATAGAAAATGGCAATGAGGCCAATGTTGGCGGGTTCCCCCCAGTGGCTATGTTATGAAATTGATTCCAAGATTTTATAGAAGCCAGTATCACTGGATTTAGGTTGTTTGGGACTGGGGTGTCCCAAAAGGGCAACTGTAATAGGTCTGGCAAGGTAAAAGGCGATGCTTGTGCCTGTTCTACCTGTACCCAGGGGATCCCCACCCTCTCCTGCTTCCAATTCCTGAGCATAGAAACTAAAGAGGCTATATAATATAATTTCATGTCCGGTACTGCAAGACCTCCCATTCCACGTGTCCTCTGAATAATGCTTCTGGCTACTCTCGGTTTCTTATTCTGCCAAATATACTTAGACATTATATACTGCACCTTACTATAAAAACTATTTGGCAACATGATCGGGATAGTGCGGTACAGATAAAGGAAACAGGGGAGGATAAACATCTTAAATGCTGCAATTCTGCCTAACCATGATGTTTCATGTTTGTGAAAGTTTTCCAGATCCCTACCAATCGTTAGTAGAAAAGAATCATAGTTAAGGGTATATAGTTTTGACAAAGAGGAAGTCATATTAGTACCCAAGTATTTAATGCTGTCAGTACACCAATCAAAGTACCATTTTTCGCGAAAAGATAATGTTAAGGCCTCCGGAATGTGGATTGGTAGTGCTTGTGTTTTGGAGGAATTAAGATGGTAATACGAGATGTTACCGTAAGTTTCTATCTGGTTCATGACCGCTGCTAGGGACGTCTCCGGCTTTGTTAATGACAGGAGAACGTCATCTGCGTATAGTGAGATTATATGTTCCTGACCTCCAATTCTAACTCCAGAAATGTGGGGATCCAACCTTATAGCTTGAGCTAATGGTTCCATTGCAATAATAAAAATGAATGGGGACAGTGGGCAACCCTGCCTGGTGCCGTTCATCAAATCAAACGCCCCGGACAGGACCCCATTGACATATACGCTAGCTGTAGGGTTGCTATAGAGAGCCTCTTGCAAGCATGATAGGACCACTAAATCCCATAGTAGAAAGCACCGAGAAGGCGAACGACCATCTGATCCTATCGAACGCCTTCTCTGCGTCCAGGGCTAGGAGTAGCAGAGGGCAGCTCTTTTGTTTGGCCTGATGAAAGATGCCCAGCATTCTTCTAGTGTTAAAATAAGACTGGCGGGATGGAACAAAGCCAGTTTGGTCTGTGTGGATTATGGATGGGAGTATTGTAGCTAACCGAAGGGCTAAAAGTTTAGCGTATATTTTGATGTCTTGGTTCAGCAAAGAGATAGGCCTAAAATTTTGGGGTCTGTCAGAGGGCTTACCCGGCTTAGGTAGGGTGATAATAATAACCTGTAGGTTTTCTTTAGGAAAGACTCCGGATGACAAGGCGGACTGGCAAAAGTCACGTAAAAATGGACTTAGAATATGTGAAAACCATTTATAGTAGTGACTAGCAAATCCATCCGGGCCAGGTGCTTTGTCCCGGTGTAAAGAGGCTATTACTTTTTCAACTTCCTCAATGGTTATTTGGGCATTAAGGGTTTGGAGTTGTACCCTTGTTAGAGTAGGTAAGTTTAGAGAGCGGAGGTATTCATATATCACGTCTGTCAAGTCTGGGGGAGTTGGTATTGAATCCTTTAAATTATACAGGTCGTGGTAATAGGCCTGAAAACCCTCTGCTATATCCGACGGGGAGTACATTTTAGTTTGTGTCTTAGGATGTAAGAGATATGGAATTCTACTCTTTACCCGTTTCGCCTTGAGACTGGCCACCAAAAGTTTACCTGATTTATTCCCTTGGGAGTAATAGCATGCCTTGGTTTTACAAAGCCCTTTCTCAAAGGACTCTAACATGTGATTCCTCAGATCCTGCCTTACTTGTTTCAGAGCCTCTGCAGTTGAGGATGAGGGATTTGTTTTATTACTGTCCTCCAAATGTTTTAGTTTGGCGAGCAATTGTGATATTGGCCTCCTCCAATTTCCTCTTCCGCACCGCACCCTGTTAAATGAATGACCCTCTAATGTATGCTTTGTGGGTATTCCATAAGACCACGGGGTTAGTGGAGTCTAGTTTATTGAGATGAAAAAATTATTTCAGGTCTGATTCAATGCGCCGACCATGCTTTGGACAAGACAGTAAGATAGGATTGCTCCTCCAAAGATATCTTGGGGAATAATTGTTGTCCTCTGAAAATGACATAGTAATTGCAGTATGGTCGAAACATTTAATCTGTTCTATCTCCGTATCCACCGTCCTTGAAAGTGCTGCCCTGTCAGTAAGGAACATATCAATACGAGAATATACATTATGTACCCCTGAGTGGAACGTATACTCTGTGTCTGACGGATGCTGGATTCGCCAGATATCAAATAGTTCTGCCTTCCACAGAGTATCAGCTAAGGATGGAACAGTCCTACAAGAGGAGGATAATGTGTCTAGTTCAGGGTCTGTAGTGATATTAAAATCTCCAAACATTAATAATTGGGCTTTCCGTTTCTTATTGATCAATTTCAATAATCTATTGAAGAATCGGGTTTGGCCAGTGTTAGGTGCGTATATAGATACTAGAGTGAAAAGTATGCTATTCAGGGTGCATACCAGGATCACAAATCTCCCTGCAAGGTCACTAATGTTGTCGATCAGTGTGAATGCTAGAGTATTTTTTATGGCTATCAAAACCCCTCTAGTTTTTGAGTTGGAGTGGGCTTGAAAGATATGGGATAATTGTGCATGTTGTATCCTATGAGCATCTTTGACTAGTAAGTGGGTTTCTCGTGCTCCCAGGAAATCACATTTAAGAATTTTGGCCTCTTTCCATAAGTGTGATCTGCGCATTGGACTATTCAATCCATTCACATTAAGGCTAGGAAATGAGATTACCATAGTAAAGCAACTTAAAATGTAAAGTAAAAAGGTCGCTTAGTAAACTGTAAATAAGGTGTAGGACGCCTCCCAGCCAGCGCGTCCCATCCATAACATGAAGGCGGTGGAGCATTGTACAGGCATAATTGTGGCACCATTCATGGATTTAGCATCATATAACAGTGGTAGAACATAATAACATAAAACCAGAAGCATGAATACGTAAGGTGCACCCGTAAGAGCCAACAGGCTCTCCGAAAACCTGAAGAACTTGGGGAATTAAAGTCTTGTCTGAAGCCTAGGTTGTAACTTATATCGACAGTCACTCAAACCTAGCATACAGGCAATAAAAGCCTTAACTTCTCCCGGTGAACCTGCTCAGCGGGCGGTGTCCCAATCTTTCTGAATTTTGTCAGGAGGGGCCCGACGATGCTCCTTAAGCGGATCAATTGGAATGTCCCAGCTTTGCAGCATTTTCCTGCCTTCTTCTATGGACTTTATTATATGAAGGTCCCCCAAATGGTGTATCAAGAGGAGTACCGGCAAACCCCATCTGTATTGTATCTTGGCTGTTTGCAAAGCAGATGTAATAGGGAGGAGAGCCCATCGTAGCCTAAGCGTAGCAGCCGATAAATCAGCATTACAGTGATATTTTGTGGTAGGGAGCGGGCAGTCCACCATTTTGTCTAGTAAAGGACATCAGTTGCTCCTTAATGGAGTAGAAATGAACTCTAGCAAGAACATCCCTTGGGACATTTTCCTCCAGATGTCTGGGGCGTGGGACTCTGTGTGCCCGGTCAATCTCTAAATCTTTGTCGCTGCAATGAGGCAAAGCGCTTTTTATTAGCGATTTCACATAAGAAGGAATGTCTTTAGCCGCAACAGTCTCTGGAATACCTCGCAGCTTGATGTTATTGCGTCTGCTGCGGTCTTCCAAGTCCGCTGTCTTGTTTTTAATAGCCTCAACTTCTGCTTCTAAAGCATAATGGGCAACAATATAAGGAGTGCAGAATTATTAGGCAAGTTGTATTTTTGAGGATTAATTTTATTATTGAACAACAACCATGTTCTCAATGAACCCAAAAAACTCATTAATATCAAAGCTGAATATTTTTGGAAGTAGTTTTTAGTTTGTTTTTAGTTTTAGCTATTTTAGGGGGATATCTGTGTGTGCAGGTGACTATTACTGTGCATAATTATTAGGCAACTTAACAAAAAACTAATATATACCCATTTCAATTATTTATTTTTACCAGTGAAACCAATATAACATCTCAACATTCACAAATATACATTTCTGACATTCAAAAACAAAACAAAAACAAATCAGTGACCAATATAGCCACCTTTCTTTGCAAGGACACTCAAAAGCCTGTCATCCATGGATTCTGTCAGTGTTTTGATCTGTTCACCATCAACATTGCGTGCAGCAGCAACCACAGCCTCCCAGACACTGTTCAGAGAGGTGTACTGTTTTCCCTCCTTGTAAATCTCACATTTGATGATGGACCACAGGTTCTCAATGGGGTTCAGATCAGGTGAACAAGGAGGCCATGTCATTAGATTTTCTTCTTTTATACCCTTTCTTGCCAGCCACCCTGTGGAGTACTTGGACGCGTGTGATGGAGCATTGTCCTGCATGAAAATCATGTTTTTCTTGAAGGATGCAGACTTCCTCCTGTACCACTGCTTGAAGAAGGTGTCTTCCAGAAACTGGCAGTAGGACTGGGAGTTGAGCTTGACTCCATCCTCAACCCGAAAAGGCCCCACAAGCTCATCTTTGATGATACCAGCCCAAACCAGTACTCCACCTCCACCTTGCTGGCGTCTGAGTCGGACTGGAGCTCTCTGCCCTTTACCAATACAGCCACGGGCCCATCCATCTGGCCCATCAAGACTCACTCTCATTTCATCAGTCCATAAAACCTTAGAAAAATCAGTCTTGAGATATTTCTTGGCCCAGTCTTGACGTTTCAGCTTGTGTGTCTTGTTCAGTGGTGGTCGTCTTTCAGCCTTTCTTACCTTGGCCATGAGTATTGCACACCTTGTGCTTTTGGGCACTCCAGTGATGTTGCAGCTCTGAAATATGGCCAAACTGGTGGCAAGTGGCATCTTGGCAGCTGCACGCTTGACTTTTCTCAGTTCATGGGCAGTTATTTTGCGCCTTGGTTTTTCCACACGCTTCTTGCGACCCTGTTGACTATTTTAAATGAAACGCTTGATTGTTCGATGATCACGCTTCAGAAGCTTTGCAATTTTAAGAGTGCTGCATCCCTCTGCAAGATATCTCACTATTTTTGACTTTTCTGAGCCTGTCAAGTCCTTCTTTTGACCCATTTTGCCAAAGGAAAGGAAGTTACCTAATAATTATGCACACCTAATATAGGGTGTTGATGTCATAAGACCACACCCCTTCTCATTACAGAGATGCACATCACCTAATATGCTTAATTGGTAGTAGGCTTTCGAGCCTATACAGCTTGGAGTAAGACAACATGCATAAAGAGGATGATGTGGTCAAAATACTCATTTGCCTAATAATTCTGCACTCCCTGTAAGATCATTGTGGGAGCCTGCAAACTCTCCAAATTTATGCTCCAAATGGTCTGTTCTAGCCCCAATATCCTCCACGTCCATTCGTAAAGGAGCCACTATAGAGCGCATATCATGGAGAAGAGAGCGCCTCTGTATTAGAAGCATATCCCTCATGACAGTGTCTGTCAGGGCCATATTATTAACTGGCAGAGCCAGGATCTCTGCCTCCCCCGTGTCCTGAGGGCCCCCTTATGCTCCCAGAGTACCTGCATGATTACGGTCCTCTTCAGATGATTGGGTACGTGTGGGGTATGTGAAGAGTCTGCAGGCCCTGCGGTCAACTCTCTCCCATTTGTCTGGGTTGGAGCAGTCATGCTGCTTTCTCCCTCCTGCCCGAGAGACAAATCCTCGTCATCATCGGGTGCAGATCTCGGGGGAGCCAGTGTATCCGACCCCTTCATAGAATCGGAGCTTATAGCTGATTGCGGGCCTTCTGTGTATTCTCGTGTGGAGGCGGTTTTGTCCCCGGCGCCATCTTGAGATCTTCCCGCTTCTCTGGTGAAGTAGAATTTCGTCAGCTGCGGGTGCTTCATCACTCTTTTTTTCCGCCCCGTCATGCTCAGATAGGTTTCCGTGACTTTTCCCTCCAGCTTTAGGTGGTTCAACATTGAGTTAGTCGCTGTATAAGTCGCTGGTTTGTAGTGCTATCTCCGGAGCTGCAGCACACTACATCCGCGCGCCTCGGCAGCCAGACCACGCCCCCTACGAATGCATCTTTAATGCATTCCTGATCTTGAATAATTGTGCCTTCAGAAGAACGAATGCTAACTTTATATATTTTTTGGATCCTGAATAGAGATCACCCTAGCTAGCATTTTCCCTGGGCGACCTGATTCAGAAAAATATTTTTGTCCCCTAAAAAAAGCCTTTGTTGGGCCTTATCCAGAAGAAATTCAGAGAAGGCCCGACTTGTCCTCTGCATAATTTCCCTAGTTTGTTCTGTATTCTTACTGGCAAACTCATCCATAGCAGCAGCCGCTGCTTCTTGCAAGTCTCTCTCCTTCTTACCCAAGCTTTTTCTTAAATTAGAGATATTACTAATAAACACCCTCTCATAAAAGCCTTAAATGCATCCCATACCAAATACTGAATTATAATTGGTGTCCCAAAATAATTTTCGGTTTAATCAGTTCATGGTTGTCCATTATAAAAATCCAGTGAGGCTTCAATCTAAATGGAAGTCTAACACTGTATTTATCATCCACCATACATAACTCAATGGAGAGAGGTAAATGATCGGATAAAGGCCTCATGCACACGACCGTTTTTTTTTAAGGTCTGCAAAAACGGGGTCCGTAGGTCTGTGATCCGTGACAGTTTTTTCGTCCGTGGGTCTTCCTTGATTTTTGGAGGATCCACGGACATGAAAAAAAGTCGTTTTGGTGTCCGCCTGGCCGTGCGGAGCCAAACGGATCCGTCCTGAATTACAATGCAAGTCAATGGGGACGGATCCGTTTGACATTGACACAATATGGTGCAATTGCAAACGGATCCGTCCCCCATTGACTTTCAATGTAAAGTCAGGAGTCCCTTTTATACCATCGGATCGGAGTTTTCTCCAATCCGATGGTATATTTTAACTTGAAGCGTCCCCATCACCATGGGAACGCCTCTATGTTAGAATATACCATCGGATTTGAGTTAGATCTTGAAACTCAGATCCGACAGTATATTCTAACACAGAGGCATTCCCATGGTGATGGGGACGCTTCAGGTTAGAATATACTAAAAGAACTGTGTACATGACTGCCCCCTGCTGCCTGGCAGGTGCTGCCAGGCAGCAGGGGGCAGACCCCCCCTCCCCTCCCTGTATTTAACTCATTGGTGGCCAGTGCGGCCCCCCCTCCCTCCCTTGTATTTAACACATTGGTGGCCAGTGCGGTCGCCCCCCCCCCCCTACATTAAGACATCTCTTGCTTCCCTTTTATACAGCTGCCTGCCTGCCTGCAGCCACCACTAGGGGGAGCTCAGTGCACAGGAATTTATACAGTTACTATTCCCTGGAAGCTGAAATAATCTCTTTGCATGGAGCTCCCCCTAGTTCTGGCTGCATGGAAATGTAATGCTTTTACATGGTGAAAAGAAAGAAGGAGTTTAGCATGACCCCCTCCCACCAGGCCCATAACAGTTGTGTGGTCTGCCTCCACTGGAGGTATGCCACTGCTTTTAGGTGTTCCACAGGAATTAAAGCTAAAAATAAAAATAAATAAACCATAAAAATAAACATAATATTATTATTTATTATTAAAGCGCCATTCATTCCATAGCGCTGTACATATGAGAAGCGGTGCACATACATAATACAGACAATTGCACTAATCATAAACAAGACGAGTTACAAACTGGTACAGAAGGAAAGATGGCCCTGCATGTGAGGGCTTACAATCTACATGGTATGGGAGAAGGACACAGTAGGTGCGGGTGAAGTTGGTCGTGGCGGTATGGAGGCAGCAGGGTCACTGGTTGTAGGCTTGTCTGAAAAGGTGGGTTTTCAGGTTTCTTTTGAAGGATTCCACTGTAGGTGAGAGTCTGATATATTGGGGTAGCGAGTTCCAGAGTATGGGGGATGCACGGGAGAAATCTTGCAGTTGATTGTGGGAAGAGGCGATAAGAGGAGAGGAGAGAAGGAGGTCTTGTGAGGATCGGAGAGTGCGTGTGGGGGAGTAACGGGAAAGTAGCTCAAAGATGTAGGGAGGGGACAGGTTATGGACAGCCTTGTATGTATTTGTTAGTACTTTGAAGTGAATTCGCTGGGCAATGGGGAGCCAGTGAAGGGATTGGCAGAGGGGAGAGGCAGAGGAGTAATAGGGTGAGAGGTGGATTAGTCGGGAAGCAGAGTTGAGGATAAATTGGAGGGGTGCGAGAGTGCTAGATGGAAGGCCACAGAGGAGAGTGTTGCAGTAGTCTAGGCAGGAGATGATGAGGGCATGTACAAGCATTTTCGCAGATTCAAAGTTAAGGAAAGCACGGATGCAGGAGATGTTTTTGAGTTGGAGGCGGCAGGTGGTGGAAAGGGCTTGGATGTGCTGTCTGAAGGAGAGGGCAGAAGTGTAGCTAGAGAAGAGCAGGGGTCCTAGGACAGAGCCTTGCGGGACACCAACAGAGAGGGAATGAGACGAGGAGGTGGTGCCGGAGTGGGAGACGCTAAACGTTCGGTCTGTGAGGTATGATGTGATCCAGGAGAGGGCCAGGTCAGTGATGCCAAGAAATGAGAGAGTTTGCAACAGAAGGGAGTGGTCAACAGTGTCGAAGGCAGAGGACAGGTCAAGGAGAAGGAGGACAGAGTATTGTTTCTTGGTTTTGGCTGTCAGTAGGTCATTGGTGACTTTGGTGAGGGCAGTCTCAGTCGAGTGGTGGGGTCAGAAGACAGATTGTAGGCGGTCAAAGAGGGAGCCGGAGGAGAGGTGAGAGGACAGTTCAGAATGGACATGTTGTTCAAGTAGCTTTGAGGCATACGGAAGAAGTGATATGGGGCGATAACTGGACAAAGAAGATGGGTCAAGTGAAGGCTTTTTGAGGATGGGTGTAATGGTAGTGTGTTTAAAAGCGGAGGGGAAGACACCAGAGGTTAGTGATTGGTTGAAGAGATGAGTTAGGGCTGGGATAAACACTATGGTGAGGTTAGGGATGAGGTGGGATGGGATTGGGTCAAGTGCACAGGTGGTGAGATGTGATCTGGATAGTAGAGTGGAGAGTTTTTCTTCTGTAATGGTGGAGAAGCGGGTTTTGGGAGAAGAGGACCGAGCAGTTGTGTAGAGTGTGTAGCTTTCTTTGATGTTGACTATCTTTTGTTTGAAATATTTGGCAAAGTCCTCAGCTGAGAAGAGAGGAGAGGGTGGGGGCGCTGTGGGATGGAGAAGGGAGTTAAAAGTGCTAAAAAGTTGTTTAGGGCTGTGGGACAGGGAAGATATGAGAGATGAGAAGTAGGCCTGTTTTGCACCAGCGAGTGAGGATTTGAATATGAGGAGGGATTGCTTGTATGCGGTGAAATGATCTTTTGAATGGGATTTCTTCCATCGCCGCTCAGCAGCCCTGGAAGCTTGTCTGAGTTTTTTGGTCAGGTTGGTGTGCCAGGGTTGTCTGTTAATTTTTCGGGTTTTGTTGTGTGTGAGGGTGGCAACAGTGTTCAGAGCTGTACTTATTGTGGTGTTATATAGGGTGGTAGCAGCATCTGGGTCTTGGAGGGAACAGATGGTAGAGAGTGGGAGAAGAGAGTCAGAAAGCAAGCAAAAGTCGAGATGTTTAAGCTTCCTGCGGGGGTGTGCTAGTGTGTGGACCGGGGGAGCAGCAGAAGAGACCAATGAAGAGAAGGTGAGTAGGTTGTGGTCGGATAGGGGGAGAGGCGAATTAGAAAGGTTAGATAGGGAGCAGAGGCGGGTAAAGATAAGATCCAAAGTGTGACCATCTCTGTGGGTGGGAGCTGAAGACCACTGTGATAGGCCGAAGGAGGAAGAGAGCGATAGGAGTTTAGAGGCGGGCGAGTGGCAGGTGTCATTAGGGATGTTGAACTCCCCCCATGATGATAGTGTGGATGTCGGCAGAAAGAAAGTGCAGTAGCCAGGTGTTAAAGTGGTCAAGAAAGATGGTGGCTGGGCCTGGGGGGCGGTAAATGACGGCTACTTGAAGGTTGGAGGGAGAGTAGATGCGAACAGAGTGTACTTCAAATGAGGTGAGCTTAAGGGAGGGTTGCAGTGGAGTTGGGCTGTAGGAGCAGGTGTCTGATAGGAGAAGACCAACTCCTCCACCATGTTTGCAGCCGGGGCGGGGGGTGTGAGTGAATTGAAATCCACTATAAGAGAGTGCAGCAGGGGAGGAGGTGTCAGAGGGTGTCAGCCATGTTTCTGTGAGACCCAGAAGGGAAAGGTTTTGAGAGATGAAAAGTTCATGAATGTACGACAGTTTGTTACAGACAGAGCGTGCGTTCCATAATGCTCCTGCAAGAGGAACCAAAGGAGCAGGGGTCACAGGAATGGTTATTAGGTTTAAGGGGTTGCAGAAATTTGTAGAAGGAGATTTGTATTGGGACATAGAGGTGATAGTGGGGATTTGCTGAGGGGGGCCTGGATTTGGAGAGATATCACCAGCAGTAAGGAGAAGCAGATAAAGTGTTAATAGATGAGAAGGAGAGGGCAGGAGGTATCTGTGTGTGTTTGGGAAGGAAGTGTTTTATGTTGTCAAACAGGTTTGTGCAAGCTGTCAGATGAGAAGGTAAGATGGAGGAAGAGATGAATAGTTCCTTGCTGGGTGAATGGACGTGGGGGTATTTCAGGAGGTTGTAGAGAAGTGGGAAGAGTAAGAGGAAAATTGAAACATTGTTTGCATTAACTATGTCTGTAATTACCTGTGGTCCCCTTCTGGTCCAATTCTGGTATAATTCAGTCTGTGCACTTAAGAGTTGCACTTGAAAGATGTTGCATTTGGAAAGACCAAGGTCTGTAAAGACCTAGGACCTTAGATTTATACCACTCAGTGTTCAATCAGGTGTGACCAAGAGGGGAGGGGGCAACATTTGGCCTAATCAAGGAGGACCAGATACAGGGGTGAAATAGTCAATGTAAACAAATACTCAATAAATCCAGCAGGGAAAGAGACATTAATAGTTCAGATAAGACATACCAGGATTTAGAAGGAGAGATGAATGGGATGGACAATATGCATAGCTGCATCCCAAAATGCTCAAATTATTAAATATAAATGTACTTATCCCATATGGTGAACGCCATAAAAATCATAATGGACAATTTGCCGTCTTTTCGTTGCTTCACCTCCCAAAATAATTAAAGGGGTTGGCCACTTTCTGGCTACTATTGACAAATGTGTTTATAAGATGGCTATATTGTACTTACTAATATAGCCTTTGTTAACATTCTGTGCCCTTTTCTATATTTTATAAGCCATGCCACCTTGTATGCCAAGTTTTTTGTGCTGGCTACAGGGAGGTCCTGTCCATAAAATGGCTGCTGATGGAGGGTCATGTGACCAGGCAAATCACAGTCTCCTCCATTCCAAAAAATTGCACCTGCATCTGCAGGTACAGTGTATTTGAATGGTGGAGACATCACATTCAGGTGATTTGCTCAGTCACATGACCCTCCATCAGCAGCCATTGTATAGACAGGAGCTCTGTGTAGACAGCACAAAAGATTTGGCAAACAAGGGAGCATACCTTAAGAAATATAGAAAATGGTGAAGAATATGAACAAAGACTATATTAGTGTTATATAATCACCTTACATACACATTGGTCAATGATAACCCGAAAGTGACAAAACCTTTTAAATAAAAGGTGATCAAAAAGTCACACAAATCAAAATGGTATCAATAAAAACTACAGATCGCTGTGCAAGAAATGAGCCTCACACAGCTCTGTAGACTTAAATATAAAAAAGTTATGTGAGTCGGAATATTGCAATAAAAAGAAAAAGTTTTTCAAATTTTTTTATTATTATTTTTAGAATTAAAACATCATCTAAACTATACAAATGCGATATCACTGTAGTCACCAGGAGAATAGAGGAAACAGGTCAGTTTTACTGCATATGGAACACTGTAAAAGCAAAACCCATAAAACTGTGGCAGAATTGCGTTTTTTTCCAATTTCACCGCATTTTATTCCCTTTACATTGTATATAAAATTAAATGGTGCCATTAGAAAGTACAACTTATCTCGCAAAAATAACCCCCAATACAGTTATGTGAACAGTAAAATAAAAAGTTATGGCTCCAGGAAGGCAGGGAGTAAAAAATGAAAAGGCAAAAATTGAAAATTGCCATGTCAGGAAAGGGTTAATGTCCTTCAAGAGCACTATGAGACATGAAAGATGTTCTGTGATTGGTTACTATGGGCAATGAAGACAGTTTTTATTTTAGACAGCTTCATTATGTAAGATTTTCTTTTGTATACGGTAAATGCTAGCCGCTAAATTATTTAGACCCGTAAGACTGACCTCTGCATGAAAGCACAAAGAATAGCGAAAAAACAAACCGATTTGTTGTATGACTCAGGCTGCTGTCCAAACTGTGCACAAATCACATGTTCAGCAAACTGGACATGACTTTGAGAATCATCTCAGAAAACACAGCTGTCATTTATATTCAGAGCAGCAGTGGAGACAAGTCTGACCCGATCTCTGATCTAAGAAAACATGCCCTGGAGGGAATTCTAGCGCCAAAAGCACACAAAGCGCTGCCGCTTATCTCAGGAGATCTCAAATGCTGATTACAGCAATATACTTACGAGTGATCATCAGACTAAAAATTTATATTTAATTACTTTTTAAAATGCATGATATTGAATATATAGTAGTAACTTCTTAAAACTCATTGTGCATTAATAAAATAAGAAATAAAATCCAAAATGCAATAGTGTGTGTTAAAGAGTCTCATTAGGGTAACTGCACATGTAGTTTAAAGAGAACCTATCACCATGAAAATGCTAAGTACTCTGCAGGCAGCATGTTATAGAGCATGAGGAACTGAGCAGATTGATATATAGTTTTCTGGGAAATGATTAAATATAACTTGTAATTTATTCATTTAAATTCCTGCTCATTCTGGATTTTGAAGTCAAGGGGGCGGTCCTATCAATGATTGACAGATCTCTGTATACACATTCATAGAGGGAAGGCTGTCAGTCACTGATAGGACCATCAACTAGACTTCAAAGACCAGAATGAGCAGGAACTTAAAATGGTCCTCCGGGAATTAAGAAAATTTAATTATGGAAAATACTTAAATATGACTTTATTATAAATATATTCCCAAAAGCCATTCATTAGTTATAATGGCTTGTTTTGTCTGGGGGGAAATGTCTGCAGTCCTGTAAGTACACATAAAACCTGTCCTAATCACACAGGAGGACAAGTTACTTCACAAGGTAAAGAGCAGCCTCATCCTCCTCTCTGTTCTGCTTGTCAAGGATTATAATCCTGAATACATATAATATCTTTAGCTGAATCTCTCTGTAGGAATGAAGTTCATGAGGAGACATGAAGTACAGAGAGGAGGTGGATATATGGCTAATGAGCAGCAGCACTTGTATGCAGTCCCTATTACCACAGCCTGTCCTGTCCGTCATTTCTGTACTTCATGTCTCCTCATGAACTCCATTCCCACAGAGATTCAGCTAAATATCTTATCATCTGTATTCAGGATCATAATCCCTGACAAGAAGAGCAAAGAGGAGGATGAGGCAGCTCTTTAGCTCAGTGTTGTACAGTAACTTGTCCTGTGTGATTAGGACATATTTTTTGTGCACTAATAGGACGGTGGCCATTTTATATCTCCTAATGTTTGATCCCTAGACAAAACGAGCCATTATAACTAATGAAAGGTATTTGGGAATGTATTTATAATAAAGTAATATTTATTTTAATTTTCAAAAATTCCAGGAAAACCCCTTTAAGTGAATGAAATACAAGTTATACTGAATCTTTTCCCAGAAAACTATATATCAATCTACTCAGCTCCTCCAGATCTATAACATGCTGCCTGTAGCTCAGACACCATGTTCAACGTGACAGGTTCCCTTTAATGTACTCTTTCAATGTAGAAGAGTAGAATCTGCTGCATACTCCGCATGTTGTGCAGCTTTTGCAGTAATCTCTGTCACTGAAATCTGCCCTGAGTGCAGCTACCCTTAGTATGTTCAAACAGATAAAATGTGCCACAAGATCCCCCATTATAAAGTATCTATTTCCACAGCATTATCCGCTCGCAAAATGCCACCAACAGCTTCCTATTGATGTCAAAGCGAAAAATGCCACCATGTTTGAAATCAAGTGAAAGTGTTGGATGTTTCTGTTATCTGTAGAAAAGATCCACATCTGTATACTTCTTTCAGTGACTTAGGTTCTTGTTCACACTAAGATGTATACCACATCCATTTCCACAAAAAAAAAACATTAACAACATTAACAGTAGCCATGGGTACATTGACAAAATTATCTGTCACGACCATGGTCATGGTCGTGACTCCTATCACCGCATGCTGTTGCCTGCGGTCTCGTGTGGTTGTTTCAGCAACAGGTGAGGGCCGCTTGTATGTTGCCTCACTTGTGGTTGCCGTTGGCAACATGCTCTATTTATGTGCCTGGCAGCATAGCAGCCTGAGCTGTTGCTAGGCAGCTTGCTGCAGTCTGCATGCGGTTGCACCTGGCAACCTGTCTTTGTGTGTGTTTCGTTGTAGGTTTGGTGTGCACTTGGTTTGTGTGTGTGCACTGACACTTCCCTTCGCCTGTGGCTGCCCGCGGCAACTTGTTGTATTGTTTACATGTGCTGGCAGTGTCTCGGCCTTCTGGCCGACTCCCTTGACACGGTTGCCGCGCATGTCGTTGCCTGCGGTAACAGCTGCAGGGTAATTGTGTGTGTGTGTATTTCCCTTTTAGTTGTGGTCTTCCCTTCCCTGGTGTGAGAAGGGTTAATTCCCTTCTTTCTGTGTGAACACTGGGTGTGTCTGAGTGGGTGTGGCTACATGGGCTATATAGCCCCAGTTGAGACCTGATGTCTGAGGGGTACTCCAGCCTTGTTTGTAAGCTGGAGGCACCCTCCTGGTTTATACCATCTGCCACTGAGAGCCACCCTTGTGGTCATAAATCTTGTTTGATGTGATGAAGATGTGTCTGTTGTATGTTTCTTATTGCAGCTTATGGTCCTGGGTTCCTGTGTGATGTGTGTTGTGTGCTGTGTCCGTTTCTGTGTTAGGACAGCAGCACTTGCGCATGGGTTCCAGACTTTGTGTCTGTGGCAGGTAGGTGTTGTGCTTATGGCATTTACCTGCCACTGCCATGAGTTGTATATGTTCCCCTTTATTGTAGCCTGGCCGGTGAGACTCCTGTTCCTCCGTGTCTAGGAGGAACAGGTCGTCTTACCCTGCTCCTAGCTTTAGGGATCTGCGGAGGGTTACTAGGGATCCGAGGTTCCGGAGCATGAGCCCTCCTACCTTCAAGGTCGGCTCATGCAGCTAGGAGTCAGGGTCAGATTAGGGATGCGTTAGGAGGAGACCTGCTCCCTAATTCTGTGCTCCTGGCCAAGCAGCGACCATCATCTTCCGCTCATCGCACGGCTGAGGGTTTTCCCCATCCTCAGACGTGACATTATCAGAGGTATTCTTCAAGAATTCCACCAGAGCGTCTTTCTGGTTAATGAAATTGGATGACATGTATTACATAATGTTTCAGATGTTATCTACTTACGGATATCCATTCAATTACATTTTGTGTATCTCTAACAGAGTAAACTGAAATGGGAGGATATGACAGAAGTAAAACCAAGGCCTTGAGTGAAGCAGATGACTCCACAACAGCAATATAAATGGAGTTGGCATGGTCAAATGTGATAAATTCTGAATCCTTCTAACCTCTTCCCCGACCACCAACCTATACCACAATTAGAAATGCTCCACCTTGTTCTCAAGATACTTCATTCATTTTTCTTACCTATACATTATTTCCCTTATCCAAAACTCTAAATGCCCCAGGTCTACCCTACATCTTCCTCAAATTCATTATGGAGAAGGGCAGGCCATACTTTTAACTGCAGGTTTTGCCAGAAGCTACACTAAACAAGAGTCTACAGGGCTTTTATAATAGTCTGTATCTATACCAAGAGTCCTAGCGGTTAACCATGGAGTGCACTAAATGTTACCCTATAGTTTTTTTATAGGCTGTGAGTGCACCCCTTATTATTCTGAACACTCTTGCTTGCAGTGGGAGCAACTTAGCCAGTATAGGCAGTGTATGAGGGGGTTTCTAAAAAATAGATCTCTAATACTGTTGCAATGTAATTCTAAAGAGGAGGTGCATTTTAAAGGGGTTTTCTGCTTTGGACAATTGCTACTTGACCACCAGCATTCATCTGTAATCTGTGAGGAAACCTAGTGCAGCACCACTATGGGGGAAATTAAGCATTACATGGTGCCCATTCAAATAAAAAAGTTGTCTATGCAAGACATGACACGTTCTCCAGAGCAAAAGATGCTCTTTATTACCATTCTAAACTCTAAGAGATGAGGATGTTAAACAGAGAATTCCCATTTATTAACTCAAAGGACCCCAATAGGTTATATGAAAGTGGGTTTTCTAAAGTGTACAACCCAATCAGCATCAGTTAATTAGTGACTTACCTTGTTAGAGGGACTGTTTCTGTAAGGTAGTATAAAGAGGCTTGCTGCTTGACTGCCACTGATCTGAGCAACTCCTACTCTGGAAGACAGATACATGAATCACATAGTCACAGATATCATTGAATGGACACCATGTATTGCTTTTTTTTCCCTGCGGCATTCTGAAAACCAGTTAGGATTTCTGTTGTAGATGGGTTTCTGCATCATTGTCCCTTGAAACCTCATAATATGATCAAGGTTGACCGGAACATGGCTTTAACATTTCAGCAAAGCACCAAAGATGTGCGTACACTTTGTAGCCATGACAAAGACATCAGCACAGTAAACCAGATGTAATTATTAGTTGATATAGTCATTCTACTGAAAAAGACTTCTTAATGAAGATTTCAGTAGATCAGTAATCAAACTTCTGTACGTACAGTTCATGGAAGGTTTGTACAATACAATGTATTTTATTTTTTATTTTTTTCTGACCTACTGAATCATGGTTAATGACTGTGATCTTTAGCAAACTTGAAATGAATTCTTGCAACATTACACAGGAAGACCTAATAATGTTACTACTTACTGAAGGATTTCATGATCTTAGCAAGCTGTCAAAATAATGTCTCAGAGTCTCCAAAATACCAAGTCGAACTCATTTCCCTAAATCCTGTGGTTGGCTGAATAAGAGATAAGTGTCTGCCAGAAACTGCGTTAAATCCCTCAGTTGTGACATTCATGACATGTCTTTTACTAACAGAAACATACTTTCACTTTTATGACAAAATATTTCACTTTAAGTAAGACGCTTAGAATTGGATTAGATATTTTATTTTAGTGCTTTACATTTTCTAACAGATAAATTATCAAGCAGTTGGTACTGTACATGTCTTTTATTGAGCAGGCTGAGTAACTGTTACGGGCAGTGAGTGTGGACCCACTTTGTCAACCAAAGGGTTTGACTTTGGACTAGTCCTTAGGGTGTTATCCTGGCGGTCCCCTAGTGTTCACCCTTTAACCCCTATACAGGGATCTGTCCTTCAATGCAAAGGAAACACCAGGTCGCTTCCTCTTGAAATAGTCCCGGTGTGGTTGGCTGCTGACCAACAGGAATCAGAGACACAGGCAAGCTTATAGTCAATAACAGGCTGAGGTCAGGGTGGTCAGAGTTTTTGCAAATCCGTGAAACAGGAAACATAGGATGAGCATGGTGAACAGGCACAGGTCAGGTCAGGTGACAGAGGGTCAGGATCTAGAAGACAGATATAAAATAGCTCTTTATAAGCCCTAACAAGTTAGAGACACCTAGCAGGATCTGTAGAGACCAATTGCTCAGGCAAATAAGTGAGATCAGCAGCACAGCTATATAGGAGAGTTGATTAGCTCATTTGTCAAACAGCTCAGCACAGGGTCAGAAAGGCAATGGCGGACTACAATAGGGGAGTTCTGGTCGGCAGCCCTGGCCCAGCACCGACCCGAATGCCCACATACTGTGGCGGAGCACATAGTTCCCTGCCCCACCACTGATCACCACCATAGGCTTCAGGCCTAGTGGGCCTGACGCCTAAGCAGTAGTGAAATCCCAGCGCAGTCTGGCGTGATGACATCATCACGTGCCTGTGCCGGGACGTGTGCACACCTGCCTCGTCCCGCCTTCCTCTGAGAGCAAGCGCCTGGCCCTGGACATAGGTGAGTATTCAGCTTTTAATTTTAATATTTTTTTTAATGTTATGTGCCTACTTTGGGGGACATGGGGTGTGGGGACACACAGTAGGACATTTAGTGAAGAGGCATTGAGTACATTAGGGGGGATTACTATTTGGGGAGGTGGGGCCAAATTATTATGTGAGGGACTACTGTGTGGGGAAAATTATTAGGGGAGGGATTACTGTGGGGCAAATTACTGTGGGGCAATTTACTATGTGGGGGAAAATGTGGGGGGAAATTACTGTGTGTGGGCAGTGTTATGGAAATTACTGTGGGGGTGGGGGAAATTAATGTGTGTGGGCAGTGTTATGGAAATTACTATGTGGGTGGTGGGGAAAATTACTATGTGGGGGCAGTGTGGTGGAAATTACTATGTGGGGGCAGTGTGTTGGAAATTACTATGTGGGGGCAGTGTGGTGGAAATTACTATGTGGGGCGGTGTGGGGCAAATTACTATGTGGAGGGCATTACTGTGTGGGGCAAACTACTATATGGGGGCAGTGTGGGGGAAATTACTGTGTGGGGGCAAATTACTATGGGGGTATTATTATGTGGGGGCAGTGTGGGGAAAATTACTGCATGGGGGCGTTGTTACAAACTCTGTAGAGATGAGATGTGGCTGAAAGAATTTGCCATGGCGGTCTGGGTCAAACGAAGAAGAGGAAAGAGAAGATCTACATGACAGGAGGTCCCTGGATGTAAGAGGTATGTAGTGCTGTATTCTCCTCAAAGTCTTTTTTATTATAATTATATGTATTTTAAATTTGGCGACCATATTTTTCAGTTTAGGGAATTTGGGGTATTTTTTTTTGTCTGAAGATGTCATATGGAGGGAGGGGCAAAGTTGGGTAGACAGCCGCGGGTCTATCATGCACTTAATCTGCCCCTGCAGAAAGGGAATTAACCCCTGCAGTGCTGCAGGGAAAAGTCTCTCTAACACAGACAGGAAAAGGCCTTGCAGCAAAACTAAAGGGAAACACTAACCTTTCACAGATACTCACACCCGCATGATGACATCATTCTAGTCCTTTCAGGTCCTGCACCACTTCTCTGTGCTGCTGAGCTCTGTCAGTGGGTAAGTGGGGTGAAAATGCCACTAGTGTAAGTGGGCACTGCAAAAGCTTGTTATGTCATATGTTGTATCATGCTTCATTTTATTCTTATGTGAAATCCCTGTTACCAGGCTGTCAGGTGCACTACACACATTCCACCACTATATGGGTGTAGCACCACAGTATATATAGCACAGTTCAGGCCTAGTTAGTCAGTTGAAAAGATGTAGGAATTGGAGTTCAGAGTGTGGAAGTTGAAGAAGGAGATGGAGTGAGGAGCAAGGGGGAAGGAGATGTCCCCTCTCCTCTCAGCTATCTCTTGGGCTCCGAGGCCCAGGGGAGCCAATTTATATCTCAGTGTCAAGCCAGGAAAATAGGCAGAGGTGAAGTCTGTATTCGACAGTCTACTCTTCCGGAGTATCAAGTGGATTTTGCCAAGTTTATTGTGGAAAAGACAATTGAAGGACAAAACTATTATTCTGGGCTCTAGGCGCCTTTGCATCTAGGTGAAGGATTTATTAGCTTCCGGCAGCCTCACCGTTTTTTTCAGGACAGATAAGATATGTGTTGCATCACTTGTGTGTAGAAGATAAAGACTTGAACTTCCTCTACTGAGACTGAAGCAAGACAAAGAGCTGAACATCAGTGAGTACATAACTAACTACCCTAGCCTAAGACATAACTATAAGTACAGCCTGTTACTCGGATTCATCACATCCAACTTGCATGTGTATCAGAGACTGTTTCATAACTGGATTTAAACTGTTATCAAAAACCTGGTTACAGTAAAGTTCTCAGTTGGATTCAAACTTTCCCCATTCTTCTATCTCCATACTACTACCACTCTCATCATTTTGCACCACCAAGGTGCTGGTGTCACGACATTACTTAAGTCACTCAGCACCCTTTCACCATAAAGAGCACTTCAATCACCACCTGGCCGGTGTCCACTGTAATAGAGTGTGCCCCGGAGAATCCAGTGCTGTTCTCCCCTTCACTGCACTGCTGGCCCAGGGAGGCGTCTGCTAAACCGCGAGTAACCGATGAACTGTTGTACCCCTCTGCCCACCGTGAACCTCACGTGTCCTACCCCTGCGGACCGGCACGTTTCAAAAATGAATTGACTAGAATGGAATGAGCAATGCAGGGAGGCAGATGATGGGTGTCTGGCAGGGAGTGGGAGAGAACATGGCTGTCAGGACTAAGGGCAGTGACTTCTATAGCAGTGCAGTCAGATGGATCTGTCGAATTTTAGCATGGTTATCCAGAATGTTCTGCGTCTGCTAGGTCAGGCTTGTTCAATCAGCGAATCTGTAGCTGAAGATGGGGGTGGACTAGGAGATACACAAAGGGGGACATTTATCAAGACCAATGCTTTCTCTGCAAATTTATGGAGAGACACATATATGTCATAGATCTGTTCCATCTTCTGGCAGGCCCTGCGACAGGCTAAAACATACAGCAGCCTCCCAGCTGCCATAGATTTCTGCTGCTTGCTCGTTACGTCCCCTTTTCTCATCACTTTAGAAAAGTGGCGTGAAGGGCCAAAAATCAACAATTGTGCAGCAAATATAGCGTGCAACAAACTTTTCGATTTTTTTTTTACATCACTATTGTGGCATAATAGCCTTGCTAAATACCCCCCCAAAAGTGCTTTGCCTGCAAGATCCCTCCTAAACTGCTTATGACAGCAGTTTGGGGAGCACCTTGTAGACATAGCTGTATGTGCACGATGGATTACACTAAAGGTATTTGTACGATTTATGTTTTTTCAGGGTTTAGTTCCCCTCTAACTGAAACCTCTTGCCAATTAGATCTAGTAGAAATCATTAACACAGAGATTCACTTAGGTTACATTCACATGACAAAAAATGGTCATTAAAAATGGACACACTAGGGGGGATTTATTATGAAAGCTTTAAAAAGTTGCAAGCTGAGTGTTTGCTATTTTTTTAAATGCAAGTTATTTTTTTTTTTTAAGTGACAAGTGCCTCTTTTTATGCTACTTTTCCAAAAGAGGGAGTGACAAGAGTGGTAAAGTAGTGTGGCCAACACCTGAGAAAAATTTCTCTTCATTTACACCAGTTTTCATGGCACAAACGAAGCCAGAATTCTACGGAAGCTCAGAGCTGCCGTAGATTTCTCTTTAGGTGCATGGACTGCCAGAGGATGCGCCTAATTTATGATGAGGCCCGCACCTTGTGATAAATTAGGTGCATTCTCCAGCAGCGCTTGAGATATCAACACCGGAGCCCGGTGCCTGGACTGTGGATGTCTACTCAGTGTGCTCAATAAAAACCATAATTCATACAACTGTGTGCTTTTTTTTGCAAAATTATATACAGGTGTTGGACCCCCACTGATCAGATACTGATGACCTATCCAGAGGATAGGTCATCAGTAAAAAAAACACTTGGAAAACACCCTCAATTAAGCCCCTGTTTTGGGCATCAAGGAAGGTTGCCTGGCCCTTGCCTCAGGACTTAAATTGGATCCAGAGTTTTAAGATTATACTTCTTTTTTTTTATATAATTTTTTATTTTTCCTTTTCAACATAGAAAAATAGACAGAAATCAGAAAGCATAAGCAATAATATTTCCTGACTATACTATTTAAGATTATACTTCTAGCAGAGGCTACTTTCGCACTCGCGTTTTGGCTTTCCGTTTCTGAGATCCGTCATGGGCTCTCACAAGCAATCCAAAATGGATCAGTTTTGCCCTAATGCATTCTGAATGGAAAAGGATCCACTCAGAATGCATCAGTTTGCCTCCGATCAGTCTCCATTCCGCTCTGGAGGTGGACAGCCAAACGCTGCCTGCAGCGGTTTGCTGTCCGCTTGACGAAACTGAGCGAAACAGCCCGTTACAATAATACAACCGCATGCATCCGAAATCAACGGATCCGTTTGTATTATCTGTAACATAGCCAAGACGGATCCGTCATGAACTCCATTGAAAGACAATTAGAGACGGATCCGTTTTCTATTGTGCCAGGATGTGTCAGAGAAAACGGATCCATCCGCATTGACTTACATTGTGTGCCAGGACGGATCAGTTTTCTCTGACACAATCTGGCACAATAGAAAACAGATCGGTCTCCAATTGTCTTTCAATGGAGTTCATGACGGATCCGTCTTGGCTATGTTACAGATAATACAAACGGATCTGTTCATTTCGGATGCATGCGGTTGTATTATTGTAACGGGCCCGTTTTTGCAGATCAATGATGGATCCGCCCAAAACCCAAGTGTGAAAGTAGCCTAAAGGTGTTAAAAGGGTTGTATGAAGATGGGAAAAAAGGGTCTGCATTTAATCTAGAAACAGTGCTGCTCTTCTTCAGTTGCTGTATCTGGTATTGAGCTTTCTGATTTTTACAATAAATGTTTTAAATTTGAATTGCAGAATTATAAATAAGTTATTGAATTGCTCAGGGATCAAAGAGCTCCCAACAGTTTCATATTTCTTATCTTACCTCTATTTCGCCTATAAGAATTTTTTAATCATTTGTCACAATTCACTTATAAAATTCTTTTCTTTTGTCAGCTCCGTCTTGAATCAGTGGTTAAATGGAAGATGGGAATGTCAATAAGTGTAGACGAAGGTTTTGATAAAATGGAAATGTAATTACACAGGAGAACAATGAACAGGGTAGAAGGAATTAAAGTATTCTGTGAAGCTAAAGTAAAATGTCAAATAAACTAGAAGAAAAGGTCCCTTGCTTATTCCAGTTCACTTTATTTCTAGTCTGGACTCTGGGCTGAAAATTACATACACTTTAAATCTAAATTCTAAAGGGTAAATTTAGGGGTAGGTAATCATTCACCTCATCTGTTCCAGCACCACTAAGAAACTCCATACCTCCACCTCTGCTGTTCCGGTCCTCATCTTCTGCCACAGCCTGCTTTATTAGGCTATGGATCTCTTGCCTGCACGGTGGCACTGGGATGGCAAGACAACCAGTCATGGTAGATGATGCCAAGTCGGTGGCCTATTTAAAGGGGAAACATCCTGCCATGCCTTGTCTGCTTATTAATGTCCGTACTCTGTCTTACCTCTCACTTCCTATGCTATTTTTCCTGGTTCTGACTCATGATAGACTCATTTTGTTCCTAGATATCACCCTTTGGATTTTTTTGTCTGCTACCTGTTGTTCGGACCCTTGGTTCCATTTCTGACTATGCTTCCATGTCCTATCTCAACCTCTGGCCTTTTGCATCCTGACCTTTCTCCTGATTATGATCCTTGTCTCCGTTCCTGTGTTCCTATGCTTCTGCAGGAATGCTGTGTTCCTCCGTTCCTATGCTACTACAGCATCATCACTAATTTAATCAGTCCATGACTATTATGGAGACTACTACGTGAGCGTCCTCCTTCTAAAGATTTAGGGTTAAGACTCAAGACTAGTAGATCTTTTACACTCTCTACCTTAAGTCAAATACAGCTTAGGGTGGGTTCACACTAGCGTTATGGAGTCCGTTATGGCTTTCCGTTATAACAGGGTTATAATGGAACATAACGGAATCCATAGGATGGAAGGCAAAACGGAAGCCTTTAAGAGGCATTGCGTTTTGTCTCCGTCCTAATAGAAGTCTATGAGAATCAAAACGTATCCGTCTGGTTCCCGTTATGCAAGACGGAAAACAAAGTCCTGTCGACAGGACATTGTTTTCCGTCTTGCATAACGGGACAGAGACGGATCTGTTATGTTTTCCCATAAACAGATCCGTCTGGGTCCCGTTATGCAAGACGGAAAACAATGTCCTGTCGACAGGACTTTGTTTTCTGTCTAGCATAACGGGAACCAGACGGATACGTTTTGATTCTCATATACTTCTATTAGGACGAAGAGCAAACGGAATGCCTTTTAACGGATCCGCCATTCCGTCTTATGGATTCCGTTATGTTACGTTATAACGGAAAGCCATAACGGACTCCATAACGCTAGTGTGAACCCACCCTTAGAGAATCCAAATCTCCAGTACATGGCTGTGATAGTAGGATAGTTTAGAGACTATTCACAAAGTTGCTTTACTCATTTATTTCTGGTATACTGTAACAATGATTGGTTACTTAAGTTTATGTGCAGTAAGCCGGATTGGGGCAATTGCACACTGGCGCAATATTAATGGTTTTTAGTTTGTGACGCAAATTGCAATGTGCGCAGGTTATAGTCTCAGGGCCCTTTAAGATGTTGCAACTCACATACCAGGTGAGGAATGCCAGAGGGGGATAATGTCTCTGTGTAATGTCAATGGTGTCTCCTACCTGGGTACGGCTGGACTCCTGGGTACCTGTAAAGTAACTGTATCTGCCTGGACTTACCACTTGGTCCTACCCTGGGTACCTATGGGTATATATCACCGGGTGTAGGCCATTAGTATTCAACGTCCCTATGATGACAGTCCAAAAAAGGGGGGAGAGAACAAAAGCTGTAAAAAGGCACACTTTAAGTAAGTTGCTACATTTTTGTTAAGTGCAATGGTTAAGTGCAATTATTCTAAACAGTGCATAAATTCACATTGTGGCATCTGGAAGGACAATACACACAATGGGCAGGTTACTTGAAGGATTGAGTGCAAGCTTTTATGTTGCAATAAAACATTTTATAATTAAGGTAGTGCAATTTATTAGTGCAAAATGAGGCTCAACAATGACTTGAGTCCTTTTTCCTGGAAGTGCTTGTAGTAGAATCCTCTGGAAACTGATAAAAGTTCATTTGTAATCCAAGGGGTTAAAGTTAATTGTAATCCAAAGGGTTAAAATGTTCAAGAGTAGCAGGCTATCAGGTAACCTGAGAAAGGGGATAAAACAGTTAACTTGGACATGAGGGGCTAAGGGCTCTTTCACACTTGCGTTCTTTTCTTCCGGCATAGAGTTCTGTCGTCGGGGCTCTATGCCGGAAGAATCCTGATCAGTTTTATCCTAATGCATTCTGAGTGGAGTGAACGTTTTTTGGCCGGAGAAAATACCGCAGCATGCTGCGCTTTTTGCTCCGGCCAAAAATCCTGAAGCCTTGCCGCAAGGCCGGATCCGGAATTAATGCCCATTGAAAGGCATTGATCCGGATCCGGCCTTAAGCTAAACGTCGTTTCGGCGCATTGCCGGATCCGACGTTTAGCTTTTTCTGAATGGTTACCATGGCTGCCGGGACGCTAAAGTCCTGGCAGCCATGGTAAAGTGTAGCGGGGAGCGGGGGAACAGCATACTTACCGTCCGTGCGGCTCTCGGGGCGCTCCAGAGTGACGTCAGGGCGCCCCAAGCGCATGGATCACGTGATCGCATGGACTCGTCATCCATGCGCATGGGGCGCTCTGACGTCATTCTGGAGCGCCCCGGGAGCCGCGCGGACTGTAAGTATACCGCTCCCCCGCTCCCCACTCCTACTATGGCAACCAGGACTTTAATAGCGTCCTGGCTGCCATAGTAACACTGAAAGCATTTTGAAGACGAATCCGTCTTCAAATGCTTTCAGTACACTTGCGTTTTTCCGGATCCGGCGTGTAATTCCGGCAAGTGGAGTACACGCCAGATCCGGACAACGCAAGTGTGAAAGAGGCCTTAAGTGCTGATAGGGGGAGTCCTAACTGACATGACCATCTGGATGAGGACAACACTGGCAACCTGGAGCATAAAACATTAACATTGCACACAAAGGCCAAACAGGTCCTCACCCGTCAGGAAATCAGTCCATGGCGTGGCTCCCGAACAATGTCACTGAAGGGTTTTTCTGCTATAGAGGACACCTTACAGGAAGTTGTCCAGCTCCTCGTCACTACTGGAGCTGCTGAATCTCATCAGAGATTGTTCCTGCCTCTGATGGAAACTCATTGTGGCGTTGGTAGTAGTGCGCCACTGCCCTCTACTGGTGGCTGCAGGGACTTGTTGGGCTGACAACTTTAAAAAAGCAGCGGTAACACGCCGCAGCCTGGGATCTCCAGCCGGTATATGAGGTGGGGGAACTTCTGGCTGCAGGGGCTCAGGAAGGACTAAAGCAGTTGCCTGGGGCTGCTTCCAGGGCAGTATATATGGTGGACCAAGGTAGGGCTGGACCTTCAATGACCTGCTTCACCCATTCCTCGACAGCTGATTTGAACTCCCATGCGGTCTGGGCGAAAGCAGTGATTTTGTGTGGGACATCGGGGTTCAAGCTCCGTAGCTTGTCATAGCTGGGCGGCGGAGTGGAATCACCAGCCGCCTCCGTCGCACCAGTAGGTGACGGACACGGTGCAGGCCTAGGCCTAATGGCAGGTGCTGGGGTCTCGGGACGCGGTGCAGGGGCGGACACGGACCGGGCCAGGGCCTCAGGGAGCGCGGCAGCTCCTACCTTTTGTTGCGGCCGGGCGGCCGGTTCCGGTGCCTCCTGGTTGCCATCTGGGGATACCATCTTCATCTGTGACGCAGACTGGTTACTGGCTGGGGTAGCGACGTCAGCGACGTCCTCCGCGGAAACAGGCACGACGTCTACTTCCATCTCTGCTAGCATGTCGCCTTTGCGGGACCACTTGACAGGGCGGAGGGATCCACAGCCTCCGGGAACTCCATCAGGTTTCGGACTCTCGACATTAGTCACCGGGACTTCAGTAGCGGTCTCTTCTGGCACCTCCGGGACGCTGGCCAAGGTAGGTGGCACTGACCTCTTGCTCAGGGAGGAATCCGCGGCCTCCGGCATAGTAGCAGGTAGAGAAGGCCCACTCTTCTTTAGGACTTGGGAGACATAGATCTCCGATGGGCGCTCTTCATAGACGGGCTCATCGTCAAACGACATCTGGCTCCACCGGGGTTGGGGAAACGCCATCTTGACTACCTCGTCAATCCAGCAGACTGCTAGTTCTAGGGGTGAAGCCCAGAGGGAGGAGTCTTTATCTCCTCGGTCCACAATAGAAAGTTCACTGGGGGCAGTCTCTATTTTTCCCGCTTCCAGGGGGCGTATTCGACATCTTCACGCCTTTGAGGGGGAGTTACTAAGTTTTCCCGCTTCTGGGGGGCGTATTCGCTAGTTTCGCACTCTTGAGGGGGCGTGGATTCGCTATCTTCACCATCTTGGAAATCATGGATGAGCTGCTGCGCCATGAGGGAAACATGGTCGATTAACCCTTGCAGTGCTGATGCGCACAATGCAGCGTTCTCTAGTCCAGCAATAAAAGTAAGAAAGTCCATTTTCAGCGGTTTTTGCACAATATTCAGCCCTTATAATACTGTGGAACATGCGATTAGGTCCGTTTTAGCGCACAATTGGATCCGGTTCTGTAATTAGGGATGGACACACAGTTCAATCCGATCCTGTTCGTGACGCCAAATATGCAGTAAGCCGGATTGGGGCAATTGCACACTGGCGCAATATTAATGGTTTTTAGTTCATGACGCCAATTGCAATGTGTGCAGGTTATAGTCTCAGGGCCCTTTAAGATGTTGCAACTCACGTACCAGGTGAGGAATGCCAGAGGGGGATAATGTCTCTGTGTAATGTCAACGGTTTCTCCTACCTGGGTACGGCTGGACTCCTGGATCCTGGCTCACTTGCAACAAATTGAGTGTGGTTAGTAGGAGTAATTGAGGAATGAATGATATCCAGACAGGAAATATGATCCAACTTGTCTTTACTTAATGGGTGCAGCATAAATCCATATGAGTACAGCAATAGTCTTTAGGTCCCAGCAGGTATTGGCAATGTATGGCAGGGGTTAATGCCTCTTCTGCTCCTATACTATATACCTGGAGAATCTGGCAGGTATTTATCTTTTGCTCTGTCTGTCTTCTGCTTGATATGGGCCTGACTAGCTGAGGAGGGATTTGGCTTCTCCTGGTCTCTGGATATGTACTCACAGCTTGGCTCACAGGGAATGCTTCTTCCTGGAGGCTGGAGATGGCTGCTTTTCTTGGCAACCAGCTGAGGCTGATGGCTCAGGCTGGGAAGAGTGATCTTGGCCTCAGCCGCGGCTCGATCCTGTCTTGGGATCCCTGTTTCTGGGAGCTCCTACTAACACAGCCTTCCCCTAGCCGGGGTGGCTGGTACACTAACTAGAACTTTCTTTCTTCCCCATGAGACAGGACATGGGAACAGCCCACTTCTGCTCACACAGGGGAGACTAGACTGGAATGGACCATTCCAGCCTAGGTATTCTAAACTGGCTATGGTCTGCTACATACTGCTGCCACCTGCTGGTGTACATGGAAATTACAGCATGATATATTAAACAGGCCTGGAAAATACATATAATAATGAATGCATTGTTAGATTACACAAGGTGACAATACACATATACACCTAACATTATTGTAGCTGGGGAAACAGAAGTTTAGTGACATACTTCAGGATGTTACATACCCCTTTACTTTAAGATAAGCCATCCTCGGCGCACGTTAGGCGGTTGAGGAATCAGCTCTGGGTACCCAATAAAATACAAAGTGCTGCATGAAATACATATAAAGACATACATAGACAAAACATTTAACGTCTTTCTCGAGGTTCCTGCCGGCTAGAGTAAGGTGTCCAACACACAGTTTCCTTCTCTTGGTATAACCAGGTAACCTAAATACTGCACAAAGCAAAACCTTTATTGACTGACTTTGTATGTCTTAAGCGCTGTTGACATCAAAGAAAGCATTGGGGTGTCTTTACTTCGTAATCCCACCATTATGTAATGGAATTCCCGCAAATAGAAGGGTGGCTTTATCCTGTATTTCCTTCCCTGCACCATAGCCTGAAGAAATTTGGCTTGTAGCACGATCACTATGATGACTAAGAGGAAGCTAAAGTAAGCGGCTCTAAGGCTTGAGGTACCATACCTTAGGCAAAGGCTCAGAAGGGGAGGTATTTATCGTCTCCGTATCTTCTGGCAAGTCACAGGAGGAGGGCCTTTAATCCTGTGCGCTCCTGGAAATGAGACACCTCCGGATAGGAACAATCCGGAACATTAAACAAGCGGGAAGGAGCAGCCTAGGGCTTCTAACGATTCCCGAAGCAGCAGGGGTACCTGTGAAGTAACTGGATCTGCCTGGACTTACCACTTAGTCCTACCCTGGGTACCTATGGGTATATATCACCGGGTGTAGGCCATTAGTATTCAACGTCCCTATGATGACAGTCCGTATAAGGGGGAAGAGAACAAGAGCTGTAAAAAGGCACACTTTAAGTAAGTTGCTACATTTTTGTTAAGTGCAATTATTCTAAACAGTGCATAAATTCACATTGTGGCATCTGGAAGGACAATACACACAATGGGCAGGTTACTTGAACGTTACATAACAGGTAAACTGGTACAATAGTGCAAAATATTAAATAGCATGAGGATTGAGTGCAAGCTTTTATGTTGCAATAAAACATTTTATAATATAGGTAGTGCAATTTATTAGTGCAAAATGAGGCTCAACAATGACTTGAGTCCTTTTTCCTGAAAGTGCTTGTAGTAGAATCCTCTGGAAACTGATAAAAGTTCATTTGTAATCCAAGGGGTTAAAGTTAATTGTAATCCAAAGGGTTAAAATGTTCAAGAGTAGCAGGCTATCAGGTAACCTGAGAAAGGGGATAAAACAGTTAACTTGGACATGATGGGGTTAAGTGCTGATGGGGGGAGTCCTAACTGACATGGCCATGTGGATGAGGACAACACTGGCAACCTGGAACATAAAACATTAACATTGCACACAAAGGCCAAACAGGTCCTCACCCGTCAGGAAATCAGTCCATGGCGTGGCTCCCGAACAATGTCACTGAAGGGTTTTTCTGCTATAGAGGACACCTTACAGGAAGGTGTCCAGCTCCTCGTCACTACTGGAGCTGCTGAATCTCATCAAAGGTTGTTCCTGCCTCTGATGGAAACTCATTGTGGCGTTGGTAGTAGTGCGCCACTGCCCTCTACTGGTAGCTGCAGGGACTTGTTGGGCTGACAACTTTGAAAAAGCAGCGGTAACACGCCGCAGCCCGGGATCTCCAGCCGGTATAGGAGGTGGGAGAACTTCTGGCTGCAGGGGCTCAGGAAGGACTGAAGCAGTTGCCTGGGGCTGCTTCCAGGGCAGCATATATGGTGGACAGAGGTAGGGCTGGACCTTAGGATTGAAGGTCAGGACAGAATTGTTAATCTGCCCTACCCTCAGGGTTGGTGGTAGTGACAGGTCCGGGATGGGAGGTACAGGTTCGGGTTGGGGCCTCTCTCTAAACTGCAGGCGGCCGTCCGGGGCTTCCTGGAGACATCTGGTCCTGCCAGCAGAGCCTGGATCCTCCTGCCAGGTCTCTGGGGTGACGGCAGGGGTGAGCGGTTTGTCCAGTAATGTGACACCGGCAGCAAAGAGTCCTTGCATGGACCGCATGGGGGTATATTCTATTTGGTCCCCCACATAGAGATTGTGTCTGGCCTGGGGCAGGTAGTGCCTTTTAACAGACCGTCGGCCCACAAAAATCTCCGTCCCGGAATGGCTGTCTTGTAAGAAGCCCACCCCCCGTTCCACGGAGAACCACAGAACTGTCCCGGTACGCCTGGTTAAGGTGGGATCTCCTGGCTGGGGATCGTCAATGACCTGCTTCACCCATTCCTCGACAGCTGATTTGTACTCCCATGCGGTCTGGGCGAAAGCAGTGATTTCGTGTGGGACATCGGGGTTCAAGCTCCGTAGCTTGTCATAGCTGGGCGGCGGAGTGGAATCACCAGCCGCCTCCGTCGCACCAGTAGGTGACGGACGCGGTGCAGGCCTAGGCCTGGTGGCAGGTGCTGGGGTCTCTGGACGCGGTGCAGGGGCGGACACGGACCGGGCCAGGGCCTCAGGGAGCGCGGCAGCTCCTACCTTTTGTTGCGGCCGGGCGGCAGGTTCCGGTGCCTCCTGGTTGCCATCTGGGGATGCCATCTTCATCTGTGACGCAGACTGGTTACTGGCTGGGGTAGCGACGTCAGCGACGTCCTCCGCGGAAACAGGCACGACGTCTACTTCCATCTCTGCTAGCACGTCGCCTTCCGCGGTACCACTTGACAGGGCGGAGGGATTCACAGCCTCCGGGAACTCCATCAGGTCCGGGCTCTCGACATCAGTCACCAGGACTTCAGTAGCGGTCTCTTCTGGCACCTCCGGGACGCTGGCCAAGGTAGGTGGCACTGACCTCTTGCTCAGGGAGGAATTTGCGGCCTCCGGCATAGTAACAGGTAGAGAAGGCCCACTCTTCTTTAGGACTTGGGAGACATAGATCTCCGATGGGCGCTCTTCATAGACGGGCTCATCGTCAAACGACATCTGGCTCCACCGGGGTTGGGGAAACGCCATCTTGACTACCTCATCAATCCAGCAGACTGCTAGTTCTAGGGGTGTAGCCCAGAGGGAGGAGTCTTTATCTCCTCGGTCCACAATAGAAAGTTCACTGGGGCCAGTCTCTATTTTTCCCGCTTCCAGGGGGCGTATTCAACATCTTCGCGCCTTTGAGGGGGAGTTACTAAGTTTTCCCGCTTCTGGAGGGCGTATTCGCTAGTTTTGCGCTCTTGAGGGGGCGTGGATTCGCTATCTTCGCCATCTTGGAACTCATGGATGAGCTGCTGCGATTAACCCTTGCAGTGCCGTTGCGCACAATGCAGCGTTCTCTGGTCCAACAATAAAAGTAAGAAAGTTCATTTTCAGCGGTTTTTGCACAATCTTCAGCCCTTATAATACTGTGGAACATGCGATTAGGTCCGTTTTAGCGCACAATTGGATCCAGTTCTGTAGTTAGGGATGGACACACAATTCAATCCGATCCTGTTCGTGACGCCAAATATGCAGTAAGCTGGATTGGGGCAATTGCACACTGGCGCAATATTAATGGTTTTTAGTTTGTGACGCCAATTGCAATGTGCGCAGGTTATAGTCTCAGGGCCCTTTAAGATGTTGCAACTCACGTACCAGGTGAGGAATGCCAGAGGGGGATAATGTCTCTGTGTAATGTCAACGGTGTCTCCTACCTGGGCACGGGTGGACTCCTGGATCCTGGCTCACTTGCAATAAATTGAGTGTGGTTAGTAGGAGTAATTGAGGAATGAATGATATCCAGACAGGAAATATGATCCAACTTGTCTTTACTTAATGGGTGCAGCATAAATCCATATGAGTACAGCAATAGTCTTTAGGTCCCAGCAGGTATTGGCAATGTATGGCAGGGGTTAATGCCTCTTCTGCTCCTATACTATATGCCTGGAGAATATGGCAAGTATTTATCTTCTGCTCTGTCTGTCTTCTGCTTGATATGGGCCTGACTAGCTGAGGAGAGATTTGGCTTCTCCTGGTCTCTGGATATGTACTCACAGCTTGGCTAACAGGGAATGCTTCTTCCTGGAGGCTGGAGATGGCTGCTTTTCTTGTCAACCAGCTGAGGCTGATGGCTCAGGCTGGGAAGAGTGATCTTGGCCTCAGCCGAGGCTCGATCCTGTCTTGGGATCCTTGTTTCTGGGAGCTCCTACTAACACAGCCTTCCCCTAGCCGGGGTGGCTGGTACACTAACTAGAACTTTCTTTCTTCCCCATGAGACAGGACATGGGAACAGCCCACTTCTGCTCACACAGGGAAGACTAGACTGGAAAGGACCATTCCAGCCTAGGTATACTAAACTGGCTATGGTCTGCTACATACTGCTGCCACCTGCTGGTGTACATGGAAATTACAGCATGATATATTAAACAGGCCTGGAAAATACATATAATAATGAATGCATTGTTAGATTACACAAGGTGACAATACACATATACACCTAACATTATTGTAGCGGGGGAAGCAGAAGTTTAGTGACATACTTCAGGATGTTACATATGTACACTTTTTGGCCATGACCCTAACCAGTGACTTGAGAGTGGCATTTGACACCCAGCTGTGTGACTCATCAACAACCCACATGATCATATCGGAGATCATGTTGATAGACTATGGTGCAAATTGACACAAAGTTATAGGTAGGTGGAACTCCCTTAAAAATGATCTCAATCACTTAGGTTAGGGATTCCCCACCTGCGGCCTTGAAGCTGTTGCAAAACTACAACTCCCAGCATGCCTGGACAGAATACAGCTATCAGCCTACAGCAGGGCATGGTGGGAGTTGTAGTTTTACAACACCTGGAGGGCCATAAGTTGAGCATCCCTGACTTAGGTCATAAGTTTACGGCAGGAATTTCACATGTATTTTCTGAAGCATTAACTTATCCATACCAAGTGCCACACTAGAAAGGCAGTGGTTGATTAAGGAGGTAAACAAGTATCTTAAAAACGGGTGTAGGAAGTTAGGGTTTGGGTTCCTACAGAAGTGGGCTGACTTCTCTGTTGGCTACAGGCTGTACAGTAAGGATGGTATGCACCTCAATGGGGAGGGTGCAGCTGTGTTTGAGCAGAAGGGAGCACAATTACATTAAAGGAAAGGGAAGATAGCATTCATAGAGAAGTGTGCATCATTAGAGCTAGAGGTAGAATTAAAGGGTTTATCCAAGGCCTATAATGCCCCCCCATATAACCGGGCCCCTCACAGAGGTTGTACTTACCTTGCTCGCCGGCACCCGCGTTGCTTCTGATGCTGGCGCGGCTGCCTCTGCATCTCCCCCTCATGCGGATCAAAACATCTTGCGATGGGGGGGGGGGGCAGCCGATAGAAGGCCGTGAAGGGGACAAGCCTCCCTAGCTTCATCCGCGATGCTAGGATGGCTCGTGAGAAGGTGAGAAGGAGAACAGACATTTACAGATGGTTGAGAACCACAAAAAAAAGTCGTGTTGAACTGAGACCGTTAGGTAACCACATGTTTATGGCAATAGACTTTACTGCTTGTAGAAAGGGTTACCATATTTTTGGATTTAAAAGATGCACCAAAGATTTAGACAACAGAAAATTTGAAGGGAATGTGGTTTACTGAATTGGAGGGGTCAAGGTCAGTAACTTTAGGGTGTAGCATGGGGGGAAATAGTTTTGGTCAGCTCCTGTTACCCTTAGTGTGTCATCTGCTGACCATTTTAACAACCAGCAATGGTGCATGTGGTCACCTCATTAAAAGTACCTATCCAAATAAATGTATCTCCTGTCATTGCTCTGTTGTGTCCTGCCATGCTTCTTGTACTACTAGATTATTTTTAAGGATTTGTCTGTAACACAGACACAGCACTGTCATACACAGATACAGCTCTACTACACACAGATACAGCTCTGCCATACACATACAGCCCTGTTACACACACATAGCTTTACTATACACACATACAGCTCTGCCACGCACATACAGTTCCTTTACATACATAGAGCTCTGCTACACAAATGCAGTCCTGTTAAACACATACAACTCTGCTAAACACATGTACATGCAGCGGGCGCCTCCACCCAGGGCCCTTTAAGAGTACTAGTACTTGTTTTGTGACACCAGTTGCAATGAAACTACAGGGCCCTTTTTAGTGATATGGATGGTACCCAGGTGTAGGAATGCCAGAGTGATGTAGGGTGGGTAAATGTCAATTAATGTTGGAGGGGTTGTTGATGAAGAGGATGATGAAATAAATTGAGTCCAGACCTTGTGATGAAGTTCAATAACAGCTTTACTTTGCATAAACGTTTTTCCAACAGTTTCAGGCTTTGTCTTGGTTCCCAGCAGGCTTTAGCATTAACTCTGGCAGGCAAACAAACTCAACCCTGCTACATCTGTTGCTCTCTGGCTCTGCTGTGCTGACAGGCTGACTGAATAACTTTGCTTTAGCTGTCTGCTGCAACTTCTCTCTTTTTGTAGTCTGACTCTAGCTTAATCCTGGCAACCTTTCTCCTGGCTTCATAGGCTCTAAGCTGTGGCCGCCACATCCAGCAGAGCTGAAGGTGCTCTGGCTGGCTTACGCAAGGCACGTCCAACAGGGACGTGCACCTGCTTCCTTCCCCTAGCATGGGGGTAACTGCAACTGACTTCTAACTAACTAATCCATCCCCTCCTTAGAGGGAGGGTTAGAATGGAAAAAAGGGTTCCATCCTCTGTAAATGTAGCTCTGCCATGCTTGCTGCCACCTTCTGGTGAACCAGGTAAATTACATGAACAATAACAGTTACAAGAAATAAATATGCTTTTAGGACCTGGAATAAATGCATAAGATCACATGAGGTTAGACTAATAAAAACAGTACTTCAACTGGATCAAAACAGCCTTGTGTTAACAAGGGTGTACCTCCATAATATATAAATCAACAAAGAGAATCGGTACACGTATTTACCTAATAAAGTTAGAATATAACATATGGAATCAGTATTCAATTAAGCAAGTAGGACATGGATGGTAAAATTTGGTTTTATGGAATATGCATTGGGACATATATGAACACAGGGGGGAAAAAAACACATTTTTAAATAAAAAAGTTTTATTAGCTAGAACGTTTGGAGATAAATGATATCAAATATAAAGGTAGGGTTAATTAATAGATAATAATATATATCTACTACTATTCCTCTACATTAGAGAGGACGTATAGAAATGGGGGCACCAACATTATATTAAAGTAACACATATTTAGTTGTCTCCCATAGTAGGAATAAGTTTCAATATGGGATTGATAGAAAATTTATAAAACACTACTTACAATATTCACATTAGATACTATAACAATATTGAGGTATGGCACTTTATACATGTAGGTCATGAAATATTTTATGACTATATATGAATTTTATATCTTATATAAAATTCTGCCCTCACTTCAACCGCGCTGATGGAAGGGCGGAAGTCCCATATACACCCAGATCTGATGATTACGGGATGCGCCGACATAGAAATCACCTGGAATATAATCACATGATGCAGGAATTGACTAGCATTGGCCACTGGGCATTTAAAAAGACCTCCGTAGCCATTAGAAAATAATCCTCCTGAAGAAGCACTAGCGAAACGTACGTCGAGGAGTACGCTTGTCAGAGAGAGCCCACACGTAGACCACTGGACATTGGGTAGGTGTGCAAGTTTGATCGATTCGATGCATCCATTCTGAATGTATATTGAACATGTATTTAAAATTGTATCTACTCAGATAGGATGCAGCTTTGTATATGAATGCCATTTTATGCTCGCCATAGACCCATGCTTGACTTGCTCCACATCAGAAGTTATCACTATATTATGGCTAGATCTAGCTTTCAATAATATATGCTGATCTAGATTCCAGATATAGGGGGCCTTGAAAATGACTGCAGCGAGTCAAGCAATTGAATCCATCTACAGTGGATATATTGTGGACTGTTTCTTTTAAGCACGCTGTATGGTCTCTACATTTATGTTTGTATGTATTTTATGTTGTAATAAAATTTAACTTTATTAGGTAAATACGTGTACCGATTCTCTTTGTTGATTAATAAAAACAGTAGCAGGGTGCAGAAGTGGTAACGCCACTCTGGGGTGTTACATACACACATACTGTACAGCACTGCTACACACACACACACACACACACTTTCATTTCAAATAAAAACTCACATTTCCCTGCACTAGTGCCAGCTGTAAAATTCTTCTGTTCTGGCTCCTCCCATCGATTACATCATCAAAGGTACAGTGTAGGACCTTCTTCCCCATGTGCCCTCCTGCTGCTGTTGTTCATGCAGGGAGAGAGAGTTAAGTGCAGATGCACAGCTTGCTCATTGATCCAGTAAAGCGCTGTATGTGCGCTCTGCCAGATCATTAAGGAAGCAGCCCGAGGGTCTGGCCATGTAGGTACTTTTTAGTAAGATTTTTTCTGATAAAGCTAAAAAATACAGTAATTGCCTCTAGTGCCCACCACAGTTCTGAGACACACTGAGACAGTTCTGAGACACACTGGCCACCCGGATCTAAGATTTTCACCCTGGAGACTAGGCATTACAGAAACTGTTAAAATAAAAAATTGTATTGTACACCTGTGATTAATTTGGGAAGATTGCAAAGTACTGTACCATCATTGCAACCTCCAATATACAACCTGTGGAAGAACCTTGCTGTGTTATACAGTACCTCTGAACTGTACTGCTTGTATATGCACTACAACTTCCATCAATTGCTCAGTAAAGAGAGAGACTTTATTTATTATAACCAAACTGGCCTGGTCATCTACCAGTCCTCTCCCTCTACATCAGCCTTCCTATCTTCAATCCATCTACCTAAAATCAAGAATAATCCAGTCTCCACCAGGCAGGAGACTCCAAAAGTCCAGGGTGTGCCCTCCAACCACTGAACTGCACACATGTCCCAGGGAGATCTAGGGAGAGAGATTAGCAACCATGAGGACTGCAACCACCTTTATTGCCGCCACCACCAGTCCCACTCTCCAATGCCACCATCCCTTCCCTGTGGGTCGGCAAGCTGCAGGAATAACTGAGACATGGCTGTTCAGTGCCCCAGACCTGGGAATATATGCAAATGTTTTTATTTATTGTCATGTTATGTATTTCTGTGTGTTTATGCCATTCAGTCCAGCAGGGAAGATATGGTTGGCAGGAACAGTGCTAACCACCTTGTTCCTACCACCTTGGTAAGAGTGGGCTGGTCCTACTTCCTCCGAGGAAGGGAAGTTCAAGTGCAGACAGCAAGGAGTGAGGAAGCACATGCAGAGCTCATACTTCTAAGAACAGTATCCAATTCTCCTGTGAGAACACCACACCAGAGAGATATCCAGTTCTCCTGTGATACCAACACAACAGATCTTCAAAATTAAGAACACAGCTTCTAGACTGCATCAGTTTGTCAAGAAAGCAAAGTGATTAGTGAAATTACAGCTTTGCAGACATTGAGGCAAGCTGAGGGAGTACAGCACAGGCACCCATCACCTATACTACTACTAGGCCAGACAAGGCTTAAGACTGAATCCTATAGTGGAGACTGCTATACGTTCACTTCTGGCCTGATTCTTCAAACTACATTTCCAATGCACCAATCCCAAGGGAGCATCGGCCTGAGGAAGTATACCAATACACAACATTTCATCAGGCCTCTACCATCCTTTGTGCCTCCTCCTCAGCGGCTCGCTCCAGCTGGATGATAGCTATGACTGGGTAGTTAACTTACTAGGGTTATAGTTTATTGTAAAAATGGAAAGGGGAAGGATCACCTGGAAAGGGAGAAGGATTGCCTGGAATGGGAAAGGATTGCTTTATGTGAAGTTTTGTCTTCTGGTCCACAACTTGTTTAATTCCTCCCCGGCATGGGTATGGTCCCTGCTCTGCTACATTGCATGGTCCCAGCACTGCTTGCTTAGTGGTGGTATACCCACAAGAGACATTCCACTGCTGAAGACCATGGTTGGCTGAAGCAGAGCAGGCAACTATACTGGGGAAGAAGTAAAAATGCTGTGGACTGGAAGATGGACATGTGGAAGCTAGCGCGCAAGATCTGAGCAGGTAGGTATGAATCAGTAGAAGCAGGCTGCATGCATCAGTTAAACTTTAGGTAACCCCCGGACAACCTCTTTAAACATAAAAGAAAAGAAAGCAGGGCCCTATAGAACCCAGTTCTCTGTAGTAAGAAACAGATCACAATTTATAATATTTTGATACATTTATCAATGAAGGTCAAGAAGCATTCAAGCCATTTAATACAAAAAAGAGACCATTGGATTTGACATATACACATGTTTTGGTCCATCCAAAAGATAGATGTTACAAAGTATCGCCAAGTGCAGGATTTTATGTAGCTGAAAGTACAAACCGGATTCCAAAAAAGTTGGGACACTAAACAAATTGTGAATAAAAACTGAATGCAATGATGTGGAGATGGCAAATGTCAATATTTTATTTGTAATAGAACGTAGATGACAGATCAAACGTTTAATCCGAGTAAATGTATCATTTTAAAGGAAAAATACATTGATTCCAATTTTCACGGTGTCAACAAATCCCCAAAAAGTTGGGACAAGTAGCAATAAGAGGCTGGAAAAAGTAAATTTGAGCATAACGAAGAGCTGGAAGACCAATTAACACTAATTAGGTCAATTGGCAACATGATTGGGTATAAAAAGAGCTTCTCAGAGTGGCAGTGTCTCTCAGAAGCCAAGATGGGTAGAGGATCACCAATTCCCACAATGTTGCGCAGAAAGATAGTGGAGCAATATCAGAAAGGTGTTACCCAGCGAAAAATTGCAAAGACTTTGCATCTATCATCATCAACTGTGCATAACATCATCCGAAGATTCAGAGAATCTGGAACAATCTCTGTGCATAAGGGTCAAGGCCGTAAAACCATACTGGATGCCCGTGATCTCCGGGCCCTTAAATGACACTGCACCACAAACAGGAATGCTACTGTAAAGGAAATCACAGAATGGGCTCAGGAATACTTCCAGAAACCATTGTCAGTGAACACAATCCACCGTGCCATCCGCCGTTGCCAGCTGAAACTCTACAGTGCAAAGAAGAAGCCATTTCTAAGCAAGATCCACAAGCTCAGGCGTTTTCACTGGGCCAGGCATCATTTAAAATGGAGTGTGGCAAAATGGAAGACTGTTCCGTGGTCAGACGAGTCACGATTCGAAGTTCTTTTTGGAAATCTGGGACGCCATGTCATCCGGACCAAAGAAGACAAGGACAACCCAAGTCGTTATCAACGCTCAGTTCAGAAGCCTGCATCTCTGATGGTATGGGGTTGCATGAGTGCGTGTGGCATGGGCAGCTTGCATGTCTGGAAAGGCACCATCAATGCAGAAAAATATATTCAGGTTCTAGAACAACATATGCTCCTATCCAGATGTCATCTCTTTCAGGGAAGACCCTGCATTTTTCAACAAGATAATGCCAGACCACATTCTGCATCAATCACAACATCATGGCTGCGTAGGAGAAGGATCCGGGTACTGAAATGGGCAGTCTGCAGTCCAGATCTTTCACCTATAGAGAACATTTGGCGCATCATAAAGAGGAAGGTGCAACAAAGAAGGTCCAAGACGATTGAACAGTTAGAGGCCTGTATTAGTCAAGAATGGGAGAGCATTCCTATTTCTAAACTTGAGAAACTGGTCTCCTCGGTCCCCAGACGTCTGTTGAGTGTTGTAAGAAGAAGGGGAGATGCCACACAGTGGTGAAAATGGCCTTGTCCCAACTTTTTGGGGATTTGTTAACACCATGAAATTCTGATTCAACATATTTTTCCCTTAAAATGGTACATTTTCTCAGTTTAAACTTTTGTTACGTGATTTATGTTCTATTCTGAATAAAATATTATAAATTGGCACCTCCACATCATTGCATTCAGTTTTTATTCACGATTTGTATAGTGTCCCAACTTTTTGGGAATCCGGTTTGTAAATTAGTAGGTTTTTAGGTTTCCACAGGCTGCCCTTTGTCATGTTGTTCTGTCAGAATAAGTCATGAAACCCATTCAGATGTCTGACACAAAGACCAAAGCTTCTTAGTGGCTTCATTGTTTCTGACCCAGTGGACACAAGATATTTCTTGAGACAAACCTTTAAACACATCATGGTTTATTGTCTCATTTTCTTTAGTTTATCCTCATAAAAAACTTTGTGAAAGTCAAGGATTTAGTAAAACATTCCTTACCTTGTTGTCATGCAATAAAGAGCAGCCTCAACAAGGATCTTATTAGACTCCTGCCGGTGCAGCTAGGTGATGATCCTGGAATGCTGGAGAGTGCATTCCACATAAATGGTTGCTCAAGTTTTAATGGGGTGTTTTGTGGAAAAGATTCTCAGCATTAAATGATTTCACCACTATACCGAAGAAAGGAATTTTCATTGCATTAGCATAAATCAGTTTGCAATTTCCTATATGTTCTGAAGTTTATAACATTTCTGTATAGATGTGTAGTCAGATAGTACTCATAATATGTGCACTTCCAATTTTTATTTCACAGTAAATGTTAATGCTATTATTGCATACATAGAACATGCAGTGCCCCCAGAGGACCACTAAAAAGGGATAAAATTGTATATTAATGTATTATGTTATGCACTGTGTAGTGGCTGAATATAGGCAAGCAAATAATTAACACTTGGCAGCTCTTTAGCTCTTTTGCTGTGGACACAGGCTTGGCCTTTGGCTTGTTGTGGCTTGTTTCACATACCAGTCTGGCTTGGGTTGTGTGTGAAGCTACAGCTTGTGAGCCCAGAAGAAGCTGAAAGCAAGGAAAGATAATTTTTCTCAAGGAAGCACACCATTCCTGTGGATTTGGCACATGGGTTTTCTAAGTCTACTTTCACATGTCTGCAACAGCCTTCTAGCAGGCTGTTCTGGTATATACAGTTGCAAGAAAAAGTATGTGAACCCTTTGCAATGATATGGATTTCTGCACAAATTGGTCATAAAATGTGATCTGATCTTCATCTAAGTCACAACAATAGACAATCACAGTCTGCTTAAACTAATAACACACAAAGAATTAAATGTTACCATGTTTTTATTGAACACACCATGTAAACATTCACAGTGCAGGTGGAAAAAGTATATGAACCCCTAGACTAGTGACATCTCCAAGAGCTAATTGGAGTGAGGTGTCAGTCAACTGGAGTCCAATCAATGAGATGAGATTGGAGGTGTTGGTTACAGCTTCCCTGCCCTATAAAAAAACACAAACCAGTTCTGGGTTTGCTTTTCACAAGAAGCATTGCCTGTTGTGAATGATGCCTCGCACAAAAGAGCTCTCAGAAGACCTACGATTAAGAATTGTTGACTTGCAGAAAGCTGGAAAGAGTTATAAAAGTATTTTCAAAAGCCTTGCTGTTCATCAGTCCACAGTAAGACAAATTGTCTATAAATGGAGAAAGTTCAGCACTGCTGCTACTCTCCCTAAGAGTGGCCATCCTGTAAAGATGACTGCAAGAGCACAGCGCAGACTGCTCAATGAGGTGAAGAAGAATCCTAGAGTGTCAGCTAAAGACTTACAAAAGTCTCTGGCATATGCTAACATCCCTGTTAGCGAATCTACGATACGTAAAACACTAAACAAGAATGGATTTCATGGGAGGATACCACAGAGGAAGCCACTGCTGTCCAAAAAAAACATTGCTGCACGTTTACAGTTTGCACAAGAGCACCTGGATGTTCCACAGCAGTACTGGCAAAATATTCTGTGGACAAATGAAACCAAAGTTGAGTTGTTTGGAAAAAACACACAACACTATGTGTGGAGAAAAAGAGGCACAGCACCCCAACATCAAAACCTCATCCCAACTGTGAAGTATGGTGGTGGGGGCATCATGGTTTGGGGCTGCTTTGCTGCGTCAGGGCCTGGACGGATTGCTATCATCGAAGGAAAAACGAATTTCCAAGTTTATCAAGACATTTTGCAGGAGAACTTAAGGCCATCTGTCCACCAGCTGAAGCTCAACAGAAGATAGGTGTTGCAACAGGACAACGACCCAAAGCATAGAAGTAAATCAGCAACAGAATGGCTTGAACAGAAGAAAATACGCCTTCTGGAGTGGCCTAGTCAGAGTCCTAACCTCAACCCGATTGAGATGCTGTGGCATGACCTCAAGAAAGAGATTCACACAAGACATCCCAAGAATATTGCTGAACTGAAACAGTTCTGTAAAGAGGAATGGTCAAGAATTACTCCTGACCGTTGTGCACGTCTGATCTGCAACTACAGGAAACGTTTGGTTGAAGTTATTGCTGCCAAAGGAGGTTCAACCAGTTATTAAATCCAAGGGTTCACATACTTTTTCCACCTGCACTGTGAATGTTTACATGGTGTGTTCAATAAAAACATGGTAACATTTAATTCTTTGTGTGTTATTAGTTTAAGCAGACTGTGATTGTCTATTGTTGTGACTTAGATGAAGATCAGATCACATTTTATGACCAATTTGTGCAGAAATCCATATCATTGCAAAGGGTTCACATACTTTTTCTTGCAACTGTAATGCCGGGAATCATCCGGAAAAAAAAAGCCTTTCTGTCCGGCCAATTCTCTGTATTTTGCCGGATTGCGGCCAGATCTCTGCTAGACCTAATTATAGTTAATGGGACCGGCAGGCATTCCGGTTGTATCCAGCAGTGCTGGTTCTGGAGAACTCCAACAGGCTGTTCTCTGCCGGAACAGCCTGCTGGAATTGGTGTCACATATGTGAAACTAGCCTAACTCATTTACTTCCACTGGAATTTACACTGCTGGAATTTATGTATTATCAGAAACATCACACATAAGCTGTAAAATGGTAAATGCTTATAGCTTTGTTCGCATTCATTGTCTTCACCAACCTGTGTGTCTAATTTGAACCCTGAGATTATCCTGTGAGCCAAGTCTCAATTCTGAGCCCATGATCCCACTGGCTTCTTAGTATTCACCTGTTAGCCCATGCTTTCACTGATATCTAATTGTTTCCTTGATCGTCCTCCAGTTCTGCTCTTCTTGTCATGTGTACTGCATCCTGCCTCTGCTGTTACAACCCTTGCTTGAATTACCATGTATGACTGTGTTTGTCCTGCCGCTAGGGCGTTGGCTATAGCTTTGTATTCTGATTTAGTCTTCTTGACAAATGTGCTGTTTTATAATGGAAAACTGTCTCTTACCACAGAACGTTCAATACTCTTATTGCAATCCCTACAATAAACACCAGGTGGCAACCATTTCCAAAGAGGCAGCATTGCATGATTGTGGCGAATGGTCTTATAAACCTTTAAGTCAAAGTGCCTAGTTTAGTCAAGAGATTGAAAAATATATACTTGTATAATTTTTTTTATTTTTTTTTATATATTTTTTTTTTTAGCAAATCACCTGCAAATCTGTTTTGGGAATACTTGAAAAGTTCCATTTTACATTCTTATCACATTAGCGTAGAAAGAATATATTGATGATATTCTTTAGCTACATGGAGCACTTAGATGGATTGATACATAATAATAATAATAATAATAATAATAATAATAATAGCATCAATTTTAATTTTATATATAAAGATTTTTTTCTTATTTAGTTTATTTTATTTTATATTGTCAGTGACTAAAGATGACCAAAAACAGCAATTTTGACACTGGGATTTTTTTTTTAATTAGCATTTACTGAAACACTAAAACATATAATAACAATAATTACCGTATTTTTTGCATTTTTTTCATCAGACCCCCAATCTTCATCAGACACCCAAATTAGACCCCCAATCTTCATCAGACTTCATATCAGACAACCAATACTCAGACCTCAGATCAATTCCCCACTCCTCATCAGACCCCCATCAGATCTCAGATCAGACCCCCATTCCGCATTAGATCTCAGATCAGACCCCCATTGATTATTAGACCTCAGACCCAATCAGACCTCAGATCAGACCCCCATCAGGCCTCAGATAAGACCCCTATTCTGCATTAGACCTCAGATCAGACCCCATCAGACATAAAATAAATTTACTTACTTCTCCTGCCTCGCCCCCAATCTGCAGATCCGGCATAATGGAAGCACTCACTAGTATTCGCTAGTCATTTTCCCCCTACTTTTGGGGGAAAGAAGTGCGTCTTAGGAAGCAAAAAATACAGGCATATTATTATTATATACTCTATTTTAATATTTCATATATATTCAGACATGACGATATCAATTATGTTTTTTCCTTTTTTTATTTTTTACCATGAGAATTGAGTAAAGTTTTTTTTAATGAATTTTCAACCTGTTTGTATTTTTAAAATGTTTTTCCAAACTTTAACTATTTTTAACTTGCAATACTTCTGTATTGTAGTGTATAATGAGTTTACTGGCCTCTTACTACACCCTGGGATCCATCAGCAGTCCCCTGGCTGCCATGACAGCTGATCAGCACAGTGGGAGCTCCCTCACTCTCTCCAGTCGCTTAGATTCTACAGCCACTTTTGCTTGTGGCATCTAAGGGTGTTAAATGACCAGGATCTGAGTTATCCCTGATCCCAGCTACTGCAGGCAGGTGTCAGCACAGCTGGTACCCACCACAAATGGAGTGGGGTCAGCTCTTGAGCTAGTTTCATACAGTCTCTTCACACTTCCACTGTATAGTCAGTTTCTGAGCAAATTTGCTCAAGTGATGATGGAAGATGTATAAATTATCGTAGATGAATGTTAATTATGATGCAACGCAGAGCCCTGAAGCTTCATTAAAATAATGTAACTGTGCCTCTTGTACATTTACTTGCATTACCTGGAATATAGCCATAATCCTATGGAAGAGGTCATCATAATTAGTATTTCAGTTATACCTTTGGGTTTTTACAGATTAAAATAACCTGTTATGTTTGCTTTCAGAAGAAAAGTGAGAAAAACATTAAATGCCACCATAATTTACTTTACTGGAATGATCTGTCTCACTCTCAATTGTTCCTGTAAGGGTTTTATTGAGAACTATGAATTGTATAATCAACATATTAGCTCAATTGTGTTCCGGAAAGAGTTTCATTCATTTTTAATAAGACCACATATTCAGATTACTAAGACAGCAATAACAAGCAGGGAAAAAAAATTTATGTTCTCTATATCAGATCTGATTCTTTATGCATTATCATCATGGCAGTGTTAACATTGCTTTTCTTACAAGTGATTCACGGCACAGTATTACATAACCCTCAAGTATTACTAAAATAAAACAAGTTACCCCACACAAAATGCTTAATTGTACAGTGTTTGGCTTCAATGTTCTAAAAATGGTGTCATACCTGTCCACAGGTTGCATCTGGTAATGCAGCTGTGCCCCATTCACTTCAATGTAGGCCTGGACTAACCATTCTGGATTCTTTCAGGTTCCAAAAGAGTAACTGTAGAATGGTGGTTTCTTGTATAAACGCTAACAAATAGGCTCAAAGTAAAGGGACATACAAGGTGAAATTTGAAAAATTAGAATATCGTGCAAAAGTTCATTTTTTTCAGTAATGCAACTTAAAAGGTGAAACTAATATATGAAATAGACTCATTACATGCAAAGCGAGATATTTCAAGCCTTTATTTGTTATAATTTGGATGATTCTTAGTATTCACCTGTTAGCCCATGCTTTCACTGATATCTCATTGTTTCCTTGATTGTCCTCCAGTTCTGCTCTTATTATCATGTGTACTGCATCCTGCCTCTGCTGTTACAACCCTTGCTGGTCAGGGGTACATGTAGCACAGGGGGCATTGGTTAGAGGTGCATGTAATGCAGGGGGCGCTGGTCAGGGGTGCATCGCAGATAGAAAAGGTACTTACAGTTCTGATGTGCTCTGTACTCGTGCCTTCTTCCTCTAGGCGTGGTGGCAGGGGGAGGGGCGCGCAACGATGTTTCCTGATGTGAAATCCCCAAGCCGCATTCTTTTCGGCCTCTGCAGGCCCTGCTAGGCTAAAATACACAGGCAGCCAATGGCAGTGCTGCCCTCTCCCTCCCAGCCAATAGCATCTGAGGTGGGCGGGGCAAGATTCACTTGGCTGCCGACTGCCGAGGAGCCCGTAGTGAAGCGGTTGGGCAGCATGGGCAGTACTTTCAGTTTGGGAAAACTGACAGATCGCCGCTGTACTCAAGGCCGTCTTTAATATTGATTGAACCCTGGGCAAGAATTTACTTGGGCCCCCTGTATCCTGCCTTCCCACACCCTAGCATGCAATCACACTCTCCACCACAACACACACACACAAAAATCCACACACCTCGTAGAGTAGTAAACTTTAATAATGATGAGTGGCCACTAGAGGTGTTCCTTGGCAGTAATGTAAATACTGCCTTTTTTTCTGAAAAGGCAGTGTTTACATTAAAAAGCTTGCAGAGACATGCTATAGACACCAGAACTACTACGTTTAGCTGTTGTGGTTCTGGTGCTATAGTGTCCCTTTATATAGAGAAAAAAAAAGAATCAGCACAAAAGTATCAAATAAAATGGCTGTATCATTATTCTAAAAATTAAAAAAGCACAACTTCTGACACAAATATATAGTATTTTGCAGATTACTTTTTTTTTGTTACAATGTGCATATAGTACTGTACTACTACACTCCTACATGTCCACTCCTACATACAGGGTAATACAGCGCCACATACCTCTTAGCTCTAGTAACGTCTCTTTGATGTAGATGTTCTCTTTCCTCATCTTCTCCTTTCAGACCTTCAGACCAGACCACAATTTTTTAGCCATTTCTCGTCTCTGCAGTTTGACAAACAAAATCTTAGTTTACTACTTTTCCATCATCCTTCCATCTTCTGGACAAATCATCCTACCACCCCCAATACTGTGCTGTTGTCCTCCCCAATACTATACTGCAGAAACAGATAAACCCCCTGATAATAGCAGTACCATGCAGATAGTGCCCTTCAATAATTATTGGCACACAGTGCACTAAAATAACTGCGCCCAGCAAATAGTGCCCCTGACACTAATAGTGTAAACATAACGTCCCCCAAAAATAATTGTGGTAAGCTGATACTGTGCCAAGGTTCCCCCACAGTAATAGTGCTCCCAAATGTCCCACCGATAGGAATAATTCTCTGCTAGAGCACACATGGTAGTAATAGTGCTCCTACAGTGCCCCCAACATGTCCCCACTGTGCCCCTTCTTAGTGCCCCCCATAGATGAGCCCATAGTACTCCTCTCTCCCTTTCTCTATAGTACCCACCATAATGTGCCCAGTATAAAATACCCTTATACAGAGCCCCCATATAAAATACCCCTTCTTTGTGGCTTCAGTAGAAGCCCCATAGTGTTCCTCTTCCCCTTCCCCATATAAAATACCCCTTCTTTGTGGCCTCAGTAGATGCCCCCGATAATGTGCCAGTAAGAAGTGCCCCCATAGATGCCCCCATAGTGCCACCCAATAATGTGCCAGTAAAAAGTGCCACCAATAATGTGCCAGTAAGAAGTGCCCCCATAGATGCCCCCACAGTGCCCCCCAATAATGTTCCAGTAAGTTGTGCCCCCATAGATGTCTCCAATAATGTGCCAGTAACAAATGACCCCATAGATGCCCCCCAATCATGTGCCAGTAATAAGTACCCCCATAGATGCCCCCCAATCATGTGCCAATAACAAGTGCCCCCATAGATGCCCCCAATCATGTGCCAGTAACAAGTGCCCCCATAGATGCCCCCCATCATTTGCAAAGCAACAGGTGCCCCATAGATGCCCCCCAATCATGTGCCAATAACAAGTTCCCCCATAGATGCCCCCTAATCATGTGCCAGTAACAAGTGCCCCAGAGATGCCCCCCAATCATTTGCCAGTAACAGGTGCCCCCATAGATGCCCCCCAATCATGTGCCATTAACAGGTGCCCCCATAGATGCCCCCAATCATGTGCCACTAGTAGTACCATATAAAACACCTATACCTACCTCCATCAGGCTGGCAGCGATGCGATGCATTTCCCGCGCTGTACGGTTTAGGCGGCCTCTGATAGGCAGCAGGCACTAGGTCTGCAGCCTATCAGAGTAACGGGGAAGAGAGGCGCCTCTCCCTCCCGGAAGAGAGGCGCCTCTCCCTCCCCTGCCCCGCCGCAGCACTTCCATCTGTATCGCTGTATTGAGGATGGTGATACAGATGACTATGGAGATGAACGCTTCCACAATGCCCCCAATCATGTGCCACTAGTAGTACCATATAAAACACCTATACCTACCTCCATCAGGCTGGCAGCGATGCGATGCGTTTCCCACGCTGTACGGCTTAGGCGGCCTCTGATAGGCAGCAGGCACTAGGTCTGCAGCCTATCAGAGTAACGGGGAAGAGAGGCGCCTCTCCCTCCCCTGCCCCGCCGCAGCACTTCCATCTGTATCGCTGTCTTGAGGATGGCGATACAGATGACTATGGAGATGAACGCTTCCACAATGGATCACCAGTGGCCAGCGGGGCTCAAGAGGCAGCTGCCTCTTATAATGTACACCAGTACAACAAAATACCCCCTTATAATATGCACCTGTACAAAAAAATACCCCCTTACCTTTCAGATCAGAACCTCATATCAGACCTCAAATCAGAACCCCACATCACACCTCAAATGTGACCTCCCATATCAGACCTCAAATCAGACCCCTATATCAGGCCTTAAATCAGAACCCTATATCACACCTCAAATCAGAACCCCATATCAAATCAATTTTATATGTGATGTGAACAAGTGTCGATCTTGTAAGTAAAATAAAATACGTAGTGTTTCAATAACCCGTGGGTATTGCACTATGTCGTGTTCCTTTTAACCGCCTCTGGACCGCCTAACGCAGGATTGCGTTCCGGAGGCGGTCGATTCATTCCTCCTGGACGAGCCGGCACGTCATCTCGCGAGAGGCGAGATTTCCTGAGAACGCGCGCACACAGGAGCGAGCGTTCACAGGAACCGAAGGTAAACGAGTGGATCTGCAGCCTGCCAGCGGCCACTGTTCGCTGGCAGGATGTAGATGTGATTTTTTAACCCCTTAAAGGTATACTAGACACTGTATTGATAACAGCATCTAATATACCTGCTACTTGGTCCTCTGGTGGTCCCTTTTGCTTGGATCGACCACCAGAGGACACAGGCAGCTCTGTAAGTAGCACCAATTACCACTACACTACACCCCCCATGTCACTTATTAACCCTTTATTAACCCCTGATCACCCCCCTGTCATTGATCACCCCCCTGTAAGGCTCCATTCAGACGTCAGTATGTGTTTTGCAGATCCGCAGACCCACGGATCCACGGATCCATGGATCCGCGGATCCGCAAAACACATACGGACGTCTGAATGGAGTCTTACAGGGGGGTGATCAATGACAGGGGGGTGATCACCCCATATTAGACTCTCTGATCACCCCCCTGTCATTGATCACCCCGCTGTAAGGCTCCATTCAGACGTCCGTATGTGTTTTGCGGATCCTAAAAACACATATGGACGTCTGAATGGAGCCTTACAGGGGGGGGTGATCACCCCATATAGACTCCCTGATCACCCCCCTGTCATTGATCACCCCCCTGTAAGGCTCCATTCAGACGTCCGTATGTGTTTTGCGGGTCCGCGGATCTGCAAAACACATATGGACGTCTGAATGGAGCCTTACAGGGGGGGGTGATCACCCCATATAGACTCCCTGATCACCCCCCTGTCATTGATCACCCCCCTGTAAGGCTCCATTCAGACGTCCGTATGTGTTTTGCGGGTCCGCGGATCTGCAAAACACGGACACCGGCAATGTGCTTTCCGCATTTTGCGGATCCACACATTGCCAGAACTATATAGAAAATGCCTTTTCTTGTCCGCAATTGCGGACAAGAATAGGTCATGTTCTATAGGGTCTACAAAAAACGCAGTGTTCGCCCGATCAGGCCTGATCTTGTGCGCACACTTGCGTTCAGTCCGCCCCACCGCAGTGACAGAAATATTTTTTTTCTGATCACTGCAAAAACACCGTAAAATCGCTGCGGCGCTATAAAAAGATCACTTTTGAGGGGCATGGCGAGTTCATAGAAGATTTTTCATTTCTTTTGTCACAAGTTAGCGGAAATAGATTTTTTTGTTTTTTTGTTTTTTAATACAAAGTCTTATATTCCACTAACTTGTGACAAAAAATTAAATCTCACATGAACTCACCATACCCCTCACGGAATCCAAATGCGTAAAATTTTTTAGACATTTATATTCCAGACTTCTTCTCACTCTTTAGGGCCCCTAAAAATGCCAGGGCAGTATAAATACCCCACAAGTGACCCCATTTCGGAAAGAAGACACCCCAAGGTATTTCGTGAGGGGCATGGCGAGTTCATGTAAAATTTTATTTTTTGTCACAAGTTAGTGGAATATGAGACTTTGTGAGAGAAAAAACAGCCTCTGGACCGCCTAACGCAGGATTGCGTTCCGGAGGCGGTCGATTCATTCCTCCTGGACGAGCCGGCATGTCATCTCGCGAGAGGCGAGATTTCCTGAGAACGCGCGCACACAGGAGCGAGCGTTCACAGGAACCGAAGGTAAACGAGTGGATCTGCAGCCTGCCAGCGGCCACTGTTCGCTGGCAGGATGTAGATGTGATTTTTTAACCCCTTAAAGGTATACTAGACACTGTATTGATAACAGCATCTAATATACCTGCTACCTGGTCCTCTGGTGGTCCCTTTTGCTTGGATCGACCACCAGAGGACACAGGCAGCTCTGTAAGTAGCACCAATTACCACTACACTACACCCCCCATGTCACTTATTAACCCTTTATTAACCCCTGATCACCCCCCTGTCATTGATCACCCCCCTGTAAGGCTCCATTCAGACGTCAGTATGTGTTTTGCAGATCCGCAGACCCACGGATCCACGGATCCATGGATCCGCGGATCCGCAAAACACATACGGACGTCTGAATGGAGTCTTACAGGGGGGTGATCAATGACAGGGGGGTGATCACCCCATATTAGACTCTCTGATCACCCCCCTGTCATTGATCACCCCGCTGTAAGGCTCCATTCAGACGTCCGTATGTGTTTTGCGGATCCTCAAAACACATACTGACGTCTGAATGGAGCCTTACAGGGGGGTGATCAATGACAGGGGGATGATCAGGGAGTCTATATGGGGTGATCTCCCCCCTGTAAGGCTCCATTCAGACGTCAGTATGTGTTTTGCGGATCCGCGGACACACGGATCCGCAAAACACATACGGATGTCTGAATGGAGCCTTACAGGGGGAGATCACCCCATATAGACTCCGTGATCATCCCCCTGTCATTGATCACCCCCCTGTAAGGCTCCATTCAGACATCAGTATGTGTTTTGTGGATCCGCGGATCCGAAAAACACATATGGACGTCTGAATGGAGCCTTACAGGGGGGGGTGATCACCCCATATAGACTCCCTGATCACCCCCCTGTCATTGATCACCCCCCTGTAAGGCTCCATTCAGACGTCCGTATGTGTTTTGCGGGTCCGCGGATCTGCAAAACACATATGGACGTCTGAATGAAGCCTTACAGGGGGGGGTGATCACCCCATATAGACTCCCTGATCACCCCCCTGTCATTGATCCCCCCCCTGTAAGGCTCCATTCAGACGTCCGTATGTGTTTTGCGGGTCCGCGGATCTGCAAAACACGGACACCGGCAATGTGCTTTCCGCATTTTGCGGATCCACACATTGCCAGAACTATATAGAAAATGCCTTTTCTTGTCCGCAATTGCGGACAAGAATAGGTCATGTTCTATAGGGTCTACAAAAAACGCAGTGTTCGCCCGATCAGGCCTGATCTTGTGCGCACACTTGCGTTCAGTCTGCCCCACCGCAGTGACAGAAATATTTTTTTTCTGATCACTGCAAAAACACCGTAAAATCGCTGCGGCGCTATAAAAAGATCACTTTTGAGGGGCATGGCGAGTTCATAGAAGATTTTTAATTTTTTTTGTCACAAGTTAGCGGAAATAGATTTTTTTGTTTTTTTGTTTTTTCTTACAAAGTCTTATATTCCACTAACTTGTGACAAAAAATTAAATCTCACATGAACTCACCATACCCCTCACGGAATCCAAATGCGTAAAATTTTTTAGACATTTATATTCCAGACTTCTTCTCACTCTTTAGGGCCCCTAAAAATGCCAGGGCAGTATAAATACCCACAAGTGACCCCATTTCGGAAAGAAGACACCCCAAGGTATTTCGTGAGGGGCATGGCGAGTTCATGTAAAATTTTATTTTTTGTCACAAGTTAGTGGAATATGAGACTTTGTGAGAGAAAAAAAAAAAAAAAACATTTTCCGCTAACTTGTGCCAAAAAAAATATATTCTAGGAACTCGCCATGCCCCTCACGGAATACCTTGGGGTGTCTTTTTTCCAAAATGGGGTCACTTGTGGAGTATTTATACTGCCCTGGCACTTTAGGGGACCTAAAGCGTGAGAAGTAGTTTGGAATCCAAATGCGTAAAAAATGCCCTGTGAAATCGTAAAGGTTCTCATTGGAATTTGGGCCCCTTTGCGCACCTAGGCTGCAAAAAAGTGTCACACATGTGGTATCGACGTACTCAGGAGAAGTAGGGCAATGTGTTTTGGGGTGTATTTTTACATATACCCATGCTGGGTGAGAGGAATATCTCTGTAAATTGACAACTTTGTATAAAAAAAATTAAAAAGTTGTCATTTACAGAGATATTTCTCTCACTCAGTACAGGTATATGTAAAAATACACCCCAAAACACATTGCCCTACTTCTCCTGAGTACGGCGATACCACATGTGTGACACTTTTTTGCAGCCTAGGTGCGTAAAGGGGCCGAAAGTCCAACGAGTACCTTTAGGCTTTACAGGGTTGCTCACAATTTAGCCCCGTCCAAAATGCCAGAACAGTAACTACACCCCACAAATGACCCCATTTCAGAAATAAGACACCCCAAGGTATTCGCTGAGGGGCATATTGAGTCCATTAAAGATTGAACTTTCTGTCACAAGTTAGCGGAAAGGGAGACTTTGTGAGAAAAAAAAAAAATATATCAATTTCCGCTAACTTGGGCCAAAAAAAAAAAAATTCTATGAACTCGCCATGCCCCTCACGGAATAACTTGGGGTGTCTTCTTTCCAAAATGGGGTCACATGTCGGGTATTTATACTGCCCTGGCATTTTAGGGGCCCTAATGCGTGAGAAGTAGTTTGAAATCCAAATGTGTTAAAAATGCCCTGTGAAATCCTAAAGGTGCTATTTAGAATTTGGGCCCCTTTGCCCACCTAGGCTGCAAAAAAGTGTCACACATGTGGTATCTCGGTACTCAGGAGAAGTAGGGCTATGTGTTTTGGGGTGTATTTTTACATATACCCATGCTGGGTGAGATAAATATCTCTGTCAAATGACAACTTTGTATAAAAAAATGGGAAAAGTTGTCTTTTAGAGAGATATTTCTCTCACCCAGCATGGGTATATGTAAAAAGACACCCCAAAACACATTTCCCAACTTCTCCTGAGTACGGAGATACCACATGTGTGACACTTTTTTGCAGCGTAGGTGGGCAAAGGGGCCCAAATTCTAAATAGCACCTTTAGGATTTCACAGGACATTTTTTACACATTTGAATTTCAAACTACTTCTCATGCATTAGGGCCCCTAAAATGCCAGGGCAGTATAACTACCCCACAAGTGACCCCATTTTGGAAAGAAGACACCCCAAGGTATTTCGTGATGGGCATAGTGAGTTCATGGAAGTTTTTATTTTTTGTCACAAGTTAGTGGAATATGAGACTTTGTAAGAAAAAAATAAGAAAAAATCATCATTTTCCACTAACTTGTGACAAAAAATAAAAAGTTCTATGAACTCACTATGCCCATCAGCGAATACCTTAGGGTGTCTACTTTCAGAAATGGGGTCATTTGTGGGGTTTTTCTACTGTCTGGGCATTGTAGAACCTCAGGAAACATGACAGATGCTCAGAAAGTCAGAGCTGCTTTAAAATGCGGAAATTCACATTTTTGTACCATAGTTTGTAAACGCTATAACTGTTACCCAAACCATTTTTTTTTTTTTACCCAAACATTTTTTTTTAATGAAAGACATGTAGAACAATAAATTTAGAGAAAAATTTATAAAGAAATGTATTTTTTTTTTTTAATTTACAACTGAAAGTGAAAAATGTCATTTTTTTGCAATAATATTGGTAAATTTCGATTAATAACAAAAAAAGTAAAAATGTCAGCAGCAATGAAATACCACCAAATGAAAGCTCTATTAGTGAGAAGAAAAGGAGGTAAAATTCATTTGGGTGGTAAGTTGTATGACCGAGCAATAAACCGTGAAAGTAGTGTAGTGCAGAATTGTAAAAAGTGGTCTGGTCATTAAGGGTGTTTAAGCTAGGGGAGCTGAGGTGGTTAAAGGATAATAGAGCTGTGATTGCTGGTGGATATTGAGACAGAGGAGCTGGAATTGTTTTGAATTGAGATAAAATCGTCTTGTGGAAGTGTTGCTGTGTGTGAACTGTTCCTTAATGATGAAGTTCAAGCTTGGACCCTGAATTGCAGTTTATTTTGCCTGGGCAGGAACACATTTACCCAGTAAGCCTTAAAGTGCATATATTGTCCTTGACCATAGTTATAGCTCTACAGGTTGGTGCTGCCGTTAACTGTGCCAGACACCAACAGGCTTTTTAGAGAAGTAATGATGGCTTGGGACTCTCCACCTTGCCTTGGCATCAGCCATCATTTCTCTTCAATGGGCAGAGTCAACAACATGGAAAGGGAGGGACTGTAGTTTGAGCAACTTGGCCAGAAGCACGTTCAGCTTCTGTGCCATTAAATGAGTGCACGCATACTGTTGTTTCTTTGCAATCACCTCGGTGATCGATTGCTGGTGAAACACGTGACAAGCATTAGGACCAGTAGACGATGGGAAGGAAACGCAGCTCTCTTCTGCTGAGGTGGTGGAGCCCTGACTGCTGGAGATGCTACTTGGAAATGCATCAGGCTGTACCACTACATTAGTGCCATGGTTTTCCCTGGCCACTTTATGGTGATGCTTCATGTGTTGAGGCGGGGCCGTGGTGCCAACATTGGCAACCTGGCCGTGCTTCACCTTCTGCCCATTGATCTTGCATACAGCCACACTGATGTCCTCCGGCGACTTGATGAAAAATTTCCACACCGGCAAGTATAGCATTTTACCCCCACCACTGCGTAATAACTGCCTGCCGCTGCTTCTATGAAGCTGTGCACCGCTAGTTGTTTCCTGACAGGTAGGCTCCTGAGCAGCAGCATGAGTAGGCCACAGAGTGGCACAATGACCGAGTCTGGAGGTGGCAGCAGCATAAGTAAGCCACAGAGTGGCACAATGACAGAGTCTGGAGGTGGCAGCAGCATGACTAGGCCACAGAGTGGCTCAATGACAGAGTCTGGAGGTGGCAGCGGCATACGGAAGCCACAGAGTGGCAGAATGACAGTCTGGAGGTGGCAGCAGCATGAATAGGAAACAGAGTGGCACAATGACAGAGTCTGGAGGTGGCAGCAGCAGCATCAGTGGGAAGCCACAGAGTGGCAGAATAACAAAGTTTGGAGGTGGGAGCAGCATGAGGAAGCCACAGAGTGGCACAATGACAGAGTATGGAGGTGGCAGCAGCATGATAAGGCCACAGAGAGGCACAATGACAGAGTCCTGAGGTGGCATCAGCATCAGGAGGAAGCTACAGAGTGGCACAATGACAGAGTCCAGAGGTGGCAGCAGCAGCATCAGTAGAAAGCCACAAAGTGGCACAATGACAGAGTCTGGAGGTGGCAGCAGCATCTGGAGGAGGCCACAGAGTGGCACAATGACAGAGTCTGATACTGGCATCAGCATGAGTAGGCCACAGAGTGGCACAATGACCGAGTTTGGAGGTGGCAGCAGCATGAGGAAGCCACAGAGTGGCACAATGACAGAGTCTGGAGGTGGCAGCAGCAGCATCAGGAGGAGGCCACAGAGTGGCACAATAACAGAGTGAGGAGGTGGCAGCAGCATGAGTAGGCCACAGAGTGGCACAATGACAGAGCATGGAGGTGGCAGCAGCAGCAGAATCAGTAAGAAGCCACAGAGTGGCACAATGACAGAATTTGGAGGTGGCAGCAGCACGTTTGACTCCAGATCTTACACTGCTGCCAAAACAAAAAGATTTCCAGCTCACCTGAAGCAGGGGTATGCACCGTGCACGGATAGCCTGGGTTTAAGGCCAATTCAAACTTCATGAAAAAGGATCCAACACTGGTTTTAAAAGTCCATTTTGCTTTATTTGAATATTCAATAGATACAGGTGTGGAAACAGAATTTCCTAGGTTCCAGTTCACAGGTTTCAGAGAACTAAGTGCAACGGCGGCATACATTACTTGCCTGGCAGTAGTGTTGATCACGAATATTCGAATTTCGAATTTTTATCGCGAATATAGGTAATTCGAAAATTCGAGAATATTTAGAATATAGTGATATATATTCGTAATTTTGAATATTCGAGATTTTTTTTATTGCGAATTTTCGTAATGTGAATTTTTATCGCGAATCTTTCAATTGCCGAGTAAAAACATGATTCCTCTCTGCTTCTTGCTTGTGGGCCAATGACTCATTGGCCCACAAGCAAGAAGCAGGGAGGAATCATGACTTTAAATGGGAAAAATTATGAATATTCTAAAAAACTAATATATAGCACTATACCGAATATATTATTTTTTTCGAATATTTGTAATATTCTAAAACAAGAATATATAGCAATATAGCGAATATTCGAAAAAAAACAAATGTAGAGCAATTTAGCTAATATAGTGCTATAATCTTCTTTGTCTAATAGTTGTAATTTTTTCTCATCTGAAGTTCAGATTGGAAAAAAAAATCAACTATTGAAAAAAAGATTATAGCACTATATTAGCTAAATTGCTCTATATTCGTATTTTTTTCGAATATTCGCTATATTGCTATATATTCTTGTTTTAGAATATTACAAATATTCGAAAAAATTTATATATTCATTTTTTCGAATATTCGTAATATTCGAAAACAAGAATACATAGCAATATAGCAAATATTCGAAAAAAAAACGAATATAGAGCAATTTAGCTAAGATAGTGCTATAATCTTTTTTTCAATAGTTGAAATTTTTTTCCTATCTGAACTTCAAATTCTTTGTCTAATAGTTGTAATTTTTTTCTCATCTGAAGTTCAGATTGGAAAAAAATTACAACTATTAAAAAAAAAGATTATAGCACTATATTAGCTAAATTGCACTACATTCGTTTTTTTCTAATATTGGCTGTATTGCTATATATTCTAGTTTTAGAATATTACGAATATTCGAAAAAACAAATATATTCGATATAGTGCTATGACTCATTGGCCCACAAGCAAGAAGCAGGGAGGAATCATGTTTTTGCTTGGCAATTGAAAAATTTGTGATAAAAATTTGCATTACAAAAATTTGCATATTACGCGATCATTACCTTGTTGATTTTTCGAGTAAAAAAAAAATCATAGAAAATAACGAATATTAGAATTTGCGAATATTCGCTGAATATTCTACAAAATATTCGCGAAATATCACAAATTTTAATATGAATACTGCTGCTCATCACTACCTGGCAGAAGGAGCAGCAAAGGAAAGAGGCAGGTTCCTGGGCCATGCCAACTAAGTGTGGTATCTGAGTAACCCACCGATTCCTGGCTGTGGGTGTCTAATATCAGTTGAGATGATGTTGAAGACCTAGTCAACCATTCTAGGACAGAGGGATTGGTCGTCAAAACACAACCGCTGGATGACAGTGGCAGCTCTGGCCTGTTGCTGTGGCTGCTGCAGCCAGCCCCTCTCCCCCCTTCTTCTGCTGCTACTTCTGCTGGCTGCAGCAACATTTTTGCCACTGCCTGTTACTTTGGAGGGCCCTGGCACCTGTTTGTTGGACAAAGTGTACAGTAACAGTATATGTAAAATAAGTTATTCATTGTCAATGTGGACATCCCAATAACAGTTAAACAGCTTATTAACCCCAATTTCAGAATCAAGGCGTAATAGAATTGCTTATCTATTAAACAAGGTGGGCACCCCAATAACAGTTAAATTACACAGTTTGATCACCCCAATTTGAGAATCAAAGTGTCACAGTGACACGGGTTGCCGTGTTGCTCATGTTTGTGCTCTGGCGTACTAGTTGCGGTGGATTCCGTGTAGGCTGGTTTCCAGGGGCGACATGTAGTAATGGCAGCCTGTGTGTGTATTTCTCTGTTGATGCATGCTCTACTGCCTGTTTAGTTCTGGTGGGGTTAATAGTCTGGTCTGGGTGTGGTCACTAGGTGCTTTATATTCATGTTTGCTGTGGGCCTGGGGGTCAGTCTGTCTCCAGCTGGGGTTATTCCACCTGCCCTGTCTATGTGGCCACCTAGTAAGACATCATGGTCACCTTATCTGGTTCTGTGTCTGGTCTGCGACCACCATGTGTCATTCCGCCTGGGGTCCAGACTTCTGCCTGTCTGTGCAGCTCTGCTGGTGACTGCCATATGTCATTCCATATAGGGTCCAAACTTTCTGTCTGTGCCTTATGTGCAGTTCTGTCTGTTCACCCATGGACTAACTCCACATGGGGAACAGGCATCTGTTAGTCCGTGTCTATGCCTTCGTTGAGAGGGCTTCTGGTTTCTCAGAGGGAGGACATCTCTGTCTTATCTGTATTTGTTCAGTGTCTAGGTCTATGTTAGCCTGGCAGTGCTTAACTGCTTTTTATCCTGTCTTGTGTATGTTCTGCCTTCGGTGAGAGGGCTCCTGTGTTCTCCGGAGGGAGGACATCAAATCTGTGGCAGCTGTGCCTGTGACCACTATGTGTCCTTCCAGATGGGGTCCAGGCATATGCTTGCCTGCCTGTTTGGGCAGCTCTACCTGTGACCACCATGTGTTTCCACAAGGGGTCCAGGCATCTGCTTGTCTGCCTGTGTGGGCAGCTCTGCCTGTGACCGCCATGCATCCATCCCACATAAGGTGCAGGCATCTGGTTGTGTTCCGGTTCCCTTGTCTGGTTTGTCTTGTCTGAATTGTGTCCTGTGCGGTTATGTTCAGGTTCCAGTCCATGTGCCTGACTCCCATGTTTGTACAGACTGCTGGAGTTTGCACCGTCAGTCTCTGCAGGTAAGTGGCCAAGTGCACTAGGACCATCCTGGAGGTGCGACCAGTGAGCCCTCGGTTAAGTTCATCCCCACCATCAGGGGCTCTGGAAAAAATGGGGGCTCACTGAGGCCCCAAGTCAAACTGGTGCACTTGGTCCAGTGGTATTTCCTGTCACTGGTCCATTACCTGGTGATCCAGTCTCTTGCCATGTCTTGATTTGGTTAATCTAGAATTCGTGCTGGTCTTTGTCTTGTCTGATTGCTTGCCTCATGTTTGTTGGCCTGAGATATTTTCCAGGGATCGGTAGGAGCCTCGCTAGAACACAACACAAGGCCTAATGGTGGACACTGTTCAATTAGATAGCTCTGTGCCCTACACATGATGGGAAGTGGGCTGTCTCCTATAGATCCCTTCAGCTTCAAATTACAGAGCCTGCACTGTCCCCACAGTCTCCCTATCCAATATTCCACAATTAAAGGCTTCTTGAACACTGTCCCTAGCACTTGCCACATCTCTCCCTATGCTCAGATCATAGTGAAATGGGGGAGACTGCGTAGGATGAGGCTTTTAAAGGGCTGAGACATCACATTGGCTGGCTGCATAGCATTGTGGGCCATATTGCGTTCCCCGGCTTCTTACTTTTACTTTGTAGTATGTGTAGCTTCCATTTTAGGGGGGAAAAATTGTTAACACAAAGCACGAGGAAATTCAGATTCATTGCGAATTGAATTTTTCCTAAACTTCGGATTGAATTCTACTACGGATGCTTCGATTCGCTCAACACTAATTATGATATTTGACATTTGAGGATGTTTTATTATGGACGTGTGTGAAGTGTGTGATCATATAAGGAGGGAGGTGTATATACTTTCATTTAGAAACACAAAGAAATGTCATTTAGCGGTGAACTCTTTCCAAAATCTTCCATTTTATCACTTTTCTTCCAGATTCATATTTTCCCTGATTTCTGATCCAACAAACTAGCTAAACTTTTCCGGAATAAGCCATTTCACTGTGAATTCAGGAAAGATAGCTGAACCTGGGTCACTTGGACAAAAGGTGTCATTTTTATCCCAACATTGTGAGAGAACATATTATGATAATTCTATATATAGGAGTTGGCACAAAACATAACTTTGTCAAAATGGTGTGCCTTTGAATTGGATATAGTTGACAAGACTTTTTTTCTTAAGAGCCAAAAAGTATAAACTCGAAAAAGGTATTAATGAAAGACAATAATATTTGTTAAATGCAATCATTATTAACCCTTTCAGCTCTGGAGGTTTTTCCTTTTTTGAGTTTTCGCTTTTCACGCCCTGCCTTTCCGTGCCATAGCTTTTTCATTTTTCCATTCTCATAGCCAAAAGAGGGTTTATTTTTTTGCTGGACAAGTTGCACTTTCTAATTCCACCATTTAATATTGCATATGATGAAGTGGGGAGCTGGAATTTTTTTTCCAAATGGGGTGAAATTGGAAAAAAAAATGCAATTTTGCAACATTTTTATGGGTTTTGTTTTTAACAATTGTTTTTAACAACTGACCTGTTGTTTTCATTCTGCAGGTCAGTGCAATTACGGTGATACCACATATTTATAGTTTTATTACTGCAAAAAAAATAAAAACCTTGAAAAAATTTTTTTTCTTTTCACCACCATATTCTGACCCCTATAACTTTTTTGAGATTACTGCTTGCATGGCGATCTGTACTTTTCATTGATACCATTTTGGGGTTTGTATGACTTTTTGATCACTTTTTATTTAATTTTTTTTGTAGGAGCTAAAGAGATCAAAAAAAGGTGAATCGACCATTTTAACTTTTTTCCGTTACGTCGTTTTCTATATGAGATAAATATTTTTATATTTGAATAGTTTTCAGATGCAGCAGTGCCCATGATGTGTATATTTCTATTATTGTATTTTTATTTTTTGGGGGAAAGGCTGGTGATTAGAATTTTTATATTTTTTAAACATTTATTTTTTTTACACTTTTTTTTATAGTTCCTGTAGGGAACTATAACAAGCAATCATCAGATTGCTATTCTAATAGACTCCAATGCATTTTACTATTTTGCTATGAAGCCCAGCCATAGGCAGGGGCTCTATAGGGATTAATGTGTGGCAGCGTCGTATAACTCAGGATTGGAATACAGAGGCTTCCGCACATACACTCCGACTCCCCTGATCCTCGCCGGGTTTTTGACAAAAACGGATCCTATGCAATCCTATGCATAATGCATAATCCTATGCATTTACTGGATCCTGTTTTTTTTTTTCTCTCTCTCTCTTCTTCTGACAGATCAGAATGGAAAGCTAAACAGTGATGTAAATGCACCCTCACTAATCTTTGCTGAACATAAAATGATGTTGAAAATGTGAGATTGGGGCATTTATGGGGCATTTATGAAGCCATTTGCACCCAGGGTCGGACTGGCCCACCAGAGTAACAGAGGATCCTCCAGTGAACCCAAGCTCAGACAATAATGGACCATAATAAAACATAGGGTGGCCCTCAGAATCATCTCCTCTAGTGGGTCAAGGGTCTTCACAATTTGCGACTTTTTCAAACTTCTTAGCACAGCTTCAATACCAAGCACAGCTACTATACAAATGGTACCATAATTATTTATTTATTAATGTATATGTTCTTGCTAATATATATACATGTGTATATCTATATTTTATTTTTTAGGAAATGATTTCATTTTAGATTATCATTCAGAATTAGGCCACTTTGTTTTAAAATCCTTTCTTGCTTCTGTTTTTAATTTGACTACAATCTAGTTCCTTGTATCTTAATGCACTGTATTCTTGACGTGTCGGCAGCGGGATGTCCTGCTAGGAGGCTATTGTTTGGTCCGCCCTTGTCTTTTTTAGCTGGCAAGCCCCTCCTACCCTACACTCTGTGTGCCAAAATGTTTAAATTTTGAATTGTTTTACATTTTTATTAGCACAGACCTGATGAAGGAAATTTTCAGCCTCCAAAACGCCTTGACTGTGTCATGGATTAGTAAAGACCATGGTATCTTGAAGTTACCAAGACGATCCTTTGCATAGCGCCGATCAAGAAGTCCTTCTTTCTTCTTCTACATAATCCAGGGAAACTCCTTTAACATACAATTTAATATCCTAATATATATATTTATATTTATATATATATATATATATATATATATATATACAATATATATATTTGTGGTCCTGGCTACGGCGCGAAGCCTGGTGAGTGTGACTGAACCTAATCTAGCTGGTGGTGTGCCTGTTGCCACGTGACGAGGGTAGGCCAAATAAAGGGGGCATACCCTATGGGAGATGTAAGGGGAAGGGCCGGGAGGGAGGGGCGAGAGAGGACGTGCACCAGGAGAGCTGGGCGGCGGGGCTTAAGAAGCCCCCTACGCCCCTCCCACAAAAACAAGCTGGATTCAGCCTGCTGAATTTGTGGTCCTGGCTACGGCGCGAAGCCTGGTGAGTGTGACTGAACCTAATCTAGCTAAAGTGGCTGGTGGTGTGCCTGTTGCCATGTGACGAGGGTAGGCCAAATAAAGGGGGCAAAAATACGAGTAGGAAAGGTTAGGAAACAACTCTTTATTGTAGATGATGGTATTACAGAACCAAGTCAGAGAAAGCTGCGGCGATTTCGGCTTTTGGATGCGGGATGCATTGTGAGAAACAGGAGGACTTCCAGCGACCCATTTTGCGTATGATGTGGGCTGGGACCCCATGTTTGGATGCGGCGGAGGCGGCTCCGATCCTGAATGAATGGCCCTTGATGGCCTGGGGGTTGAACCCTAACCCTGACGCGAGGCTGCGAATGTGTTTGACGAACTGCGAGGACGTGAGTGGCCGTGACGGGAAAGGAAGGAGAGGGCTGGCGGAAGCCCGGTTGTCCAGGGTGGTTAGTAACCTGTTGAGGACGGCCACGGGACACCAGGAGTTGGTGGTAGGGAAGTATTCTATGCGCACTGGGGGCCCGGTTTTCGAGGTTTTGGAGACTGGCAAGGTGAAAGTGAAATGCTCGTGACTACGGGTGAGTTGGTTTAGAGCGGGGCCTGTGTTGTGAGGAGAGGTGTCTGTGAATTCCCCAGGCCGGAGAAAGCCGTAAAAGCTTAAGTAGAGGGCGGCTTTGAGAATGCAGCTTCTGAAAGGGCCAAAAGGACTGCCATCTAGGGAGGATGAGAGTTTCCTGAACAGGTCCCATGAGACGGGTTGCCTGTAGGGTTCGGATTTGTGTGAGCTTTTTTGAATACCCCGCAGTGTGGCTTTGATGGCGTGGGAAGAAAAGATTGGGTTGCTGTCTGGATGACGGATCATGAGGTGATGCTGGACACCTGACAAATACGATCTGATGGTGCTGAAAGAGAGGTGTAGGTCCTTGTGGCAGTATGCCAGGAAAGCCATGATGAAAGTGGTTACGCTTACGTTGCCCCTGGGGTGAAGGTGACGAAAAACCTCGAAAGCTTTCCAACCTGACTGGTAATTCCTGGTGGAATTTTCGGACAGGGACTTGCAGAAGAGAGTTTGAGCCATGGATAAGTGCCTGTCTAGTCCAGGATCAGGGAGCCGAAGTCCGGGGGGGGGGGGGATCCCGATTCTCTCGGCTTGTGGCATGACCTGGAAGAAGAGAGTTAGATTTAGGCGAGACAAGGCATCTGCTGCGACGTTCCTGATGCCCTGGATGTGGGTGCAAGAAATATGAAAATTGTGTTTGAGGGCAAGCCAGGTGAGTTTTCGTAGGAAGCGCATGACTTTGGGTGAGCTGGATCTGCCTTTAGTGATGATGTCGACGACCGTATGGTTGTCGGTGATGAAACGTACTGGCATGTTGCTCCATTCTTCGCCCCAGACTTGTGCGGCTGCCACGATGGGGTACAATTCAAGGAGAGGACTGAATGGCTTGAGGGTCCGAGTGGATTTGGGAGGGCCAGGAATCAGCGAACCACTGGTGGCCGAATAAGGCGCCGAACCCGACGGATGCGGCAACATCGGAGTACACGGTCGGACAGGTGGGACTCCAGCGAGGGACGAACATGGAGATGCCATTCCATGCCGACAGAAAGACCCTCCACATTTCTAGGTCGGCCAGGGCTTCACGGTCCAGTTGAATCAGCGAGTCCTGGGTTGTGGCTGTAGGTAACAATTGAAGGAGTCTTGTTGTGAAGGATCGTCCCTGTGGCATGATGCGGGTTGCAAAGTTGAGAGAGCCCCGTAGTGACTGCAGGTCGCCCTTGGACATGGTTCTGGATCCTATGTGAGCGGAAATGGATGATTGGAGTCTGACTAGTTTGTCCTCTGGGAGTCTGGCTTCCATTCTGCAAGTATCTAATGTGATACCCAAGAAGTTGAGGACCGTGTTAAGGCCATCGACCTTTGATGGCGCCACTGGGACCTGTAAGGCGGAGAAAATGCTAAGGTGACTTTACAATCTGTCGGGCACATATTTGGGGTGCTCGACCAGTAAGAAATCGTCCAGGTAGTGTATGACTCTGGGACAGTTGCCGTGGTTTACCAGGATCCAATTGAGGGCCTGGGCGAACTAATCAAAGAGCCAGGGGCTGCTCTTTGACCCGAACGTGAGGCGGGTGGCAAAGTAGTACTAGTCCCTCCATTTGATCCCGTGAAACCTCCAGAGGTGGGGTTGGATTGGCAGAAGCTTAAAAGCGTCCGAAATGTCCGCTTTTGAGAGCCAAGCGCCCGCCCCAACCTGTAAGATGAGTTGGATGGCTTCATCCAGGGAAGAGTAGTGCATGGAGTACTCTTCTGACGGTATCAGGGAGTTGAGGCTCGGGACGCTGGATGCATGAGGCGCAGACAAGTCGTAGATTAAGCGTTTTTTATTGGTATTTTTCTTGCAGACCAACCCGATGGGGCTCACCCTGTAGACCTGGAAGGGAGGGGTGGGAAAAGGGCCTATGATGAAACCCTTCTGCAGCTCGACCTGCAGAAGAGAATCCACCGAGGCCGGGTCCTCCATGGCCGACATGAGATTGGGGGTCTCCCAGGAATCCCGAGGCAGGGTGACAAGACCGGTGTGGAAACCTGTTGAAAAACCGGAATGCAGGAAATCTACGAAGGCGGGATCGTGGTGGGTATTGAGGAGGGAGACGAGAAGGGGGACATTAATGTCGGCTAGTCAGCTTTTGGCCGAGTGCTGGGAGCAGGAGGACTGGGGGTGGGCCCGGAAGAAAAGTAGTGGAGGATGGACAGGTTTTTTTGGATACCCGGACGTGACCACCCGACGAAGAATGACGCTGTTCACCTGGCGGGTGCTTCGATGGTCGACCCCCCGAGCCGCCGGGCCCCCCCCGGCCATGCGGGCGGCCACCACCCGGACCCGGGAGGAGAAGGGGGGGTGGGTTTGGGCGGCGCTCGGCGGGGGGGGGCACCGGACCAGCACCGGGGAAGGCAATCCCACGTGGAGAAGTGCCCCTGTGGTGGTGGGTGTGTGAACCGGGGTTGGAGGGGGGCAAAAGTGGGAGGGACAGATGCCGGGCGAAGACCGTACTGTCCCTCCCCTGATGCAGGGTTTTTTCTTTGTTTTTTTTTCCTCTGCTACTGGCTCCCTGCCGTGGTCGGGAGGGGTGTACCGGCCTAGGAAGGGCGGCAGGAGGAAGAGGGGGTGGCCGGGGGCTTGGCAGGGGCACAAGTTCTGAAGGTACATCAGCATGCACGGAGACTGACGTGATTATGGACGTGTCCTCTGTAACAAGCAATGTATGCTGATGTGTATGAATCATTGTACATTTATGTGGCGGAGCTGCACCCAGATTGTCCCTCACATCTGTACCCGTCCCCACTGTGCACTATGTTTTAATGTATTGGTGGTCCGTGGCGGGCGGAAGCGGTCGGACTGAATGCAGGAGTGGATGCCGATGCCGGGCCCAACCCCGCCGACCCGCCGTGGCTGCGTGATGCGTTCCACGCTGGGACGCACGGCGGGCAGAAGGCGTGGGAGTGGAGGACCGGCCGCAGGCCGCATGCCGCATGCGATGGACCCGATGGGAGGAGCTGGCCGAGCGGTGCGTAGTCCTGCGGGGAGAGGTGGCACGGTAGGAGGGGGATCTGTGGGGACCCTGGGGACTGGATGTGCCGGTTCCGAGTGCGAGGGGCAGGATGGATCGTGCCGGCGGCCCCGCCGACTTCCGCCCTGCTCCACGCTGGAGCGCATGGAGGCAAGGCGGGAGTGGCGGGCGAAGAAGCGGACCGACGGGGGATGAAGTGGTGGCTGCGGGGTGGGTGGTGTGGACGCAGGAGGGGGATGAAAGGAAGCTGGAAGGGGGCAACTTACCAGGGTAGCGGCGGGTTCTGGCGCGCAGAACGCCGCACGTGCGGGCAGCTTGACCGGAAGTAAAGGAATGACGGGTGCAACTCCTCCTACCAAACGAAAAGGCGAGAGAGGACATGCACCAGGAGAGCTGGGCGGCGGAGCTTAAGAAGCCCCCTACAATTAGCAGTTTCTGCAACCTAAAAATATTTGGGCTGCTTAGTTTTCGTATGAAATGGGTCAATTAGAGCAGAGGGTTATAGAATTGAGCAATATTTGTAATTTTTTGATTCTTTGCTACAATCACTCAAGTTCTTCCCCGATTTTTTTTCTTCCTTATTTGAGTAAATGTTATGTGGTTGCATTGTGTGCTCCGGGCATTGTACACTGTGTGGTTGGTAATGTGGTCGTGTGTGATAGGCTGATTCTAGGTTTCTTGTATCATATTTCCTCTCTTAAATGTACATATAATGTTTAAATTTCCCTGGAGCATACAGAACAGCGTGAGATGTGTAATCAGTGATTTATTTTACTGTATCAGTTTCCAAGATGGAAAACAGATAGCATATTTCTGTAACCACAAATAAACTACATACCAGAGGTGAAATATCATACCGGCTACAAAGAAATAACAAGAAAGTTGATTTTTCCTATAAAATCTTTTACATCTATATTTCCATTATAGCCATTTTTATATTGTTCCAGTGCATCTGAAATGAAAAATGAAACAGCTTTGTATATTATCTTAATATCTCTATATTATAATTTTGTGTCCGCTCCTATGCTCCTATGTGTTTAGTTAGTGATTCTGGGGTTTTAAAGGGAATCTGTCACCAGCAAATTCAGTTAAACCAGGCACAATGCCTCATAGGGCTAGCTGAATGTAATGATACCTTTCACTTTGTGATCTATTGCTTTATTCTGGAGAAAATATACTTTTATTCCATGCTCAAGTGAGCAGTTAAGTGCAACGAGGGTGGGCCCAAGCCACTCTGTGCACCCTTGGTCCTCCTGATTCCTCTGCCAGTCTCTCCGTTTATTTATTGATTGACATGGCTGATGTGAGCACAGTACAACAGCCCCACAATCACATATGAACTGATTGTATCATAGAACATTATCATGCACTCAGTTTGTCTCTCTTGTATTTCTCTTTTAACTTTTGGATTTTTTTTTTTAACTGTTCATCGCAATGACAGCAATAGTAATGTCAGTAATGACACTGATAGACATAGCTATGGGTAAACACATTGTCGATGGTATTAACAAACAGCCTGTTTAAAAGAACACTGCGCCAACACATTTGTTATGTTTTTTAAAGTTAAAATTGTTCCAAAAATTGTCCCTTTGCAGGTTAGATAGTGTTTAAACACACACGGTGATACTGATGCCACAAACACACTGTACACTAGTATAAATGCACTAAAATGCAGTGAATTATGGACTTATAAATAGTTACAAAATCGCAACAGTTTTTTTGTAATAAACAGGCACAATAACCCCTTAGTGACCACCAATATGCCTTTTTACTGTGGTCGCTAAGGGGACTTAGGCTGGGCCTCCGCCTTTTCACGGAGGCCCGGTCTAAGCGCTGCGTGGGTCTCCTATGCAGCGGAGAGCAGGGGCTTGGCTCTCGAATGAAAGCCGCACCAAGCTCTTACAGCTCAGACCAGCTGGAGTGCAGAGCTGGGCTGTTTAACCCCTTACATGCTGTGGGTAATGGCGCATGCCACATGTAAACGGTGACAGAGGGAGCTGACTCCCACTCTCTCCCATTGGCAACCCGCAAATGCGATTGCAGGCTGCCGATGTGTGTAAAGGCTGGCTGGGGCCTGGTAAAGGCCCCAAGCCAGCCTTGAGTGTTTTCCAGCAGGCTGTGCCTCTCTGGTTAAGCCTGCTGGTCAATGCACTGACATTAAAATGCAATGCACTATAGGGATAGGAAAGGCTTTTTTTCGAGTTCCAGTGATGTACCAGGCTCTCCATGGGAAAAGCTAGGCGGAGGCTTCCACCTAGCAGTGAGCCCGGTGACGTGACTGCCACTAATGGGCAGGCTTTTGCTCTGCCCAAGCCTGTAAAACGGCTAGGGCAGCGCTAAAGCCAGCCATCATTGCCGGTGACATCACCGGCAATACTTCTGGGCAGAAGCTTCCACCTAGCAGTGTAAAAACATAAACAAACAACCCCTTGTCCAGCGCTGTATTGTGAAATGCTCTGATAAATGGGGATATGTCTGAGTTCAGCACTGAAACTGGACAACTCCTTTAATATATCTTCTTCAAATACACTATCCCTGCAAGACCCTAAGATTAGTGTTGAGCGAGCATGCTCAGCACATCAAAATGTTCGTCCGAATACTGTGTATGCTTGAGCACAATGAAAATCAATGGGACATCCGAGCATTAAACCAGGAGAGGGTTTATGCAAATTAGCTGAATCTGTTTGTTTTTCAGCTGAAACACCATTTTCATGGAAAATTTACGATAAAAATTAGTGATTTGAATATTCACAATCAACACTACTCATGAACAGCGCCATTTATTGGATTCATAGTCTTATGACTATGAGAGTTGTAGTGTCCTGAAGGGTGCTATGGAGTCTGGACATTTGTCCCTATTACTGCTATGCAAAGCCATCAACTCACAACTTTAGTGCACTTTGAAGGGTTAACTAGCACTGTAACTTATGCCATTGTTTACACTTATACTGTTTTACACTGTTGAACTACATTTTATGTGATATAGCCTGAGTATTTATACTGTTATTGCATTGTATTTGCATTGAATTGTGGAAAGGGTTAATGTACAGTTAGTTCACACTAAGAGACTTTAGGAATTACCATCCTGTGCACTGAGAAGCTAGTAATTTTCCACTGTTGGTATAAGGGACTATGCAGAGCTGGGATTGGGAGTAAAAAGCCAGACACACTGAACTTTTGACCTTCTGGTTTAGCTCTGTCAGATTGTCTGCAACTGCAACATTGTTTCTGTTAGGCTGTGCTTCTCCAGATTTACCCCTCTCACTAAAAGGTTCTAGATCAGTTAGAAATTGTATAAAAATAGAGCAAAAAGAGCCCCTAGTAGTCTGGAAATAGGGAAGAGTGTTTAGTAGGAGAGACTGCACGTGACCATAAAAAGATGCTGAGACTGCCACATACCTTGGATCGCCAGCTCTTTGGCCAGGGTAGCAGCTTTCTAAAAAAGAGAGGTACAGCTTGCTCAGACCTTTCATCAGCACAGAATCCTCCCATAAAGAAGTACACTGGTTTATTGCAAATCCTGACTCTCTGGACTTAGGCTACTTTCACATTAGCGTTTTTGCTGGATCCGGCAGGGTTCTGCAAAAACGCTTCCGTTACTGATAATTAGTGATGTCGCGAACATAAAATTTTCAGTTCGCGAACAGCGAACGCGAACTTCCGCAAATGTTCGCGAACTGGCGAACCGGGCGAACCGCCATAGACTTCAATAGACAGGCGAATTTTAAAACCCACAGGGACTCTTTCTGGCCACAATAGTGATGAGAAAGTTGTTTCAAGGGGTCTAACACCTGGACTGTGGCATGCCGGAGGGGGATCTATGGCAAAACTCCCATGGAAAATTACGTAGTGGACGCAGAGTCGGGTTTTAATCCATAAAGGGCATAAATCAACTAACATTCCTAAATTGTTTGGAATAACGTGCTTTAAAACATCCAGTGTGTGTATACGATCAGGTATGATGTTGTATCGATCAGGTAGTGTAAGGGTTACGCCCGCATCACAGACATTGACAGACCAAACTCCCCTTTTAATGCACCGCAAACAGTTCATTTGCACAACCGCAAACTCCCCATTTGCACAAGGTTGGATACCAAGCTAGCCACGTCCCGGTGATGTCATTGAAGGTTTCTTCCTCCACCCAGCCACGTACAACACCAAGGGTCCCCGAAAGGTCAATTGAATTGATTTTTCGAACGGGGAGATGGTTAAAAAAACGCTGGCTCCCTCCCCTTTGTTTTTATCCACGGTGACTGCGTCTGCGCCGTGCAATTTACTGTCACACCCGATATGAGTGGTATTTTCTGTAGTACTATTCTCATCAGTTTAATCCCTCTAACGTCCCCGACTCCCCAATCTGGGGGCCATTTATTAAACAGATTTTTCGGACGGGGAGATGGTTAAAAAAACGCTGGCTCCCTCCACTCTGTTTTAATCCACGGTGACTGCGTCTGCGCCGTGCAATTTACTGTCACACCCGATATGAGTGGTATTTTCTGTAGTACTATTCTCATCAGTTTAATCCCTCTAACGTCCCCAATCTGGGTGCCATTTATTGAATAGATTTTTCGAACGGGGAGATGGTTAAAAAAAACCTGGCTCCCTCCACTCTGTTTTAAACCACGGTGACTGCGTCTGCGCCGTGCAATTTACTGTCACACCCGATATGAGTGGTATTTTCTGTAGTACTATTCTCATCAGTTTAATCCCTCTAACGTCCCCAATCTGGGTGCCATTTATTGAATAGATTTTTCGAACGGGGAGATGGTTAAAAAAACGCTGGCTCCCTCCACTCTGTTTTAAACCACGGTGACTGCATCTGCGCCGTGCAATTTACTGTCACACCCGATATGAGTGGTATTTTCTGTAGTACTATTCTCATCAGTTTAATCCCTCTAACATCCCCAATCTGGGGGCCATTTATTAAATAGATTTTTTGAACGGGGAGATGGTTAAAAAAACGCTGGCTCCCTCCACCGATATGAGTGGTATTTTCTGTAGTATTATTCTCATCAGTTTAATCCCTGTTACGTCCCATATCAGGAATTGCCTTTTATGCAAAAAAATTTAGGCCGGGTACCTTCCACTGTGGTGTCCCAATAGCGACAAATTTTTTGAAGGCCTCAGACTCTACCAGCTGGTATGGTAAAAGCTGGCGGGCTAAGAGTTCCGTCAAGCCAGCTGTCAGTCGCCGGGCAAGGGGGTGACTTTGTGACATTGGCTTCTTATGCTCAAACATGTCCTTGACAGACACCTGACTGTGGGCAGATGAGCAGGAACTGCTGAAGGTGAGAGATGGAGTGGCGGGTGGTTGAGAGGGGGCAGGGAGGACAGCAGTGGTTGACGTGGCTGAAGATGCAGGACCAGGAGGAGCATGGTGGCTTTGAGTTTGTGTGCTGCTTGTACTCATGTGTTGATCCCATAGGCGTTTGTGATGTGAGATCATGTGCCTTCGCAAAGCAGTTGTACCAAGGTGGGTGTTGGACTTCCCACGACTCAGTTTCTTTTGGCACAGGTTGCAAATGGCATTGCTTTTATCAGAGGCAGACACACAAAAAAAATGCCACACTGCTGAGCTTTGCAATGACGGCATTCTAGTGGTGGCAACAGCATGCGTTGACTGGCGTGCTGTCTGGCTGACCCCAGGTGCCGATACATGCTGTCTGACTGTGCCACTAACTCCTTGCGACGACCTCCCCCTGCTTCCAACTCGTCTCCTCATTCTCTCTGTCTCCCCTTCAGAACTTTCCCCCTCTTCTTCTCTTCGAGCAGGCACCCACGTGGCATCCGTGGACACATCGTCATCATCAACCGCTTCACTTGTATCTGACACCTCAGCAAAGGAAGCAGCAGCGGGTACAACATCATCATCATCACACTGTACGTCCATGTGTGTAATCCTGCCTGACTGAGACATATCCCCGTAATCTACATCATCTGGCAATAATGGTTGCGCATCACTAATTGCATCCAACTGATGTGTAAATAACTCCTCTGACGGATCAAGTGAAGCGGCTGTGGTGGCTGTGGTGGTAGTGGCGACGGGCGGGTGCGTGGTAACTTGAGAGCAGGTGACCGAAGCTGAGTTGGAGGAGGATGGTGCGTCAAGGTTCTTAGCGGAAGCTGTTGAAGATTGGGTGTCCTGTCTAAGCCAGTCAACTACGTCCTCTGAATTTTTCGGGTTCAGGGTACGTGGCCTCTGAAAACTGGGCATTATTCCAGGGACAGTGGAAATCACAGCACCACGACCACGACGGCCCCTGCGGGGTGGCCTGCCTCTGCCTGTCATTTTTTTTTTAGATAAGTGGTACTACGCGTGCTAGGTACTGTGCCACCCGGTATGAGTGGTTGGCACTGGCAGTGGGCACACTACAGTCTGTGGAAGTGGGCCTGACACACACTGGCAGCAGGCAAGCAACTGAATTTAGACTACTGTCTAAAAATTAAATGCCTTATTTATCGGCAAGCTACTGTGCCACCCGGTATCAGTGGTTGGCACTGGCAGTGGGCACACTACAGTCAGTGGAAGAGGGCCTGACACACACTGGCAGCAGGCAAGCAACTGAAATTACACTAAAGTGTAAAAATTAAATGCCTTATTTATCGGCAAGCTACTGTGCCACCCGGTATGAATGGTTGGCACTGGCAGTGGGCACACTACAGTCAGTGGAAGAGGGCCTGACACACACTGGCAGCAGGCAAGCAACTGAATTTAGACTACTGTCTAAAAATTAAATGCCTTATTTATCGGCAAGCTACTGTGCCACCCGGTATCAGTGGTTGGCACTGGCAGTGGGCACACTACAGTCAGTGGAAGCGGGCCTGACACACACTGGCAGCAGGCAAGCAACTGAAATTACACTAAAGTGTAAAAATTAAATGCCTTATTTATCGACAAGCTACTGTGCCACCCGGTATCAGTGGTTGGCACTGGCAGTGGGCACACTACAGTCAGTGGAAGCGGGCCTGACACACACTGGCAGCAGGCAAGCAACTGAATTTAGACTACTGTCTAAAAATTAAATGCCTTATTTATCGGCAAGCTACTGTGCCACCCGGTATCAGTGGTTGGCACTGGCAGTGGGCACACTACAGTCAGTGGAAGCGGGCCTGACACACACTGGCAGCAGGCAAGCAACTGAATTTAGACTACTGTCTAAAAATTAAATGCCTTATTTATCGGCAAGCTACTGTGCCACCCGGTATCAGTGGTTGGCACTGGCAGTGGGCACACTACAGTCAGTTGAAGTCGGCCTGACACACACTAGCAGCAGGCAAGCAGCTGAAATTACACTAAAGTGTAAAAATTAAATGCCTTTTTTATGCAAAGTCCTGTGCCAGCCGGTATGAGTGGTGGGCACTGGCAGTGGGCACACTACAGTCAGTGGAAGTCAGCCTGACACACACTGGCAGGCAACTAACCTTAGATTAAAGTGTAAAAATTAAGTGCCTATTTTTTAAGCAAAGTCCTGTGCCACTCGGTATGACAGGGGTGGGCACTGGCAGTGGGCACACTACAGTCAGTTGAAGTCGGCCTGACACACACTAGCAGCAGGCAAGCAGCTGAAATTACACTAAAGTGTAAAAATTAAATGCCTTTTTTATGCAAAGTCCTGTGCCAGCCGGTATGAGTGGTGGGCACTGGCAGTGGGCACACTACAGTCAGTGGAAGTCAGCCTGACACACACTGGCAGGCAACTAACCTTAGATTAAAGTGTAAAAATTAAGTGCCTATTTTTTAAGCAAAGTCCTGTGCCACTCGGTATGACAGGGGTGGGCACTGGCAGTGGGCACACTACAGTCAGTTGAAGTCGGCCTGACACACACTAGCAGCAGGCAAGCAGCTGAAATTACATTAAAGTGTAAAAATTAAATGCCTTTTTTAAGCAAAGTCCTGTGCCAGCCGGTATGAGTGGTGGGCACTGGCAGTGGGCACACTACAGTCAGTGGAAGTCAGCCTGACACACACTGGCAGGCAACTAACCTTAGATTAAAGTGTAAAAATTAAGTGCCTATTTTTTAAGCAAAGTCCTGTGCCACTCGGGATGACAGGGGTGGGCACTGGCAGTGGGCACACTACAGTCAGTTGAAGTCGGCCTGACACACACTGGCAGGCAACTAACCTTAGATTAAAGTGTAAAAATGAAGTGCCTTTTTTTTAAGCAAAGTCCTGTGCCACACGGGATGACAGGGGTGGGCACTGGCAGTGGGCACACTACAGTCAGTTGAAGTCGGCCTGACACACACTAGCAGCAGGCAAGCAGCTGAAATTACACTAAAGTGTAAAAATTAAATGCCTTTTTTATGCAAAGTCCTGTGCCAGCCGGTATGAGTGGTGGGCACTGGCAGTGGGCACACTACAGTCAGTGGAAGTCAGCCTGACACACACTGGCAGGCAACTAACCTTAGATTAAAGTGTAAAAATTAAGTGCCTTTTTTTAAGCAAAGTCCTGTGCCACACGGAATGACAGGGGTGAGCACTGGCAGTGGGCACACTACAGTCTGTGGGCCTGCAGCTCCTCACACACAGGCAGGCCAGGCAACTGCAATATGTATATAAAGGAAAAAAAAAAAGCAGACTAATGTTGCAGCCCTAAAAAGGGCTTTTTGGGGTGCTGTCAGGACGCTGTCCTTACAGCAGAGATCAGATGAGTCTTTCAGGACTGGAGTGGACACTGAATTCACTAGCCTAGCTATCGATTTCCCAATTAAATCAGCAGCAGTTACAGTCTCCCTCCTCTCACTAAGACTGCAGCTTCAGAATGAATCTAAAATGGATGCTGTGCAGGAGGTGGGAGGGTCTGGGAGGGAGGGTATGCTGCTGATTGGCTGGAATGTGTCTGCTGACTGTGAGGTACAGGGTCAAAGTTTGCTCAATGATGATGTATAGGGGGCGGACCGAACATCGCATGTGTTCGCCCGGCAGAGGCGAACGCGAACAAGCTATGTTCGCCGGGAACTGTTCGCCGTCGGATAGTTCGGGCCATCTCTACTGATAATACAGCCATCTGCATTCGTTATGCACGGATTCAGTTGTATTATCTTTAACATACCCAAGGAGGATCCGTCATGAACTCCATTGAAAGTCAATGGGGGACGGATCCGTTTTCTATTGTATCAGATTGTGTCAGAATGCTGCTGCGGTTTGCTCTCCAGTATGAGAACGGAACGGAATGAATTTTGGAGCACTCCGCTCTGTTCAGTTCCGTTTTGTCCCCATTGACAATGAATGGGGACAAAACGAAAGCGTAAAAAGGAAAATATTAACGCTAGTGTGAAAGTAGCCTTATTTCCTTTTGTGGTGAGCCACAAGTTACCACACTCTCCGGAGAGCAGCAACACGTGGTGATACTTCAACAATATCTGCAGGACCCAGCAAAGAGTTGGGGGCCACCCCATGTCCAGCCACTGCTCTGCGGACAACTAAGCCAGTATTTCTTTGCAAAAGTTTTCATACATCTTCCCCAATTCACCAATGGATCAGTAAAAAAAAACAAAAAAAAAACAAAACTGACAGCACTGACAGAGAGTGCGTGAAGTAGTAGAAGTCAGGGTGACCTTATGTTCTCTTTTTCTGGACATGTCCTCTTTCTGGGATCAAAATTGGATTTATAAAGTATGAAAAATGTCAAAGATTCTCAAGGGGGAGGGCTGGCACAGCTTGGTGGGTTTTATAATGTATAAGCATATGTGGATACCAAGGGGAAGATCTCAGGGAAAGGAATTGTGAATAGAAAATCAGCAGCACTCATCCAATTCAAGCAGAGGATATTTTATTCACTAATAGACAGCATAAATAGCGACGTTTCGACTATATACGGCCACTTTCACACTTGTGGTAGCCTTTTTGATCCGTGCTACCGCAAGTCCACCTTGCTGGTGGAAGTCCACTCTGGCCCCATTCACTATAATGGGGGCTGGCTGGAGGTCTGACCGCAGCATGGCAAACATGCCGAGAGGCGGCCGTAATAAAACTACAGCATGCTGCGCAAGTGTGAAAGTAGCCTTAGCCTTTCTACAGCTTTATATAATTGAAACTTTGCTATGTATGCTGTCTATTAGTTAATAAAATATCCTCTGCTTGAATTGGATGAGTGCTGCAGATTTTTTATTCATGTGCATACTGGGATCCAGAGCCAGGATCTGACACGGCATGCACTAAAATATCCTGAATAAGGGCTCTTTCACATGAACGTGTGAAGCCCGTGCCCGTGCTGTGGACCGCAAATTGCAGTCCGCAATGCACGGGCACCGTCCATGGGGCAGGCGCATGGGGATTGCAGACCCATTCACCAGTAAGGATTATGGAGGCAGCTTGGATGGTGGCAATTTACCACTAAGTTGGTGGTGGCGTAGTAGCGTTCTGGGTGATGGGTGTCTTAGCCGCAGTCCCTCACCTTTTAGCAGTGTATTTAATATTGGTTGTAGCAACTCACTCTGCTGTTTAGCACCTCAAGACTTCACTTGGAGTAAGATCTTTTTGCAGAATCCTATTGTCCCCTGATGAAGCCACATAGTCAGTGAAACATAGGGGTGGGGGAGTGGGTTAGATAGAATCCTTTAGGCCAGTGATGCCCAACCTACGGCCCGCGGGACAAATGCGGCCCGCAAAGCCGTGTCATGAGGCCCGCGCAGTGACTGGACTTTATCAGCGCAGGGCGCGTTGCGAACGGCACAGGCAGCAAAGCGATGCTGCCTGTGCCTGCAATCTCCCCGCTCAGCGCCGCCTCCTAGCTAATTTATTCACTGCACTTGCCTCTGTGAAATTGAAGAGAAGCGTCGTAATGTCGCACAGGCGCACTGGCAGAGGCATCGAAGTGCGCATGCACTGTCTTGCTGGCCTCTGCCAGTGTGCCTGTGCGAGATTACGGCGCTTCTCTTCAATTTCACAGAGGCAAGTGCAGTGAATAAATTTGCTAGGAAGCGGCTCTGGGTGGGGGGATATCTGTGGAGGACACTGAAGGGGGGGATCTGTGAAGGACACTGAAGGGGGGGATCTGTGGAGGACACTGAAGGGGGGGGATCTGTGGAGGACACTGAAGGGGGGGATCTGTGGAGGACACTGAAGGGGGGGATCTGTGGAGGACACTGAAGGGGGGGATCTGTGGAGGACACTGAAGGGGGGGATCTGTGGAGGACACTGAAGGGGGGGATCTGTGGAGGACACTGAAGGGGGGATCTGTGGAGGACACTGAAGGGGGGATCTGTGGAGGACACTGAAGGGGGGGATCTGTGGAGGACACTGAAGGGGGGGATCTGTGGACGACACTGAAGGGGGGGGTCTGTGGACGACAGTGAAGGGGGAGATCTGTGGATGACACTGAAGGGGGGATCTGTGGATGACACTGAAGGGGGGATCTGTGGACGACACTGAAGGGGGATATGTGGACGACACTGAAGGGGGGGGATCTGTGGACGACACTGAAGGGGGGGATCTGTGGACGACACCTAGGGGGATGTTGGGGTGGGAGGTCCTGGAGGGATGTTTGGGTGGGAGCTCTGGAAGGGGTGGGAGGTCCAATAGGTATGTGGGGGTGGGATATCCGGGAGGGGGGAGCCCATAATTTTTTTTGTTATGGGGCCTAGTCATTTCTAGCTACGCCCCTGATTGTTAAGATTAGGCGGGCACTGGAGCGATTGAGCGCCCTGCTGTAGGAGAAGCCGGCGGGAGATGAAAGGAGGAGGGGCCAGCTCCTGGTGGTGTCGGGCACACGGCGCAAGCATGGCGGTGGAGGATCTGACTGAAGCCTAAAGACAAGACATCAAGGTAGACCTGCAGAAGAAGGTGACAGCGCAGTATGTGATGTATACATGTGTGTAATGTATGTAGTGCAGTGTGTGATCATCACATACTGCACTACATACATTACACACATGTATACATCACATGCCCCCTCACAGTAATAATGCCAAGATATGTGCCCTCTTCACAGACTTAATGCTCACACATGCCCCCTCACAGTAGTTATGCCCAGATATGTGCCCCCTCACAGTAATAATGCCAAGATCTGTGCCCTCTTCACAGATGTAATGCTCACACATGCCCCCTCACAGTAGTTATGCCCAGATATGTGCCCCCTCACAGTAGTTATGCCCAGATATGTGCCCCCTCACAGTAGTTATGCCCAGATATGTGCCCTCCTCACAGTAGTTATGCCCTGATATGTGCCCTCCTCACAGTAGTTATGCCCTGATATGTACCCTCCTCACAGCTCACAGTAGTTATACCCTGATATGTGCCCTCCTCACAGTAGTTATACCCTGATATGTGCCCTCCTCACAGTAGTTATGCCCAGATATGTGCCCCTCACAGTAGTAATGCTCATACGTGCCCCCTCATAGCGTTTGCATTTCTTTCTGGCAAAGCTACCTGGTTCCAGCTCGCGAAATTCATACCAAGTCTAGTGCGGCCCTCAGACGAAAAATGGTTGGGCACCACTGCTTTAGGCAGTCAGAGACTAGGCAGTTTTGCGATATAATGTGTGGAAGACAAACATTCTTCGCTCAGCACACAAGTTATAACAGTGGTGTGAATGGTGTATGAATCTGGGGCTAAGCCATTAGGTTTGAGGTATGTGTGATCTAATAAATAGGGGTTGATCCCCCTCATTTTTCAATCCCTCCTATTTCCCCTCCTATAGAAGTTAAAAATAAAAAGGAAATAAAGGAGTAGAAAAGTAGCTCATTGCAACAGGTGTTAACAAAACCACCTTGCTTTAGGTGCTAAACTGTTAACCTCTTGACGGACTGATAATTTTTACTATAACTGTGGTGTATCCCTTTATAATAGTTTTCTAATGCATGTTTTATTATTTAGTGAAGGGATGGTCCAAACAGAAATGTGTGGCCTTTTGGCACTATAATCTGCTACAGTTCAAGATCTGAAGGACCTGTGATAATGTCACCATCAGTAGGGGCCAGACCTCAGCAGTGGAATGGAGAAGTGGTAAGGACCTGTGAGGATGTCATTGTCATGAGATCAGTACAGGTGGAGCCGAGTTCAGCAATGGAGAAGTGGTGAGTCTGAGAAACATTGGAAGTTGTAGTCCTCTCCCCTTTACTCTCTTTCTGAATTGACCTCTGATATCCCATTGTAACGGCCTGGACATACCGGGAGTTGTAGTCCTCTCCTCTTAAACCCCCTCCCTCTGATATCACATAGTAATGGCATGGACATGGTGGGAGTTGTAATTCTCTCCTCTTATACCTCCTCAGATGTCCTCTGATATCCCATGATAACGGCTGGACATGCTGGGAGTAGAAGTTCTCTCATCTAATACTTCCTATAATGGGACTTATAGAGTCAGAATAATGAAAAACAATTAAAGTGATATTACAAGCATAAATCAACATCAATACCTACACACACCACTTGGTGCTAATTTCTCCTGCTGCTGGGAAAAATAACCATTACGTGGTGGCCATTCAGATGAATGGAATAAAAGTAAGGCCAAGTTCACACATCAGTTATTTGGTCAGTTATTTCCATCATTTATTATGAGTCAAAACCAGGTGCGGGTCAAAAACATAGAACAGGTGCAAATCTTTCCATTACATATTGTCTGTGTAGTCTTCACTACTAGTTTTGGCTCACAATAACTGATCGAAATAGCTTAAGGGTGAACTTGACCTAAGGACCAAGTCCATCAGGTGATAAGCCACTCTTACAGAAAAGCTCTAGATTTTTTTCAATCAGCAGGTAGCACTATACAAAATATACATTGAATAACTCAGTGGCTATACAAAATTTTTAGTTACTGTATTTTTCGCTAAGACCCACCTTACAAATGCTAATTAGAGCTTCCATTAGGTAAGGGTTTATTAGAATACAGGAGGCACAGGGACCAGCGGGTGTAGCACTGCTAACGCTGGTTGTACTCAACAGTCCCTCGTTTTCTTCCAGGCACCCGCTGTGCTGTGTCCTGTATAGCATCAGGACATAGTGGTTGTAGGTGTGTACTATGTCCAGACACTGTGTGACATCAGGTGACCCGGCAGAGGACCTGGGAGTGGTGAGTGCAGGAAGCTATCGGGAGCAGGAGATGTAATTTGTTTAAATTGTTTTAATGTCTGATCTGAGGTCTGATAAAGATTAAGGATAATTTAGGGGTCTGATGAAGATTAGTGGTCTGATTGGGGGTCTGATGAATATTGGGGGTCTAATCTGAGGTCTGATGTAAATTGGGGGACTGATCTGAGGTCTGATGTCCTGTCGATAGGACTATTTTTTTCGTCATGTATAATGGAACCAAACGAAACCATTATTTGTCCCCATAGACATGTATTAGGACGGAACAAAACAGAATGCCTCTTAAAGGCATCCGTTTTGCACTCCATCCTAGAATTCTGTTATATTCCACTATAACTCCAATGCCAATGCAAACACGCCATAATCTATATACTGTATATGACAGTGTAAGATGGCTAAAGTGCAACAAGTAAAGACTACATCATGGTCTCAAACATATAGAAAAATATACATTCTAAGGAACCAAGGGGGTCATTTATTAAACTGGTGTAAAGTAGAACTGGTAAAAGAGCTGTCCAAAATGAAAGGTGGAATCTGAATGGGTGCTATGGGCAACTAAGCCATTTCTACTTTACACCAGTTTGATAAATGACCCCCCAAGTGATCACAGGCAGGCAGTAAAGCAATATTGTTGCATAGCCATGCAGACCAAAATAATGGGAACTCACACCACTTACACGTGTCTTGCCGTGGCTTCTTCCAAGGGGAATGGAGCACTACATTTAACTGAGTGTATATATAGGGAGCAAACAAATGTAGTAATGAGACAGATACCTTACAGCTGGTGACAAGTGGCGTTATAGGTGGAAAATTGCCATGTTGAGCCCCTCAGTGCACATCAGAATACGCCCTATGCTGGAAATGGGCAGTTTGTATGTGCCATATCTTAATATTGTAAAGGAGAATGTGGAGCTATAGAAGGTCCAATAAAGAGGGCCAGCGTGGGGACACATCCAACGCCGCTTTCCTTATTAGAATACATAGACAATGTTAAAATAATTAGCGCTGTTCCTCTATGACTACATTGCACCAGCAACTGTTGCTGCATACTCATTTTCCATGAAAGTGTGTCAGGTACACGTATTATTGTGCTGCATTCACTTAGTACAGGGGCGAAATCGGAGTGGAAATTTTTAGAAAAGCTGAACAAAAACAAGAAATTGCAAAATACTTTTAGCATTACAGAAAGTATTTGAAAAGACGTTACACAAATACAAGTGCCAAAATATGGAATAAAAGCGTAATATTTGCCAGCAGAAAACAAAATGTTCTACAGTTATATAACTGGCTAATTATGTTGGTTAATAATATAATACATTTAATAAAGAAAATAGTAATAAATAACTTTACACGTTAAGTAGTTCTGCATTTGTGAACAGGGGTTTATGCTATGCATAAAACAACTCCCTGTAATATGCTATTTCATTACTGTGTGTTTGTGGACTGGAGCATAGATTTTCTTATGCAGTAGCCTTTACGACACAGGGGTTGTTTGTCTGCTATACATGAATTTTAAATGGTCACTGTCAGTTCAACAAACTTTGCATAAATCAATAGTACAGGTGAATATAAGAAACTTTGTAACATAACTTATAAGAGAAAATGCCTTTTCCTCCCTCTAGCAGTATTCTTCCTCTTTTTCCATAGAACTCTAGAGGCAACATGTGCAATAAGCACTTTTTTGTCTCTTCCTTCTTACTGCTGCTAAGTTTGCAATTTCGCACCTTTCATTCCCCTCTCCATAGTCACCTATATGGGTAGCATGTAATCTGATCCTTCAGTGAACTGACAGACATCTTGTCTCTCAAGACAAACTTAAAAAACAACCTTAGCTTTGGGGATGAGGGAAAGCATTTTTCTCAGATTAGATATATTACAACATTTCTTTTATAAACCTAAACTGTTGATATATAGGTAAATAAAAAATAAAAAGTAAATAGACATGTGCAGTGGCCAGGAACTAGTTGTTCAAATTGTCCAGTATTTGTCTTGACGCCAATTGCAGCGTGCACAGGATACTATCACAGGGCCCTTCCAAGATGTTATAACTCATGGTGTCAACAGTGTCTCCTACCTGGGTACAGCTGGACTCCTGGCCTACTTACAATAAAATGAGTGTAGTGATAGTAGGAGTAATAGAGGGATTTTGCAGCAGAAATTGAGGTCCAGACCTTTAGGTGAAGTTCAAACTTGGCTTTACTGAAGATAACTTTCATGCAAGCAAGGTACAGCTTTGGTCTTAGGTCCCAGCAGGTATTGGCAATGGTTGACAGGAATGAATCTTCTCCTCTATAAACCTGGAGCTTGCAGGAAAGGACGTCTGCTTAGTAGCTCTGTAATGTGGCAGGAATTTGTCTTCTGCACTGAAATGCACCTTCTGCTTTATGGGGACTGACTAGCTGAGGAGGAATATGGCTTCTCCTAGGTCTCTGGACTTGACTCACAGTTAGGCTCTCAGGGAATGCTTTCTTCCTGGAACTGAAGGTTGTCTGCTGTGTCATCCAGCTGAGGCTGCAGGGCTCAGGTTGGGGATTGTGATCAATGTCTCAGCCGAGACAAGATCCTGGCTTGGTTCTCTATATCAGGGAGCTCCTAACGCACACACCCTACCCCTAGCAGGGGGTGGGCTACACTCCTAACTTCCTTCTCCACCCAGGGTGTAGGCTGTGGGAATAGTCCACACCTCCACAGAGGGGAATCTAAGCTGGAATAAACCATTCCAGCTTAGAAATACTAAACTGAAACTAACTCCTTACCAACGCATTGCTGCCACCTGCTGGTGAACATGTAAAATTACAACAATAATTTACATTTAACATGGTTTATGCACATTTGTGAATTACATAATGTAAAATCACATCAGATGACAAGGTAAAGGCTCTTAACCGATTGTAGTGGGGTAAAACAGTTTAGTAACACAACTCTGGGGTGTTACACATGTATTTTCTCACCCTTTTACAGCAGTACCGCACCTTTTGGATCTCCACAGTGCTCTAGTGTCAGTTCAGTCCACCCTTTAGGCTGTGAATCCTGGACAAATCTTCTGGCACTTGTGGTTAAAAACTCAAAATCTTTATTTAAAGCCCATAAAAACATCATCATGCAATAAAAAAAAAAAAAATAAAGCTGCGTGTTTCGGATGGCCATGAGGAAGGATATGTTTCATCCGAAATGCATAGCTTTTTTATGTTTTTCTATATCCCATGATGATGTTTTTATGCGCTTGAAATAAAGATTTTTTATTTTTAACACACAAGTGCCAGAAGATTTGTCCAGGATTCACAGCATAAAGGGTGAACTATTGATTTATGCAAAGTTTGTTGAAGCGACATTGACCATATAAAGCAGAGCTTTAGCAGGAATATGCTCCTCTATGTAAGGCAAGTATATTCTAGAGACATATCCACGCACAAGACATAGCTTACTGTATCTTGCGAGACCACACTGTGTATTCCCCTCAGCTGGGCTTCACAGCCAGTCAGCGAAGAGGGACTTGCTTCTCTGATGCTAAACAGTCTCAGAGCTAGGAAGATGACCTCATCTCAGGAGAAAACTAGTGGCCACCTCTTTGGTGGCCAACCACTGGAGCATTTACATATTGGCCCCCAAAGGTAATGTCGGTCTATCGCATGGACGGGGCCGGGGCCTTGAAAGAAAAAAAAACCCGAATACGCAGGGGAGGAGTGCTAACTCTGACAAGTACTGTACCCCATTTTTATTATTTAAACTGGTGATAAGTCCTCTTTAATACTCTGTTAAAGAAAACCAAAATCCTGAAAAGGCTGTGCCAAAGTACATATAAAGTATCAGGGCTCATGTATATGAGCACAGGGCCTGTACAGCAGTGCACAGGGGATGTACAGCAGTTCACAGTGGCTGTACAGCTTTATAATACAGAGCCTCTTGGCACAGTATAGTCTACTGTATCATATGGGACTGAACATGGCTCAACAAGCTTCACTGATTTATATGGGTGGGTTGTTCAGTGCAAAGATATTGATGACTTATTCTAAGGATCGGTCATCAATATTAGATTAGTGGGGATCCGATTCCTGGCACCCTGGCCAATCAGCTGTTTAAAAAGGTAGAGGCACTATATTAGATATGCACCATCTCATTTGCAGTGGCCTCACAGTGTAATTACAACTGCTCCTCCTATTCACTTGACTAGGATGAACAGTTTTAATTACACTGTGGCACCTCAACAAGCGAGACAACTGTAGTGTCCCACTAGGTAAAGGTGGGCGCTACACAAGGGTTAACATGTCTTTTGCATTAATGTGATGTTTAATATGCATTTCCCTGTGTTATCTGGGTGTCAGGCCTGTTAGGGTGTAGTTTAGCCTCCTAGACGTTAGAGGGAGCTAGAGAACCCTAAGTATATATAGGTAGGCCCAGACAGGGGAGGGTAGTTCATTCCAGGTGGCTAGAAGAGTAATGTAGTCAGCCTGAAGCTCCTGAGTCTAAGCTTAGCTCAGTAGAGTCACCCCAGAAGAAGAATCTACCTCCTGGGAGAAACCTGCAGTCACCCACAAACTATGCAGTGTTCTGTCATCCAACTAAGATAAGTAACCTGATGAGCAGAGAGACTTTAATATAAAGCAAGAGCCAATACTGGAGGAAGGATTTATATACCAAGGATTAAAGCCAGCATTTAGGCATCCGGGCCTTGGGATCCAGCCAGCTAGAATATCTGAAGGGGATAGTGCAGCATAGGTCTGCTAAGCATTAACTTTATACCCTCCAAGTATCTTGCAAGATTATACCTGCCATATTGTGAAGTAAACCTGCTTGTGGAGTATTGTTACAAGGGACTGCATCATCATTATCAACTGTATGTACAAAGTTGGACTGTTTCCAAGTAAAGCAACGTTGGGTTTACCATACCAGCTGTGTACCTCTATTGCTACTCCTACAAATCGGTCCACCGTTACAGGCACTGGGGTCACGATCCTTAAAGGGACCTTGCCTCAGGCACTCAAAATACCTGCAACACCTAGGGCACCTCACACACCATCAGGTCTGGTCCCTACATCCCGAGTGTGCCCCAGAGGAACTTGTGTCTACCTCTCCGTCACTGCCGCATGCCTGCCCAGGGTTCTCCTCCAAAAAGTGAGTAACCCTCGATTGCCCATAACCGTGACCTCACTATCGCAATACCCTGCAGGTCTGGCGTGCTGCACAACGTGCAGGTAATTTTGAAGCAGATGCAGCACTAGTACGAGCACCCCTACCCCTTCAAAAAGTTCAACAGTGGGGGTGGCAGAAGACGGATTCCCGCCAATCTGATATATGACCTATCCTGAGTATAATGAATGAAAAAAGGCGACGGCAGCATCTTCAGTGTATTCTTTATTAAGCGAGCTTCACAGAAAGTGTACTATAAAAACCAGACAGCAACATTTCGGCAACCAGACAGCAACAATGCCGGATCCGTCCTTCCGGTCTGCGCATGCGCAGACTGAAAAAAAGGTGAAAAAAATAAATGCCGGATCCGTTTTGCCGGATGACACCGGAAAGACGGATCCGGCATTTCATTGCATTTTTTCGACTGATCAGGCATTTTTTAAGACTGATAAGGATCCTGATCAGTCTTACTAATGCCATCAGTTGGCATACGTTTTGCCTGATCCGGCAGGCAGTTCCGGCGACGGAACTGCTTGCCGGATCTCTCTGCCGCAAGTGTAAAAGTACCCTTAGTCATCAATACATTTGCACAGTTTTAAGGAGTGTTGTGTCACATCATGTGTTATGACAGTTGTCCTGGTCTGTCTTCGCACTGTGACAGTCACCATGCTCCTCTTCATTCCAAGCGTTTTGACCTTTGCACCTAACCTAAACCAGAACTAGAGGGACCAGAGCCAGCTGCTAAATTTCACTCCTATATTATTGCTTTGAATTATTTTACCTACATTAGATTTTCCACAAATAGAGATGAGCGAATTGAAGTTGACGAAGTGGATTCGATTTGAATTTCAGCAAAAAATTTGATTCGCACCGAATCCGAATTTCCTCGTGCTTCATGGTAACGAATCACATTTTTGCCTAAAATGGCTGCTGAACATATGAGAACATGGAGCAAGGAACTCTGGGAACGAGGGATCACCCATAATGCCATGCATGCAGCCAATCAGCAGCCAGCCAGCCCCGTGATGTCACAGCCCTATAAATAGCCTCAGCCATCTTGGATTCTGCCATTTTCCAGTGTACTTAGTGCAGGGAGAGACGTCAGCAGGCGCTAGGGACAGTGCTAGGAAAGAATTCATTGTGTTAAAGAAAAGATTTACAAGTTCAGGGAAAGGTTATTCAAGGTGTAGGGAAAGGATAGGGAGGAATCATTCCACAGCATTTATGTAAAACAGGGTTCAGTAGGGGAGGTTACAGCCTGGATAATAGGAACAATCCTATTACACCTTGCTGCACTGACTGATGATCAAAATTGCCGTTATACAGCTCTGTAATTCCAGCAAACCGTTCTTGTTGTTGGGGTGCAAGTGCTGTTTGATGCAGCTATTAACAGGGTTATCTACAAGGAAATATTTCTACGTCTTATTTGCCCTTGTGCGGTGCAGTTATATATTCTAAAGCATTTTTTGGCTTGTATTAGTGGGAAAAAAGGGCTTATTATCCATTGTGTGGTGAAGTGTGAAAATTACACACCTTTTTGGCGTGTATTAGTGGCACAAAAAAAAAAAAATTGCCGTTCAGCAGAGCAGTTATATGTTCTAAAGCCCTTTTTGTTGTGTATTAGTGGCAAAAGAAAAATATATTTGCTGTTCAGCGGTGCAGTTAAATGTTCTAAAGCCCTTTTTTGTTGTGTATTAGTGGCAGAGGCCTAAATGTTTCTGGCGTAGGCACAGGTTGCAGCAGAGTAAGGGTCCATTCACACGTCCGTTGTTTCTTTCCTGATCTGTTCCGTTTTTTGCGGAACAGATCTGGACCAGATCTGGACCCATTCATCTTCAATGGGTCCTGAAAAAAAATCAGACATTGAGCTGTCCGTTTTTTTTCAGGAACCATTGAAAATGAATGGGTCCAGATCTGGTCCAGATCTGTTCCGCAAAAAACGGAACAGATCAGAAAAGAAACAACGGAAGTGTGAATGGACCCTAAGGGGGCCTGGCAGCAGGAGTCACAGCGAGATAGCTAAGCTCCCGGTGTCATCTTGCGGTCGTGTCTTGACCAGCAACCCAGCGGTTCTTGAATGGTTGACTCGGTCAACCACTTCATCCAAAGGACATCAGACACCCCAACCAAGAGTTGGTGGGTTTGTCAGACACAACCCTCAGTTGGCATGGTCCGGGAACAGGCCCTGTGCCCTCACCTGTCCTCAATCTGCCTCTGTCCTTTTATGTTCCCTTAGACAGAGAAGTATTATATTCTGTGGGCTCAGCACCTCTATACAGTGATGATGAGCTACTAGAGGACAGTCAGCAGCTACTGGTCAGCTAAGATGTGGAGGAGACATCCGCCGCTTCCACCACTAGGAGGGCAAGTAGTGATGGGGAGAGTAGCGTAGGAGCTGGAGTTGTGAGCAGTAAGGCTCCTGACCCAGAGACCGTTGAGGAGGATATCAGTGACGTGCAGACAGTACTCGATGATGATGATGTAGCTGATCGCACTTGGGAGTCGGGTGAATTAGGGGCTTCATCATCATCGGGAGAAGAGCGTGGCAGCTTGCCCGTGAGGCAGCAGCGGAGCCAGCAAGTTGCTAGCGTTGCCGGGAGAAAGCAGGGTGGCAGCAGTGGGAGGTCGGTAGCCAAACGTACCCGGGGTAGACCACCTGCTTTGCAGGATCCTACCTTCCCGGAAAGTAGTGGTGCACGGGTTCACAGACGCAGCGGCGGTAGCAGTCAGTCAGTGCATAGTGTTGGGGGTAAAATTACCTACTCGGCAGTGTGGCAGTTTTTTGTTAAGCCGCCGGAGGAGGTGAACATGGCCATATGTAGAATCTGTGGGCAGAAGCTGAAGCATGGCCAGGGTGCCAATAATGGCACCACGGCCCTGCATCAACATATGCAGCGTCACCATAAAGTGACCTGGGAGAACCGTGGCTCTGATTTGGTGGTCCAGCCTGCTGCAGCAACCGCTGCATCACCCAGTGGCACGCACCCGGTTTCAGGCAGTCAAGGCTTCATCACCTCAGCTGAAGGGAGCTGTCTGTCCATCCTATCATCTGCTGGTCCTAATGCTCTTGCTCCTCCTCCTCCTCATCAGTCATTCCGTCAGCAATCAATCACCAAAGCGATTGCCAAGAGACAACAGTATACGTGCAGTCATCCAACGGCGCAGAAGCTCAATGTGCTTCTGGCCAAGTTGCTAGTGCTGCAGTCCCTCCCTTTCCAAGTGGGGGACTCTGCACCATTCAGAGAACTGATGGCTTGTGCTGAGCCGAGGTGGAGAGTCCCAAGCCTTCATTTCTTTGCCAAAAAGCAGTACCAGCCCTGCACACACATGTAGAACAGAAGGTGGGCCAGTCCTTGAGCCTGTCAGTTTCCGCCTAAGTGCATGGCAGCGCAGACATGTGGAGCTGTAACTACGGTCAGGAACAATACATGTCCTTTACGGCCCACTGGGTGAATGTGGTTCCTGCACAGCCACTCCAGCATCTTGGCCAGGTGACGCCGCTTCAGCCTCCACGTTGTCACGCCGTTGGCCCTGCGACAATGTCCGCCTCTGCCTTCTCATCCTCCACCGTCTCCTCAGCTTCCACTGCTGGGACAATTCACAGTGCCCCTCCAGCATACCACATGTACAGGGCACGGAGGTGTCACACGGTTCTGCAACTCGTTTGCCTAGGCAAACAGAGTAACACAGGGGAGGAACTGCTCCGTGTCCTTCATCAAGAAATCGAATCCTGGCTTTCTCTGCGACAACTCAAAATCGGATCCATGGTGACCGACAAGGAGAAGAACATGGTGTCGGCGCTGCCTCAAGGAGGGCTGAGCCATACGCCCTGCATGGCACACATGTTCAATCTGGTTGTGCGGTCAAGAAATCCTAAAAATGGCCAGAAAACTTTGCATGCACTTCAGCCACTCGTTCACCGAAAATCACACCCTCCTTGAGCTGCAGCGGCAGAACGGCGTCCCCCAACATAGGCTGATATGCAACGTTTCCACCCATTGGAATTCCACCCTTCATATGTTGGACCGACTATACGAACAGAGAAAGGCCATAAACGATTTCTTGATGATCCAAGCGGACAGGAGTACTCCCCTGTGTAACTTCGATGTCAACCAGTGGCAGCTCATGCGTGACACCTGCTGTTTGCTCAGGCCCTTTGAGGAGGCCACGTTATTTGTCAGTCACCAGGACTACGGGATGAACAATGTCATTCCACTGCTTCATGTCATGGAACAGATGCTGGTAAATCTGGCTGGTCATGGGACTGGAGATGTGACGCCTAGATCTCACTGCCACATGAGCCCTGTGGGGGCTGAACTGGAGGAGGAGGAGGACATTGGAGCACAAGCAATATGTAGCAAAATGGGTGGTTTTTACACATAGGTGACAGGAGAGGAGGAGCAGGAGCAGCCAGAGGAGCTACAGGGCAATGAGGAAGACGAGGCAGAGGACCCAGACACACAGTAGCAGTATGCAGTGGAAATGGAGGCAGGGAGTCCCTCCGAGTCACTTACACAAATGGCATGACTTGTTTTCACAGTGACAGCCGAATTGTCAGCATTCGGCAGAGGGATGACTTCTGGCTCCCCACCTTGTTGGACCCTCACTATTGGTCCAAAATGGGGGCCTTTTTTACACCCTCTGAGAGGGAGGACAAACTGAACTACTATAGAGACATCCTATGTAGTCAGTTGGCCGCTGCCCATCTGCACCATCGTCCATTCTCTCACAAGTCTCACCGGGGGGACCCTCTGTGCTCACGTTCCTCTGCCATGGCTGCTGTGGCAGGGTGGGGTGGGGGGGTAGGAGCAGTTCCAGCTCCATCAGCAGCAACTTGAGTCTTGAGTCACTGATGAGCAGTTTTCTTCACCCGCCTAGTGAAGAAACTACTCACCAGCAGCAGGAGCTAGACCTGGAGCAGGACCTGAACCAGCAGGTGGTGGTATACTTGGACAGCACCCTGCCACCCAACATTGAAGATCCGCTGGACTACTGGGCAGCCAAACTGGATTTGTGGCTGCAACTAGCAGAGTTTGTCCTGGAAAAGCTGTTCTGCCAGTAGTGTGGCATCATCAGAATGGGTGTTTAGTGAGGCGGGGGCCATAGTGACCCAAGAAAAACTCACCTGTCCACCCAAAATGTGATGAGACTGATCTTTGTCAAGATAAATCAGGTGTGGATCAGCCAGGATTTCCACCCACCAATGCCTGATGTATCAGACTAGATCATCCATGGTGCCACACCAACACTTTGACAAAAGAGACTGGTTTCTTCTGGCTACCTGCCTCAGCTACTATTGTGATGCTGCCACCCGCCTGATGCTACACATCTGATGCCAAGTGCTCCTTCTTTCACCCACCATCTTCAGCTAGTACTCGTATTGCCACCCACCTCTCCACTCTGTCACCGGGTCACTATGTGGTCTCCTGATGCTGCTGTCACCTTCACACTATGTCACCTTGCCACTTTGTGGTCTTCTGATGCTACTGCCACCTCCCCACTCTGTTGCTGGTTCAGTCTGTGGTCTGATGATGCTTCTTCCACCTCCACACTATGTCACCTTGCCACTCTGTGGTCTCCTGATGCTGCTGTCACCTCCACACTATGTCACCTTGCCCACTCTGTGGTCTCCAGATGCTGCTGTCACCTTTACACTATGTCACCTTGCCACTCTGCGGTCTCCTGATTCTGCTGTTACCTTCACACTCTGTCACCGGGTCATTCTATGGTCTCCTGATGCTGCTGCCACCTCCACACTGTCACAGTCGTTATCTCTGGCTGTGACCTTCCGTCCTTGCTCGTTCGGCGCTCCTCGCTGAAGCTTTGTTTCTGAGTTCTATTTGTGGTTCTGTATGGGTTAACTCCCCTGTGTTTCTATTAGGAGTTAATCCTCTCTGTCTGCTCCTTGGGTGTGGCTTCTCTGCTGCACCCATGGAACCTGTATATAAGGCTGGGGTTTCCTCAGTTCTGGGTCAGCTCTCCAGGTGTGTTGTTTTGTCCTGCTCCTGGTTTGTACTCTCTCTCCCATGCTGCTGACCCATGGGATCCGTGTCTGTCTGTCTGTGCTCTGTGGGTTTCCCTACTTGTTCATTTACGTCCTTTCCCGTCCTCTTTGACGTCCTCTTTCCTGTCTTTCTGTTATCTGTTCTGCCTGTTATGTTTTAGTTACTTTGTGGGTATTCATATGTCTGTGTTCAGCAAGCCTTTTGCAGCAGAGTGGCATGCGCAAGGCCATGCAGTTTACTACTGGTGGAGCAAGTCCTTCTCTGCTCACTGCCACTCCTGCTCCCTTGCGAGAACTCCTGCTTGTATTATTAGTTGCCCTGTTTTGTATTTGCCTGTCTGTTATGTTTGCCTATGTGCCGTCGGTACCTTCTGGTACCTGTTGTCCATTCGTTCCTGCTGTCATTGTCTAGTTCACGCTCCAGAGTGGACCCTGGCAACTTCCTGCAGCAAAGTCTAACCCTACCATCTAGGGCTCCAGTGAATACCAGGAGTTGCTTAGTCATGCCCCTCTGGAG